>NC_140411.1:245210790-245810790 GCF_965140295.1 Lepidochelys olivacea
ATAGCTCACGAAAGCTTATACTCAAATGAATTGGTTAGTCTCTAAGGTGCCACAAGTCCTCCTTTTCTTTTTGCGAATACAGACTAACACGGCTGTTACTCTGAAACTTGTCATTATGCAAGGCACTGTATTTAGCCGTATGGAGTGGAAATCTATCAACTGCATGAAAAAACTTGTACAGATACAGACAGACATCATCTTCCTTTCCAAATGCAAACAGATGGACATCGTACCAAAAGGACTGAAGGTAAAAAATCCATTACAATCTACATACCACACAGACTATGCTGACAGCTTGTGCCACACACTCTCAAAGAAACTGCGGAATCACCTGATCAACATCCGCTACAGCAAACAGGGAAAGATTAAGAATGAGCTCTCAGAACTGGATACTCTCATAAAAAACCAACCTTCCACACAAACTTCCTCGTGGCTGGAATTTACTAAAACTAGACAAGCCATTTACAACACACACTTTGCTTCTCTACAAAAGAAAAAGGACACTAAACTTTCTAAACTACTACATGCTACAAGGGGCCACAGCAATGGTTCCCTCAACCCACCCAGCAATATTGTTAACCCATCCAACTATACTCTCAGCCCAGCAGAAGCAGCTGTTCTATCTCGGGGCCTCTCCTTCTGCCCCTCCACCCCCACGAACATGATACAGTTCTGTGGTGACCTAGAATCCTATTTTCGACGTCTCTGACTCAACGAATATTTCCAAAATACCTCTGAACAACATACTAATCCACAGAGGCCTCCCTACCAACATTACAAAAAGAAGGATTCTAGGTGGACTCCTCCTGAAGGTCGAAACAGCAGACTGGACTTCTACATAGAATGCTTCCGCCGACGTGCACGGGCTGAAATTGTGGAAAAGCAGCATCACTTGCCCCATAACCTCAGCCGTGCAGAACACAATGCCATCCACAGCCTCAGAAACAACTCTGACATCATAATCAAAAAGGCTGACAAAGGAGGTGCTGTCGTCATCATGAATAGGTCGGAATATGAACAAGAGGCTGCTCGGCAGCTCTCCAACACCACTTTCTACAAGTCATTACCTTCTGATCCCACTGAGAGTTACCAAAAGCAACTACAGCATTTGCTCAAGAAACTTCCTGAAAAAGCACAAGATCAAATCCGCACAGACACACCCCTGGAACCCCGACCTGGGATATTCTATCTACTACCTAAGATCCATAAACCTGGAAAGCCTGGGCGCCCCATCATCTCAGGCATTGGCACACTGACAGCAGGATTGTCTGGCTATGTAGACTCCCTCCTCAGGCCCTATGCTACCAGCACTCCCAGCTACCTTTGAGACACCACTGACTTCCTGAGGAAACTAAAATCCATCGGTGATCTTCCTGATAACACCATCCTGGCCACTATGGATGTAGAAGCCCTTTACACCAACATTCCACACAAAGATGGACTACAAGCCGTCAAGAACACTATCCCCGATAATGTCACGACTAACCTGGTGGCTGAACTTTGTGACTTTGTCCTTACCCATAACTATTTTACATTTGGGGACAATGTATACCTTCAGATCAGCGGCACTGCTATGGGTACCCGCATGGCCCCACAGTATGCCAACATTTTTATGGCTGATTTAGAACAACGCTTCCTCAGCTCTCGTCCCCTAACGTCCCTACTCTACTTGTGCTACATTGATGAGATCTTCATCATCTGGACCCATGGAAAAGAAGCCCTTGAGGAATTCTACCATGATTTCAACAATTTTCATCCCACCATCAACCTCAGCCTGGTCCAGTCCACACAAGAGATCCACTTCCTGGACACTACAGTGCTAATAAACAATGGTCACATAAACACCACCCTATACTGGAAACCTACTGACCGCTATTCCTACCTACATGCCTCCAGCTTTCACCCTGACCACACCACAAGATCCATCATCTACAGCCAAGCTCTGCGATACAACCGCATTTGCTCCAACCCCTCAGACAGAGACAAACACCTACAAGATCTCTATCAAGCATTCTTACAACTACAATACCCACCTGCGGAAGTGAAGAAACAGATTGATAGAGCCAGAAGAGTTCCCAGAAGTTACCTACTACAGGACAGGCCTAACAAAGAAAATAACAGAACGCCACTAGCCGTCACCTTCAGCCCCCAACTAAAACCCCTCCAACGCATTATTAAGGATCTACAACCTATCCTGAAGGATGACCCAACACTCTCACAAATCTTGGGAGAAGGCCAGTCCTTGCCTACAGACAGCCCCCCAACCTGAAGCAAATACTCACCAACAACTACATACCACACAACAGAACCACTAACCCAGGAACCTATCCTTGCAACAAAGCCCGTTGCCAACTGTGCCCACATATCTATTCAGGGGACACCATCACAGGGCCTAATAACATCAGCCACACTATCAGAGGCTCGTTCACCTGCACATCCACCAATGTGATATATGCCATCATGTGCCAGCAATGCCCCTCTGCCATGTACATTGGTCAAACTGGACAGTCTCTACGTAAAAGAATAAATGGACACAAATCAGATGTCAAGAATTATAACATTCATAAACCAGTCGGAGAACACTTCAATCTCTCTGGTCACGCAATCACAGACATGAAGGTCGCTATCTTAAAACAAAAAAACTTCAAATCCAGACTCCAGCGAGAAACTGCTGAATTGGAATTCATTTGCAAATTGGATACTATTAATTTAGGCTTAAATAGAGACTGGGAGTGGCTAAGTCATTATGCAAGGTAGCCTATTTCCTCTTGTTTTTTCCTACCCCCCCCCCCAGATGTTCTGGTTTAACTTGGATTTAAACTTGGAGAGTGGATTTGTGCTGGAAATGGCCCACCTTGATTTTCATACACATTGTAAGGAGCGTGGTCACTTTGGATAAGCTATTACCAGCAGGACAGTGAGTTTGTGTGTGTGGGTTTTGGAAAAAAAAAAGGGGGGGGGTGAGAAAACCTGGATTTGTGCTGGAAATGGCCCACCTTGATTATCATACACATTGTAAAGAGAGTGGTCACTTTGGATGGGCTATTACCAGCAGGAGAGTGAGTTTGGGGAGGGGGGGGGTGGAGGGTGAGAAAACCTGGATTTGTGCTGGAAATGGCCCAACTTGATTATCATACGCATTGTAAGGAGAGTGATCACTTTAGATAAGCTATTACCAGCAGGAGAGTGGGGTGGGAAGAGGTATTGTTTCATGGTCTCTGTGTATATAATGTCTTCTGCAGTTTCCACAGTATGCATCCGATGAAGTGAGCTGTAGCTCACGAAAGCTTATGCTCAAATAAATTGGTTAGTCTCTAAGGTGCCACAAGTCCTCCTTTTCTTTTTCCATTATAGGTGACTCCCAAGCTGTACCATCTGAGGCGGGTAGGAGTTCGTGGACGTGTCGATTGCAACACAGCTCTGCCAAACACAGCGTCATCTCTTGCTTGCTGGGTGATGGCGTAGTGCGTCGTGAATGTGTGTACTGAAGACCACGTCGCGGCCCTGCAGATGTCCTAGATAGGGACATGTGCCAAGAATGCCACCGAGGATGCTTGAGGCCTACTCAAGTGGGCCTTCACTGTAGGTGGCAGCTCGGCCTGAGCTAGCTCATAGCAGGTCCGGATGCAGGTGATGATCCGCCTTGATGGGGACCGTTGGAAGGGTCCCAAGGCAGGTTTTCCCCTAGCGTGAGGCACCTGCATGGCTGGTATGAGCAGCACTGGTAGGGACAGAACGTCCTTTGCTGCCTGAAAGGCCTCTGGTGTGGACGGCACTGCTAGGTGCTGAATGCCTCTGCCACTTTCCAGGGTAGCAGGCAGGTCCTGGAGTGGGCTAGCCTGCTCAGCAGGAGCTGGGGCCCGACCTCCGTCCGGAGGTGAAGAGCTGCCCCTCATGGGTCTTTGTTCTCCTCCAGCCTTCTCCTTCCCTTTATGGGACGCAGGAAAATGGCCCCTCCTGGCCTTTCTTTGATTTCTAATTGGTACAGAGAAGGGGGTTTGACGCTGGTCCATCTCAGCAAATAAATAGACACATAGATCATAGAATATCAAGGTTGGAAGGGACCTCAGGAGGTCATCTAGTCCAACCCCCTGCTCAAAGCCAGGAATTACATTTTTCACAAATCCCCAATTTTTGCCCCAGATCCTAAATGGCCCCCTCAAGGATTGAACTCACAACCCTGGGTTTAAGCAGGCCAATGCTCAAACCACTGAGCTATCCCTCCCCCGCTATTGCTACATCAGTGTGAAAGAAAGTATTAACTCTGAATTTGTGAAAAATGTAATTCCTGGCTATTTTTGCAAGTAGATTTTTTTAAAGCAATATGAAAAGAGACTACAAATGAGATTAATGTGGCATGTGCCACAAGAGGGGGAAAAAAAAACCCCTAACCAATAACATTAATATTGAAAATGATTTAGGAGTTTAAAAGTATACAGTACCACATTCCGCATGTTCGGAAAAGCTTCTGCTTGTAATTTCTCCAAATATATAGAACTGTTCCTTGGTTATATATCTAGCAGAGCTAACCAAAATTAAGAACCGTGTATATGATCTAAAACATAATGAGAAATTGATCTCATTATTTCAAATGGACACTTTCTTAATGCCCATATCACCACATATTTAAATTCCATAGGGGATTTTCTGAATTGCTGTTCCCAAAATCTGGTCAGGTAATGGCTGGTCAGTTGGCTGCGATCCTTGGAACACTAAATAGGGTTAAGGACCCCTACTGCAGA
Source organism: Lepidochelys olivacea (assembly GCF_965140295.1). NCBI lineage: Eukaryota > Metazoa > Chordata > Testudines > Cheloniidae > Lepidochelys > Lepidochelys olivacea. The sequence continues at coordinate 245,215,533 of NC_140411.1, forward strand.
CACCCACAGACAATCTTGAAGAAAGGATACAATAGGATTGAATACCCTTTGCAAACACTAGTGCTAATAGTTCAGCTACAGTCTAGAGTAAGTTTGTTAAATGTTTTTGAGGAAAGAGTCACATCTATTACCTAGTAGACAGTGTGTGACCGGGAGGAGTGTACGGAAAGGGGAACCCAATTAGGAGGCTGAGTCAAGAAGAGGCTGGAGCACCTCCTGAAGTGACAGAGGGGCTCCAGAGAGAGAGATGGAGCACAAAGGCAGGAAGGGGAATCAACCATGCAGAGCTAATACCCAAAACAACCAGGAGGAGGCGACATCTCTGGTAAGTAGAGCCCCTCTCTCACTCCAGGAGCTGCTCCAGCCTCTTCTTGACTCAGCCCTCTAATTGGGTTCCCCTTCGCCCGTGGCTTCTGTCTTTTCTGTCCACATGTCACCAGGCAGTCCACATACCCACTGCCCTGATCCTGGCACTCCAACAAGTAACTCAGGAAGTCTGCCCCTCAAACAGTACCACTCTGCAATGGTTGGTAGGAGAACCCAGGCCCACCCTCTACTCTGGGTTCCATTCTAGGGCCCTTTAGTGAACAGGTAAGGTGTGCATCTCCACAACCTTATTGCTCTCCCCCATGACTCCTTCCTACGAGGCTTCTTCTCCCTTGCCTCATGGAGGGGGACTGCAGGCTTCCTTCCTGCTGCCTTCATACTGTTGCCAACCTCCTGGCTTTGTAGAAGCACCACCTGTTCCCTCACAGGAGAGCCCCCTTCTAATTATATCCTCCAGCTTAAGTCTCCCCCTTTGCAGCCTAATTGGTTGATTGGGCCCAATTCAGCCCTCTCAGAGTCAGCTTGGAGAGTACACCCCAACACAGCCAGCCAAATTTTGACTTGTTCTCTCACTTGTCAGGCTGTCAAATTCAGTCTCCAGAGCAAGACTGCACATTGACTCAGCTGATCCTGTCTTAAAAGGCAAATGAGTATGTCTGCAGACAGCATCCCAATTAGATGCATGGACCAGGGATGTCTCTGCCAGTCTAAAGCAAAAGATATATTTAGATCTACCTTCCTTTATAAATTATTTTGTTTTCACCAGTAATGGCATTAGAGGATAATATATATATTAAGCAGGCAACTTGCCCACATGCTCAGGGTTTAGCTGATTGCCATATTTGGAGTTGGGAACAAATTTTCCCGCAGGGCAGATTGGCAGAGGCCCTGTGGTTTTTTGCCTTCCTCTGCAGCGTGGGGCACGGGTCACTTGCTCGAAGATTCTCTGCACCTTGAAGTCTTTAAACCACGATTTGAGGACTTCAATAGCTCAGACATAGTTTAGGGGTTTGTTACAGGAGTTGGTGGGTGAGATTCCGTGGCCTGCGTTGTGCAGGTCAGACTAGACGATCATAATGGTCCCTTCTGACCTTAAAGTCTATGATTCTAACTGAACCAGTCTATATATTCTCTCTATATCTAAGGCTTTCTGATCTTTTCCTGGAATAGGGTCTCCGGACCTTTGCTGTTTTTGTAAATGACAACACCCCACTTGCTTTGATCACATGTAACATTTCAAGGAGAGAGTGTTGTCTACACCTGTATAAAGTGCTTTTCTGCTCAATCAAGCAGCTGTTAAGGTACCTGCATTATGTGCTTTGCTGGAATTGGGGAAATATGATTCTCTGCCCACCTGAAGAGCAACAAAGCCTCCTGAACTGAGAACAATTGAAGAAGCAGAGACATGGGGAGTTGCCCACAGTACTGGCTGACATTAACAAGAGATGGCACAGAACTTTAACTAGAAGGTGTAACTTTTTCCTTCTTTCTGATAAAGATCAAGTTCTATGCACCAACCATTCATCTATGTTAGCGCCACATTTGGCAAGTCTGGCCTCTTTCACAAACAGGACTCTGCGTATTCTGACCTACCTGTGTCATGGATAGCACCCTACCAAATTCATGGTCCATTTTTATAAATGTCATGGTCATAGCATTTTTAAAATCTTGAATTTCATGGTTTCAAATATTTAAATCTTCAATTTCATAGTGTTGTAACGAAGTATGAATATTATGACAAAATGACCGATGTTGGAACGGTGGGTCCCGCACTTCTCATGGTGGGGGGGGCTAGGATGCAACTCCCTTGCCCCTGCTCTTGGGGAGCGAGGGCCCTGTTACTGGTAAAGGAGGGAAGCGGGGAAGGGGTCTGGGTTCGCTCCTCACTCTGAGCCCCAGCCCCTCTCATCCCCTGTGGGTTTCTTACCCTCTTGGGTAGGGTTACCCTCGGTCGTTGATGCTCAGGGAGGGAGTCTCCCTGCCCTGCTGGGACAGGTTCTCCCTTTCTCTGGTCTTTCAATTCTCAGCAACACACCTCCAAACTCCAGTCCTCTCTCCACCCTGTCTGCCTAAAGCAGGGTTGTTGTTTTTTTTATATGGTTCCTGACAGGACCTTAATTGGCTACAGGTGATCAAATTAACCTGTAGTAACCTTTCCTAGTCTACAGGAAATCATGCCTTAATTAGCCTAGGGCTTATATATCTCCCCTTGGCCACTCTCCCACTGCTCCTTGGCCTGCTCTATCACAATATGTATTTTAAAATGGCAAAATATAAACGTGAAAAGTCCTTAAATCAGAGTTTATCAAACCGGGGGTTCTAACACAAAAGGGGGTCGTCAAGCTATTGTCTGCACTGCCTACAGAGCTGGGTGGCCAGAGAGCAGCAGCAGCTAGCCGGCTGTCCAGCTCTGAAGGCAGCCGTGCAGAAATCAGGCTGGCATGGTATAGTGTTGCCTGATGGGCTCCAAAATCCTACAGTTCCGATGGCTGCTCTTGTCTACTAACGTGTGATGTAATCTAACACTCAGTAGAGACTAAATTTCTCCACCTGGACAAATGGCAGATTCTGAAGTAGTAAATCACTTATTTCCATACCTCCTCTCTCACAGCCCCCACCCTCAAAACACCCTCTTCCCACTGAAGCAAAGAATCTTACTAGGACACTCTACAGAACGTGGTTTACATATTTTGACCCAGACTCTGCCAAAGCATGTCAACTGTAATCACTGTACATTTTCTTCAGTTTGGTATCCTGCTTTCTTCCTGGAGCTAGTCATTTTGGTTGTAGAGTTTGCTTTGTTGCAAAAACAGACTGTACTCTTCCCCCTTCAAAAAAAGACTCCACCAAAGCAAAAAGAGGAAACCAAAAGAATAATAAGAATAACCAGAAGTTTAAGAATGACAAAACAGCATTTGAAATTTCACACCCAGGACCGGTTAATTTATCTGAAAAACATCTTTTACCACATCAGTTAACACTTGCTATAATTATAACCTACACAAATCTAATGTCATACTTAAGCACCCATAGCATCCATACAGTCACCTTCACACGGCGTGAATGCTGGCACAGGGCAGCAAAGGTTACTTTTATCAACCTTTGTTTTATTTGACAATACATTCATAGGTCTCTGCATTTCTAAGGGCAACTACATCTTGCTCAGTTCAATGTTGCTGGTATCTGACGTTCCATGATTACCCTGGCTTCAACATGAGACAGCAATGCACATTTGTACTAAATGTAGTACATACTGGACACATCTCAAGAAGAAATCCCTACAATCCCTTACCTATTATGATTGTGTATGAATGCACATTTATCACATTAAAAGAGAACCACATGTAAAAGGGGAGTCTGGAGCCCAATAAATCTTGGACTATTTCTTTAATTGATACCTTGTCAAAAAGGGTATAAATTTATGTTTGTTTTTTTGCCAGTAGAAACATTTACTCAATCTCATGGGAAGGAGAAAGCTAGTTACCCTTTTGTGCACCATATCCTAAAATCTCCCCTCTGACCACAACTGTGAGATTCCAAATAGCAATTCAAGTCCATTGTAAGAAACATCTGGATGAAATCTTCTTGGCAGTTCATTTGAAAAGTATACAAGCAGCAGCGTTAAGGGAACAACCAAGACTCAGAGGGGTGGACACAAGGACAGCGCTATACAGTGGTAGATTTCTGCTTGAACATGTTAACTTCTGAAAACTACCTTTTGATTATGCAATGCCCTTTATTAGTGGAAGAAAAAAAAATCACTTTTGTTCTTCGTTCTGGAGGGAGGAGAGGCTTTGAAGGAAATCCCACTGACTGACCATCAACATTTTATACATAAATGAACACAGGGCTTAAAAATTCCATTTGCCAGATGCCCAATGGCGAAAAGGAAGCTTCCACCGCCAAATATGTGTGGAGAAATCAATGCCACCGACTTCTGAATAATTTTTGTTTAGAATTGAGAACAAGTTTCTAGCTTTTTATGGTTGTAAAGAAACCCCCAACTGTGAACTGAATGTAAAGTGATGTAGTATGAAGTGTTGTCTCCCTCACATGCTAGATGGATATCTCCAGACCTAAATCTTGGAAAGTGACCAATGACTTTTTCAAAAAGTACCAAGCCTCTGCCCTCTTTGAAGAGTCTGATATTGGACATCCAAAATCACCACTCACTTTATTAGCAAAGGCACTGGGGCCTGAATTTTCAAGTGTTCAAAGTGTTCTCAGGCTTTAGTGGAATGAAAGCAGATCTAAGCGACATGATAGTTTTTCACTGCTGCACCCAGGGTTTTGAATAGCAGCAGTGAAAACTATCAAGAACCAAGTTTCAGAGTAGCAGCCGTGTTAGTCTGTATTCACAAGAAGAAAAGGAGTACTTGTGGCACCTTCGAGACTAACAAATCGGATGAAGTGAGCTGTAGCTCACGAAAGCTTATGCTCAAATAAATTTGTTAGTCTCGAAGGTGCCACAAGTCCTCCTTTTCTTTTTATCAAGAACCAAGTCAATTTCATTCTGGGGCTGCTTTGAAAAAAACTAAGCAGTGGCAGAGAAGGCCATTGGAGAGGACCTAACAATGAGGCTGAGGGAGGGGTAAAGTAGCAGACACATGACTCCCACAGCAGTAGGCAGGAAGGCGGAAGAGGGCTAAAGCAGCAGAGGACCTCTCTCCACCCCGCAGTTCTAGCAGGCAGAAGATTCTGGGGCAGGAGGAGGGAAAAACAGGAGAGGTGTATTTTCACAGCTGGGCAGTAGGAGAGACAGGTTAGTATAAAAGATGAGAGCCCTGAGCAGGGTCCAAGGACAGCACCCTTCCCCGTAGCTGAAGAAGTGATGGGAAGGGAAGGAAGAGTTGAGCTTTTTCAATTGGGTACCACCCCAGGCAAAGAGCTTTTCACCTTTCATGTCAGTCTTGGGGTAACAGTTGCCTAGTAAACACTTTCAAGCCCTGAACAAGTGATCAGACACAAAAAAGACATGAAACATGGATTAAAGATTCTACCTTCAATCTTCATTTTAAAATATTTAACCATTTTAATGTATCCCCATCATTTCCACTATAACTTTAACCTCTTAGTTATAGAAGAAGGGTTTCCGTGCACATCAGTATTTAGCTGGGTGTCTGCTTAAGACAAGTTTCACTGTACGAACACACACACAATTAGGTATTTGTGTATATTTGAGTATAAGAGACTGATGTTTTAAACGTGGGAAAAATTAAACATGGCTAAGTTACAGCATTGGGAGAGGAGCCAGATGGGATGCAGAGTAGAAATTCAGACATAAAAAAAAGCAAGATTTGGATCTGCTTTCCCCTCCACTAAGATAAATTATTGCTCTAAAATGGTATGGATCCCAGTTGTTCAGTACGATAGCTGGAATGATAATGAATCACTAAAGGAAAAGAATTTACAGGGTCCCAAAATAAAACCCAATATTCAGCAATAAAGGAGACAAGTTGTCATGTAGCTCATCTACTCGCAAGGGCCAGAGATTGATCACTCACACACTTATGGAGATGGAAACTATTTGGTATCAGCGTCTGTTTTGATCTGAACCTGCCAGGGCATGAGTGCCATTACAACGCAAGTGGGCGGTCTTAATGGAGAGATCTCAAGGACGTGGGCTGAGGTGACTGTTGCCTCAAGGGAAAAACCTGCTTTTTGGTAAGAACCCTTGAAAGCCCCAGAGTATGCTTTACAATTCCAAAAGAATGCCCAACATACAAAGGTCTACACCAAGGAGGGAAGTTGAGATGATGTTTCTGAAACCAGCAATGTATATACAATTAACAAACAACTAAGTCATGTAGTACAAGACAGATAGTAGGAAAACATGGAACCAAGGCTTACAGTGCATCTAGAAGAATCCTTACACTTAAAAAAATTACGATACACTCAAATTCATTTGTTCAGATAATCCATATACAACAGAAGGCACTGTTATCCATATGAATCCATCAGTTCTGCACAGCAAAAACCTGAGAAGTGCAACTCAACTAGATTCAACCTAGCCCCTCCCAGTCATTCAGTTTCCTTGAGGGCAGATGTTTTCTTTTCAGTCCATCAAATTATAAAAACACCACAAGAATTTGAACATTACAGTAGCTGGCTAGAAAGAGCAGTCTGGGGGAGAAAACACACTGCTGTCTCCAAGGGAAACCATCTGGAGCATCAGATTACCCTCCCCCTCACACTCAAAAGTCATGACTGTTTTATAATAAAATGTAATGATGAAACCATTCCCAGAGTCCTTTGCAGTTTCTCCTTCAGTTGCCTCCAGGAGCATTTCCACCAAAGTTAAATGCTGTGATCAGTCCTTTGTTGTCAAACGTGTAGCCACTTTGTTGTTCTATCGTTTTAGTCTCTAGAATTCACAGAAGAGAAAGAAAAGGGGTATAAAAAAGTAGAGAGCAATTGCGTCTGATCTACATAGTCCTGTGCGGAATAGGAAGCTTGTGGAACAAACTCTATTGACCAAGACTTCATTCTCAGATCTGCCACGGCAGGGATAAATTGCAGATTAGATTTTTTTTTTTTAAAATAACATTTCACACCCCTCTCTAGGGCAGAAGTTGAAAGATTAATTTATTATGAAATAATTATACATGACATTGCTCTGCATGCTCCTCGGTTTAATGACCTTATTTCCATCAATGCAGTAATCGACCTACTCACCACGGTGTCTTCACTGCAGTGAGTCGATTGCTGCCGCTCCCCCGTCGACTCCGCCTGCATCTCTCACAGTGGTGGAGTACAGGAGTCGACAGGAGAGTACTCGGGGGTCAATTTATCATGTCTAGACTAGATGCAATAAATCAACCCCCGCTGGATCGATTGCTACCCGCCGATCCGGTAGGTAGTATAGACATACCCTTAATCTACTTTTTATGTGAAAAATCCATCTGAAAATCTAGCTCAGTCCCTATTTAAACAACTATATCTGGCAGATAGGAGTCTACAAATTAGAGGCAATGTTAATCTCTACGTGAGATTCATCTCAGTGCAGAGACAGCATAAGCCTCCGCAAACCTCCTCTAAGACAAGTAGTGCACAGGGATTCACGTTGGCCTACTGCACCCTATCTAATTGTTACAGAGGCACATTCTGTTCCAGAGTCCCTACAACACATAACAGCCCAAGAGAAATGACTGACCTGCAGCACTTCGCCGGTGTTCTGCTAATGTGTAAATTTCCTGTAATTGTTTCTTCTGATCATCGCTCAGTGGTGCTGTCAGTGAGTGGTACCAGACTGCATCCCGGATCTGAACCGCTGTCAAAACAAGGAGTGGATGCAAAATGATTATCAACCTGTGTTTTAAGACTATTTCAGAAGGACAAGATGAAAAAGATATAGAGATAAAAAGAGATCTGTGAGTGTGGTTAAAAACACAGACCTCACACCTCAACACTGGCTTGGCACCTCTGTCAGCTTCTCAGACCACAGATGAAGTTGGCCTATTTCCAAAAGGTTTGGGGTTTGAGGAGCTTAAAATTAAGCATGTGCTTGAGAGCTTTCTGGAAACAGGGACTTAATGATGTTTCAAAGTGTGCCCAATATTCACAGCCATGTTCAATTTCACGGTCAAAATGCATCTGTTATGCTGAAAATTAGACTCATTTCAAAGTTAAAAATAAAACTATAGTTGTTAAAACTTCTGGACAGGAGAAAAAAGCTTTTTCCTTTAGGGTTTTGACAGTTTAGAAAATGACTAATCCTTCTATCTGAGCACTCAAAAGACGCTGAAGTAGTTTAGGCCCTATAATTTAGGTTTTGTCTGAAAAATTGCAATAGAGATAGTATGAACAGAAATTATTTCAGGACTTTTTCAGTTAGAACACCTGTTCAGCTATAGATGTATCCACGAGTGTGTGCTAGCCAAAGATTTCATGGTTATGTTAGAACAGGAGAATCAGAAAGTGAAACTCATTAGAAGAAAGGGGGGAAATTTTCAAAAATCCAAGTTCAGGTAAATCAGCACAAATGGTGAAGCAAACATACAAAAAAGATCTTAGGTTATTTTTTCAGTTTTAATAGTGCAAGAGGTTACTAACACCGCAGATAAGGATTTTAAACAATTATTAACATGAGTGTCTCTGAATGATCATATTACACAATTATGCATACAGGCATGTACGTACTTAACAGTGCTTGTGTAAAAAACTGATATTCATCTACACCATCTTCAAGGTCAAGAGGAGTGCTAAATCCTTCTAGAGCAGTTTCTTCCAATGCATCTTCATCCCAGTCATCATCGTCATCGTCATCCTCATCTTCATCTTCTCCACCACCACCTCCTCCATGATTCTCTTGCATTGCCTGACCCACTTCGTTTGTCTCCTCTTCGTCACTTGGGATCTCTTCTGCAAATGTATCAACATTTTTCTTTTTAAAGTCATCATATGCTTTCAGTAATTATAAATATTAAGGGACAAAACATGTATATGTACATTTTTGGCCAGAAAAGGGACAATTTTTAAAAAAACCAAAACCTAGAAGATGTGAAAAAGGAAGCCACCAAAATATTTCATACATTTCAGAGCACAGTTATGCTTTGTTTCTAATAACACCTTGGAAGTGTGAAACTGAAATTTGTTCTCACATGTACCCAATTAGTTTGTGAGTAAAAGACTGAGCAAAACAGCAACGTTTCTCTTTTAAATTAATATAAATGGCCTGTCATTTTGCTTTTTAATAAAATACAGCAAATAAAGACTTACTTGGACTTTACAAACATATACACTTAAATTTGTCAAATTTATTGCATACCAACCTTTAGAGCGCTCTCTTAACTGCACACACTTAAAACAACTTCCCTTGGCTGTTTTACCCAGCTTCGTATTTACGAAACAGCAATCATACCCTGAACCAAAAACCTGAAATCGAAGTTCCAAACATCGCTATTTCTGACTTAAGCAAGGTCTCGAGTTAGTATGCCAAAATATCTAAGAAATATTTTCAAGAACAGAACGGGGGGCTAAAAACAGCGTTTCAAGTTTTTCTTTTGTCAGCTGGAGGAAGTAAGTGGAATTGGTCATATCTGCTACGGGCTTATGGAGAGCAATCTGGAATGGGTGGGACCGGGGGTTTTAGGCAAATCACAGTCCAGAGATCTGAGTAGCACATGGCTACTGGACTGATTGTGCTGCTACTGTACCACATTCTTATGCTCAATAAGCAGAGGCAACTCAATTTAATTACAGTTATGTCTGAAACTTGCACCTCTTAAAAGCATTTCATTTGTACCCATCTTAAGCATTAGAGCCTACAATGGTTTTATCTCATACTGCAAATTAGATATATTCGGACAATAAAATAATCTGTCATTAATGCTGTGTAATATACACTCTCCCGTTCGGCAAATTCTCTGGATTTTTTTTTCCTTTTCGCCTGATAGATTAGGAGGAGGCCTCTCTGCCACAGGAATCTTGATCATCGCAATTCCTGCTTTGTAAACCTGTCCTGAAGGCTCTTTGTGCCAGGGTGGATTGATTTAAACCAAGTAATTTACATCACTGAGTCTGATCACGATTTAAACAGTAAGCAGGAAACTTGGATATAAATAATTGATTTTAATCTCATTTTGCATTTATTTATTTTCCTAAAGAAAGACTGATTCTCATTGGTTGGTAGCATGTTGATTTGCAACAAAATATAGCCTTTCCATTAAATTTGGTACATTTTGCTAACCAGGCGTATATACTATCTATACACAGTTATTTAAGGAATTTGTGATAAACTCAGGACAGACAGCTGCAAGGGGCAGGGGGAGGGGAGGTGTAGAAAACAGTCCCAGAAGGTTAAAAGGCCCTTCTCCCTATCAACTGAGGAGGGGTAACCACAGGTCAATCAGGTTCAGCTGAGAAGGGAGTTATCTGAGATCAATTAGGATCAGCTGATTCAAACTAAGGGCTGCCTGAGACCTTTTTTAAACCCTCCCTTGTTGGGAGAAAGGTGGGGGGAGTCAAGTGGCCAGTAGTAGCAAGCTTCACCAGGAGGGAAGGCTGCATTCCCTCCCATAAGGGAGAAAAAACAACCTAAAAGACTAGCTGAGAGAAAGAGTGGACTGCCCCTGTGCAGCCAAGACGGACTGTTTTACCCCAAGCCCATCTCACCAGGGCTAAAAACAGCTGAGTTTGGTCAGACCGAGAAGGTGCCTTGCCACAAATTATATAGATTAATTTACATTCATTCACATTCTTAATTTTTATATTTTATGATGTTAGAAAATGGTAAATGATGCAATTACTAGAGGATTTTCTTTTTTACTCAAGATTTGTGTCAATCTCTATTAAGATTGGAACTTGGAATTCAATTAAAAGTGCACAAAAAGAGCACTTTAAAGTTGTTTTATTAAACAAAACTACCTCAAATATGTTGGGTACAATAGAATGAAGTTCATCAAAACACGGTTTTCCATGTAAAATGGATTTATCAAACAAAGGAAGCATTATCTGTAGCTAGTTAATTCAATTGATTGTTTCTGCCCTTCAAGTTTTTAGAACTAGTAGATCTCATCTTCTCACACCTAGTTTTTATTCATAGATTATCAGAGGAAAACAAGCTTTTATGCTTTTTTCAGCTCACAATTGGTTTCTTAACTTTGAATGAACTAATCATTGAACTGAACTAGTTGATTAAACTAAAATGAAGAAAATATTTTCTGCTCCTGCAGAAGAAGCTACTGCTATCAAAAGCTGGTTTAGCACGTCAACCAACTCTGGTTCTAGATGCCGAGCCAATGACTTCACTAGTTCAGTGGTTTGACTTTCCTTACAACTTAAAATTAATTGTAAATAAATTTTCATTTAAAAATAAACATATTATTTAAATCAAAAACTCCCATTTAAATTAAAATATCAGGTTTTTTCAAAAAGTCATTTTTTAATCCACCTTTCCTTTTGCCACCCTTCATCTGGGAAAAGATGACTTTCCAGAGATCTCTTCCAAGGCCATTATCATTGCTTTTTAAGTTAGTGGAAGAGGTAGCTACTGGGGACATTTTTTTCCCAGGGACCAAGAATGCTGCCTCCACAGCACTGCCAAATTTCTGTTGGCCTATTAGTCAGGAGTCTCCTGCATGCTGGTTTACAGAGCACATTTGTGATCAGGCACCTAGATTTGCAGCTTTTATTATTTTCCAACAAAACTGCCCTTGCAGGAAGAGTGACATAGATACACCCAAAAGGGCTTTAGCATTAATTTTAAGAGGAATGACCAGTTCACAAAAGCATCTTTCCAAGCATCCAATAAACCAGACCAATTCAGCAGACTGGCTGAAGAGTCTTAAAATGAACAGTCATTTCATACACATTTAAAATTAAATCCAGACAAAATCCACAATGTGGAAATGGGAGATTTTACCATTATCTTCTGCATCGTGTTTTTCGTCTTTAGCCTGGTCTTCATGTTCCGTAAATTCTCGAGTAGCACACACTTGTTTTAATCCCAGAAACAGGAGCAGGATTGAAGGAACAATCTGGGCAGCCACAGCATCTACCGCAGGAGGTCGGTTTTGCAATTCCATTAGGATGCTCAGTCCTATTATACACATCTTTCTGTCATGAAGTCTAAAACAATGCAAATATATTACATGAGGAACGGGTCCCTTTGTATAGACTACAGAGGACTCAGGAGCAGAGTTACAATACTAAACAACAGCTCTAAATATATTATTCCGCTAGGCTTTTAAATGCAAAATTCCCAGTAGCAAGTACGGCATGTAATAACTGATTGCTCACCTATCACATACTGGCTAACTTCCTAGAGCTGTTGATTGGGATTCTCAAATACAAAGAAATGTAATGCTAAATAAACATGGTTAATGATGTAATTGATCTGATTTTCAGTAAAGCGGTGGATGCAGTACATCACTAAACTGGACTGGAAAATCTATCTGAATTGGTTTAAATAGGAGTACTGTCATATGGATTGAAAACTGGTAAAAAAAAAAAGGACCATAAGCAAAGAGCAATGACCTACAGTAATATACTGAATTGGGGGGGGGGGGGCAGGTGAGCTGATGGAGTGCCACAGGGGCTGGTTTTATTTAAACCAGAGGTTCTCAAACTGTGGGTCAGGATCCCAATGTGGGTCACGACCCCCTTTAAATGCGGTCGCCAGGACTGGCTTAGACTTGCTGGGGCTTGGAGCTGAAGCCTGAGCCACACTGCCCAGGGCCAAAGCCAAAGCCCGAGGGCTTCAGCAGGACTCAGGTTACAGGACCCCTGTCTGGGGCTCAGGCTTTGGCCCCCCCACCTGGGGCAGTGGGGCTTGGGCAGGCTCAGGCTTTGGTCCCCCCTCCGGGGGTCGCGAAGTAATTTTTGTTGTCAGAAGGGGGTCGCAGTGCAATGAAGTTTGAGAACCCCTGATTTAAACAGTCCAAATTGTACATTACATTTGGAGATTACATTTAATTGAGAGACGTTGCAAATATCAATGAGATGAAAGAAATAATTCAAAGGCATCCAGAATAATGGACCAGGAGACTCAATCAGGAAAAATGCAAATTAACACACCTGGGGAAAAGTAATCCAAAGATATTCTATGGGAGGTAGTTGGTTGGAAAGTGGCAGCTGAAAGATCCCCAATATTGACCGTATGCAGGAAATTAGGTAAGAGCTTATAACACAATCACTTTTTTTTTTTAAGTGCTTTTGGGCTGCATAAGCAAAAGCATCACAATTGCCATCAGAACAGGGGTAAATCCTTATCTACTGTCTGACACTCTTTAGTCTGCACTTAGAATACTGGGTAGTACTAGAAACACTGTTCAACTGTATTTCTGACTATAAGGCATTTCGCTATTAAAGGAACTCTGTTTTTAAAAATTCTCAGTGACTGACAGCTTTGTGCAGAACTCCAGATAGGACAAGAAATATCCTGCAGGAAAGATAATTTTCCCTGAGCTACCTTAAAAGATGTTCTGCCAACCTGGCTGGCAGGTTCTCATTCCCTTGCTCCTCCATGCAACACAGCAGTCCTATCCAGTTTCCTGGATCCACTCCAGAATGTTATTGCTAACAAAACTGTAACGGGGTGGGAAAGAGGAAAGGATAAAAGGGGTAGTAATCCCTTTTTAGTTGTCTGATCATAAGATGTTTTCAGCTGGTAACAAACTGGCCATTTTCCATAGTCTCAACATGGTTACATTTCTCATATGGTGTGGCCATGCAAGTTATGACATCTAACAAAACAAAGGCTCTTGAGAGACACTTTTGTTGCAGAGTTAGTATTTCTTAGAACTAGAAGGATGGGTCAATGCATGTAGAGACTGGGGAAACTAACAGGATGCACATTTAAAACAATATTGTAATAGCAAGGTCTGCAATAAAACTTACAGGGAGACAGCCATTTTACCCATTTTAAAAAAGCTCCTACAATTCCATTCCTAGTCAAAGGCCACACATACCATGGTATTAAGTCATAGAATCATAGAATATCAGGGTTGGAAGGGACCTCAGGAGGTCATCTAGTCCAACCCCCTGCTCAAAGCATGACCAATCCCCAACTATATCATCCCAGCCAGGGCTTTGTCAAGCCTGACCTTAAAAACTTCTGAGGAAGGTGATTCCACCACCTCCCTAGGTAACGCATTCCAGTGTTTCACCACACTCCTAGTGAAAAAACTTTTCCTAATATCCAACCTAAACCTCCCCCGCTGCAACTTGAGACCATTACTCCTTGTTCTGTCATCTGCTACCACTGAGAACAGTCTAGAGCCATCCCCTTTGGAACCCCCTTTCAGGTAGTTGAAAGCAGCTATCAAATCCCCCCTCATTCTTCTCTTCCGCAGATTAAACAATCCCATTTCCCTCAGCCTCTCCTCATAAGTCATGTGTTCCAGTCCCCTAATCATTTTTGTTGCCCTCCGCTGGACTCTTTCCAATTTTTCCACATCCTTCTTGTAGTGTGGGGCCCAAAACTGGACACAGTATCCAGATGAGGCCTCACCAGTGTCGAATAGAGGGGAACGATCACATCCCTCAATCTGCTGGCAATGCCCCTACGTATACAGCCCAAAATGCCATTGGCCTTCTTGGCAACAAGGGCACACTGTTGACTCATATCCAGCTTCTTGTCCACTGTAATCCCTAGGTCCTTTTCTGCAGAACTGCTGCCGAGCCATTCGGTCCCTAGTATGTAGCGGTGCATGGGATTCTTCCGTCCTAGGTGCAGGACTCTGCACTTATCCTTATTGAACCTCATCAGATTTCTTTTGGCCCAATCCTCTAATTTGTCTAGGGCCTTCTGTATCCTATCCCTACCCTCCAGCGTATCTACCTCTCCTCCCAGTTTAGTCATAAGATTTCATAAGAAATCTACACAATTTATACATTCTCTGTATGTATCTTTACCAAGCTGCAAACTCCATTCTGAATATGCAGTACTTTGCTCTCTCTATTGTCCATTACCTCCATTTTGGACCTAAATTCCAACAGGAGTAGTGGCAAAAGCTTAATAAGACTTGACTAAATAAGTCAATAAGCCAATAAGACTTGACTAAATAAGTCTAATAAGACTTGACTTAAAGTGCTCTCCCGTTGAAGTTAAACAGTTCTCAACAACAGACTGGCTCACAGCCGGAAGAACAGTTTATCATGGGACAGGACATCCAACAACGAAGTCACCTGTAAGTGTCCATGATCATCCTCCTGATGCAGGGGTCATCTGACAGAGGGACTAGAAGGTTTTGAAAGACAGAAGCTGATCTTTTGGCTCTTTTTGGCAATTTTCACCAGCTTAAGATGAGGGAAACTGCTGCAGGAGCTGGATGAGCCAAGGGAGAAGAACCCTGCCTACCTGAATACAGATGGTCCCGCAAAGAAAGGGTGAGCCAGAGGGAGGGGAAATTATTATAGGGTTTATTACTTTTGTGTAGATTTGTGTAATTCTACTTCTATTAAAGAACAATGCTATGTGCAAAGTCTGCTCGTGTTATGTGTACGCCTTCCACGTTGTCCTTTGGAGAGCTACCAGAAGATTTACACTTTTGGGTGGAGTTCTGGATAAGGGTGTTACCAAAATTATTTAGCTAATATTATAAATCTTTAATAGAATCCATACTTATGCTAAAGCGAACCACTTTTCAAAGCACCCTCTATCCTGAAATACAGTAAAAAGTGTGTGTAAGCTTTTGGTTTTGGAGTTCACAGTGAAAGTAGTATTTTGCCGAAGTTTCTGACAATAATAAGCAACTGATATAATTGTTGCTAGAAACTAGGCACAAAATTTCCAACAACCTTGGATAGCAAATGCATGGCAATGGAAATATTAGGGTAAGAATGACACAAACTACTGAAACTGGGAGTTTGCATTGATGGTAACAACCTAAGGTATATATACTATTCAGCAGCAAGTTATATTTCTGTGCCAGTCCATGTTGCTGGTTGTACCCCCAGATCAATGGAAGGGTAAATATTTAACCCGTATCTTTCTGTATTTGTGCTGACTGATCCCTAACGCTCATAATAAATTTGGTTAACTGTGATTACTTGTCATCTTATTAATTAAAAAAACTCCAAACCTTTAAGTAAACAGTGCATTTAAGCTTCCAGAGGAATTTGAGCAGTCGGCACTGAGCCCAGGGACTAGGCAGCTGGACTGTGGATTCCAGATCTCAGGAATGGGCACTAGACAAAGGGTCTAGGCCCCAAGACTGGGGCAGTGACTGAGCTCTGTTCAGACACCAGAGGCTTAAAACACCCAGAGATCCAGAGACTCCCTTTACAGCAGTCTGGCTAGTGGCAGACAGGAGTGCCCAACCAGATCTGAGACAGGCATCAAGCAAAACAAATGGTTACAAAGATGTAATAAATAAGGGCTTACACAGGGCTTATTTATTACAAAGATGTAATAAATAAGGGCTTACTCTAAAATAAGGAATGGGGATTTTTCAGGATTTCATTAGGCCTCTTAGTACGTTAGTCCCATTTGGGCTTAGCAAAGCAGTTCTGTTTTCTGAGTGATGCACAGTAGAAATAAGCTACTTAAAAAGAGCAAGCACAGCCTTCTGGCTACAATAGTCCATCCAAGGGAAGGCAAAGTCAACCAGCATATCAAGCTGTGTGTTTTGCCTGCGTGTTTTGTTTGCCATCTCCCTCATTAATTGCCTTGAGAAATTTATCAACTGCAACTGAGCATGAACGATATCCTCTCTCTCTCTCTCTCTCACACACACACACACAAAAGGGAAGGCAGGCTAGGAGCTATCACCCTCCTGATTTCAGGATTCCTGAATTCTATTTTCAGTTTTGCAATCACGGGGAAAAAATGTAATTGCTCAGTGCCTCAGTTTACCCATCAATAATATGGGCTTACAACCACCAGTTACGCACACCATGGTGTTGTAACGCTTGATATTTGTACAGTCCCTTGATATTATTAGATTAAAGGTGTTGTATATGTGCAAAGCACAACTGTACAAGATCACCAAGATGAATTTTGTATGACCAGAGAGAAAAAAACCTGAATTTTGATCCTTGCACACCCATCTCCTGCAGCTCCTTTCTATGATAGCAGTCCCTTATAGTCCCAAAATCCACACACATTCTGTAGCTTGACACTGGAAGCCTTGAAATTTCTTCAAGTCCCTACAGTGCAATGAACTAATTTTACTATACGTGCACCAGAACAGTGAATGTCATGTGATCATCTTATAATATGAATATAATATATATAATTATATATATTTATATAATATACTTATAATATAATATGTGAAGCATCTTATAATATGCTTCAATGCTTCACAGGCACGTAATGCCAACTCCAAAATGGAACACAGCAAAAAGTCAAGAAGACACAGTAATAAGTGCCTCCGCTTCCTAGTAAATTCCCCTTCTTGGACAATAAGGGAGACTAGAGGACTCAAGTATTAACATTTAAAATGGATTTATTCTTAGGAGCTAACCCAAATAGTTTCACAAATATAGAATATTTCTCTCCCTATGTTGTCAAGCATCTAAATGAGCAGTTGCAAGAATGAATGTGTGCTCTTGAAATATAATGTGGTGTTAGAGGTCCCAGAAGGAAAGGTGAAACTCAGGCACCAGGCCAATTTTAATTAACTTGAGACAAAAGAAGAACTGCTTCTTCTGCCTGTCAACCACAGATGAATAGCAGACCTAGCAATCATCTTACTCAAAGACTCAGCATAACACACTCCTGAACTGTATCAAGTACCAAGAAGATTTAACAAACCAAATAGGACATTTTTGTAGTGGGGACGGATGCTCTAGCATCCATCTATTCTCTCCCCACCATAGGCCCAGACTGAAGCAACCCTTCCACCTGCATGAGGTGGCCTGGACACAATTCCCTGGGGTGTTCGCTAGTGTTTGATCCTGAGTCAGTTGGTCAGCAATGTAAAACACTCTTTCACCACACATGCACTTTCCTTGCTACCTCAACAGCACTGTCAGCCTGGAGTGCTAAGGATCCAGATTGTTCCCCAAATGGAAGCGCAGCATACTACCATAAGGCAAGTCTATTTTTAACATGTTGTGTGCAGTCTTCATAATCTGCAAGCCCTTCTGTAGCCCACAAATGCTTGTTTCAGTAATTGACAGAAGGAGCTAAAGGATCTTTTCTACTTTAAATTGAATCTTAGGAAATTCAAAGGGAAACCAGCAAGATTTTCTTATACTAATTAGCTGCCCCTTTTGTGTCAAGAATCAATTTTCTTTCAGCCACATCAATGCATTTCCTTTCTGAGTTGCAGATAATTAGCCATTTCCTTTAGGTTACAGAGTTTGGACCAGCCTTAATTTCCTATATCAGATCTTGTGCTTAAATAAATACAAATCATCAGTTTTTAAAAAATTATGAGTGAAATCCTGGCTCTTTTGAAGTCAAATGATTCCTATTCATCAACTAAACCTTCTTATTCAGCTTTTAGAGAATTCAGCTACTGATTTCTCACATGTTCAAACCAAAATTAAGTTTTCCTTTTGACTTTCGTTTCTGTAGAAGAATCTTTACTAGGAAGAGTAAACACTGACCATGCAAAAAATGGCTCATTCAAATTTCAGGCCATCGAGGAAAAGATGACAAATAATACACATGATGGGTTTTACTGGTCTCTTCATCACCCTCACTCTAATTCAATCTTAAATAACTACACAATACACATTTCAGTCTACATTAAACAATCCAAACAAAGCACATTATATACGTACAGATGTGCACCACAAATGTACAGTATCCAGGGGATACACTCTATTTATGCTTCACCTATACAGGGCAGTCTAATCCAGCTCAACTTCCCCTACCCCCATGGATTAGTTCTAGACTCCAAGTCACTGAGCAGCTCCATATTTTTAAATAAACCTAAAAGAACAGTTACTTTCTTTACAGTAAATACATCAAGTCCAAAGCCGATCAGTTTTCTGACAGAGTGGAGATGACTTGCTCCACCCTCTGTGATGTTGTCTGTCAGCACTTGGACTGCAGATCCCTGAAGAGAGGAAAGGAATGCTCTGCACGCCAGGCAGATGGCTCCGAGTTCCAGAACAGATACGTACAGACAAGCTTCTTGCTGAGACCACATGCCCAGAGTCTGCAAGTGCTCTAAATGAGCTGCTCATGCCTGAGCGGAGTCTTGGTTGGCAGAAGGGAGGAGAAGGGTAATCCCTTACACACTCGTAATGCATCTTTCCTCCAGTTTAATGAGGACACAACTTGTAGGATTGTCTCCTGCATGCTCATGTGATGTTTGCTTGGCAAATACACTGATTTCAACCATCCTTGCATGGAGCATAGTTGAAGTCTAGCAAACTACATCATGTAGACACAAAGTCATATGACTCAGAAGCATGAGCCATACTCTTACTAATGTCTTTGAATAAGCCTGCAGGTGGTTGACAAGGTCCACTGTGGTCTGGAATCTTTCTTACAGCAGACAAGCCTTCGATGACTTGGAATCTAACATGGCTAATAGGAGCACTCAGGGATGAAACCTATTTGAGCCTTTTTCCTCCAGTTCTAAGGAGGCTCCCATTGAATGATCTAGGAGGAATAGTTTAAGGCTCTTTTGCCTTCTGAATTCTTTTCAAAAAGAAATGATAAAATTCAACATCCATTGAGCTACACACTTCCTCAAGTCAAAAGAGGCATTTCATATGACCATCCTTCAATGGAATAAGAGCATCACAAGGAAAGGCAAGTTTTGAACCCCACAGACTTTGCTTCAGCCACAGAAGCTAGATCCAGTACTGGGGAAGTCCCTAATATTAACAAGTTATGCTTTGGGGTTTTTTAAGCCAAGAGGCATAAAAATAATCAGAAAAACTAACCATTATGTTATCTAGACTAATATACTAACGATATATACAAAAGAGATTTAAGTTGTGTAAAGCACAATAAAAGAAGACAAAGCATGAGCTGTTTGAAGGAACAGAGGGATGGTTGGAGCTGCTCTGCCCCTTATGCCCTTGGTTAAGGAAGGGGAGCGAGAGCATCCAGGGTGCTGGCGTTGCCACAATGGACACTGCTGGCCAGAAGAACCCAATCTCATTCATGAATCCAGGACATGTGCAAACCAGAAATGGGATCCATGTGGACAATTATGTGAAAAAGAGACATATTCATCTTTTCTCTTGAAGTATGGACTTCACTCTCCATCCCTCCCCTTGGTATTCAAGGCTTTAGACCAGTGATAGGCTTCAGCTCCAATGCCTTGTAATCCAGCATAACAAGAAACTGGAGCTTTATACCATTGGACAGAGGAGATTCTCAGCTTTCCGAACAGACATACAGAAGTGTATGGCCATGTACATGTTATAAGAAATGTACATGAATTCCTTAATATGAGATTGCCGACACTGTCACAAAATATCCTCCCTACTTTTCAATCATCAATTCAAGTAACCTTTGTGACACACTTCACATTTCTTTAAGCTATATTATCTTCCCCAACCAATCCTTACTAAACCATTACCTAAAAGACAATACTAGGATGAGATTTTCCATTGGGCATCTGTCTATAGCCAAATTATACTGCAGCAACTGGCCTCTCTGCCACACTGCTATGTGCAACTCTCTGGCAGTGTTGGTCCAACTGGCAGAATGTGCACACAGGACCTGGAAGTTCACCAAAACCTCTGAGAAATGTTGGGTTTCCCTGCTTTGCTGCAGCCTACAAACTGTTCCCCTTCCCACTGTGTCATCTAAGTAATACATTTTAAAAAGTAAAGAGAAGGAAGAGAGAGATAAACCTACCTACTCTACGCATATGGCATATGCCTTTCAAGCACCTGGCATGTCATGAGACATTTTACCTTTCAGTTGTTTTCTGGTTATGCCCCACCTGCCTCTACCAAAGTAACCCAAGCGCAAAATGCATTGGCTTAATTAAAACTGTGTTTGTGTTGTTTGCACCCTGCACTAATTCAACCACTGCAGCCAATAACGTACACATTCTCTGGCTGAAGCTGATAGCCATGCAAAAGGGTTTCAGATAGGAGGGAGGGTCAAAGCAATGCAAGGACCTTTGGGGAAAAACTACAAGTAAAAGGAGGAAGAATGGGTGTGGGATCCTAGAGGACACCCCCAAAACTAAGTATTTTTTCCAGACTACATATGGTAGTAAGACATTACAACAGTGTTGTAATGAATTGGCTCAGAAAGCTAGTTACAGCTCCAATTTTGGATCAGAATGACTTTCATGGTTAGATGCTGCCCAACGTTTAGCCAATAACTGCCTAAGAAAAACAAACAGCTTTAGAAAACCACTGCTTCAACAAACCAGTGCCCCAACAAACTTTAGAAAAAACATTAGCTTTCAAAAATATTATGTGCCAAATGTCCTGAATTAAGAGCACAAGCCATTCAGCATGTAAAGGATGTTAGACTTCTTTGCTTTTTGGGGTCACAAATGATTGCAGATGCCTACATCTTGCTGAGATGACCCAGTATGCACTATGCTGGCAATGTCAACCGTGGAGCCCCTTTTGATTCATGAAGCCAGCCTCTTTTCTGGGGGGGGGGGGGGACGGATGACGGACTGAGGCGGGGGAGGCGACTAGGAACAGAGTAGAGGATATTTTTGGTTGGGGATGGTTTAGGTTTTTTTTTTTTTTTTAATAAAAAAACCTCACACTACATTCAGTGCATTTTAAAAATTTAGAATAGAAAAAAGTTGTATAAACACTCCACATACTCAATCATTTCCCTAAAATCCTGCTGGGTTGGTTCCCTATTTCAGCGATTGAGATCCCCAGCCAAGTGTATACTGGGCCATCTCATGCAGAGGCAGATGTTCTGTAACCTCAGGGCACCTGAGAGGCTAAAATTGAGTACGTGCTCAATGCCATCTTATACTTGCTATGCAGGATAGTCAGCATGTAACAGAAAAGAAAAACTTAATACGTGCAGGTCACCTTTAACTGCACTACAGCACTTAGATTTTTTTGGTGTGGGTTACTGTTATTTAAACTTAGCTTTGGAATTTAATTTCTTCAATCAATGTGACTAGGGATTCAAAACAAGCTCGGAAGTCTGCTGCCAAGAAATGATAAACAAGGATTTTAAGAGAAAGACTTAATACTTGCCCAAGAAAACAATCTGTGTCATTCATCCATTGGTTTATGAACTGCGCTGTGATGGGCTCAGGGTTGTGTGGAAATCTGATGTTCTCTAATGTGTGCAGAAGTAGGTCAGGATTGTAGTAAAGGGCAGCTATGGCAACCTGAAGACACATGGTACGAAGCTCACTTGTTTTAACTCCTCGAGTTAATCGCTCTAGCACAGCTTCTACAAAGAGTGGGATACACTGGGGACACAGGAGGGGAAAAAATTAAATGTTAAAAATACTGCCAGTTTGCATGACAATTTAAAAGCATTTATCAGTCTCAAACCTGCTGAAGACAAAGAGTCAACTGGAATTCTGCTTGTAGCTTATAATAGTACAGTATATTCATTTCCCAATATAAAAGCAAGAGTGTACCTTCACCTTAAGACTCTGTTTGCATGCTGATAAAGCTTTCTTTGGACTAAAAGTTATGGCTAGTCTCAACACAAAGGTAAATATTTTGGGGAAATTTGGTAGGATTTGTTTTAGTGCGTATAAACGGCATTTTCCAGCTTTGGGAAAAGAGCTCAAATATTTTCTTGTCTTAAGCTAAATCAAAAACATCTTAGTTTTAAAGCTTCACAAGACATATACATAAACCTTCTGTAAGAAATATATATTCTGCCAAATTGTAACAAAGTATGGTGAAAATCTTCTTACAAAAGTCTGCAAAGAGTATAGTTATACAGGTATTTGCATTGCGCAAGTTTCTATGTCTAGATTATGAAATAAATAGTTCCCTATAAGAAGGTGCAAGCATATCCCAAGTGCATATTTGGGAATGTGTTTGAATATTTATGAGCATGGGAGAAAATTTTTCTTTCCATGTGCAATCATTTCATTAAACACAGATGTGGCGCTTTTACACATTAATTTCATTGAAAATTTATGTGATTTAATTCCACCCCTTTCAGATTTCTCATTTAAAAAAAAAAAAAAAAAAAAAGAGCAAAATTTTCCCTTCAATTACTCCAGATTTACATGAGTGGAATTCTACTGATTTCAATTAAATTAACTTCAGAATTATCCAGTAAATGTAAGGGTCCAGGAACAAATGGACACAATCTGTTCTTGCTGTGCAGAGCAGGGGCTTTACACAGGAATAACAAAGAAGAATTTAGCCCTTAATGTGAAAAAGTACACTAATCCAAATAGTGGTTGAAAATGTATATACAAAGATCCAGGAAATTTGTAGTTATGGTATTCACAGCAACCATAATACAGCCATACTGCAAATATTAAGTTATGCATTTTACAGCATACACAGCAATTCAAAATACAGCACTAATCATAAAAAAAGTCTGAGTTCATATTGCTGTGGGAAACAACTCCAGTAGTTTGACTTGCATGATTAAATTCTAAATCATAACAATATATTAAAATTTCTCCTTCAATTCAGAACAAGCAATGCTATCAGGAGAAAATTTAGGAAACAGAAAGAGAATCCTACCCAAGGTACCAGTCTTTTACTGTTCAGTTTTAATCCCATTTTCTTGCTTTTTCAAGATGCCATGTACTTTAATCTCCTCCACGAGAAACAAATCCAAAAAATCTCTTGAACTCATTTACATCCTTTGCACAGTCAGTGTGCTGGAGAACAATTCCATTTAGAACATCTGATTTCCTACATTTGTTCCTTAAATCTACATTTTTCATCTACTAAACTCCTAGGAATGTGGTTGTATTTATATAGAAGTGTACACACAGCATCAAATCTATAAAAAGCTATTGGTAATACATTACCTGGTCAATACACCGCCCTTTGCACTGAAGAACAATTACTTCTAAAAGTTTGGCTGCATGACACTCTGCATCTTCTCCTGCATCTCCAGTTAATACCTAACAAGAAGAATGATAATTCAGCCCAACAACATCGTATGCAATCTGCTGTGGAAGTACACACACACACACACGAGAGAGAGAGCATGTGTATGGAGAGATGTATATATAAGAAACCATGGTGAAGGAGCACAAGACTGGAGAATTCAAACTGTGACCTTAGGGTCTGCAAAATCCATAAAATTCTTCAAAAATATTAACATTTTTCCATGACGTTATTTCAGTGCTTGTCCTTTTCTTGTGGAAAACATTATTTTAAAAGTTATTATGAGTATCCTTGATAATTGGTATTTTCTGCCACGTGATTGCAGTTTTGCTGAATAATGGCAGATTAACAGCCTGACAAAGTGAAGTCCTGTTTTCCACAGAACAGGTACAACATGAGCAACAGAATGGCAAGTTTCTTCCACAATGGTCTATCCACATGCTTCATGGATGAAAGGGGAATTCAGTTCCTATGTCCATTTAAACTGTGGCCTCTCTGATGAGGAAATCAGTTACAACTGCGGAAGTGGTTTCTGTCATGCGTCCACTGGGAACCGAGCTAAGGCTTATCATTTCATCTTGACCAATCAACAACCACCAAATGGCAAGCTTTGGTCACTCTTATCTTGAATATTTGATGCTCAAACATCAAGGATGAGGACTATGACAAGAAATACAAGTCTTACCTTTTTACACATAGTGTAAATGATTTCTAAATGTTTTGGATTAGACAGTAAAGTATCAGTGTCGATGGTCACATAATTGTGCATGAGAGGCATCATATCTAAAAAACAAGAAAAGATTTTACATAAAAGCAACACCCCCAAAACTCTAACCATTAAGGCCCTGACCCTGCAATGGGATCTACTAGCTTGGACACCTGAGCGTGACAGGAGTCCTAACGCTTCTGCATACAGCTATCTGCGCTAGCAGATGCCTTTGCAAGGTGGGATTTTTAAATGTAGACAGAGAAAAAGAATTAGCACAGACATAACTACATTTTAGCTAATGAATTGATAGTTTCATAATTTTTAGGATTTTCCTTTGAGCTCTGGACCTAGTACAATGTATAAGACTGACTTATTCAGCCAAATTTCTCCAAGCAAAGAACAGTGGCATGAGCTCACTGTTGTACTGGGGTGTTCACAACAAGGCCCAAGCACATGTGCTCTTTTCACTAATACGGACTAAAAGAAAGTAACTCCACAAGACAGCTTTTTGAAGCTGCATCCACAAACAGTTACAATACACTACAGCTGGGGAACAGCCATACCTGCAAAGTATTCAAAGCAATCCTGTTGGAAAACTTCATATAGAACACCTAAAAGCTGCCACATTTGGGGGGAAATCATCTGGCACGTCAAACTGTATGCCAAGGAGAGAATTTCTTCATAAAACTCTGAAGAGAAG
Source organism: Lepidochelys olivacea (assembly GCF_965140295.1). Taxonomy (NCBI): domain Eukaryota; kingdom Metazoa; phylum Chordata; order Testudines; family Cheloniidae; genus Lepidochelys; species Lepidochelys olivacea. The sequence goes on from NC_140411.1 coordinate 245,240,663, forward strand.
AAAATTTGAGGTAGGGGTCTGTAAAAGAGAAGTTTTGCTTGCAAATACCATAATCTTTCAAACACATGCCCTCAGGCCATACAGCAAAGAGCAGACAGCTTTGGAAAGGCAAAATGTTATATAGTAAGAGACTGAAGAATATGGACTGAAAAATTCCAAAAAAGAGGAATCACACTATATTTTGTTTCTTATAAGCATTGAAAAAATACATTACCAGTAAACTAAAGAAATTGTTTCTAAAACATTTTTGCACTTTTTCCCATTCTCTAAGGATTTGTTTTAATTTACAGACTTTGCCATAAAACGCCGAAGCTTTTTAATAAAGGGAACTGCCAACTGTCAAAGGTCACTTCCCCTCAATTTCAAATCAAGTTAAAATGTTATAGGGAACTGAGTTTGATGCTTTTCAGTGCTTCAATGCACAGAAGCTAATGTAATTTACTGTAATAGTTTTAGTGACATGAAAATAGGAGATCAGGATACCCAAATCAGAACTAAAAATGAACTTCCTTTAGACCTGAGAGAAGTGGCTTATTCGAGCCTGAGCTGAAGTCCTGACAAAGTACTTGGCAGGAAGAGAGTACTATTTGCTCTCTTAGATTTAAAAATATTGTATTAGTAACTTTTTTCTGCCATATAAAACAAATTGGATACTTCAAAAAGCCAGCTTCTGCATATACCTATTACGTGTTTCTGCAAAACGAGGCCAATGATCTGTAAACAAATGCTCTCCAACTGTTGAGTTATCTGAAATAAAAATAAGACAGTTTATTTAAAAAGCTACAATCAGAGTAACTTGATCCATCCACTTGACTAATTCAGTTTGACTAAGCAGTTCTTTCAAGAAAAAGAGTTTCCATTCTGGTTTAAACACTTTCAATCATCATCAGAATGTTACAGGGACACACTCAGTTATAAGTACTAAGCTATTTTAAAAATTAGTTTTCCCAAATATCCTCCTTAGAACTGTTTACTTAACAGATTGATCATCATTTTAATACCTCCTAACTAATGGTTGCTACCCATACACTAGCCGAGAGCTCCATCACACTGGAAGAGCACCCCCTTGCTCCAGCTGCTGCATCCAAATGGTCTGAGGACAGACCTGAGCACAGAAACCTGATAGGGCTGAGGAGGGAAGAAAAGGAATGGGGTGAGGGGAAAGAGAGCAAGAAAAAATGTTCCTGCCTGTGGCCCATACCGATCTTCCCAGAAGACAGTATATGATTGTATTGAGGTCGGGGGAAAGGGTGCCATTTGCTGGAATGAGCAGGTTTTACTGTGAGTAGCTATTTTATTGTTGTTGGGCAGGGAGATTGTATTTAAGGGTGAAAACTGTCAGAGTCACAAAAGAGAAGTGTAGGTCCGCATTAGAAGCCCACATAAAACCAACAAACAAGGACATTTAATTTTATTATCAGCGACATTCATTAAGGGCTCACTCCTGCAAGGTGTGGAGCACTCTGCCCCCAGTCTAGCAAAGCTCTTGAGCATATGCTCAGCTTTAAGCACAGGTACTCCCATGGAGCTCCTTGTGCTTTTGGAAGTCAGACCACTTGTTTAGATGCCTAAATACAGATTTAGGAGTCTAATTTTAGGTTCTTTTTCAAATCTTGACCATAGTCTATTTCCATAAGAAGGCAGTAAATTGAGGTGTTCATGTATGTGTAAAAGATCCTGAGATAAAGTGTTAAGCATTATCTTGTGTTGCATACTACAAAACAGTGAACTGCTAAGTTCTCACAAAAAGACTAACTTAACATAGATGCCCACTAGACTAAAACCTGAACAAACCCCAAAGAACAGTATTTCAAGCTAACAGTGCTAAAGCTCATTTTAGATCCTAGTTTCCATTCTAAATTTCGAAAAAGATCTTTTATGAAAAATTGAAGATACTTTGAAATCTTAGACAAAATGCAGTGGTCACCAAGAAAATCTTTTCAAACATTTGTTGTCAGATGACTGATATGGCTCAAAAATAGGTTTCTTCTTTTGATGAGAACTTGTATAACCAAGGAAGCAGCACGAAGGAGAAAACATCTTCGTGCTGTAATACCAGCTAAGCTCAGAACTACCCAATGACTGTGTGACATTGGGGCAAGTCAATTGACCTCCTTTGTACCTCAATCAACACAGTTATAAAATCAGAAAAAAACAGAAGACAACCCTAAGCTGAGCTTTACCTAGTAATGAAATTAGGAAAAAATCATGAATATATAAAGTCAAGAACTCATCCTGCAGTACAATAATATGTAGATCAAACTCCATCAATTCCATCCAGGTAACTGCTGAGTTAAACATCAAAATCTAAGTTGCGATTACCAATAGTTATCTATTGGTTGTTACTGTGAATTATAGCAAACATTCTCAGGGGAGAATTTAGCTTAAAATGTATTCGTAACAATCTGCAACACTTTCTAGTAATATATTTGCTGTAGTAAAGGCTAAAGTGTTATTTCCTCAAAAATGTTAATTATCTCTTAAAGATGAGAACTGTACAACTGAAAATTAGCATTTTACATTGAGCTTTAAATTCACGTTTACTAAGAGGAATCACTTGATCCTAATACACCAAGCTACATAACTATTACATGCTCTTTTCAACTCAAGCAATTTAATATATACATAAAACTGCTTGTAATGAAAAAAAGGAGAGAAGACTAGATATGTAACTGAGAGACATCTCACCTCTTTGTGATCTTCCACAACTGTTAGAATAGTATCAATGGTGTGTAAGATTCCCATTGCCATCACTGTCTTGTCCTCCACTTCCTCATATTCTTCACTCTGAAGAACTTTACCAAATATCTCAGCCTTAAAAAGAAAGAAAAGAAAAAGAAAAAAGCATACAGTTCTTCTAGAGGCAACTCATACTTCCAGCTTGCCTTGTAGGAAACGAGGGATTGCCCTTTGACGGATAATGAAGTGGCTGCAGTGTCCTCAAATTATTAAATAATTAATTCACTGTGATGAAGCCACCAGTGGTGAGAGGCATGCCTGATACTTCTGTAAGGGAACTAGGAAGTTTGGGAAATGGAAAAACCTTCTCCTCCCTCTGCTGATAAACCTAACTGTGGCAAGTCGCTTAAGTTAAATAATCAAAGCTATTAAACATTCTGGCTTGTTTAGAACAGCAATAGCTATCAAAACAGCCAAAACTACTGTAATTTTAAGGACTTTTTGAAGAGAAACTGTCAGGTAGTTTAGCCCCCAAATTTACATTTGGGGATGGTTTACAAGAGCTACTATTGATAGATAGGTTTTCAGTAAAGTGTTTTAAAAACATCAGTGAAAACAGCTTATTTTGGAGCTAACACATGCAGTGTATGCAGACCAGAATTTGATGCCATCATGCTACTGCATGAATAGGCAAAGGGTGAAAGACTAGAATTGAAACAGAACAAACTAGATGACTCATCTATTTTCCTCATCCAAGCTGAAATCCAAAAGGAAACAGAACAAACAGTGAAAAGCAAATCAGATTTTAAAAGATTCTTTATTTTAAATAATCAAAGAAGCTGTAAGCAATATAGATAGGAATTTTTTAAAGTTATGATTTTAAACCTGACAGTGTCCTTTTAAAAAAAGGCTCATTTCAAACAAGCTTGCAGCAATGTTTAATAAGCTAGGCCTATGACTGTGACTACAATGTTGTTCTACTGTCTCTTACCAGATGTTGTGTCATGTCAACAGCGATGGTAGCTACTTCTTGATTGTACTCGCAGATCATCTTCTGGATAACATTCGTAAGATCATCATTTTCTGTCTCTCTAACTATGTGTAACAGCTCCTGCATAACTGGCCTGACGTACGGCTTCACATATTCCTTTGCTAATAAGACAACAAAACAAAATTAGGAAAGATCAATTTTCCATAAAAACAAATATACAATCTCTCTCAGTTATTAGGAACCTTACTGTTCTCTTAAGCAAAAACACTTAAAACAATTCATTTCCAGTAAAAGTTGAGTCAGTCTAACAAGAGTGTACTTTTTAGATGCAAGCATATTACATAATATATATACACTCAGACATCCCCCACCACTTAGAATTCTGTCCACATAAATGATCTACTTCCATGAGAGACATGCACATCTAGTATCTGGCCCTAAACATACCCATTGTTTCAATTCAATGTCAAGAAATAAGATACCATTCGATTTGTCAATTGAATTGTATTGACTCAGAAACCTGTCAGAAAAATCTGTAACCAATGTTCCATGATGTATATTGTAGCTAATGAGCAAATGAACTTGTCTAAATGTGATTACGTGTTCCAGGGATCTATATTTCTAAATGCAAGAACCGTTTATATACATCCACAGCAAATTATAGCAACATGTCATCTAGGCAGGGAAAATTATCAGTATATACTTAAATGAAACATTGTAGCGTACCTTGCTCCTGATTGCTTATTAATGCCTGAAGAGCTATGGCAGCTTCTACTTTGACAGGCATTTCTTTGTCATCAATCAAGCTCTTCTTTGCCAGCTCTACTGCATTCCTTAGGTTGAGTTCATTGTGGAATTTCAAAGTGCTGAATGAATGAAGAACCCAACAGGACTGTCGTACAAGAAGAAAGCAAGTCAGGAGCTACTGCAGTAATAGAATTCTTCAAAGAATTTCAGTCACATGCTAACAGTTCTTTATCTGTTTTAAATCGTTGCTCTTTTGTTTGCACATTTATAGAGTAAATACTACATACTGTGCAGGTTTTACACTACAGTGGCTCTTCTGCTCCTTTCCCCAAACATCTATAGATTCAATATATAACTGTAATTGTTATACTAAACTTCTATCAGGAACAAGAGAGCTTGGGATTTATTTTTTTAAAATTTTCTTCTAGGCAATGAGATGTACACTTAGCAGGAAAATTAATCACTCATTACTGATTGATGTGGGCACAGGGGGGAAGAGTTTAGGGATTAAATCCCGCTCACCCTCAAAGTGGCATTAACTGCTCTCTGAAAACTGGATTTGGCTTTAGCTCAAACTACTGAGTTTTGCTACTGAATAATCATATAACCATAGAAAAGTAGGGCTGAAAGGAACCTCAAGAGGTCATCTAGTCCATCACCCTGTGCTGAGACAAGATCAAGTATGCTTAGACCATCCCCGACATGCGTGTTTAACCTGTTCTTAAATGCCTCTAGTGATGGAGATTCCACAACCTCACTTGGTAACCTATTCCAGTTCTTAACTGTCCCTATAGTTAGGAAGATTTTCCTAATAGCTAACCTAAATCTCCCTTGCTGTGGATTAAGCCCATTACTTCTTGTCAGACCTTCAGTGGATTTAGAGAACAACTGGTCTTTATAACAGCCCTTAACATATATGAAGACTTAACAGTTGCCCCCTCACATTTCTCTTCTCAAGACTAAACATGCCCAGTTTTTAACCTATCCTCATAGGTCAGGTTTGCTAAACCTTTTATTATTTTAGTTGCTCTCCTCTGGACTCTCTCCACTTTATCCACATCCTTCTTAAAAGTATTGTGCCCGAAACTGGACATAATGATCAGATAAGGACCTCCACAGGTTACCATATATCCAATGCTCAAGTTTCCCAATTTGATCAAAACAGTGAGTTGAAAGTGAGCCATACAGAAATGGATCACCTAGAATTTCAAACATCTATAAATAAATTTTATTTCAGATCAAAATGCTGAAAAGGTTTCTGTACAATGGAGTTGCTGAGAAGTAAATTATTGTTTGTGAAACGTGGGAACTGCTACATTTCAGTCTGTTATCAGAGTGAAATAAACCTGTAAAGAAAATAATCAGACACATATTGCAGTCTATAAACTTTGGTGAACTTACTCTTGCTCTGAGATATCCCAAGTTAGACATGAACAATGGAAATACGTGATTCTGTAGCATCAGCTCCATTTGATCCTTGAATACACTCTTCTGTTGAAATAAACAAAAAATTAAGTTGGAGCCGTTTGGATATACTGTATTATTCAGTAACCCACATTAACTGTCAAATTCAGACTAATAAAACCATTCTCTGCCTTCAAATGAATTATTTCTATCCCATTAATACATGTAGAATAATTTCTAGATGGCATTTTGATGTGAGAGCAAGAGGCACATATTGAAGAATGGGAGGCTGGCAGGCTACACAACATGTTGCTAGAACACTTTAAACATTATTAACAGAATCTAGAAGACCAGTAGCTGCTTTTTGCTATGGACAGGTGGCATGGTAATCAGTGTATCCAAGGTTCCAATTGTGGCTGGAACGTATTTTGTAACTTGGTCCCATTTCATCAGTAAAGCAGGACAGCACAAGGAACTGTTCTGTAACAAGGCGGGTAGTCTGACAGACAGGGCTGATTGTAAAATGGGAAGAGAAAGAAGTGGTTGAAGTAATTTTCATTTTTTTTTTTTTTTTTTTTTTAAGAAGAAGAACTTCATATTGGTATTTCACAGCAAAAATCACTTCACAGACTTCATAAGTGTGCTTCAGGGCTAGCCACACTTTAAAAATTAATGTTTTAAATTAGAAAGGACAGTTGATAACAGATTCTGATCATACACATACTATATCCCCTCATCCATTTACCTTCAGTAAAATATCTGCTAGAGATCCCATCACGTGCAATGCTCCATCTTTCTTCCTAGGGTCAATGTTTGGTTCTGTGAGGATCTGATAGCAAAATGCCATCATCTTCGGTAATACCTAAACATAGTAAGACACAAACAAAATGGAGGATAATCTGCATGTGGCATCAGTGAACTATTTAAATCTGTTTATTAGCATCTTTCCTTTAAAGTTTGGAAACTCAAGAACTTAAAGCTTTCATATAGTACCAATGTGAACTAACCCACATTGCCCATAATGTATTATGGGAACATGGCAGTCTCTTTCCAGTTAATGTGGAAAGCCCTATTATAAGCCTCTTTTTAATCACAATCCTCACATTTATCAAGAATAGATGCATCTGCCTGAAATTTCACATTAGTGATCATAAGTGAGGCACAATTTTGTTTGAAACTTCAAAGCAAATTAGAAGACGTGATCTGGAGATACAGGGGTTCAAACAAGGCAGTAATCTCACTTATTAAATTTATTCCTAACTTCTTTTCTGACTCGTTCTATATAAATTCCAGAACAGTGAGGTCTAGAAACTCCAGATTACAACCAATCTATTGGTCTTTACCAGACTTGGAAAGGTCTCTTGGCAGAATCATTTATTTAATGTGATTTCACATACATTATATACTTTACAGACTTCATGAAATAAAGACCCCAATGCAGACTACTACAATGGGGCTGGCGGCAGGCAAGGAACCACATTGGGGTAGGTGAGGGGAAAGATCATAGTATATAAGAAAGTAGATTTTTAAGTGTTCAGAGCTGCAGACTTGGTTCTACTCTGAAAAGTTACTCTAGAAACAGCAGCCTGAGGCTTCATATTTATTTTGCCTCAAATTACTTCCAATATCAAATGTGTTTTGTTCTAACTACTAACCTTTGCAACCCCTTCACTTTCAATTGTTCAGAACTTAGTAAATAATTCTAACAAACATGCAAACGAAGGAATCAAATTGAGCTCACTCCATCTTAGCTGTTTACTTTACTAGCTAAAATCAGAAGAGATAATTCTGAATACACAAAGCGAGCAGGTCCATGGGAAGGTGCCATTTTCACTGACACTTTTCAAAGCAAAAGTGTACACTGAAGTATATATCAAAAAACTCAAATTGTTTGATCTTACACAAAAAGGTAGGTCAGAGAAAGGGGCAGAGACAAAGTTGCTTGGCTATCCTTAATACTGCATCTTTACACTTTTTAATTCTTGATTTTTTGCAGTCTAACCTGAACAGACTTTTCAGGATAATGTCTGTGTTCTTTAAGAAAACTACAACACTGTCTCAAAGGCTTTTTCATTACCTAGCTGACAGATATTTAAAACCTTAAGTGAAACTTAGTGAAGTTTTTTGCCTGGTAATGTATTAAGATATATATTTAACAAATTAACTAGCAATGAAAAATGCATCTGTGCAACATGAGAAAGTATACCTGTCTCTGAGATGCTTAGCATTTGAATTTCTTGATTTGTGTTTAAAGCTTTTAGTCTTGATGTTGCCTTACAAGGTGGTTTTTTTTGTTTGTTTGTTTTTTAAAATAGGTTTTGAGCAAAGGAAAGTTTCATATCCATTTCCAGCCAACTGCTCTAGAAAGATAATAAGAGCTTGAAAAATTTACTCATACACCTATCAGCCTGAACCACCAGGGTACTTAGCCAGGAAAACCATAACCCTTGCCATTTAAGGGAATATAAATAGCAATATACTGTTTATCATGCACCATAGTTAACATCACTGCCGATCAACTTAATATACTTTAAAATGCAACTTTCTCATTGCTTTCCTCATAACTTCTATCCTTTCCAGATTTCGTGCTATTGTTCCATCTCCCCCTACCCCACACCCCACTCTATAAAAATTCACGGTCTATCCTTTCTTGGTTGTTTTCAGTATTTTTTTCCATATACTGTGTTTCCTACCTTCTCTTCTATAAATTGTTAGCTCTCCCATCAACTTTCTAAATATTGCATTTCTTTTTTTAATACATCATCAAGCTCTCTTCTATCCAACCCCTTCATCTCCTGCTACCCCACTCACTCACACAGTGTTGAGAACATTACCACATATCTTGTAGCCAAAAGACTAAACCTATTAGCCAAAGACTGATATGAAAATAGGGGGATACCCTTGCTGTTCAGAAGCAACATTTAGGCGAGAAATCAACCCTCCACCCAGATATTGGGAAGGGGAGGATGTTGGGATTCCTGCCAAGGTGCTATCTGTAAGCAATCTCTAAGAACAATCTGACTTATTTACCTCCGGCTAGTAGGTAAAAAGTACATTTAAATCTCTCAATTTTGGCTGCTGGAAGGGAGAAGTATTCTCTCTTGCTACCCAAGAGCCTTCCTGGCTGCTGCACGATGATGGTCTATAGGGGTCTCTCCTACTGTTTAGGGTCTTCCTCCCCAGTGAGTAGTTCTCGTGCATGTTTCTTCTACACCTGTCCACAGCTTTCCCAAGAAACAGCAGACTGAAACCAACTTGATTCTCATCAGTTTCACTGCTCCCCACGGGATTCTAAATAGCAACAGTGAAGACTAATGTGAATCAGGTCCACTTTGGAAGCTCTGGGCCTCAGAGATTTTGGGGCTGTCTGCCTGTGGACTTGGGAAGACATTAACTGCATCTGTTCACACTCAGTTCACATCTCGAAGGTGAATCTTTGCAACCATAATGACTAGAAACTTAGTTTAAAAATAGAAATTGAAGTTTTGATTATATAGAAGTTGATAGCACTCATCCAGTGCAGGGTAGATTCTTCAAGGCTTGAGGTTAATACAGAACCATTTGAGATAGACAGATGCCCTTTTAAAGAAAGAATAATTTTTTTAAAAAGAATAATTCAGTACCTCTTTTCGCTTCTTTGCTGCAGTGTAGAGGAGATTCTGGGCTGCTGTTGTAGGGGACGCATAATCCTCAAACACATCTAACAATATTTAAAGAAAGTGTTTTCAGTCACTGAGTACAATTTAATAATAAAATTCTCACAGATCATTTTCAAATATACATAGAGTAAGAGCTTTGGATGGATGTCACAGAACCAGGGTGACAAAAGAACATTACATTTATTCATGGTCTTCTTCATCCTATGGACTCTGATAACTTGAGTGTCGGTCACCTTTGACCAGTGTTTATTTTGTCAACTACCTTCCCAATATACCAAATACCAATCACTCTCTTTTTGAGAGATTTATTTTTTCTGTGGTATCTAAGATATCACAGCGTAGTAAATGGTGGCAAAATTTTTAATGGTGGCATTTACAGTAGCAGCACCAATATACTGCAGTGCCATGTGTATGTCGGTGAAGTCCATTGTGGTTTCATGTCACTAAAAATAAAAAGTGACAGACCTTATGAAAAACTTCATTAAATCTAAACGTATTTGAATTTAGGGTACTCTTGAATCTATGGCTGTACCAAAGAACTAAAAAAGCTGATTTTTTTTACGTCCTTGCTTGTAACTAATCCTCCTTGAAACACATTGCAAGTGTATTATATACCTTATAAAATTCTTCTATTTTGCAAAATATTGCTACATGAATTTGAAGTGTTCCCTTCAATTTTTGCAGCATCAGATAACAGATGGGATAATGAACGAGGTCTAGAAATAAGAAGGCAATTTCTATTTTTCCTGGTATCTCCCAAGTCAGCACAGACGCAGAATATTAAATATACTGTTAGAACTGAATTTCACACCCTGAGTATTTCTCCCTAAACTTCATTCTTTTTTCCTTTTACAAATGAAAAAGGCAAAATCTAAGTGCCTCAGCTATATAAGAAAAAAATAAGAACTAAATGCTTGTCCATTGGATTGGATTCAGAATTGGATTCAGATGCTCACGTGTTGGCTACATCTTTGCCCCCTGAATATTAATATCTTATGATGCCTTATTGTTCTACAGTACCTCTTTCTAGGTTTTATTTTCTACTATTCCAAGAAAATCTAAATGACACTTTTTTATATAAAATGCTAGCTAAAAGTTAACCAGTTTTGGTATTTTTAAATCTTAATTCCCTCTCTGATGCTTAGTTCTAGAGACTTTTCCAGCAGGATTTCCTATACTATTACAAAAAAACCCAAAAAAACCTATTCTCCAGTAGGACTACTCCTGAAAGGGGAATAAGGGACTCATAATATGGCCCCATGCAATCTACACTTTAACTCCTACATTTGTCTTTTGAAAGAATGCCTATTTCTCATTATTTCAAAAATTTTAATAAAAATAAGTGGCACTCAAAATGTACTCCAACCCTGTTGAAGGTGGGTATGTCAAGCCCCCTTTGGTCAACTAGCGTTGCACTGCTTTACAATAGGGTCTCATGTCTAAGCACAACAGTGATTCAATACAGGGCCTTAAAGGTGTGTTTAAGTGATAAAAATGGGGGAATCTAAGAAAACATGCATCAGGTACCCAAGCAGCAAGGGGAGGAAGGGCAAGAATAAAGTGACCAGTCAAGCTTGTTCTGAAGTGGGTAAGCAACCTTTCTAGAGCCGATCTTATAAATATAGCACATTATTTAAATGGACAAAACTAGCTTATTCCCACTTACATTTACAGAGTAGGCTTTAAAGAACAATTCATCTCACTTTTAGAGTCTCCCTTGAACTCTGGTGAAGATACAACTACAGTGGCATAGTGGCAAATACAGTTTTGTAATCTAGGGATCTATAACGCACAATTACAGCAAAAACAGAGAGCAAACACTAAGCACAGACATTTACCAAATTTCATGCGAATGTACTCATATGGATCCTCTTGCCACAGCTCTTCATCCTCATCTTTATAACACATTAGGGAGAAAATCACTTCTTCAGATATACTCTAAGAGCAGAGAAATCAAATATGTTCAAGTGCACAGAACATATTTCAAGTACAGCTTCCCCCCTCTCAAAATGTTTACTACATTGTACCTTTTCGTACACAAGTAAAGTTCGTTTAACTAATCCTCTTAAATTATTTTTACTTACTGGGATAATCTTACAATACACATATTGCGTTTTTCAAAGGACTCAGAAGGCAGCAATAAGTTTTACTCCACCATACTCCAGTACAACACAAAGAATATACCACAGGGCACAATCTAATAAAAGCAGAACATATCATTCTGTGCAAGGATTTCAAAATGTGGTACTAAGATGAGAGTAGATCTTTTACTTTTCCCTCATCCTCCTAATACTCATGGGATTTATCTTCTGATAAAGTTAATTAAACATGGGGACTTTATGATACGGAGATGAAAATCATTTTCTTTATCTGTTCCCACATGTTCTAATGACAAAAGAAGTGGTTAAACAAGAGCTCATTCCCTCACAGTTCGTCTTCCCTTCCTTTATCTTACAGTGCAGACAATTTTAAATATCTATAGTTACAATGATAGAATTGTAAGACTGGGAGGGATCTTGAGAAGTCATCAAGCCTAACCCCGTGCGCTGAGGCAGGAGCAAGTAAACCAGAGCATCCCTGAAAGGTGTTTATCTGACCTGTTCTTAAAAATCTCCAGTGATGAGGATTCCACAACCTCCCTTCAAAGCCTATTCCAGAGTTTAACTACTCTTATAGTGAGAAAGTTTTTTCTAATATCTAACCTAAATCTCCCTTGCTGTGGATTAAGTCCATTACTTCTTACCCTACTGTCACTGGGCATGAAGAACAATTACCACCATCCTTTTTATAACAGCCCTTAACATATTTGAAAAACAGTTCTCAGGCTCCCTCTCAGTCTTGTTTACTCAAGATTCAGCATACCCAGGTTTTTTAACCTTTCTTCCTAGTTCAGGCTTTTAAAATCTTTACCATTTTTGTTGCCTTTCTCTGGACTCCCTCCAATTTATTCCCATGTTTTCCTGAAGGGTGGTGCCTAAACCTGAACACAGTACTCCAGCTGAGGCCTCACCAGTGCCAGCTGGGACAATTAGCTCCCATGTCTTATGTACAACACTCCTGTTAATACGCCTCAGAAGGATACTAGCTTTTTTCACAGCTGCATCACATTGTGGGCTCATATTCAATTTGTGATCCACTATAATCTTCAGATCCTTTTCAGCAGTACTATCACCTAGCCAGATACTCCCCACTTTGTAGCTGTGCATTTGATATTTCCTTCCTAAGTGAAATACTTTGCACTAGTCTTCATTTGAATTTCATCCTGTTGATTTCAGATCAATTCTCAAATTTGTCTAGAGCCTTTTGAATTCTAATCTTGTCCTCCAATGTGCTTGCAACTCCTCCCAGCTTGGTGTCATATGCAAATCTGATAAGCATGCTTTCCATTCTGTTATCCAAGTCATTAATGAAAACATTGATTAATACTGTACTGACCCCTGCTAGGGTGTGTCTAATGGCACCCCACTAGACACACCCTCCCAATTTGACTGAGAACCATTGATAACTACACTCTGAGTATGGTCTTTCAGCCAGTTGTGCACCCACTTACAGTAATTTCATCTAGACTCCATTTCCCCAGTTTGCTTATGAGAATGTCATGTGGGACTGTGTAGAAAGCCTTACTAAAATCAAGATATATCATTTCTACAGCTTCCCCCCATCCACTAGGTCAGTAACCCTGTCAAAAAAGGAAATTAGGTTAGTTTGGCATGATTTGACCTTGATAAATCCATGCTGGCTATTCCTGATAACCCTATCATTCTCCAGGTGCTTACAAATGGATTGTTTAATAATTTGTTCCAGTATCTTTGCAGGAATCATACCCAAAGGCAAAAGACTGAGTAATCAAAAACATAAGATTATGACTTCATTGCAGGATCAAGCAAAGTAAAAAGCTGTTCTTGGACGTAAAAAGCTCTTATTCAAATGCAAATATCTGCAATAAAGGCAAAAGGTAAACAGAACAATAAAGTAACAGACAAGCACATCTCAGTGCAAACTATTTTTCCAGATTGACTGCAGTGAGAGAGATTCTCCAAGCCCCTTCATAACAGCAGAAGTCTCAACCTCAGCTCATGGCAATAGCGTTATTTAAATGTTTATGACTGTGTTTTCACACTGACCTGTATGTGTGGCTTCATCTGCTTCCAAGTTACAGAATGACTGACCCCTTGGTTCAGATAGTTTAAGATTTGCTGAAGCACACGAGGAGCAATATATTCTTTTTGCCTGTACTGGTCTAAGATTTTTAAGAGAACCTAAGGGAATAGTAAATTTATTTTTTTAATGAAGCATGAAGATTTTAAACACACAATTTAATCTTTTATAGTGAAGACATTTTGACAGGTCAATTTAATTTTAAGTAGAAGCTCACGTATTAATCATTTCTATAATGCCTTTTATCCAAACATCAGTAATAATTTAAACATTGAAGTTCTGAGACTACAAACCTTTATTACCAGGAATTCTCCCACAACAGAATTACTAACAGTAGTAAGAGTCAACACATGCATAAGTGTTTGCAGGATTGGGGCCTATATAAGCCTGGGCACTCAGTGGAGTAAGTTATATCTTCATTTCTACAGATGGGGGAAAAGTAAGGCACAGATGTTAAGGGCTATATGTCCAAACTTTGGTAGATAATGGTAGGACCTAAATCTATAAATAGGATTTAGGTGACTAAAATTTAGGTGCCAAATTTTGAGGAATCCAAATTTAAAAACTGAGCTCTAAGTGACTTTACTAAGGTTGCAACAAGTTTATGACAAAGCTGGGAAGAGGGGAAGGAGTCCTAACAACTGCCTGCTATAACTACTAGATCACATTCATTCTCTTTGATTAGAACAGCAATCCACTGCAACAATTGGGACCTTTCATTCTACAGTATTCCTCTATAAATAGAAGGTTTCTGTGTATATAGCAAGTAAGAAAATATTTACAGTAGGTCACTAATAATGACAGGAGACCTATTATGAGTTAACAACGATAGAGAACTGGTAAGTACACGAACCACAAAATATTCTCTGGTCATTTATTTTCAAAAGGGCAGTTCTGTTTCATAAAAATTATTCATAGTAGAGTAGTAAACACACTGTAGCATATTTTGTGAACCTATACCTTTCTCTTGCGCTCCCTGGGAGTTGGGTCTTATATTTGTCTTCTCTACTACATGCTCCTTGGGGCAGGAACTGTCTGTATCTCATACAGTCACTAACACAATGTTAGCACTTAACAAGCAATAAATATATAATGAATACTTAGCAATATGGTTTCACTACAGCACTCAATACATATGAGAAGCGTGGTGAATCATGAACTTAAAAGCTAGAAATGGAAAAGACCTATGTAGATCAACTAGTCCATTTGCCTTAAAAGGCAAATTGTTCCCTAAGGTACACTTCCTAGTCTTTTAGAGAGTCTAAGTTTTAAGTATTTCAAGTGACGGGACAGTTTTTCTTTCAGTTTCATCCATTACTTCTAATTGTATCACTTGTACCTCCAAAATAATTTATCTCCTTTGATGTGTAGCTCTTTCAAATTTACATAGAATTATCATGTCCTCTCTCTCCTGGGCTTTTTAGCCAAGCTTACACGTATTTAATCTTGACCTTTTTTGTGCACAGAAAGGCAATTATGTTTCACAGAGATTTCAATATTTGGTTTCATTATGATTTAGACCAAAGCTTTTGACGTTCTCTACAAAAGGGAAGGCAGCCCAGGTTCTGGGGCAGTCTGCCTGGCAGGCAGCACCAGAGATGCGAACCCTGGAAGACCAGATTGCTGAGGAGCTCTGATCTGGGGCTCCCAGGCTCTGAATTCCCTGCACTCTTGCCTGGTGGGCCAAAGGTGAGCTGGGAGTCTGGAAGCCTTGACTGAGCTGGGAGCCAGGGAGTTTGGGAGTCGTAGCTCTCAGGGCTTCCACCTCCTCTGCAGTCCTCCTAGCAAGCTGTGAAGGAGCCAGGAGCCTGAAAGCCCTAGCTGAGCTGGTTGCTCCGCTCCTTGTCAGCTCTTCAGGCAGGCTGGAAAAGAGCTGGGAGCCCAGAACCCTCAGCTGTAGAGCTGACAGTACAACAGGGAGAGTGACAGTTTCAAAATCTTTATGTTTTCCATTGCAACTTTGTCAAAAATCAAACCATCAAACCTTCCTGCATTCTCCAATGGAAAATCATTCCATCTGAGTATTTCTGATCAGCTCCTAACTCTCTCCAATCTACCTATGTCTTCCTGGTAATGACACATCCAGAACAGATTTCAGTATTCCAGGGTTAGTTGCAGCAGAACCACGTAGGAAGCGTGACCTAGAAATAAGACCTTCTTTGCTGTGATGCCTCTGTGTAACCAGCCCAAATTGCATCAGTCTTTTTACTAGCATTTCCTGCCTATCACCCTTACATTTTTTGCTGCATTGCAGATTTTTGGATGTCTCCCTCCTTTTGCATCACTGCAATTTGGATTATTTTCCCCAAGATGGAAATATCATTACTAACAAGAGTTCCAAGCCATTTCTCCGTGATTACAATGTGTATTGGACCAGTTTTTTGTGGTTTCTTTAAAGGGTCCTATGTCTTATATGAAGATGCTACAGGAAGATAACAGGGTTGTTCTACAGAAAGTTATCCTAATTCAGAAACAAGAAACAACATCCTTACCTGTTGGATTCCCACAGCGTAGGTTTTTAAGAAGAACTCTGAAAATTCAAAATATTCTTTTGTTACATTTCCAGGACTTCCATACCTTTAAACAAAAAAAGGAAACAGGTATTTACACTTTTGAAGCAAAGAAGTTTTCTGTTTACCAAGACAATATAGTCCTTGATTAAGCTTGCAAACATACAAAAGCCATTGAAGCAGAACTCCTCTTTCACCAGAGATATATACATTGAATAATCTCTTTCCACAAACATCATTCTAGGCCATTATATCCCACACAATGATCCATTTCCCCTTCTTTCTTACCTATGCACAAAGCACAATGTTGTAGCCAATAACTAAAGTTGCATTTTTGTCACAGGATATATGAATTCCATAGAATCATAGAATATCAGGGTTGGAAGGGACCTCAGGAGGTCATCTAGTCCAACCCCCTGCTCAAAGCAGGGCCAATCCCCAATTTTTGCCCCAGATCCCTAAATGGCCCCCTCAAGGATTGAACTCACAACCCTGGGTTTAGCAGGCCAACGCTCAAACCACTGTGCTATCCCTCCCCCCTAAACCCATAGTTTTGGTTTTTTTTAAAAATATTCCTGTGTTGATATTTCAGAATTTAAACATGGGCAGGCAGACGCAGCGATGAAAAGTTGAATGAATTTTACTGGAAGCACTGAGAACTAGCAAGTGAAACCGGACTGTAATGACGCCTCGGACAGCAGGAACTCACATTAGAGCTACTGGTTTGTCACATGGTAGCAGATCCTCATTCAGGATCGGATCAATAGGCATTACAACATCAGTTTGATCAGTTATATTGTTTTTAACAGTTTTATTGGAAAAGCATATTTTGCTTAAAATAATGCAACCTGAGTTTTTAAAATTAAAAACAATAAATGTGTGATGTTTGCCTTTCTCCATAATCAGAGCATCATTTTGATTTCCTGTAACAAACTAATAGCTTTATTTATGAAAGATAATGGTGGCAAAGCACTAGCTTGCACCACCTTCAAAGCATTCTCAGCCCCTGCCAGCCCAAGGTTCCTCAAAAAGGTCACTGCACCCTTAACTAAGGAGGGTAACAATAGTGTTATGCAAAAAGAAAAGGAGGACTTGTGGCACCTTAGAGACTAACCAATTTATTAGAGCATAAGCTTTCGTGAGCTACAGCTCACTTCCTCAGATGCATATCGTGGAAACTGCAGCAGGCTTTATATATACACAGAGAATATGAAACAATACCTATTCCCTTGAAGAGTGGTCAGTTTGGATGAGCTATTACCAGCAGGAGAGTGAGTTTCTGTGTGTATGGGGGTGGGGGGATGTGAGAACCTGGATTTATGCAGGAAATAGCCCAGCTTGATTGTCATGCACATTGTGTAAAGAGTTGTCACTTTGGATGGGCTATCACCAGCAGGAGAGTGAATTTGTGTGGGGGGGTGGAGGGTGAGAAAACCTGGATTTGTGCTGGAAATCACTTTAGATAAGCTATTACCAGCAGGACAGTGGGGTGGGAATAGGTATTGTTTCATATTCTCTGTGTATATATAAAGCCTGCTGCAGTTTCCACGATATGCATCTGAGGAAGTGAGCTGTAGCTCACGAAAGCTTATGCTCTAATAAATTGGTTAGTCTCTAAGGTGCCACAAGTCCTCCTTTTCTTTTTGCGAATACAGACTAACACGGCTGCTACTCTGAATAGTGTTATGCTTACAGACTGTCAGATGAAACACTCAAATGGAAATAGATGTTTAAAATAATAGCATGCAGATAAATATGTTTGTTCATTCCCCACAGAGGAAAAACAAGAGCCATCACATGTATAAAATGTATTCTATTTTAAATGTTTAGTTGATGTGAAAAGTTTCTAAACTGCTCTAATATTCATTATTGCAACTGTAATCCTAATCAGAGAAGGATGGTGGACAGGGATAGGAAGTGTTAGGCTTCCACAAAAAACTGTAATTCAGAGTTTCTAGATTCTAAATATTTGTTTTTAAATTTAAGATACATACATATATTTCCAACCTTAACCCAATCTGCATTTTGTTTCTTTGGAGATATCTTTCAGGATTCAACAGAACTAATCTTAATTTTGGTAAACATTAGTCACTACGTTACCCAGAACAGATGGTTTAACTATTAAGGAATCAGTTTTGAACATCCTAACTCCCTAGAACTAAAGGTTCAAATCCCAGCAGGGTCAGTTTAGCCCTTCATCTTTCCAAATCAAAATTGAGGGGCAGGTAAATTATTGTCACTCAGTCTTTTGGATGAAACCTTATATTAGAGGTAATGTCTGATCTACTAGACAAAGATGCCATGGCATCTTTTGGAAATATATTTCCCCTGGAGTCCTTTGCCAGAGATTTTCCTTTCTTCCCCGCTGTTCCATGAAAAGTTATATGCAATAGACTGTAAAGAGTTTGAGAATCTTCAGGGTTAAAGACACTAATATCTACATACATATATATCTAGGAATCTCTTTTTTCAAATCTAAATCAGCCTAAAAATGTCTCAAAGTAGTAAAAAAATCTGCAAGTTATATGCTGAATATGAAGAAAAACGTCTGAAATAAAACCTTGGTCATCACTCCACCAGGCAAAGGACAAGACAAAAAATTATTCTGAAAAGTTCCCAGGACGAGCAGACAAGAAATCAAAATAAATCATTTATGCTTCTACAGTGTTTTTCATCCAAGCATTTCCCAAACAATTAAGCTTGCAATGCCCCTGTGAGGTAGTTAAGCATTAGCTCAGTTTCACAGATGGGCATACTGAGACACAGAGAAATTCCATTATTTGCCACATATAATGTGAGTGACAGAGTTAAGATCAAAATCCAGAAATAGGAATCCCAGTCCCCGGCTTTTACCACTCGTATATTATCTCTCAGAATACCTGCACATACATACATCATAAATATATCATGCCCGTGCAGTATGAATATAGGATATACAGTCTGCATAACAATATCTATAAAAGATAGCTAAGTAAAAATTAACATTTTTATGCCACTTTAGTTTTTAATCACTGTATTACCGTTCAAAAAGACGAGCTACGATATGCAATGCCCACTTCTTACATTTCCACCACACCAGCTCTGGCCTATCATCTTCATCAATCTGTAATGTCTCCTACAAATCAATCAATCAATCAGCCAAAGTATACAAAAATTAAATTAAAAAAAACCCCACTTACTGAGTGAATTAATACAAATTCAGATACAAACATTAACATTTTATTTTATTAATAGTGATAATATTAGCTACCAGAATAAAATACGATAGGATTTTTTTCTTTTGATGTGATCCTCCAAAGGTACTATTATGTTGAAAATGACCCATCTAAAAAAGCTGTATTTACTGTATTTATGTTTGCACTCTCATATTAAATACAATATAAAATAATCACGTGTATATACATATACCATACATTCATACGAAAGATGTTAGGAGAATAAGATTGTGAAGGGAAGCACTCAAAAACTAGGACATGCCACAGTTAAGGTTGCACAATCACCCCTGTGCATCCCTTTGCATATGCATTGAAATACAATCTAATTACGGAACTATTTATCACTGTTGGGCTCAGGTTACTGTTATGTATATATGTATACTGACTACATGGCAGAATTTTGCAGAAATTAACGTTGTGCGCGTAGAATTTCCTTTCCCCTGCAAAAATAGGCTGCAGTGCTGCTAGCTGCCACGAGGGCCACTGGACCGAGCAGAGCCGAGCTCGCACATAGAAGACACTGCTGGGGGGAGGGAAGGAGCTAGAGCAGTGGTTCTCAAACTTTTATTTTTGCAGACCACCTGAAAATTTCTGAGGGTCTCAGTGGACCACTTAATGATCTTTCCAAATGTTGTTTGTACCGTTAGCTAACTATAGTAAAGCGCTTTGGATAAAAGCTCTATTAAAAAAAAACCTCAATAATAATAAATGTTTTTTTGTTCTACAAATAAAAGCACATAACTCATATTTAATATCAGTAGTCTTACCTTTCTAATGCGATGGATGTGCCCTCTCTGTCCTGCCGCAACAGCCTCCTAGCTGGGGCTGGGAAGGAGGGGGGTCGCTCCCCTGCCACAGCAGCCACAGAGCTGAGGCTGGGAAGGAGAGTCATCTCTCCCCAGCAGCTGCAGCCCTGGAGCTGGGAAAGTGACCTCTTTCTCTGGCTGCCGCAGCCCTGCACGTCCCAAATTCCCCCCACCCCCTCTTCTCACCCCACTGCCCCCTCCCACCTACCCCCCACACCCCTCCCAAGGCCACCACCTCACCTTACATGTGCGTCTTCTCCAGGGTCCAGCCACCTAATTAGTGGAGCCACACTTGCACGGCTCCACTAATTAGGTGGGTGGCCCTTCATTCTCTCATGTGCAGCCGCCCAGGCATGCACCTTAGAGGGAACTATCCGCGGACAACCTGAATGGAGTTCACGGACTACTGGTGCTCCACAGACCACAGTTTGAGAACCACTGAGCTAGAGGGTTCCTGGCAGCTGCAGTTCTCAGCATGCCCTGAGTGGTATGCCCTTAGGCTCGGGGGGCAAGGGGGTTTGGATATTGGCTGGGGGAGGAAGAGGGCAGAGAAACAGGAACTGGGTTGTCATAGGGGTTTCTTTAACTCTCTACTCCTGGGGAAAATTTTGTGTGTGTCTGTATTGTATTGCTGACAGGTATTTTGAAATAAATTACCAAAATAATTTAAACTGGAGTGATTACGTAGTGTTATTTTGACAAATAAAATTTGCAGAATTTTAATTTTTTGGTGCAGAATGCCCCCAGGAGTAGACTGTAAACTATTGCTTCTATTCAGTCTCTTGGCAGGTTTCCAGCCTCAATCTCACAGATCTATGATTCTGCTTCCAGGACATGAGAGTCCAAACCCTCTGTGAGAATTTGTTTCCTCCCTAACGTGTCAAATTTAGTAACCCTTCCTAATTCCTTGCTCATATTTGCCTGAAACAGGCATCAGATAAAGTGTTTATTGGTGCTATTTTCCCCAAGGCTACTTAATCTCCATGAATGAGAATTTTGTACAGAAGGTATCTTTTCAGAACGGAGATTTACCATACCTAGTAACTCTGCTTCTCTGAACATATCTTGGAAAACTGACTCTTACCCACCCATCTTCTTTCAGAGTTTGAGGGTTTAAATTATGTGGGTTCATCCTGTTGATATTGTTCTTAAACCCGTTCCTTTGGAATTATTTATGTCTTTTATGAGGAAAAAGGATGGATGGCAGGAACAGATACAGATTGTGTGTTTACATTATATGTTCATGGAGTGGACATTACATATCTATATGTTCGTGGTGAGCTTTTCCTTCCTGTTTCTGAAACAAACTGGCTAAAACGTTTTGGAGTCTCTGAAGTATCCAAAATTGGAGTATATACTGTTCAGCTACCTCGAACAGTCAAAAATCTTAAGAGCATGACTTGTATCAGAGACACTAGTCCTAAGAGTGAGATTCCTGCCTGGATGATATCTTTAGAGATGAGTTCAATAACCTCTCCACATGGACCATCCCCATTTTCCCACCCTAAAGAAATCAATGTCAGTCTTTCTCCAGTGAAGTAAACCTTACAGCAGGCACATTTCTATCGATGATAGTACGGAAAATCTCCATCCACTGAGTCATGGTCTGGTTATTCACCAACTGGAGTGGCAACGCATACTGAAACAGGGGAAGAAGAAAAATTAAAGATAAATCAAGTTAATTTTCTTCAAAGGAACATAAAGCATTTCTACATTATTTACACCTCTCTTGGAAACTGTAGCTTCTCTTTAAACAAGTTTTATTTATTATAGTGCAAAATTGCAAATTTACACCTCTAAAGCTGACTGTGAAAAATTTTAAGGGAAAACATATCAAGCCAACAAAACAGACTAATTAAAAGATAAGTGGTCAATCAAGCTGAAATACTGTTGATTCTAGAGAAGCAGTGAACAGAGTGAGAAATGTAAGATAAGCTGCCTAGCAATTAACATGCAGTATTTTCAATACATGGAAGACACCCTTCTTTCTCTCTGTGTTTTGTGTGAGCTAAAAGATGTAGTCAAGTGCCCCAAACAATATCTAAGACTGGCACATAGATGAGAGCAACTTGCAAGCTTCTTATGGCTCCATCCAGACAAAACTGGCGATGGGAAGCTGGAGAAAGCAGCTGGAGGAAATGGCAGGGATCATATTGGCTCTTTTATAGGACATTTGTGAGATAAGTGTGTTGTTAAGTGAGGCACTCGAGCTAGATCCTCCTTAGTAGATAAGCAAGGGGTTGAGGACAAGACATTCTCTGTGAGAGCTTCTTGTCTAGATGAGCTGTTAGTGCATGGCAAGGGGTGTAATTTTCCTCTTGCTAGCCTGCTGTACAATAACTGGCCACATGGAGCCTGCTGCCACGCAATAAATTCCCTAGTGCACTTTGAATGTTATCCTTGTTGAGCAAATTTGGGATCTACCAGGTTGTTTCAGTTAGCAGGAGAATTTGGTGATAGTCGGGTATTTCTTCTTTGATGCAGTTTTGTTTATTTATAAAGAACATACCAAGTCCTGTGTTTCTGAACACAAAAGAAATCAAACAGCAAGAAACAGCTTCTTTTGCTCACAGCACCAACAGCACTCTTTCTAGCTTACACCCTTGACCCAAAAACCTCTTCCCAAGTTTCTTCTATGGTCAGCCACCATGTTTTCAGCTGCTTCTTCAGTCTTTTCCTGTTTTTTTGTCTGTTCTGCCTTCCCACACAGGCACATACCCCTACCCAAAACAATACTCAGGAAAAGTCCCTTCACGCACACAATCCAAAAATTTTGGGAAGGCTCTATTAGGCCTTGTTTTTGACATGGCCCCTTAACTGTCTCAGAACTATCTTAAGTGAAGGGCGTACTCACACATCAATTTCAATGTGGTTTTAACTCACGCCATAGCCAGGTTTCACCCAGCTTATAAAATACCCCCACGTCAGCATCGCCCATCATCCTGATGAGGCCTAAAATGGTGACACCCAATAATCCATCCCAAACAGAAAAGCACATTAGGGAAAATAATGGTTAGTAACCTGGTCCATAACTGTAGTTCTTCAAAACTAATTGCACACCTCCATTCCACTCTTCGTATCTGTGCACCCAGTAGTTTTTCCCTCAGTGGTGCCCATCTGGGTGGCTTGAGCGCTCTCTGCTGTGCACATCACTGCATGCAGGTATAAAAGGGCAGAGCAGCTCCCTTGGCCCCTCAGTTCCTTCTTGACAGAACTCTGATTCCAAGAGGTAGGAAGGTGGGTCATGGAATAAATATGTGCAACACATCTCAAAGAACAGCAGTTATGAAACAGATTAGTAACCGTTTACTCTTCGCTGAGGGATTGCCACATGTGTTCCACTTTTGGTGACTCACAAGCCATGAAAGAGGAGGGGGGAAGCACAGTTTATCTTAATAAATACTGGAGGACAGCCCATCCAACTCTAGCATCATCTCTTAAGGCCTGCTTGATGGCATAATGGGAAGCAAACATGTGAAACGAGGACCAGGTTGGTTGCTGCTCTACCAATGTCCAAAATGAGAACATTTGCCAGAAAAACTGCCAAGGCCACTTGCAATCTTGTCAAATGAGCTGTGATCCTATTTGGCGGGGTGATATTAGCCAGATCTTAGCGCATGTTGTTACATAAGGCTATCCTAGAAGAAATTATTTGAGTAGAGATTGGTTGACCTTTCATTTTGTCCATTATCGCCATGATCAGTTGAGAGGATAGATCTATCCAGGTAGAACGTCAGCACTCTTTGTATGTCTAGAGTGTGAAAATGTTCCTCTGCCAGTGTGGTTTTGGGAAGAAAGCTAAGAAAACTGGCTGGCTGACATGGAACATGGACACCATCTTTGGGACAAATCTCTGATAGTAAACCCTGTCCTTAAAGAAGATTGTACAGGGAGGCCCAGACATTAGCGCACACACAGCTCTCCTACCCTTCTTGCACAGGTGATGGCTACCAAAAATGCCATCTTCATTCATAGATGTAGTAGACAGCAAGCAGCCAAAGGCTCAAACAGAGGACGCATAAACCTTGATAACATTAAGTTCAGGTCCCATGGGAGAAACAGGACTGTGCACCTAAGGTACAACTTGTCGAGGCCTTTCAGAAACCTCACTGATGTCAGAAAAAAAACCAACCCAGACCATTATCCATCTTAGGTTGGAACACAGAAATAGCTGCTAGGTGTGCCTTGATCAAACTAACAGCCAGCCATTGGTATTTCAGATACAATAGGTATTCTAGAACATGCTGGATGGAGGAACAGGAAGATGAAATCCTAAAATGGAAAAACATTTCCACTTAGAAAGTTAAGTAGCCCCAGTAGATAGCTTTTAACTGTTTAGCTGGGCATCCTGCACCTTTTCTGAACAAGACTCTTCTCTATCATCTAACCATGGAGCATCCATGGGGTTAAATGAAGAGCTTGTAGATTCAGGTGGAGCAGTCCACCATGGTCTTGGGAAATTAGTTCCAAGTCCAACGGAAATCAGAGGCTTCACTGACAGATCCAAGAGAGCAGAGAATCGGTGTTGGCAGGCCCACGCTGGGGCTATGAGTATGACTCCGGCCTGGTCCCGCCTTATCTTCAGCAATACCGTGTGAATAACCAGTACTGGCAGGAAAGAACAGAGTAACCTGCTTAACCAAGGAAGCAAGAACATATCTGTCAGGAAACCCTGGCTGTGACTTTGCAGGGAACAGAATTGCTGACATTTTCTCTTAGCTCTCGTGGCAAACTGGTCCATTTGGGGAGATCCCCACCACCTGAAGATATGTCTCAGCAAATCCAGGTGAAGATCCAATCATGGTGAGTAGTAAATGATATGCTGAGGTGCTCTGCAAGATTGTTCTGCACCCCAGAAGGTACGATGCTTTGAGGTCTACCAAGTTGACAATGCAGAACTCCCAAAGTGAAGCTGCCTCTTGGCAGAGCGAGAAAGAATAGGATTCTCCCTGCCTATTGAGGTAAAACATTGAAGCTGTGTTGTCTGGGAGAACTAATAGACCCTTCCCCTTGACCTGCGGAACTAAAACCTAACATGCTAGCCTGATATAAATGTCAGAGAACTGAAAGCTATGTAAAGACAGGTCTCCTGAAGACCATAGTCCCTGAGCACCAAGATGGGTCCCCCAGCAGATGCAAATGCATCTGTCACTAACATGAGGGTCAGTTGAGCGTGAGTAAGAGGACAACACTGCATACATTGTCCAGACTTGTCCACCAATCTAGGGAGGCAAGAACCTGAGAGGGCACCCTTGCTACTGAATTTAAAGGAAAATAGTTTCAGTGAGTAAACTGACTCCAGCCAACACCAAAGAATTCTTAGGCCCAGTCTGCCGTATTGGACCACATATGTGCACAAGGCCATATGCCCCAGGAGCCTCAAAAAGTTTTGTACTGTTAT
This sequence comes from Lepidochelys olivacea, assembly GCF_965140295.1. Classification (NCBI taxonomy): domain Eukaryota; kingdom Metazoa; phylum Chordata; order Testudines; family Cheloniidae; genus Lepidochelys; species Lepidochelys olivacea. The sequence goes on from NC_140411.1 coordinate 245,266,233, forward strand.
GACTGAGTGAGACTTGAGATCCATAACAATGGCCCAAGTTGTCTGAAACATACAGTCTGGAAAGGAAAGCTCTGGCTTAAGATGAGTCCAGCACTGTCCTTTATAAACTATATCCTCTGGACTGGGAAGAAGAGAGATTTCTCTGCATTGACTAACAGACCCAGTGCACCGAAAATTGACTGGATTAGAGATACACCGAACATCATCTGAATCCTGGATCAGCCTCTCACCAGCCAATCATTCAAGCAGGGATAATCTCACATTCCTGATCTTCTGAGGAATGCAGCCACACCTGCCAACACCTCTGTAAAAACACTGGGAGCTGCTAAGGTGGGTGTGGCAATATCTTTTATTGGACCATATTCTGTTGGTGAGAGAGAAAAGCTTTTTGAGAGTTTACACAGAGTTCTTCAGGTCAGGGAGCTGCTGATAGACCAAACAATTGTACAGTGAACTGGCAATGATTCTGATTTACCAGAAATCTGAGATATTTTCTGTAAGCGTGATCGATCACCATATGGAAGTAGGCATCTTTCAGCTTGAGGGCGGCATACCGGTCCCTATATCTCCAGGGAGGGGATAACTGAAGCTAGGGTGACCATGCAAAATTATTTTTTTTAAATACTTGTTAAGAAGACAAGTCCAAGATCGGTCTGAGACAAACACACACCCCCTCTGCTTTTGGGATTAAGAAATAACAGGAATAAACACCGTCCGTCCCTCTGAGACTTTGTGGAACCTCTTCTGTGGCACACATCTGAAGGGGAGCTTGAACTTCCTGCAGGATGAGATGCTTGTGAGAGAGGTCCCTGAAAAGGGAGGGAGGGGTGAAAACAAATTGGAAGGTATATCCCACTTCCACAGTGCTCAAGACCAACTGGTCTGAAGTAATTTAGAACCAAGCACTGAGGAAGTAGCAGAAAATTTGCAAAACTAGGTAAAACAGGATCTGGAATCACGGAGACCAGCATGATGATCTCGACTGAGCCACCAGCATGTCTACTTAACACTCTCTGGGTGTCTAGAAGGGCTAGGGGTTGATGCAGAAGCTGAGAGGCAGGACTAAGCCTAAAAACCCTGCTCTTCTTCTTCAACAGGTCCTTACGAGGAGCCAGAGCTGTACACCAGCATGACTGCTGAGGCTGATAGAGCTTTCTTGCTGGGGCAGGTGTATACAAAACACAAGATTTCAAAGTTGCCCTTGAGTCATGAAACTTGCTATCTGTTTGCTCCAAGAACAGCAAAGGACCTTTGAAGGGAAAATCCAGGACAGTTTGCTGGACTTCATGGGGTAAACTGGAAGACCACAGCCAACAGCACCTTCTCACAGAAACTGCAGATTCCATGAACCTAGCAGCCAAGTCTGCAGAACCTAACCTGCCCGGAAGCAAAGTCCTCGCCACTGACCTGCCCTCAGACATGATGAGGAGAACTGCTGCCTAGCATTCTCAGGCAGCGGGTCCTTACATTTAGCCACAGAACCGCACAAGCTACAATTAAAACATCCCACCAGAGCCTGTTGGTTGGCAATTCTAAGCTGCAACCCCCTTCCCCCCCCCAGTCATATATCATTTTCTACCACATAAATCCAGCTTCTTTACATCTTTGAATTCAGGGGTGGCAACTTGAGGACCCTGGCATTCTGGATTAGTGGCTGCAACTACTAGCAACCCTAGAGAAGTATGGGAGTACAGGCAATCAAATCCCTAGGAGGACACATAATATTTGCGCTCCACATGCTTTCATGTGGGAGGCAACGAAGATGAGGGTCTGCCGCAGTGACTTTTTAGGCTCCAAAATAGCCTAATTGATTGGCAAAACCACTTGAGATAAACTTATTATAGATAAAATGAGGCAATGAGGGGCTCCCTGAACTCCTTGACCTGAATGTCCAGGTCCGAAGCCACCATCTATAGTAACTCCTGATACACCTTCAGGAGGGGATGATGTTGTCCCAGAGGAAATTCCTCATTTGGAGAGGATGAAGTCAACTCAGGATTCAGCTGAATCTCTTCTGCTGGCTGCTCAGTATCAGGCCCAGTACTGGACACATGAGCAGGTTCAACACAGTGCAATGAGTCGCCTCACTTGGATCAAGATAGGAAGGGTGTGGGGATGACCTGAAGGCTAGAGGAGACCCCCCAAGGGTTCCAAGAAGGCAGCTGATAAGGGACTGGGCCCCATGGGCCTCCTGGCCACATTACCGGAGCAAGCCCTGAGGCAGGATCCCAAAGGTATCTTGGGTGGTGGTAGGGTCTAGGAGTGGAACGGCAAGTCTTGCCCCAAGGCTGAGAGACGTATAATTCTGCTTCAGAGTCTGAAGAAGAGAATTCTCCATCAAACCAACCATGGAAGGGCTGTCCATCGGTATGGGGGAACGGTGCAGAGATCCTGACTGCTGAAGAAATGCCGTCATTGCCAGCTTCCCCGTCGACAGTACCGACAGGTAGGCTGATTTGTAAATTGAAGAGTGGTGCGGTACTGAAAGCTGCACGACAGGAGTCAGTTCTGGGAATCTTATGGCACTGGGACAGCTATTTCCTGTATCACTGGAGACACCAGTACAGATAGACTTAGGTGTTTTGCTGCGGCAAACCCCTCTGGCATAGCCAGTACCAAGATCATCTCTGACCGATGCAATGCCACTGAAGTCAAGGGTACCGTTTGTGATTCGACTCGGAGCCTGTACTGGCACCGGAGTCAACAGTGCCATTATTGCCACATACTTGGAGGAGGAGTACTTTTAACTGGAATGCACTCTACTCGACTTCTTTTGTTCCTCCTTAGCTGGATTGGAGGGTAGAGATCTTCCTCGATTTGAAGCCCCTTTGGAAGGTTTATATCTCTGCCTGAGCACCAGAGAAGGAGACCAGCACCGGGATTTGGACAGTCATGAAGGCACACTTCTGACTGAAGCTGCAGCACTCGTTATCAACTCAGACTGGGATAGCTACGACGGTGATCTCAGTGCCTCTTCCACTAGCAGGAACTTCAGCCTAGCTTCCCTGTCCTCCTTTGTCCTAGGCTTAAAGTCCCCAAAAAATTGGCTCTGGTCTTTTTAAGTGAGTCTTGCCCAGGCATCTAAAACGTGAGTCGTGCAGATCACTCACGGCAAGGATTTTGTGCAGGAAGCACAGGCCTTGAAGTCTGGTGCCAGGGGCATACTCCAGCACCGGCCACAGCACTCCAAACGGGAAACAGCAACAGAATTTTTTTTAAAACTATTAAAAATTCCAAAACTATTTACAACTAAACATAAGACTATCTACACAAAGGCTGACAAATGTTGCCGGAGCAGTTCCAATGACTGTCATGGGTAGTAAGAAGAACTGAGTGGGGAAGAGGGTGGCTCTGCCCTTTATAACTGCATGATGTCGTGCAACAGCAGAGGACGCTCAAGCCACCCGGACAGGTACTGCTGAGGGAAAAGTTTCCGATGCCCATATTCTGGGCACACAGACACCACCAGTAGAATGGACATGTGCAACACATCTCGAAAAAGAATTTAGAACACGGCAGCAGGGTCCACATAGCCAGTTAGCATGTGGTAGGCTCGTGCAAGGTAGATTTACACCCCAGTTTGCTGTGCACTAACTGTTTGTCTAGACAAGCCCTGTGACTTGCTCCTTCTTCTTAGTCCACAATGGCTTCAATCTATTAACTTTTAGGGCATATTGCAAAGACTGTATGTGCTAAGGCTTTTTGGAACCCTATGAGTGTGGTGGAATAGCATTTTGAGGTAAGTGCAACACATTTTGTTGTTCTGAATTGCTAGCTGGTTAATTATATACATGTACAGAATCAGCAGTATCTTATGACGCTGGCTTTGTGCGCGTAAGTGGGCTGTTGTCCCCAGCAATCTACAATTTTACATTGCTCTCGGTGCACAGAAACCTACCTGCACAAGTGCATAGAAGATTTTTAAGATCTGTTTCTGAAGAAGTACAGAGTAATGGGAGTTATCAGGAAGAAGCTGGATCATCTGCTGCTGAATCCGAGGCAGGAATATTTGCATTGCTGCTATGAGCGGATCTCGCTCCTCTGCTTTCTTGTACCTGCAAAAGAGGACAAACATAGATGTCTCAGGTCTGAGTGTTCCCAGATCTAATGCCTACTCCTTCCCCACAATCAAATTATTCTACCTTCTTTAGAAAAAAAAAACAACACAAAAAAACCCCCTGACATTCATGAGTGTAGTGTTTATTCATTTCTCTCCTCCTCCAGCCTTCATCTGACAGCCTACACAATGCATGCTACCCTTCTACCAACAGACGGAAAAATGTCAAAACAAAGGTTAAGTAAACATTAGTCCTGCCCATAGTGGCATTAATCTTACTTAGACTGTAAGCTCCTTGGGGCAGGGACCACCTCTGTGTTCTGTGTTTGTACAGCAACTAGCATAATGGAGTCCTGGGTTATGACTAGGGTTTCTAGGTGCTACAGTAATGCAAATAATACATAATATTTTCCTTGCGAATAGACTGTAAGCTTCTTGGAGCAGGGACTATGACTTTTTATACGTTCCTGTAGTACTGAGCTCACTGCTGGTGTTCAGTAAATAAGTGAACAGCCTTCAACAGATAGTGAAAGCTCTTTTGGTTGGCTATGCTTTTGGGTTCTTTTTAACATTCATATGTTTGTGTTTTTATAAATATAAATAACTGGTCAAAGAATTTTATAACGAATGGGACTAATTTGCAGTGATGCCACATGCTTGTGGCTCCAGCTGATGTCAGAGGAAGTAGAGAGTGTTTGGCACCTCTGAAAATCAGGCCCAGGGTATACATAGTATTGGATAACAATACAACAAAGCAGATACCATATTCACAATCCAGCATTTTCTTTTGAAGCACACCTAGAAAATAAGTTGTATCCTGTTATCCAGTAAATTATAGCTGTTTCTCCAAATGTCTACAAACGGCATTACAATAACTAAGGGCCATCAGATGGCTCTACTCCTTCACAAAGAAAAAGTACTTTAGCCTTCAATGTGGACTTCCACATTTTGGCAGTGGCCAAGAATTAATCAGTCTCTCAGTTCTTGGCAGTGGCCAGAAAGCCCTGTAAAGAAGCAGCAACTCTTGAGAAATTCTAAGTGTCACGGTGCATCTGTGCAAACTGCTATCTGTGTGGTTTACACAGCCAGGGCCCTGAATACAGTTAGAAAAGTTGGATGTCAAGGCAAACAGAGTGTAGCTTCAGTTTTAGACTTAACTTTACATTTCAATACTTTCTAAATCCACGTGGATTCCATACTGAGCAAGGCTATTACTGCTCATTAAGCCTTGTGGAGGACAGATTAGTTGAGCAACCTTACAATCCAAAGCTACTTTGCCCCTCCCCCCCTCCTCCTGCCTCCCCACATGCTCCCATTTTACACAATCTAGCTCTTTTAGAAACAAGAAAGGTACAGGCCAGTTTGGACAAAGGTGATGACTTCACTGCAAGAGGCTCCTCTACATGAAAGAGCATGGGTCGACCACAGACATCCCTACCTAAGACGCAGGGATAAAATATTCTGAGCATGGGTCGACCACAGACATCCCTACCTAAGAAGCAGGGATAAAATATTCCAAGATTTTATCTTGGCATAGACCTACACACTGATGGATTGTTAGGCACTAGGTATTGTGTGTATCAATATTACTCCCAGATTCTCTCTTCATACTTCCTCTTCCTCTCCCCACTCCACACTTCCATAAACTCAGTCAAAAGGAAGACAAGTCCTACAAATAAATGAGTTAATCCAGTTTAAAAAAAAAAAAAAGGAGGTGTTTCAGGTCCTGCCTCATGAAACAGGTTCAAAGATGTATTTATTATACTTTGCAAACCAGTGTGTCAGGTAAGTTCTGGCTGACCCAGGGCATTTCATGTTAGTATACAGATTGTGGTAGTGACTCAGAGTTTCCTTCTCCCCCCCACCTCGCTGTCGTGTGTGGATTAGCTATCTGGCTATAATTTCTGACCCAAGTAGGCTGCACTTTCAGTGACACAACAATAAAGAGAGTTGACATTTAGTTACATTGTAAAATGTATGTATTTGAGAGAAATCCTCTCCCATACTCTATTATGTTGCTTGTCTGATAAGGTCAGACACACTTTGGGGTAGAGACTATGTTTTCCTGTGTTTGGTCAGTGCATAGCACATTTTGGGCACTACCAGAACCTAAAGATCATGATTCTTGTGTGTGGTGCATAAAACATTTTGGGAGCCTTAGAACAAAGTTGTTACATACATTTAGGATGGTTATTCACAAATAGTTCTACTCAAGTAAAATACCCAAGGAAGAAACTCAAGGGGAAAAAAACAGAAAAAAGTTAGATTGGAAAAAAACAAAAAAAAACCCCACCAAGGGTATGTCTACACTGCAAGGAAAAACCCGCAGTGCCAGGTCTTAGAGCCTGGGATAACTAACTCAGGCTCAGAGGGCTAAAAATAGCAGTGTAGACATTTTCGGGAAGGCTTGAGCCTGAGCTCTGAGACCCCCTCACTTCCCCACTGGGTTTCAGGACCTGGTGTCCAGCCTGAGCAGGAACATCTACACTGCTATTTTTAGCCCTGCAGCCTGAGCCAACTGACCCAGGCTGAGATTCTGCACCATGGGTTTTTCTCTGCAGCACAGACATACCCTAAAACTCTGACTGCTGCTGTATTTTCTGCTCTCAAATTGCTGTCAATATAGACATGATGAATAGTTGTCATTTACATAAAAGAAAGCAAGCATATGGGCATCAGAAATTCCCATCCTTCATCTGAATTCCCCTCAGAATTGTCAATACTCTTCTGTCTTTCTTTCCAAGTAAAGAAATCAGCTGAGATAACAACCCTGATTTCTATTCTACTGATGGAAATCCACTTACTCATAAGTTTTCACCAGCTGATACAAACATAGCAGGCTACCAAGCCAGCTCCCACTGTTCTGAGACTGCAAGTAATAGCCTATCTTGTCTACAACTGCTGTCCAATGGCCAGGAAAGTCATGCTTAATGATAGCACGGAGGCACATTGTCAACTGGGCCCTAAAAAAGGAAGAAAAAGCAACATGTTATAAGAAGATAAATATGTTAACAGCCAACAGTTTATATTAAAGGCCTGATCTTGAATCTCATTATTTAATGGATACAATGTACTGGATTATACATACTTTGAGAACACAGGAAGAGTTTGAGGGGCGGAGGGCCAGGAGATGAGAAAGGAAGAACAAAAAAGACTTGAAGTTAATGTTAAGGGAACTCACTTTTCATCCTTCAGGCTTTTTTAGCTGCTTTTTTCTCCCATCCTCTTATCTCTCCACACCTACCAAGTGTTACATACAATTTCTTTATGAAACCTACTAGCACTACCCTTTGAAAATTAATCTGTAGGGGTTTTTTTAAGTGCCCATGAAATTAAAAGCAGCAACAACAAAAAAATGTAAGCTTGCAAATTTTTATAACATGAAACTGTCTTGTGTGTGATCCAGCCTGAAGTTTCCTCACCAAATTATGATTTCCCTTGGATCATCCAGGAATCAGTGCTCTTGACTCTGCCAAGGGATGAAAAAAGTCTGCAAAAATATCTTCTCTTTACCTAATTTTCTACTGTAAAAAATTCTCTTTGCAATTTTCCATACAGACACTCAGAGAAGGGATGTCATTATTCAGCAAGGGGCTCTCAATCTTTTAATCATTTCAGCTTTGCCTCCCTCTCATCCTTTTGCAGTTTGTGCTTCACACTGCCATCTTTCTGTATCTGCACCCTCCTACCATTGCTCTGGCAAGCAGAAGGTGACAACCTTCACAGCATTGCTCTACTTTTTTGTGCTTTTCAGATTAAGGCTTTGTCTACACTCGCAAGCGAACGACAAAACTTTTGTCACCGAGAGGCATTAAAAAAAAACCCCACACATACACCCGAAACGACAAAAGTTTTGTCGAGGAAAAGCGCTCTCCTGCCGACAAACAGAGGCTACTCTGCGCGCCTTTTAGCAGCATGGCTGTGCCGGCACAGCCATGTCGCTAAAAGCCGCGTAGGGTAGACATAGCCAAACTTAGTGCTGACTGTGGTTCTGGAACAATGCCTGGGGAGACTGTAGGACTCTATTTATCCATTAAACAGTAACAGTACAGGTAATAGCAGTGCAAGCACACCTACACTGTGCTACAACCTCAGCCTGGAGAGACCACTGCTTTTAATAGAAATTCTAGTCACCAGCACCAGAGATCTCAAGTTGGAAAAGTTGTAACGCATGGGATTTTCTGAATACTAATACCAACATTACAGAAACACAGAGGGAGTCACAGCTCCAGAAAAAGTTCTTTTTAAAGATTGAGTTTCTCATGGGTGCAGTCTTTTAGTGAAGCTGCTGCTTCGTACCACTCCACTATGCTATGCTCTGCTGCCCCATCAACACAGGATCTGACTCCACCCCATCCCACACAGTTCCAGTTACTGCCTCCCCACTGGTTGATTGTTTGGGAGCGGAGAGCCCATAAGGTTCTGGCCAGGCTCCGCAGGCAGTGGATGGAGGCAGGGCACACTCCACCAACATGGAGGAAATAACCAGAGCTGGGTGTTGTAATGGTGGAGACCTTGCCCTGCTCGCATGATGGAGGGATGACCAGGCCATATTTCAGTGGTTTTGTTACTGAAATACATGGGCTCCTGCTCCCAGTCCTGAGCTCCATTCAGTGAGATTTCAGATATAAACGTGAGTGAAAAAAAGGGTTCAAATGTGAGAGTCTCACAATTCAGGCATGAGAACTGAAGTGTGTGCGATACTATTCAGTCATTGCGGCCATTCAATCCTTACCTTTCTTACTCCTAGGTGAATTCTGTGCCACTGCGCACATGCAGAATTCACATCCCCTGGAGATTTTTTTTCCTCTGCAGAATAATACATTCTGCTGGAGAGGTACTGCAGTTACACCTTTCGCCCACCTGGGCTGCTGTGGCATCAGAAGAGAGGGCAGCTGGCTCACCAGCTGGAGCAGCCAGCCAAAGAGAGGGAAGGAGCAAAGGCTGCTTTTCCTTACAGTGACATGCTTGTGGGGCCAGCTGAGGTGGGGACAGTATATGGGGGGACGGATAGAGCGGGGCACACATGGCTGCTGGGGGAGTCAGAGTGGGGTTCAGAAGGGCTAGTAGGAAGGGGAAGAGTGGGGCAGCGGCACAGGAGCTAGTGGGGTGATAGTAAAGAGCGAAAGGCTGAATGGGAGTGGAGTGCAGGGACACATGGGGACAGGGGAAGGGGAGTGCAAGGAAAGACGGGGACAGATGTGCCTGAATGAATGGGAGATGCTAGGGGTCAGCCAACTCTGCATTGGGGAGGCTCCCCAACTCCCTAAAAATCCCGCCCCCACCCCGAAAAAACCCATCTCCCACCCACACTCAACAAAGCCTCCAGGTTCTCTCCCAGGCTCCCAGCAATTACTTCCCTCTCCCTCAGCTCCCCATTACCCCTGACTCTCCCAAGCCTTTGCACTGCTTCTCAGGGGTGCAGGAAGTAATTTTCTGTATTGTAGTATAAATGAATTATTACTCAAACTTCTGTATTAATATGGCTAGTAAGGAATCTATTTGTCAAAAAACATTTCCTGAATCTTTTTTGTTGTCTGTATTGTTAGACATACTTGCTGACAGGTATTTTGAAATAAAGTACCAAAATAAATGAAACTGGTGTGTCAAAATAACACAATATAATCAAACAAAATATGCAGAATTTTAAAATATTGTGTGCATAATTTTTAATTTTTGGGCACAGAATTCCCCCACAAGTACCTTTCTACCAACAAGGAAGCCATTTGTTAGCATTTGTGAAGGAAAAGGGTTTGTTCTTGTTTTTATAAACAGGGATACTGGTCCGCTGGAAACCTGATGTATACTATCAAACTCATTTTACTTAGGCCAATGAACAGTCATAAACCTATGAATTAGACCACTGTCCTCAAAAGTAGAGAAGTATATCTTAGCTTTCCTAAGGTCTGTAAAACATTGGTACCAGAAACATTAATTGAAATAAGTTCTTCCAACATGTATAAAAGTAATAAAAGCAGCTGAATAAAGGACTTTGCACACAAAAAAATACATTTTTAGGCTATGATGTGAATGGTATTTATCTGGAATTGAGGGTCAGTGGCAGGCTGAAATAACTACTGTGACAGCCCCATGCACCAATCTCCTCTGAATTAGTAAAATAAACAGAAAGTGATTAGACCAAGTTTCAGGAGTTACTTTAAACTTTCTATGCTTTGTAGTAAATCTCTTATTGTGAGCAGAAGACACTTGCAAGTTAAAAACAGTCCAATTTAATGAGACAAATAAAAGGAGTTGCGGAGGCTGAGCACCTCTGAAAGTCAGGCTCTTAGTCAACATTTGCACAGTATAACGTACCTCACTAAGTCAGGAGACCGAATAATTCCTTCCACAATGTTATCACGAATTTGCTGGCGATCATTTTCATGAATGTTGAATGGAAATACTGCTTCTCCTGGTGGCGGTTCCCGATCCGGCCAGTACTGTGTCACCATGTTCTTCAGGTAAATGGCAGCTAAATTACAGAAAAAATCCTAACATAGCAGCATGGAGAGGATTGCTTAAATTCAGCTCTGTAGCGAAGTCCCTACCATTCAATGTGGATTACAACTGAAGGTGGCACAAAGTGATGCTGAACAACAAAACAGGGCAGAAGGCTAAGAATGACTGAATGTCTATCCTTTAGCAAATATTAGAGAGACAAGATGCGTGAAACAATATCTTTTATTGGACCAATATCTACTGATGAGAGAGAGAAGCTTTCAAGCAACACAGAGCTCTTAGTACCTTTTCCAGTTCTGAAGAAGAGTGTCACACTAAATATAAGATCAAATAGATAGTTTAGCATCAGTTGTTGTGGGAGATCTTAGTCAACAAACCCAACCTTTTCATCACTAGAAACATCAGGGTCAAATGTGTGGTCCTAAACAGAATATGGGATTATTTCAGCCAGCCTTTACAGGACAGTATTCTTTATTACAACCAGCTTTGCAAAACTGTCACAACAATTTACCAGCCTAGGCACAAAAGCTACGCATCTATCATAGTTATAACAAATGGAAATTACAGTATTTCACTCAGAATAACCTACTCACCCTCAGTAAGTAGAGTTTTGCGGGGCTGACTTAAAACAAAGCATAACTATATGCATGGCCCGTACATTCTACTTGCGGGGAAATGCCTGGTATCGAACTGGCATGGAGCATACCTTTTATTCCAGCAAAGAGGTCTACTGTAACTTCCCCAAGCCTTATCTCACAATAAAATTCTCCGTAATTCCGCGGAGATGTTCCCTATCGCCTCATATGAAACGTCATGAAAAAGTGGTATCTGGTAATCCTTAGCTGAAAATATCATTTACTCCTAAAGAATGCCTGTAACTATTCTTTCAGACATAGCATTAGCAGAAAGTTCTTAATAAACCTTTAGAATACTAATCCTTTCACTCTTTTTCTTTTAGTTAATTTTTGATTGGGATTTTAAAGCATATTAAAGCATGAATCAGGCACATTCAAATAGAATATTTTTCTCAATTTTGACAGATTGAAGAGTATTAACCAAATTCTGTAGTTTGTGTGCAAAGCGTGTTAAAAGGGTCAAGTGGATGTCAGAAATTAAAAAACTTGTTTTTCAGACAGACCAGAGTATTCAGACAAAAACAGGACCAGAATGACCAATACAATAGCTTAACACACTGAGGTCACACCAGGACATGTGCTTCCACATGGATTGTGATTTTGAATAAATTCTTGCTCTCACAGCAACTGTAGCATTCTGCTGATTTAGCAATTTGGTATAAATGTACTGTCTTTCCATTCCCCACCTCCTTCCTCCACAAAAAAATACTGAAATATGCTCCACACATAAATTTGTTTTGTTCTGACAAATGAAAATAAGACTCTGTTTTATTAAAATGACCACATGGATCCTGAATTAAGTGCCTCCCTTTGTGCCAACATGGTCCTAACAATGCCATTCACAGTTGGATTATCTATGATAATATACAGGCCAACAAGATGAACAACATACATCAGCATGCCCCAGTGCACTCAGGGGATTAACTGGTCTTTTTAACTTTTTTTTTTTTTTTCCAAAAATTCAACCACCCCCCCCACCTTCTATAGAAAATTCTATTTCATATGATAGAAAGAGAACTGTGAGTGAAAAACCCTCATCAAACTCTTCTTGGAAAAGTGGAATATTTGCTATACTAATTAAAGGTTCACATTTAGCCACCTATTGTACAGGATTAATCAACATGTTCTACAAACAAAAAATTTAGGTCCTGATCCTGCAAAGAGTTACACACGTGCTTAATATTAACTATACCACACACCCGGTGTCACATGCATATATGGAATCCCTTCAAGATGCATTTAGCTAGCTTTATACCCATAACTTATCTAAGGGATCTTTCTTGAGATCTGTTTTTGCGGGAAGGGTCTGTAAGTATCCAGCATTGACTCAGTCCATGTTAACAAGGACTTCTATTTCTCTAAGCTAAGAATTCAAAACAGTGACAGACCCATTCAGATAAGATCCCCCGATCTCCACATACCCTCTTCGTGTGGGCTCCACCTCTCCTCATAAGAAAAAATCTGATCTCCTCATGCCCTCCTATATATCCAAATTTTGCCCATAAAGGCAGGGAAATAAAACTAATCCAAGAGAGATCACTACAAACACAGGAAAGTAAGGGAGAAGGTTTGGTGTGCCATAACCAGATTTCACCACCACACACGAAAGCGAATCACCAAGTCATTAGGGCTCCTTCACCGAACTATTTTAATTTAAAGGCCAAAATAGAGTTAATTTTAATGACATGACAATAGCTCACCACTTTGTTTTAATATCTTATTGACTTTTTACCACAGGAAAAAAATGAAACAAGAATTTAGCTCACCTGCTTGACGTACTGGAAATTCAACTTGATCCGAAACTATGATTTGTAGTAGACTGGGAGCAAAATTTATGATCTTGTACGACTGAAATTTATACAAAACAACCAATAGTTAAAGTCGTGTTTTTTAAAAATTTTAAACTATTGTATTGCCAAATGAGTAAGAAAATTAGGATGACTATTTTTGAGAGAGTTACTACAGTATTCTGAGACTTTCCACGTGAAGTTTGAAAGGAAGTTCACTTATGTCGAATTCACCCCCTCCAGCACCATAAATAATTATTTATAAAACTTTATTTATAAAACATATAGGCAAGGAAGTGGCATTAGTGAGGAGACAAAGGCACTTTTTTGGAGATTCTGAGATACTAAATACTGAGACAAAACTGACTACAGATAATAGAAACCTCTGCAGAAGTCTCTGAATTATTTTATTTTTTTTAAAACTTACCCAGAAAGAGTCAAATGCATATTGATTTGCTTCACAGACACACAGCACTTCGGTGAGAAATACTTCATAGTTTAATGGAAATGCTACCACACTCCCTTTTAAATCAGTAAATCGTTTAAATTACATTGAAGTATATTTGGCAAATGTTTTTGTTATATGCAGTATAACTGCTGAATTAAATTTATAGTAACATAAGAGAAAAGTTAAAAATCTGGAAAACCTACTGGAGTAGCCATACATAATTAAAATCAAGTGCAGACAGATTAGATTTCAAAGCCACAAGTTTCTGTGTATTTTCTGGGAACTTTTCAGACACTCCATTTTCAGCACATCTGAAGAACTTCTAAGTGGAAACACTGCTTAGTGAACTTCTGAGCAAAGCATGCTCGATTAAAAGGTGAAAATATGATAGCATTATACTGCCACAATTCAATGGGCATCCTCCTGCATAAGGAATAGGGAACTCTGCATGGTTCAGTGACTTTTCAGCCTCAGCAACATCTGTAGTTATTAGTCAGTTATGATCTCTTTTATCTCAGCTCCAGACATTTGATGTTTCAAAGAGAGCTTTTTGCCAGTGTCTGCATGCCAGCTGCTCTCTTTATTTCATCTTCTCTGGAAGAGCTTTACCAATACTCTTCAGATAGCTTACCATTTGGCAGTTCTAGTGGTTTTGATAGTTTTCCTAGCTGAAAGGGAAGAACTTTAACTAAAAATCGAACACAACTACACTACGTCATTTCTTGGACTGCACCTCATTCAACCGCTCAGAAATACACGATTAGGTCTCTTTCTCATGGCCCGGATGCCTTGATGTAGCATTTCCATAATGAGATAATGATAATTTCCATAATGAAATGTATCCACACCGGCACTTATGTTGGTGTAACTTATGTCGTCATTCAGGGGGATGATTTATTCACCCTCCTGAGCAACATAAGTTACGCTGACATAAGCTGTAGTGTCAACATAGCCTGACATGATGCCACAGCAGTAACAGCTAGCAACACAACAAATATGTAAGAGCTCTGGAGAATGATATGGGCTCAAGGAATCTAGATCACTGGTCTTGGATAAAGGCCATCATGCACAAACTGGCAGGCCACTTTTGCCAACTCTGAGCAGAAAGATCAGAGTCTATTTGTTTCCCACCAGGTTTTTCAGCAAACCAGGTAAAGATTTCCATCTTGACACTATACCCTTATACCCAGGGAGGGTTGGTTTACACAAGAAGGCTCATAAAAGCCCTCAAACACACAAAATTTCAGAGAAAGAAGTTACTCATCTTGTGCAGTATCAATGGTGGTTCTTTGCGTAATTTCCCTATGGGTGCTCCACTGTAGATGTATCTGCATCCCTGTGCTGCTGACCAGAGAATGTTGCTAGCAGCATCCACTCAGCCCACGCATGCATTGCCTCCCCCGGCTCCCCATCATCTGCTATGAGGCTAACCAATGGTGTGCAGGTAAACCCGCCTCAGTTTCTTCTCTGCCGCTGAGTTCATGATGAGAACTCCGAAGAAGAGGGGAGGAGGGGAGGTCATGGACCACACATAGGGATACACATCGTTACTGTACAAGGTGAGTAACTTCTTCTTCTTTGAATAGTGTCCCTATGTGTGCTCCACTGTATGTGACTCCCAAGAAGTATCCCCCCACTGGAGGTTGGGGCTTCTGAGTCGAGTCTGTTATAGATGAGTGTACTGTGGCGCCGAATCTGGTGTCTGCGGCAGAGTCCCCCAGGATGGCATGGTGTTCTGAAAAGGTATGTGCAGATGCCCAGGTAGCTGCTCTGCAGATTTCTGTCTGTTGCATTCTCCAAGGGTATCACTGTATGAGGAAACCGATCTCGTAGAATGCGTGCAGACTGTAGATAGGGGTGTTAAGTTGCAAATCTGAGAAAGTTTGATACAGTTTGAGACCCATTTAGAGAGTCTTTGTGCTGAAATCGCTGTACCTCTAGACCTGTCTTCAACAGCGAGGAAGAGTCTCGGAAATTTTCTAAAAACTCTTGTCCTGTCCAAATAAAAGGCCATGGCTCTCCTTATGTCGAGCGTATGGAGGATGGCTTCCCTATTATTCTGATAGAGCTTGAGATAAAAGTTGGAAAGTGAATGAGTTGATTCATGTGAAATGCGGAAATCAATTTGGGGTGAACTTTGGATGTGGTCTAAGCAGAACTTTGTCACAAAAGAACACTGTGAAGGGGAGTAGCAGTATTCTGTACTGGTAGTGGTCTTGACCAAGTGTGAATCTGAGATATCATCTGTGATTCAGTATGATTGAAATGTGAAAGTAAGCATCTTGAAGGTCAAGGTCCGAGAACCAGTCTCCCTTTTCTAACGCTGGGATAATTATTGCCAATGTGACCATCCTGAACTTCTGAGCCTTGACAAATTTGTTGAGCACTCTGAGGTCTAGTATGGGTCTCCAACCTCCCTTTTTCTTGGGTAACCCTAACTCTAAGCCTTTGCCTCTTAGATGTATGGGCACTGACTCTACAGCTCCTACGCTGAGGAGATGGTCAATCTCTTCTCGTAGCAGGCTCTTGTGATAAGGGTCCCTGAAGACAGACGGGGACGGGTGTTGGCAGGGGGGAGCTGTGAAGTGGATTGAGTACCCATCTCCAATAATCTCCAAAACCCATTTGTCGGAGGTTATCCTTTCGCAGGTGCTGCGGAACAGGGTGAGACGGCATCCATAGGGATGAGGGAGGTTTTCCAGTATTGGATAGCATTGAGGAGGATGGTCTGCAGGCACCTTGACTAACCCATCGAAACTGTCATTTTGAGGCGGATGGCTGTGAAGAAGGAGGTTGAGTCCGATGGTTTCCATTTGAGGAACATGGACTTCTTTCTCTGGGGTTCTTACAATCTCTGGGATGAAATGTGACAAATGGGGTCTGAATAAAGGCTGAAAGCTATCTTTTCTCTTCTGCCCAGGCATGTAGATTCTGAGCGATCGAAGAGTAGCCCTGGAATCTTTTAAAACAGTGGTTCTCAAACTTTTATTTTTGCAGGCCACTTGAAAATTGCTGATCTCGGTGGACCACTTAATGATCTTTCCGTATGTTGTTTGTACTGTTAGATAACTATTGTAAAGCGCTTTGGATACAAGCGCTATATAAAAAAAAATAATAAACTTTTTTTGTTCTACAATTAAAAGCACCCCGTCTGGTGATGACGATGAGAAATTAGTATGGGGGATACCTTCCTCCTCAACTTCCGCCTCTTGTTCTTCTCTTAATTGTTCAAGGGGCTAGGATTCCCTCGATGGAGCAGCTGAAGGAGGATGTCTCCTTGGCTCTTGATGGACCACACTAGAGTCAGGGGAGGCACGATGTCTGGGTGCCTGCCAATAATCCTATTAGGGCCATTGGGGAGAGGCAGTGGTTGGTACAGCGGCTGCCCATACCAAGGAGGCTGGGGATCAGAGGAATGGTACGGCTGAGGTCCATACTGGAATTGGGCACCACAGGGTGGTGACAGGAGCGGCGGAAGAACACATCTTCTTGCTCACTATCAGACTCAGTGGATGAAAAAGGTGGGATATGGAATGATGTTGCCGGTGAGTCTGGAGCTCTGGGTGGACTCAGTACTGAGGCCCCGGTACTGAATAAAGGCGAATCCAGTGCATCTGACACAAAAGGTCTGTTGAGTACTGGAAGTCCGGCAGTGCTAAAGGTACCGTTGGTGATTGCTGGTGCCAAGATATCTGCACCGAAGGAGTCAGTGATCTGGATATGATAGTATGGTCCGCTGGTGCCTGGCATGCCGAAGATGGCACTGATGTCAATGTCCGTACCGTAGGAGCCTTCCCCAGGCCAGCTTTTGTGGATTTTTCATGCCCAGTCAGTACTGATGATTCCTTGCCTGTGCCCATTGGGTCCTTACGCACCACAACATGCTCTGTTGGGGTGGTACCGTGCAAGCCTTGGGTACCAGACTTAGAGAGCTTCAGTGCCATCAGTACTGATGACAGTGAGCAAGACAGAGATCATTTTTGGCTAGGTCGGGGCTTGCTGTGGATTCTCACGGCCCTTTTTTGCGTGAGTGGCTTGTGGGTGTCTTCTTGGGCTCACCTCCCTTAGAAGTAGAGGGTTGCAGTGAGGCTTCCCATCATCCAGATCTTGACACAGCTCAGAGGGTGGTTGAAGAGCCACCTCTATTAAGAGAGCCTTGCGTCTTAGTTCTCTAACCTTTCTGGATCTAACCTTCAGCTGTCGGCACAAACCGCACTTTTATGATATGTCGTTCTCTCCCCAGGCAGTGGACACACTGAGTCCATCAGTCACCAGGATAAATTCCTTGCAACCAAGGCCTGGTCTACACTGGCGGGGGAACAATCTAAGATACGCAACTTCAGCTATGAGAATAGCGTAGCTGAAGTCGACGTAGCTTAGATCGACTTAGAATCACCTACTTCGCGTCCTCGCGGCGCGGGATCAACGGCCGCAGCTCCGCTGTCGACTCCGCTTCCGCCTCTCGCTGTGGTGGAGTTCCGGAGTCAATGGCAGAGCGATCGGGGATCGATTTATCGTGTCTACACTAGACGCGATAAATCGATCCCCGATAGATCGATCACTACCCGCCAATCCGGCGGGTAGTGTAGACATGGCCTAAGACACTTCTTGAAGCCCAATTCATCAGGCATACCCTGTCCAGAGGGGTCCCCAGACCTGAGGGAGGGGAAGGAGAGCGTTGAAGAAAAATTATGTCCAAAATAAAGTAGGATTTATTTTAATAATAAAGATTAAAAAAAGAAAAAAGAAAAAGAAAAGGAAGCTCCAAAAAAGGTAGCTGAAATTAACAATTCTGAAGAAGTTAATGATCCGCGCTATTGGACAGCTAAATCTCTGTCTTTAGCCAGGGGTGGTTGAGAAGGAACTGAAGAGGATTTGCCTGCACAGTGATCAGGGATCGCTGTGATGGTTAGCCTCGTGGCAGAGCGGGGCGGGGCGGGGGGGGGAGCAACGCATGCACAGGCTGAACGGAGACGGTCACGAAAATTCTCCAGTCAGAGATGCAGGGATGCAAACACACCTACAGTAGAGCACCCATAAGGACACTAGTCAAAGGAGGATTTTTTTTTTTTTTGAGAATTAGGGGTGGGGGTATCAAAACTGAGGCTTATATAAAAAAGAGCTAGTGGCACCATAAAAGGTTGCCAGTTTCATCAAAAGTGACTTAGGCCTGGACAACAAAAAGGTTTTGTACCAGCAAAACTATTTTAACTATGGATGTGATTTATTTCTTTATTTATTTTTTACTGAAATAGTTATACCAGTACAGCCTCTACTATGAACCCAGCAATACTGGCATAGCTTGTTCCCCTTCCCACACAGGAAAAAGTAGTACTGGTATAAGCATCTTTATACCAATATAACTGTGTCCACACTAAGCGGGTTGTACTGCTTTAACTATACCAGTATAAGGTGGTATAACTTTTGTATTTAGACAAGCCATTAGTCACCAAAAGAGGTGTATTCTTGATATAATCGCTGGTATATGACATAAATCAGCATCTGAATTCTGAGATATGAAAGTGTGTAATTCCAGGTCAATATTGTCATAGGATTTACTAAAGTTTGACAAGGCTTTAAAGCCTTGCTCCAGAGGTTAGCACTGAAATGTTTCAGAATTCCAAGGGCAAAAATGAATATCTAATATCTACCAGTTTTCATTCCTTAGGCAACATTTTTGTTCCATTCACTGAGGGATTACAGTTAAAGCCAGTGCTGTATGCATTAGTACGTAATAACAAGATAACCTGACACATATCAATTAAATCCATAATGCTCACTCACTCTAGGAACAGGAAGCCTCCAAAAATATTACGTATTTCTCTTAATTTCAGGAATCACTTTTTAAAACCAAAAAAAAATCCTGTCAGTTTTCCTTAAAAAAATACATGCTTTTTAAAATATTGTTGATAAGTACCCCTGCAACCTTGAAACTGAACCAGAATCCTGAATAACAATTGTATTACTAGTAATCTGCAGTCATCACATCTTTCATCTGATGACCCTAACAATCTTCAAAACTTTCTTTAAGCTTTATAACACTCGTGCAACAAGTCAATGGCACAGTCAGGAACAGAATCCAGGAATCCAAACCATCATTCTTTTGCTCTAACCCTGCCAAACATACAGCAGTTTGTTATTGTAGTTTTGCTCCCACATGTTGTTTTTAATAAGGATAAAACAAACACTGGGTGCATTTGTTTTTGTGGTTTGTAGATAAATATGGACTTTGTAAAAGAAAGAAGGTGGCCACATGTTGATATAACCACCCCTCACAGCATTTCAAATGCCCATTTTCAATCAACAGTGAACAGAACTTGCCACCACTAAAAGTGAGAGTGTTAGATATAACTAATTCAGAAGTGGTTTTAAATTGCAGGTGTAGAAAATTAGAATAAGGACTAATTTCTAAACTGAACCTGAATCCTGGGAAGCCTTACTAATCATTTCAATTAACATTGTGAAGACCCCAAAAGGTGGGCCTCTTCAAAATAAATTCAAAACTGAAGTTATTCTTCTATATTCCATCAAAATACCTATATTAGGAGAATTTGAAGATTGTATGACAAACCAAAACTCAGAAAGTGTCAAAATTATGATTGCAGGCATAATCTTAACTGTACACCCTCGTGCCATTACAGTATAGTCTAACTATATGACCACCTGATATACTGTGATATCTGAGAAAGGGTATCAGTTTTTCCAGAACCTTACATACACAAACACCACATAATCTATATGTCTAATGTATATGTCAGGAATCCATGAGAGTCAATGTACAATATTCATAGTGAATGGTGTGGGGCACATGAGCATTGCAACCTGCACATACAATGTACTGAAGTATTGTATATTATATCTATTACTTGAAAAACGAGTACACAACCATGTATTTCAAGTTTAATGCACATGTACAAGACCACCACATTAAGAATTCAGGTGCAACCTTTACTTTGACATTTCCTGACTCATATCTTTAAGCACACAAACTTAGTTAAGAAAGTTAAGGCACTGATCCTGCAACGGGTGCCACATGGGCAGACCTCTGTAACCACACAGGATCCCCGTGAAGTCAGAGGAACTCCACAGCGGCACAGAAGTCTGTTCATACATAGCCAGTTGCACTAGCGGTGCCTTAGCTTTCAAACACTGCAGGGGAATATTCTTTTCACAACAAAATGTCTCAGCAGATTTTCCTGTTAATTGTGGAAACACTCCTACTGTACTTCAGGTTTATACCTTTTTAAATTTCCCTTTAAGCACTGTTTCCATTTAGGAGCTGCCTGTAGTTAGAGTCCACTGGTGCCTAGGGCCGAGCTGGCTCTGCCCTTATCACCACTCCACAGAGGCTACAAAACCAGCTGTCAGATGCTTGAAAGTGACAGATTCCCCCATCTGCACAGGCAGGACGAACAAGCTCAATAGATAGCTCAGGTGACGCGGGGGGGGGGGGGATATGATGCTGCTTCCCCCCCCCCCCCCCCATCACTACCAGTAGAGATGAGCACCACAAGCTCTCTCCTTCCTGACGATCACTGCCGGGGTCCGGCGACGGGTTGAGAGCAGCGCCCGGAGGCCCGGGGCTGACCGCGCTCACAGGCCGCCTGACCGCGCGGCAGCGGCTGGCAGCAGCTCCCGGGCAGGATGCTTCGGTGATGCCCAGGCTCCCTCGGGGGGTTCCCTGACCCCTCTGCCGCCCCCATTTTACCCTCCCACGAGCGAACCCGCCCGCCCTTGGCCAAGCCGGGGAAGAGCCGCAGCGCAGCCCGCCAGGGGCCGGGGGAATGGGAGCCCCCCCCCCCCGGACACACACACACACACACACAGACACACACAGGCTGTGGTGGAGGGACGAGCAGCGCCGCCCCCGCGCCCCAGAGACGAGGCGGCCCCGGCCCCGGCCCCGGGCAGCGCCAGGGGCAGAGCGGCGAGGGACAGGCAGCGCACTGCGGAGACTCCCCCAGCCGCCGGGCGCCCAGCTGCGGGTGGGGGTAGGGGTGGTGGGGGCGATCACCGGGACTCCCCCCGCCCGCCCCCCACGGGCCGGGCTTCCGTCCCCGCGGGCGAAGGGGCCGGCGGGGGGGCCGGGCCCAGCCCTGGGCGCCGCGCCCCCCTCACCTGATTGAGCTCGTTCTCGGCCGCGATGCGCAGCTTGGGGTCGATGGTGCCCTTGAGGGCCTGGATGATCCTGTTGGGATCCATGTCGCCCCCGACGCCGGGAGGCAGCGCTTCGCCGCCCCGAGAGCCGCCCCCGCCCAGCCCCGCAATCACCAGCGCGCTCCGCTCCCCGCGGCCACTCGCACCGGCGCGCGCGACAGCCAGGCGTGGGGAAGCGGGGGCTGCTTTACGGCCACCGCGCCGCCTTCAGCTTCGTGCAGCCGGGGCCAGGGAAAGGAGGCCACCATACTGTTGTACGGAAAGGGACAGTGGCACTGCGGAGCTGCTTTACGGCGGCTGCCACGGCACGCCCTGTCCCCCCCCCCCCCCCCATGGGGGCGGCCATGCTGTGGTACGGAAACTTGTCTCCTTGACCGTCCTCCCCGCGCAGCTGGTCCTGTCATTACTGTTTTACTGGGGGGGGGGAGGGTGACAGGTGCCCCCGGTCGCCACCCAGCTGGAGTTTTTCTTAAGTGGGTGGAGGGGTGCACCTCCCCCAGGGCAGACTTTTTGGCGGGGCGGGGGAGCATAGGCACGGCTACTCCCTCCAGCTTTTTTCCTGGGGGAGGGGGGGGGAGAAAGAGATTGTTCCCCTGGCAACTGTTCCGGGGGGTTGTCTATGGGAGGGGGGACAAAGTTGCTCCACTCAGCAGCTTGAAGGCGTGTGGGGGGTTTAGGTGTTCCTGCCCCCTGCCCCCGAAGCTTGTAGAGGTGATCCTTGCCCGAGCCCCTCCAGCTGACAGATTTGTTTAGGAGGGTGGAAACTGGCTGAACCAGAGGCTTTTCTTCAAGATGCCTCCGGTGCTTGCCCGGCTAGCGGAGCAGGGATTCTCTATTTGAGAAGTACAGGTCCCTTAGAGGCCAAGATCGGTGGCTCTACTTTGTTCCTTCTCTAAAACGTGAGAGTAAGAAATAATTGCTTAGAGTTACAGTGAACCCTCCAAGCTACTAGCAAAAAGATGTATCAAATCTAGTGTAAAGGTTCTAGTTAGTTGAAAATCAACATGTTTCAATGGTTATATCAACCAATGAGAATGCACCTTTCTTTAGTATATAACTGTAATACAAATAGAAAAATTGACTAAAGTCTGATTTAAATTGAGGCTTTCCACTTGGATTTAAATCAATCCATTGTGCTTTTAGGCCAGTGTTTTACTCAGGGTGGTGCCCTAAAAAGGGCTTTGGATTTTACAGGTTAACAGGTCTTGGCCCTTCCCAGAGTGTGAGGAACTATTCAGTGTGGAAAACAGCAGCCTTCTCTGTGTCCTGGAATTCAGAGCTTTATCTACTTCTGTCTCCGCCTTTCAGGAATCTCAAATTCAGTTTCCCTACAGCTCCTATCAGTAGGGTCCTACCAATTTCACAATCCTAGGATTTTAAAAATCATAAATTTAATGATTTCAGCTTTTTAAGTCTGGAATTTCACGGTATTGTAATTGTAGGGGTCCTATTAGACATTGCAAAGAATCTGTATCTACCCTGATGGCCAAATAAATACATCAAGCTAGTCTGAACCAGCCCACAGGCACTTGTTTGACATCTATATCATGCAGTTAACTAGTTCCAGGGACCAATACTAAGCTTTCCAAAGAGAGATAAAAGCCTTGAAAATGCTCCTGGCCAATTGTGCAAATACAATAGGAGGGTAGGGTAAAGGAAATTCCTTCACTTTCTTACAGGGGTGCAATGGGAGGCAGATAGGGGGGTGGTCCTCTTGGCCATAGATGCTACCACAAATTCAGTCTCTCCTCATCACTCTGGTGGGAGAGAAGTGGAGGAAGAGATCCCAGCTAGTCCTGGTCTCTCTAGTGGGTGAGTGGGATAAGAGGTCCTCAGCTGGGACTAGTCCTGGAAGAAATGGCGACTGAAGCTGTCAGTGTCCACCACGGCCGAGGGTGCAGAGGCGGGCAGTAGCTCTTCCTGGAGCTGTAGCCCTAGGACTCCCCCAGACCCTGCTCCCCTGAATCCTGGCCAGCTATCTCATGCTGCCTCCTCCATGTCTTCCACTTTGGGCCCCCTCCTTAGGAAAATTCTGGTTGTGCCTTTGAATTCTTGGCAGGTAATCAGTATTCACTTC
This sequence comes from Lepidochelys olivacea, assembly GCF_965140295.1. Lineage (NCBI taxonomy): Eukaryota > Metazoa > Chordata > Testudines > Cheloniidae > Lepidochelys > Lepidochelys olivacea. The sequence continues at coordinate 245,289,853 of NC_140411.1, forward strand.
ATTGTTAGCATAGTTGTAAATTTTACTTTGTTTATTCATAAGACCAAATTTTACTCTGCTATATTGATGTTAATCTGGCATAACTCCATTGAAGTCAGGTTAGCCACATTCCCAGGATACATAAGTCTACACTCATACATCAGTATTCAGGATAATTGAATTGTGGGCAGGGGGAGAAAGAAAAGAAGGAAAGGGGGCAGCCTTACTTGTGTTTTCCTTAAATTGGACAATTTTAATTGTTAAGGAGCGCACAGATTTTCTGTTCCATGCAAAATGTAAGAGGTAAATATTCACTAGTGGCTTCCCTTGGAGTTAGGGTGAAGAAAATATTCCAGGCAACAGCCTGGACTAATAGTTGGAGCGCTAAGACTACCAAGTTGCCTACTCAGCTGCTTGAACTCTCTTCTCCTGAAAACATCTACAGTATGAGTTTCTATAAACCACTGTTTCTCAACCCACAGGCCACATGCAGCCCAATTAGCACACTGCTGCAGCCCCACTGTGTGCTATAAAAAAAAAAAATCAAGATTTGCCACTCCCTGTCTGGCAGGGGGTGGGGCCGGCTGAGGGGGAGAGGTGTCAGCAGCCCTGCTGGAGCACTCCTGCCAACAGTGGGGTCAGTGACTGGGGCAGGGTGCGGGAGAGTGGGGCGCTGGGTGGGCTCTGGGCAGTGAAGGGGTGTCTAAAGGGCAGCAGATGCCCAGGAACTACAGGTGTGCGGGGAGTGCTGCAGCACCTCCAGGTTTTACTTGGGGCTCCACTCCTGGCCCCGCCACCGCAGCAGGTGCTGGGCATACAAGTCTTGTGAGGGGGGGTGTCTCTGGGCAGTGGAGCGCTGGGCAGGGGATTGGTGCAGTGCGTGGTGTGGGTCTGGACCCCAGGGGAAGGGGCAGGTTGGCAGCACAGGGCTAGGCAGGCCAGTGGGTATCTGGCACAGTGGCTTTTAACCTGCAGCCTACATAACACAATGGTAAGTTGAGAACCACGGCTCTACATTATCCCCCCTAAATTGGAAAGTAACTTTAGCATTTCTCTATTGAGACTACTAGTTAAGGAGCCAGTTACAATATGATAGCAATTATGTATGGCCTGTGTACCTATCCCTTGCCAAGTGAACAAAGACAGTTTCTGAAAGCACCCCAGTGACTTAGGCACTTTGGAACATAGATTTGGCTCCCAAATGACTTAGGTGCTTTTTAAAATTTTAAGACTACGAAGTCATGTCACATAAATCACACATTGTTCAGATTGTAATACTATTCTGGCCTAGAATGAAACTAGTAACCTAGATGTAAAATGCAGTATAGACCCTTACCAATGTCTTGGCTCTGCAGTCCCTTGCATCAAAAACCTTCACACCACCCCGCTCGGGGATATTGTTTCTGCTTATATGGTTTTCTGCTGCAGCTTTAAACTAACACAGCTTTAAACTGGCTACATTTAAGTACCTTGCTGTCCTACATTCACTCCCATTACAGCAAATCTGGCATTTTTAATAAGAAATTGATCTTGTCCTTCATGACAGTTTGTTCAGTATTTCCTCATTTCTTGTACAAATAAGTGACAGTTTATGTAATGCTCTATCTTTTATAAGAAGGATGGTAACATTGAAGAGACGATTCTATGTTGAAGTTAAAAAAAAGTCAAGCTGTATAGTATTCTTTGTTTGGGGTTTTCGCTTAAATAAGAGACAGTAAACTAAGTCAGAATGGTCCAGTAACAGTTTCCAAGCATTTCAACAATTCAGCCTGCTATTGGACAGAAAAGTAATTAGGTATTTCAGTGTTTTAAAGTCACATCTATGTGTAAGAGTAACATTGTTCTTTGCCTTAGATGACTGGTTATCTAGGATGGGTGTGTGGGAAAGGAGATTAAAACACATTTTAAAGACAGAAGTCTCAGTGCTTCAGGTTGAGATGGGTAGGAGTAGGGTTGCCTATTCCTTTCATTTGTAGCTGCCACTTTTGGGGAGCATAGATATTCTGCTCCCATTACTATTTTCTGTCTTCTTAGCAGTCAGGGAAATGGTAGGACAAGTCTGCCACATTTCTTGCGGGCTATAAGAGGGCCTGAATTGGGAGGCAACTTGTCCTGACATGGAAGCATATAAGACCATCTAATAGTTTGAAGAACTTCAGGTAGAATCTGGAGTGCCTCAGCTACTCTTTTCATGAGCTCTTGAAAGCTCTCATCAGCCAGACACCATGACACAGGAGGGATTTCTGCCAGGGCTGATAATGCGTAGTTTTTCCTTCAAGGGTTCTTCCAGTTGTTGGAGTTGAACTGGAGGAGCTTGAGGGTGGGAGGGCTGTTGCCAGACTCACTCAGTATAAGAGGGTGCATGAGGATAGTATTTCCTTAAAAGGCCCCAGGGGTTCTACTGCTGCCACAGTGGGGCACTATAAAGAAATGGAGAAGGAGATCAGGGAGATAGGTACCAGGACATTGGAGCCTGATTGCTCTAAACAAAAAGACTATGGGATAGCCTAGACTTCCTTTCAAATCCAAATTCTGGGGAGTGGACCCTATGAGAATGTGGGCAAATCACCACTAATAGCTGCTGAAGAATAAACTTTTACACTCATAAGAAACAGTCACTTGAGACAGGCATAAGAGATAGATGCTGCATTACAGGCAGGGAGAGGAGGTTGGTAGGGGGGAAAATTCTCATATCCCACATCAAAGCTAAATGTAACCCTTCAGCTAGCAGACACCTTCAGGTCCTTCCATCACATATATCTGAAGGTAGAGGAATGAGGTCCTAGTTGAGGGTTGTTCCTATAGGAGATGAAGTACTTGACTGAGACTGTACCACTCTTTTGCTCAATACCAAGGGTTTTCCTGGCACCAAAGGTCTATTCAGTGCCAAAGAGCTGAGCAGATAGTGTAATAGATAACCCCACTTTTATCCATAATGGGCCTGCATATTGTGGGACTCCATTTGGAGTAGGCCTAAAGCCTTTCAATATCAGTATCAAGCTGTGGGTTGTGTACTCCTGTGAAGCTCTAGTGGTACTGGTACCAGGTCACAGAGTCTCCTTAGTGGCAAAGCCAAGAGAGGTCTTTGACCTCTTTTTTCCCCCCTGGAGATTTAGGGGGAAGAGGTGCTCCATTTTACTCTAGAAGGCTCTTTATCACTACTCTCCACTAACTGCCCCGGGACCGCCTCTGAGTCTGGATGTCATACCAAGCTCAAAGTGCTGTTCTTGGAGTCTGTTTAGGGGCAGGGAGAGGGGCAAATGGGCTTCAATTGGAAGCTACCAGCATGGAGCAGTCTCACAGACTCTGCTTTAGCCTTACTGCCCTGGATCTTCTCATCCTTCAGCAAATGATTCAGACAATAAATACAAACATATTTGCTACTTTTAATATACTGTTTGCAGTTAGAAGGCAAGCATCATATTTCAAAGTTCAACTTGTAAAGATAAAGACTCATTCATAAATGTCTACGTAAGATGAACTAGTTTTATCTAGTTCCAACAACATGGTTAGTTCTACAAGGCCATTTTTCCATATGCCAAATAGTTAAAGACAAATATCAGGATTTGATACTAGCATGATTAGGAAGGCAAATCTGCAGCAGATCAAAAGCTATTTGTGGTAGCCCACAGTCAAAGCTTTGACTGTCAGAGTTCTGAACTAGTCTCATCTATTACCTATTTTATAAGCAGAATAACTGTAGTCTATTGTGTTGAAGGTGGTCTCTGAGGAAGAGGCAAATGGCAAAGCCACGGTGACATTACTGGGATGAGTAATGAACATATTGCATTGTAGCACAGCAGGATGTAGGATTTCTTTAGCTACAAAAAATGTCAAATATGACAATTCTGGCAGATTATTTATATCGCTGTCTCAATACACTTGTGGCCTGAAAAAGCAAAAATCTTGTCAGCTTCAAAGCTGCCATTTCAAGTTTATTCCATTAAGTTTTATGGTATACTATAAACAAACAGAATTTGAAACAAAATCTAATGCTAAAATTGTCTTACCTTACAGGCAGGACACAAGTTGTCTCCAGCAGCCATTATAAGATAGTTATGATACTACCATATTTTAAGACTTAGCCAGGTAAAAAAGATTTACCAAGAACTGAGTAGCTTTGTCCTCTTTTCTGTAGATTTATGAAATCATTTAAATCTGAATCCTGCACAGATGTGTTAACAGTGTACCTATTCAAAAAGCAACAACTGAATAAAGAGCTGGTGAAAGGGTTAAGTGTGCAGAAAAGGTCTACATTAACCCTATTATATACACACATATACATACACACACAATTTTGCTTAAACATTTTCAAAAGGCATTGAGATGTACAAGCTTAAATGCTCTCCCAAAAAGAATATAAACCTAGGTATTGTTTTAGTCTGAAGATATTCTGATAGATTAAAACGGAGTTCAAAGAAAATCATTTACACAGAGTATTTCCAAAGATTGCCACAGTGTAGGTAGAGAGGCATGGGATGAAAAGGAAGGACCAGGGCATCAACCAGTCTAGGTTTAGGCAGCTACACGAAACTGAGATCAGAGGCAGCTCTACCAATTTTGCCGCCCCAAGCAGTCGCCACTGAATTGCCGCAGCGGTGGTGGAAAGAGTGGCGGAGGTGCTGCTGAATTGCCGCCACTGGACACGGACTGCCGCCCCAAGCACCTGCTTGGAAAGCTGGTGCCAGCCCCGACTGAGATTGTGCAACATATCCTTGTATTTGTGCACGCAGCTTTCAGATATACTCTGTGCTTATGATCAAAACTCAGAATGTTCTCCACTTTGTTTTGGGTGCTTTCTTGAACCTTGTGTGCTGCTATGTTTTTATTTAGAGTACTAGTCTTCAACTGTGTCTGTGCTGCTGCCTAGAGCAGGGGTTCTCAAACTGGGGGTTGGGACCCCTCAGGGGGTCATGAGGTTATTACATGGGGGGGCACACAAGCTGTCAGCCTCCACCCCAAACCCTGCTTTGCCTCCAGCATTTATAATGGTGTTAAATATATAAACAAGTGTTTTTAATTTATAAAGGGGGAAGTTGTACGTAGAGGCTTGCTGTGTGAAAGGGGGCACCAGTGCAAAAGTTTGAGAACCACTGGCCTAGATTTTGAGGACACTAGAACTTAGTCTAGTCTAGGACTACCGCTGTTAAAATCCTTAGCGTTGAGAGGCCTTGCTGGTAGTTAATACAGGAACTGTGAACAGGAAGACAGGCATTTGAGGTACTGGCCTGTGTGTTTTACACTAATTTCTTGTATAGTTGTAGCTTTAATAAAAAAGGCATGGTGTAGAATTAAGAATGTGTAAAATTTCAGCTGTTAAAAGATTTAGGCAATTGCATAAACCACAACCTTTCAAGTTTTGATAAAATTATGAACTATGACATTCTTTACTACAGCCATCCATAATCTGTTCTGTTTACAACCTTAACTAGCAAGGTAATTGTATATTGGTAAGAATTGGTTTCAATTAGTATACTTTAGCATAGCTTCATGCTTTTCACTTGCATAGAATGAGCTATACTATTACAGACAGTTATAGTCCAGAGTACGTATTTTGAGTAGCTGAAAAGGCTTATTTGGAAATCTGTTCATCCTCCATGTAATTTGCAAACTTCTAGGCAGTTGTGTCCAGGCTAATGACTAGGGCTGAACCGGTTATGAAAGCGTGGATTGGTGAAGACATCTCACGCAGATGCAGTCATGTTTTTGCTAGAAAATTCACTTGAAGCAGCATGGTCAACTGGGATATGCAATTACTACCAGCTGTGTCTCCTAACTTGAATCATTTCTATATTTGCATTAGATTATTAAGACAACATATGGAACTGGAAGCTGGAGAAAAATTTGTAAAGGCTTTAACAGTTGCTAAAATCCAGGCAAGCCAAACTGGAATGATCATGCAGGAAGGGGAGTCAGTTTTTGGATAAGAGATGTGGATTAAGGAAGCTTAAAGGAAACAGTATGAAGTCAGGCAGCAGTTATAGGCTTTTGACTGTTGATAAATGTATTAGACTGACATGGGTGAGTAAGCTTGACCAGCAACTGAAATAAGAGTACTGGTGGCTCACTTGAAGCAGCAAGCCACCAGGCATAAAGGGACTCAAGAGGCAGCATAAGCAGCATCTCAGTGAAGCTGTAGGCTGGTGCCAGGACAAATGTATAAAGAGCAAGTGATATCCTAAACTATGTCAAGAAAGGTTTCAGAGTAACAGCCGTGTTAGTCTGTATTCGCAAAAAGAAAAGGAGTACTTGTGGCACCTTAGAGACTAACCAATTTATTTGAGCATGAGCTTTCGTGAGCTACAGCTCACTTCATCGGATGCATACCGTGGAAACTGCAGCAGACTTTATATATACACAGAGAATATGAAACAATACCTCCAGCAGGACAGTGGGGTGGGAGGAGGTATTGTTTCATATTCTCTGTGTATATATAAAGTCTGCTGCAGTTTCCACGGTATGCATCTGATGAAGTGAGCTGTAGCTCACACTCAAATAAATTGGTTAGTCTCTAAGGTGCCACAAGTACTCCTTTTCTTTATGTCAAGAAACGCTCAGTCACTGGCTTCCATGTGGTCAAAGGTGTTGATTGAATCCAAAACAGTTTGAGGCCTGGAGGAGAAGTTTATGCCCTGTCAAACTTCACATGCATTTGAGAGTTTGCCTATATATGCCTGTGGGGGGTGGGGAGAAAAAAAAAATCACTGCAAGCTGAATCTATGGTTTATCCTGATGCAAAGATACCAGATTACTTGAAGCAAGTTTGTCAAAGAAACTAATGTGAAAGCGAGCACTTCTTGAAAACCAGAAACAGTTTCAAAGTTAAAAAATAGTTAGGACTTTCATACCCCCAGCAGCCTAATCTCTATTGATAGGGAACCGCCTGATATGAAGGGAAGGAGAAGCCACCCTAATGGACACTTTACTGTGGAGAGTCAAATCTAGCATGTTTACACTATACTTACACAACTGGAGTGGGATTAAGGTTACTGAGGTATTCACCAATTAAACACAGCTCTGGATGATCTGCATACCAAGGTGTTAGGGATATTAGCAAATTCACAGAACTATGGGCAATTTTTGAAGAGCCATAGAAAAGGGGGGAGAAATCAGAGGATTGAGACAAAGCAAATAGTCTTCAAAAAGTGATCTTTGCAGTTATCACTTGATAAGTAACCTTAGTACAATTGAATGGAGAAAAATCTAGATTCTTAGGGGATAACAGAACCATGGATACCCATCATCTTTATAGAAATCTTGCCAGACAACTTGGTTTAGCTTAAGTGAAGGTTAAAGGGTGGCTCTTCCAGCCTTTGGGTTTTGTCTGCTAGATTTAAGATTAAACTAGACACGTTCCGATGGGAAATAAGGTGTACATTTTCAGCAGTGACAGTAATTAACCAGTGGAACAATTTACCATCACTGGAAATCTTTAAAATCAAGACTAGATTTCTAAAAAACCCACTCTAGTTTGAATAGCAATTGTTTCAGGGAAGTTCTATGGCATGTATTCTACTGGTTAGATTAGATAATCACCATGGTCCTTCCTGGCCATGGAATTGACAGTTTGGACAGAATTACATGATCAGATGAAGGTAGTGTAGTTTGATAGAGTACAGATGAACTCTGAGTAGGGTAATCCAAACCTCCTAAAATGGCAAGTTTTTCCTTCAGATCTGTTGTATTCCATGTTCTAGTTGCTTACTGGACTTCCATTTTATTGTTGCAGAGCCAATAAAAAAATTGAGCTGCTTTTCTTGCTCTATCAATTGTAGAACTTATCCCTAGAAATACACATCAAGCTGCATATTCTAAATACCTCAGTTGAGTCAGGGATACTAACTGGAACTAGAAATAAACATACCATGAAGCTTCAGTTAAAACAGATCTCTGCATATGACCCTCCTCCCTTCTTTGGATAAATACCATATTAAGTAATTGAGACATATGAAACCACAGAATGATGGCATTTTACATTATACTTGAAGCCCTGCGTTTCAGTGCCTTCAAACTGTACCTAAATACTCCAGTTAACTGGACGTGAGCAATCAACACTGAGGGAACACTGGTTGAAGAACTTTGATATATGGTAATATTACACTGAAGAGCTATCTAATGAATTGATGCAGGGATAAATGAGACCCAATTAACTTAAGCTAACTAAAGAGAATTAACGAGATTTGCATATTAAATATCGTTAAATTTTAGATGGGAGTGAAATATCTTGATACACCTTGGAGTTCAGATAGAAACTGCAAACTGAAAAAAACTCAAGTCCATTTAGCAAGATTTCAAAGGAATTTTACCAAATTGAGACTTGGGACAGTCAACAACTTAGGAGTTTGCAGCACTTTTGGGCTTTCTTCAAGTGTGATTTTGGGTTACATACACCACAGTGGAGTTTTACCCTCTATACAGCACTTAACACTGGTTTCAAGTCTGCAATTCAATACAAGGAATATCAGAATGAAAGGAATATACAGAACAAATTATTAGGGGGCTAAAGAACTGTTAAGTTTAAGACTCTGAAGCGTATTAACTGTCTAGGTGATGACTAAAGGGAGGCTGAAGTGAACATCCCTTGAAAAATTTAGAGGGATATAACTATATTACCTGGGATATCTAAAAATAAAATGTAAGAACAATGAAACATTTAGATTGAATCAAAAGCAATTTCTTAATGGAAAGATCTAGAAGTTAATACCAGCAACAGGAGTGTGCAAGCCACTACTTTGATTCATTGAGCACTGGAAAGGACAGAGGTCTGGAGAACATACAGCATTGGCAGGGGGAACAATGAGCCAATGGTCTCTTCCATCTAAAGAATTCAACAATTCAAGCACAGTTTCCTAAAATTCAGGGTGAAGACTAATTTTCATGATTAAAAATACAATATATTTCACACCACAAGCTAGTGGACCAGGTTTCTGGCTAGAGTTGTATAATAAAAACACTATAAAAAATACTAAAATGCATATTAATTTGTTTTATTGAGGCACAACAAGGCATTGTGAATAGCCCATACTTGAGGCAATTATATCAGTAGTGTAGTAAGCTGGACATCAATACAGTAAAAGGATAAGTGCAAACAATATACATTCACAGCTTAACTAGCAAGGCTACATCACAATTGATAAAGTGCCAAATTAGTGCTGATTCAGTAACCCGATCCAGGATTTCACCTTGCAAAACAGGACCACCATCTCCCAGATAATGGAACCTTATTTCTATGAAATCGGTATTAAGTGCAAAGCTAGTTTTTCCCCCCCTCCACCAATTTGTTTGGAGCAGCTTTTTTGTAAACATTACATGGATTTCAGTCTTGATACAGAAGGTATCCTGAAAAGGTAGAATATTTCCAACTACTTCCATAGATAGCGCCCCGATGCAGACGTAACCAGATCTGGTCCCCTTGGAAAAGCTGTAGGACAGCATGGTTGCTAGCTGTTTCATGGTCTGGAGCCCCATCATTGGCATATGCAGACACTAGGACTTCTTCATTCTTCATAAGGTTTACATACAGTGGAACATTCACAGCCAGCTTCAGCATGTGGAAGATGAAGACATACGTGCCATTCACTGGACAATTAAACCTACCAAGCTGAATATCAAAAGTTTCTCCAAGGTTATTCAGCAGAAGGTCAAATGCGATGGGCTGATCTAGAGTTCCAGGGGCCAAGTTAGATGTTCTTGCAGCAGAAAAGGCAACTCTCATCTGGTGCGGGAGAGGATAAACGTGCACTGGCAGTATGGTGGCAGCTTGGCTTGTCACTGGCATGTCAACAGGGGTGATGCTGCGGGAGTCTCCCTGCCCAGAGTCCCCACTATTAAAGGTTTCATTGTCTCTTTCTGGACTGCTCACCTGAGAAGAATCACTCCATCCTGCTGTTAAAGATCATTAGCAACGGTAAATGAGTCTTAGATTGGACAGAAAGATAATTTTCAAAGTGCAGGTTTAAGGTTAAGAACTGAAAGTTTCTGTATATATAAACATACTGCAATTATTACAATAAATAGTCAATGGAGCCTTGCGAGAACAACCAACTTTAGTCACTGTCAAAATTATCTTGCTAAACAAATGACTGTTGATTACTCACTATTCTCTTTCTCCACACCCTAAAGGATATATCGCAGCAGCTATAAATACAGCTTTAGCTGAACTATTTGCCATGTAGGATTAATCCCAAAGTGGCGTACCCCAGTTGTTGAAGATTCTCAGAGTAGGGGATGTTTATTTTTACTGACTAGCTCTAAGTCTTATGGTGACCAATTGGAGGATTAAGGTTTCAGAAGCACCCCTCCTCTTAAGCTTTCAGGAGGAGATATGAAAGCTAAATTAGTTTGATAATCTGAAATCAGTCCTACTGTGTCCTGATGGCTTACTCTGGACAAATATGGAATGCAATCCTACTGTCATGGATATGAGAAGTGTCTTAATCAGAAACTGAACCATATTCAAGCAACTTCCTGCACCCCGCCAAAAAAGGTAAAAGACTACATTAGCTGTTCATTCAAGTGCCAGAAAGTTTTAAGATGCAGTACACTGATAGAACATGAGATGAATGTAATACTAGTGGGTTTTGTAAACACAAGTCACCTCAAATGTTCAAGGCAAATTCTGTTTTTCCTACAAGATAACTTAAAATGTTAGTTTATTTAGTATAAACCAAAGTTATATCAATTCCATTAGTAACACTAACTGAAATAGTATACTGTCTCAGTCCTCTGCTACAAGATTGTTTGAGTCTCCGGTTCTCTTTTAGTCATCTGGTTTCCTCAATTCCATTCTTCTGAAGTACTCTCTACCATGAGTTCTACCTCGAGTTCTACCTGATGAGCAATTTTCTTCCTGTCTATTTTCTCGTCTGTAACCTAAAACAAGAAACTTTAAGGATTTCACGATCAGATCTTAGTTCTAAAGTTGCTGACCTGGTAATACTAGCTTTTCTATAGCTTTCAAAACCAAAATTGTGTTTTTAAAGTAAACAATTAAGATTTTGGTCTGCAGCCCACTCCCTCACTTATTTCATGCCCAGCAATAAAAAGCAGGGATCTCTTCCCTTCACTCACAGCAAGCTTATTTTCCCCCACCCTATAATGTTTTAGTCTATTTTTTTCTGATACAGACTATCCTATTAGTACTCAAAAATTTCAGGATCAGTAAGATTGAGTTTCAAAAGCTATTTTTTTAGTGTTTATATTCCAACCTGGAGAGAAGTTACGCTGCATCTAAAATGACAGCTTCACACTGAAAGCTATTTCCCATATAAGCGTAACCCTGCCCACGTTTTGGGGATCCATATTTGCTAGCCAGCTTACCTACAGACAGATGCCAAGATTGTGCATATGTAGCCAATACATACATACACACACACACACACTCTTAGCTGGCCAACCAAGACTTGAGGGAAATCGGATTAGCTATCAGATCACAGGGTGCCAGTTTTGCATCCTGTGAATATTTCTATTAATCTTAAATAAAGTTTTCTACTTCTATTCACACTGCAGATGTGGAGATATGAAAGACCATTAGATCTGTCAGAATTAAAAACTGTTCTAGTTGCAAAATCTTTAGTGCTTGCAATGATTTATTAGCCAGGGAGGACTGCCAGACTGGAGATCCCAGACAAAAAGTTTAGTGCTCACTTTGAAACGGATTTTTACTTGGGAACAGCAGAAGTTTGATCCAAGTTATATTTGACCCCTATGCCTTTTTTACCATTACATATTCAGAATTGCATTTTAAGATTTTATGCACATGGTTGGAGATATCATGTTAGCCTTACCTCTGGAGTTTGATCGAGGACCGCCAGTTACTCCGCCTCGTTTATAGCACTGCTGGTAATTAACATCCTAGAAGGAACAAAAGTATTAGTTAGTACTCCTAACTATCTTAAGAATGAGACTACCAACTAGAAAGTTAGCATTCTGTAGCACAGGCAATTAACTTTTAGTTTGCTTAGAGAGTTAATCAGTATACACTTGGGGATTGTTTATTTTTGACATAAATATACACATGATCATAAATTGCTTTTCATATGTCCAGAGGCTAAGTCAATACTGACAGATCAACTTCCTATTTGTGAAACTCCAGCCATTCAGTCTACCCTCTTAGGTACTGCAGTGTTCTTGAAACTTAATACAGGCTCTGTTGAGCCAGTGAAGAACAGATTTCACAGCAGAGCATCCTCCTGTCTACCACTATGCACCTGCAGCTCCTTAAACTTCAGAGAACCACCCCTGGCATGTTAGCCTGAGCATCCCAGACATCAGGCGTTGGAACAATGTTCAATATAACCAGGACCCAAACCATGTGGGGATTTAAAGTCAATACAGTATTTCCATTTGCAATTCAGTGTAAGTCAAACTAGTGACATTCGAACATGGTTCCATATGAGTAGTGCTACTTAAGATGACCAGTCAGTCAATGATAGCCCCTGGTACAGCACATTACTTTCATTCCATTCCAACAAGGCATAAATAATTTGGCAGTCTGTTATCAAGAGGAATCTCAGTAGCTGTGTGTAGATGGAGACAGTATTTGCTACTGGTGCTCATAGGAACCCAGGAGCAGAAGACCATGCTGGGGTAGGCATTCCTCCCAACACAGGGAGCAGATGCATGTTTTAAATCCACCAGCCCTACCCACTTTGAACTTCAGCCAACTTGCTTTCCTCTAGATTGGGAAAGCAAGCTGGCATTGGGAAAGATACTATTCCATTCAAACTGGAATTAAGACGACATGAAGGGTCCTACAATCCAAACTGTACAGTTTTCCTGTGCCCTCAATAGAGCACAGAATGACAATACAAACCCATGGCAGATTAGCATAGTGGTTGTCTGTCTAATGCAACCTTCTGAAAAATGGAAATAAGCAATTTTGTTTTTCCCCTGAAGAATGTGCAAGCAAGAAAATTGCCTCATATATTTGTCAGTTTTCTGATGCCAACAGCATCTAACCTGCTTGGAGAGAACACAGACCATTCAATGTATGTTATCTTCAGTCTAAAATCAAACTACAAGGGGTCCTGAAAGAATTCCTCCACTTCAACATCCTGTTTGCGCTGTGTCAGGAAGGCAAGCCTCAGGTCTAAACCTAGTTGTCAGCCAAGATTAGTAGGTAGAGATCAGATTTTACAAAGCATTTAGCAGAAGAGGCATCTGAAACAATAGTAAAACAGCACTGTGTATTGTACGAAAAAATTTTGCATTATAAAATTTGAACTCACTTCCTAATTTGTAGCCAAACCTTGTTAACTTCCTGCAAAATGTAGGACACATGAAAGCTACAAGAAAGAAAAGTAAATCCTTACCCTTTGAGAATATGGAATTCCAGGATAATCTCTACCAGCGAACTGCAGCTGGCCGTAGTTGCCATTAGGTATTGACGGGGATCCTCTATAAGCATCAAAACCTGCTCAAAATATAAAATTAAAATGCCAGAGTCAGTTTATGTTACCAACATTCAAATAAGAATTTTCCTTTAGGGACTGTCAGCATCAATTTTTTAAAAACAGTTTACAAAATGTGCACATGCACAATTTATTCCATATTTCAGAGCAGCTTTGTGTTTAAGTCAAACGCATGGCATAATCATGGATGTCAAAATTAAAACTCATTAACAGCGTTTTATTAGAACTCATTTATTCCAGACATGGTTGGTCTGCAAGAGTCTCCATTACATTAACAGTTTCTGAACTTACAAAACTAGCACCCAGACACAAGAGTGTCCTCGTAAGTATTATCCAGACTGGCTCTGCCATTAAAGTGATTGAGTATGTTGGACTTGCAGAAGATGCAGGACTTTAAAGCAACGCCCAGACACTGCACTTTGCCAAAATGAACTACTGTAATCATAAACTGGTGACAAGTTCTTACACTGCTACAAGACGAAGCCAGTTGTAGTTATAAAGTGAACACTAAACTACTCAGATGAGCATAGTAAGCTACTAGTACTAGGAAAACCAAAGCAGTACCAGCAACTAATGAGGTTCCTTCATAGAAAATGAGGATTCAGACTCAAATTGATAAAGTGTAATACTTTATCCTTTGTTCAATCTGCCAAAGTCTATGTAATCACAAACTGTAGGACCATACTCTATAGCAGAATTGTCAAACATGTGACTCAGGCCAGAACCGGCCCCCAAGTGCCTCTCCTTTCAGCTCTCTCCATCCCTCTCCAAAGTAATCCAGTAATCCTGTTTACTACTAGTTCAGAGGGGTACAGAGGAGAGTTGAGGAGTGTGCTCATGCCTGTTGAAACACAGGCAGTTGAGCCCCTCTTACAAGCCCCCTCTGGGCTCTTTAGCATTTTGTAGTAATTGGCAGAGGAGTATTAATGTTTCACATACATTATGTTACACTTTCCTAATTTCAATGCTATTAGCTCTTAGGATTAATGCACAGAAGTATCTGGTTCTAGGGCTATATCCCCTACTATAGCTAGAATTGATCCTTTCACCGGGGGGTGGGAAGCAAGTGAAAGTATACCTTTGTATCCACCAGGGGAACGATATGAATTGGTCAGTGATCTCCCACCTCTGGCAGATCCTCTAACAGATCCACGACTATTGAGATAAGGCTGAGTGGGTCTGGCGAAAATAGTCTGTGCTGGATAAAAGGCAAGGCTGCCATTGCTTACAGGAACAGCTCCATCAGGTTGATAATTAACTGCTTAAGAAAGGAAAAAAATTAAAAGAAATGAGACACAGAATTACCATACCAATAAGTTATTTCAGCATTGAAATTAATACTGGATGGAAGCTCTAAATCCAGTATGTTTTACAGCATTTATTTCCTGCACTAAAAAAGAAATAAATAATGTTCCTCCCATTAGTCCCACAGAAAGTTTTTGTGCCATACCTTTCACCATTGAACAGAACTGATGAATAAGGTATAAAATTGTTACAAAGTACCACTATTCAAGCACCCTACTTCTCAGAAGAATCAGGTTGAACCCATTCTGGACAGATTCAAGCCAGGTCTGTTCAGAGTGCCTTGCTATATATTTCTCCTGTAACAAGCCATGACAAATTGAGTCCATATATAGACATTTAAGAGTTATTCATTGTTTTAAGCTAGCACTGTCCTCCTGTTAGGTGATAGCATACTAAGTTTGGCAGCCACAGTACACCATGAATACTTTTGGTGCATAAATGAGAGCTAGTTAGCTGATGCTCAGTCCAGGTCAGAGTGAGGTGATGCTGCTAAGATTAGCGGAAACAACTAGATATAGTGAGCCCAGTCTTCTCTGATCAAGGTTGTTTTCCCAGCATGTGTTACTAATCTTTGCAGCTAGGGAATCCAACCACCCCAACATTGCAGCGCCCAGGAATGCCCATCATTGTGCCTGGCCACAAGATTGACTTAAGATCCAGCCCTTGCTACAGTGGTCCATGTCTGTCACCTCAACATTGCATGATTTGAAGGTATTCTATATAGGGCTACCCCATGGATCAATCCAGAAACTTAAGCTGGTGGAGTAAGTGGTGGCTAACCTATTAAATGGTATTTCTCAGTTGCAGCACATGACACCAATGTCCCATGATCTGCACTACTTTCCTACTGGTTTCTGGCTTGACCTGTCAAGCCCTAAATAACTGGGGATATTTGCTATGCGAGACTACTGTGTCTCATGCAGGGCCATCCCTAGCTATTTTGGTGCCCTCCGCAGGGGGGGTTGGCCACTTCCTGTGGGAAGTGGAGTGACCCAGCCCCAGCCTGTTCTGCTCCCCTGGCTCCCAGCAAGTGCTGGGGGGCAGTTTCCCCCACCCCCCAAGCCTGGGAGCCAGGAGAGCAGAGCAGGCTGGGCCTGGGACCCCACACAGCCCCCCCCCCCCGGTGGAGGCCTGGGGCCCCAGACTGCTCCGCTCCCCTGGCTCAGGCTTGGGGATGAGGGGGGGAACCGCTCCCCAGCACTCGCCAGCAGCACAGCTGGGAGCCAGGGGAGTGGAGCAGGCTGGGGCTGGGTCATTCCACTTACCACACAGTGAGTGCAAGGTCAGGCCTGGCTGCAATCTTCAGGGGAGTGGGGGCGGGGCTGGGGCCTGGGAAGAGCCAGAGCAGGGGCTGGAGCAGCATGCAGCTGTGCAGGACACTCCTGGTGACCTATGCAGCTGCGTGCTTTGTGTATGGGTAAGGACGGGCCCTGGTCTCATGTTATGCTTGCCAATTACAACCACCAAGAACACTTGATTCCCTTGGATTTACATGGGGCTAGTGGTAGAATGTTCTCAACTCTGGAATGAAGTTTTGTTGGATCTGTGCAGGCTACAGTGGAAGTGGGTTTCTAAAGGGAATCAGATTTATGGGGGAGGGAGTTTTATGCTCTTTAATTTTGCTTTTTGGAATATATAGCAGGAGTGCCTTGAGGCTTGATAGATGCCCTTGGTTTTTATACAAAAACCAAGAAATTTGTCAAGATTTCTACTTGTCAAAACAGAAAAGACTGACAGTTTGTGCAATCCCTGTTTCAGACAGGTTTAAGAACAAAGCTCTGTCCTTGGTTGCACATAGTATCTCAGAGGTCAAAGGCAACTGTAAATGCCTGAGTGCACAGTTTGAATGACTTTATTACTGACAAGTCAGTAGTGTCAACTTCATATGCAACAGATTCCTGATTTGCCTTTGAACTTAGTGATGCTTCTGTTTACAATCTGAAATTTAAAAATCTTCCAGCTCAGATTTGCTTCAGTCTGGACTGGGACTTGCAAGAACATCCTACCATGGCTTAAGAACCTCCCTCTTAATCACTCCTTAAACATAATACAGAGACTCTTGGTATTTCTATCTCTATGGAGACATAAAACCTTAGATTTATGGGGGAGATTCAGTTACAAATTATGACAATTTTCATATTGTGTATCAACTATTTTATTTATCCATCCATGTTCTACATTTTACCTCCATGAAAATAGTGGCAAAGGTAGCAACATTTAAGTTGGGAGTTCTTAGAAGGCTTTCCTGTTTACCTCCTCCAATATCATTAGGCCATACATTTAGTATTTGGTCTTCAGTGCAAAATAGCTCTCCCCTCACTGCCACTACCTCTGTTCCCAGGACCTTTCCAGCTAATACGAGTTATGTAGAAGAGTTCCCCAAAAAGCACACTACAAGAGTAAAAAAATTCCCCCCCTCCCTGCCAAAACATTGAAAATACGAGTTTAATCCTTAAGACAGAAGCCTCTATCTTAGAGATAAAAGAACTCTGAGGGCAAATGGAAATCATGTAACACTAAATTTGTTACCTTTAATACTACCAATGTACCATCTGTACCATACTTATTCCTGCACAAAGTAGTTCAAGGCATTTCAAAGTTAGAAACAAATACTGCAACAGATATCTTACAAAAGGTTACCGTCTCATACTGGAGATTCCAGACAGACTAGTCCTAACTAACAGTTCACTACTATCACACAAAATTAAATACCACTCCTCGGTGACTAAATCTGCCTACTGGGAATTTTACACAATTATACAGAGATGAAATTGTATCTGCAACCAGTGTGTGCATGTTCACTGTTTAGAACAGGGGTCGGCAATCTTTCAGAAGTGGTGTGCCGAGTCTTCATTTCTTCACTCTAATTTAAAGGTTTTGCATGCCAGTAATACATTAACATTTTTAGAAGGTCTCTAAGTCTAATATACAATTAAACTATTGTTGCATGTAAAGTAAATAAGTTTAAATGTTGAAGAAGCTTCATTTAAAATTAAAATGCAGAGTCCGCCGGACCAGTGGCCAGGACCTGGGCAGCGCGAGTGCCACTGAAAATCAGCTCGTGTGGCGCATTTGGCACATGTGCCATAGGTTACCTACCCCTGGTTTAGAACAGACCTTTTCACCAGGTTAGGGATTCAGGTTTCAAAATAGTACACTTCAGCAAACACTCAAACAGGTCACCTTGAATTACAATTCTACTCCAAGAAGTGACTGTCAAAATGATCATTCGCTCATTTGATTTGGGCAAATTTACTTTGTGTACAAGTAACTCGTTTCAGACTGCTAGCCCTGCGAACTCCAATTGGGACTGAAAGTCAGGCTGGGTACTCTTTCACACCGTGAGAGCAATCTGGACTGGTTATGAATGACAGCAATATGGTCAATTGCACAGCCTTAACAGAATAAAAGCTGAACTCCATTTTACCTGTATTGCACCTGCAGGGGATTACTGGACTAAAAGCAGTAGAGGTTCAGGAGCATATTAATGGATCGAAGTGTCAGTTTGATAGTCACTTCAGTCTAGAGGGTCACTTAAAAGATACAGCCATGTACAAAGAATTTTCCTTACCTGTTGGCAAAGCTTCTTGTGAATGAGAGTTTTGCTCTGCAACATGAGTGGACTGTAATTGGCACTGAGGAGGAGTTTGTGTACTTGCTGTAGAAAAACTCTGGTTATATCCTGCAGAGTATGAGGAGTCATCTTTTATTTCCTGCTCTTTACGTGGAGGCAGGGGTGCATTCACCTTAAATACCTGGAAAAAGTAGGTTTTATTTAAGCAAAAGCTTAACTGTTAACACTTCACCATTTATACTCCAGTAGCACCTAAAGACTCAGCATTCAGGGCCTAATTGTGCTACACCCTCTACATGTCCCCTAGTAGGTTAGAGTTCATGCCCTGAAGAATGTCTATTTAGACTAAATGTGGGAGTTAACCCTATTTTAGATACAGGGACTGGAGGCACAGTGACTAGCCCTCTATCACCAGGTCACAGTCTGTCAGAGCCTTGACTTCAGCTCAGATCTCCAAGCCCTAGTCCAGTGCCTTACCCAAGCTCCCTGCCCTGACCCCTCACCTTTTTCCAACCACCACACATTAACCTTTTAAAGTTCCTACTATAATGTTTAGTTATTGCTGGCAATAGCCTGCTTTTACTAAACTCACTGAAACCCAAATCCTGATCCAGAGATATACTACAACCTCAGTGAATAGTCTCACTACTGGGATTCCCATCACCACCTGAGTTAGACAATTTTCAGTTGAGAAACAGGTTCTTGGCAGCTAACCACATGCACGCAGCTTTTCTGCTTTCATTTTTACTACACATATATACTAACCAAGCAGAGGCAGTTCTCTTCTGAGGCTGTCCTTTTCTGAATAGCTGCCAGAACACAAGCTGTTTGATGCTTAGTGTCAGTCCTAAAAATGCTTAAAACATTCCCAAAAGAATGATGCATGGACAAGTTCAGAATCTCAAAAGGAAGATTTATTTGACCTTTAGCAATACTAGTAGTGAAAACATTACCAGTGTCTTGTAAAGTGGCTGGGCACTACAAGGACCTTTATCATCTTCAGTGAGACAAAAAATTCAAAATTGTACCCAACCGGCAAGCACTTCAGCTTCTATTTTAACTGCAAATCACATACTAAGGTAGCCATCTATCCTATGGTACAGTGACAAATATACTATGAAATGTGGGAGACCGCTTGAATGGTTAAAGGCAAGCCAGGCAGTCTGTATTAGAAAGCAAACTACTCTGCCATCTATATGAAGGTCTGTCACTATACTGAGATTATGCAATTTGAAATTCTTTTGGGCTGGGACAGAGTATAAGAAATAAAAAACAACTATTGGCCAATAAGGTATAATAATAAAATAATAATAATCCAGGGGAAAGCAGCAAGGCCATTATTTCTCTTTTATAGATTACCTATAATTCCACAAGATGTTAGGATGGCAGAGATTCCCAGCCACCAGAAACCAACCACTAGCTCATGAGGATAAAGCAATGTGAAATCTAAACCCATCTCATGGATGAGTCATTATCTTCAGCACTAAAATTCAGGCTGCACAAAGTGTTTATGGCTCTCATGCTTCTCTCAGTGGCTCTGAAGTCCCGAGACTGATAATAGTTGTGATGTTGCACCCCATAATGCTTTATAGAAATATGCTTATGAGTGTAAATATGAAATAACTGGAATATGTTTTATGCTAGATATGCCATGTAACATCTCTGCAAAGGTTATGATCTACTGCATATTTTCATCCTATTTGTATGCATGTATCATTTTTGTATTTGAAGTTAGGAATATTGCCTATGTACTTGTTTGATTTTAAATAGCCTCAGTGCAGCATTTGGTCAGCTTCTTGAGAAAAGACTATTCTCAGTAAGTGCCCAGTCAATGAACTTTGAGAGATGCCAATCCATATCCGAGCTTCCCTAGCAATGTGGCTCAGCCTGTAAAGAACCAAGTCATGCATGGACAAGTGACTTGCCCATGTGATTCCAAAACTCCATCTTGTAGCCGGATTCTGAATAGGAGAGATGGGGTCTCCACCCACAAGAGAGTATTAAGCCCCTGGGAACTCCCCCATTTTGTCTTCAGCTCGCTCAAGAGATAGCCTCTCCACCCCAAAGGATACCTGAAAGAAACTGGAACAAAGGACAGTAACTACGGGGGTGTGAGTGATTGCTGGACCCAGACTAGAAGGAGGCTAGTCTGTTAAAGAAGCTTATTGGAACATCTGAGGGTGAGATTTACCTGCATTTACCTTCCTACTGTATTAGGCTTAGACTTGTGTGTTTTATTTTATTTTGCTTGGTAATTCACTTTGTTCTATTACTTGGAACCACTTAAATCCTACTTTTTGTATTTAATAAAATCCTTTTTACTTATTAACCCAAAGTATTAATACCGGGGGGGCCAAACAGCTGTGCATCTCTATCAGCGTTATGGAGGGCGAACAATTTATGAGCTTACCCTGTATGAGTTTTATACAGGGTAAAACAGATTCGGGGTTTGGACCCCACTGGGAGCTGGGTATCTGAGTGCTGGAGACAGGAACACTTCTTATACTGTTTTCAGTTAAGCCTGCAGCTTGTGGAGGACGTGGTTCTGACTTGGATCTGTGTTTGCAGCAGGCAAGCGTGTCTGGCTCAAACAAGGCAAGGTGCCCAAGTCCCAAGCTGGCAGGGTAAACTGACTCAAAGGTAGTCTAGGCCCATCAGGTGGCAGTCCCAAAGGGGGTTTCTGTGACCCAAGCAAGCGGTCACAATAGTAATGGGCATGGGGATGCTGCCTGAAGGAAGACTATTTCCTTCTTGGGGCTGGAATGCACAGTTCAAAAAAAAAATTCAGTCACCCTGGAGTCCTTTAGGGAATGGAGGACCTCATTCATTTTGAAAATAAAGCTAATTTACCCTCAAAGGGAAGATCCTCAATAGTAGTTTGGACAGCCCTGGAAACAGGGGAAAAAAGAAGCTAGGAGGATCTTCTGTTTGCCTTTCCAGAATCTGAGCATATACTAACTGACCTGACTGGGCTGAGCTAAGCTATACTGCCTCTTCCAGGAGGGGGATCTAACCCTGGAAAGGGCAGAAAATGTAGGCTTGCACGAATACAGCTGTACACTCCAGAGCATCCAGGGCTAATACAAATGTAAGTACTAGGATGGGGCACATAAGGATAGTAGGAGGGATTTTTTTTCTGGTTTCAGAGTAGCAGCCGTGTTAGTCTGCATTCGCAAAAAGAAAAGAAGTACTACTGGCACCTTAGAGACTAACCGATTTGAGCATAAGCTTTCGTGAGCTACAGCTCACTTCATCGGATGCATTCAGTGGAAAATACAGTGAGGAGATTTACACACACACACACACCCCCATGAAAAAAATGGGTGTTATCATACACATTGTAAGGAGAGTGATCACTTAAGATGAGCTATTATCAGCAGGAAGGCGGGGGGGGGAGAAAACCTTTTGTAGTGATGATCAAGGTGGGCCATTGCCAGCAGTTAACAGGAACGTCTCAGGAGCAGTGGGGGGGGGGGGAATAAACATGGGGAAATAGTTTTACTTTGTGTAATGACCCATCCACTCGCAGTCTCTATTCAAGCCTAAATTAATTCCAATACAGCAGTCTCTCGGAGTCAGTTTTTGAAGTCTTTTTGTTGTAATATTGAGACCTCTAGGTCTGTAATCGAGTGACCAGAGAGATTGAAGTGTTCTCTGACTGGTTTATGAATGTTATAAATCTTGACATCTGATTTGTGTCCATTTATTCTTTTACGTAGAGACTGTCCAGTTTGACCAATGTACACGGCAGAGGGACATTGCTGGCACACGATGGCATATATCACATTGGTAGATGTGCAGGTGAACGAGCCTCTGATAGATTTCCACTCAAATCAGCCACACTATCAACTTCATGAAAAAACTTGTACAGATACAGACAGACAACTTCCTTTCCAAATGCAAACAGATGGACATCATACCAAAAGGACTGAAGATAAAAAATCCATTACAATCTACATACCACACAGACTATGCTGACAGCTTGTGCCACACACTCTCAAAGAAACTGCGGAACCACCTGATCAACATCCGCTACAGCAAACAGGGAAAGATTAAGAATGAGCTCTCAAAACTGGATACTCTCATAAAAAAAATCTTCCACACAAACTTCCTCATGGCTGGACTTTACAAAAACTAGACAAGCCATTTACAACACACACTTTGCTTCTCTACAAAAGAAAAAGGACACTAAACTATCTAAACTACTACATGCCACAAGAGGCCACAGCAATGGTTCCCTTAACCCACCCAGCAATATTGTCAATCCATCCAACTATACTCTTAGGACAGATTCTTCTGCTGGGCTATCTCGGGGCCTCTCCTTCTGCCCCTCCACCCCCACGAACATGATACAGTTCTGTGGTAACCTAGAATCCTATTTTCGACGTCTCCGACTCAAGGAATATTTCCAACGCACCTCTGAACATCATACTAATCCACAGAGACCTTCCTACCAACACTACAAAAAGGATTCTAGGTGGACTCCTCCTGAACGTCGAAACAGATTGGACTTCTACATAGAGTGCTTCCATCGACGTGCACGGGCTGAAATTGTGGAAAAGCAGCATCACTTGCCCCATAACCTTAGCCGTGCAGAACACAATGCCATCCACAGCCTCAGAAACAACTCTGACATCATAATCAAAAAGGCTGATAAAGGAGGTGCTGTCATCATGAATAGGTCGGAACATGAACAAGAGGCTGCTACGCAGCTCTCCAACACCACTTTCTACAAGCCATTACCCTCTGATCCCACTGAGTTACCAAAAGAAACTACACCATTTGCTCAAGAAGCTCCCTGAAAAAGTACAAGAACAAATCCGCACAGAGACCCCTGGAACCCCGACCTGGGGTATTCTATCTGCTACCCAAGATCCATAAGCCTGGAAATCCTGGGCCCCCCCCCCATCATCTCAGGCATTGGCACCCTGACAGCAGGATTGTCTGGCTATGGAGACTCCCTCCTCAGGCCCTAAGCTACCAGCACTCCCAGCTATCTTCGAGACACCACTGACTTCCTGAGGAAACGACAATCCATCGGTGATCTTCCTGAAAACACCATCCTGGCCACTATGGATGTAGAAGCCCTCTACACCAAATTCCACACAAAGATGGACTACAAGCCATCAGGAACAGTATCCCTGATAATGTCACGGCAAACCTGGTGGCTGAACTTTGTGACTTTGTCCTCACCCATAAACTATTTCACATTTGGGGACAACGTATACCACCACACCACATGATCCATCGTCTACAGCCAAGCTCTGTGATACAACCGCATTTGCTCCAACCCCTCAAACAGAGAAACACTTTCAAGATCTCTATCAAGCATTCTTACAACTACAATACCCACCTGCTGAAGTGAAGCAATAGATTGACAGAGCCAGAAGAGTACCCAGAAGTCACCTACTACAGGACAGGCCCAACAAAGAAAATAACAGAATGCCACTAGCCATCACCTTCAGCCCCCAACTAAAACCTCTCCAACGCATCATCTAGGATCTACAACCTAGCCTGAAGGACGACCCATCACTCTCACAAATCTTAGGAGACAAGCCAGTCCTTGCCTATAGACAGCCCCCCAGCCTGAAGCAAATATTCACCAGCAACCACATACCACACAACAGAACCACTAACCCAGGAACCTATCCTTGCAACAAAGCCTGTTGCCAACTGTGTCCACATATCTATTCAGGGGACACCATCATAGGGCCGAATCACATCAGCCACTCTATCAGAGGCGCGTTCACCTGCACTTCTACCAATGTGATATATCCCAACATGTGCCAGCAATGCCCCTCTGCCATGTACATTGGTCAAACTGGACAGTCTCTACGTAAGAACAAATGGACATAAATCAGATGTCAATAATTATAACATTTATAAACCAGTCGGAGAACACTTCAATCTCTCTGGTCACTCTATTACAGACCTAAAGGTCTCAATATTACAACAAAAAGACTTCAAACACAGACTCCAACGAGAGACTGCTGAATTGGAATTAATTTGCAAACTGGATACAATTAATTTAGGCTTGAATAGAGACTGGGAGTGGATGGGTCATTACACAAAGTAAAACTATTTCCCCGTGTTTATTTCCCCGCCCCAACCCCCCACTGCTCCTCAGACGTTCCTGTTAACTGCTGGCAATGGCCCACCTTGATCACTACAAAAGGTTTTCTCCCCCGCCGGCCCGCCCTCCTGCTGGTAATAGCTCATCTTAAGTGATCACTCTCCTTACAATGTGTATGATAACACATTTTTTTCATGGTGTGTGTATATAAATCTCCTCACTGTATTTTCCACTAAATGTATCCGATGAAGTGAGTTGTAGCTCATGAAAGCTTATGCTCAAATAAATTGGTTAATCTCTAAGGTGCCACAAGTCCTCCTTTTTTTCCTGTTAGCCCAAGGTAGTTGCCTGCTGACTGAGTCCTCCCCTGAATCCCTAGTCAATTCCCACTCTGCTACCCAAAGGGAGGATGGAGCAGGAAGCATGTGATTGAGATACAATAGGGAATCCTCTATGGGGATGAAGGGAAGGAATTATATCTAGCTACATCCTTCCTTTTGATATTTGAGGCGGCTTGCATAGTGTGCTCCAGCAGGAACAATTTTAAGCAAGCCTCTCCAGCACTGAATCTGTTTAGGGAAGGCATGATACATGGAAAAAAAGTCACCCAGGAATACATTAATCTTCTAGGCATAATAGGTATCGGATTAAGCAGTGTCAACTTCAGACAAGGGGCAAATTTTGTTTCAAGGATTTTGTCTCTGCTATACAGACCCTCTGTAGGGTAGAGAGCATCTAGCCTCAAAGTATCTCAGGGGTTTTTTTTTGCCAGTGGGCAAGAAACTAACACTGCTAACACTACTACTACTACAACACCACTAGCATGATGCAGAGAAGCAGAATGACAAAATGGCAGGGGTTCTATATAACTGCCGTAGCTGGTAAGAAGGAATTGAGGAAGTTGGGCCTGTTCCACCCTTTATGCCCATGGATAGAATGCCACAGGGGCATCTAGGACACAGCTCCAACTAACTGCTGGCCAAGAGAATGTGATCTCAGGCCCATGAAGAAAGGAATCCATGTGAACAATCATTTGAAGCATGCCTTTCAGGCATCTCCAGTTTTCCTTCCCTTCATATGGTTTAGTTACACCTCTTTCCCAGCAACAGTCAGACTAGACTGAGTTATCTGAAAACAGGGCCAAATCCTTAAACTTTAGGCATGGCTGGACATAGCTCAGTGAACTATAAAACCACTATCTGGGTTGGTCAAATATTTAGGTTTTAACCTTAGTAGAGAACATGCCAACCCCATTATTTGAAAGCAATGCCTTACAGTGGAGTCGAACCTTATGCATGGGTTAGGTTGTAAAAGTCAGCGCATAAGGTGAAAATAGCGTATAGCCAAAGTTACCCTTGAAAATCCCCTAAATTGCCCATAAAGTAAAGTACACACTCCATCACATTAAGATTGGGATCAGCATCCATAGAGCTACGTAGCCATGAGAACGTAAGCCTCGTGTACATGGCCTTGAAACAGCGAATCACACCTTGGTCGAGAGGTTGGAAGATTGAGGTGGTATGGGGGGATGAGAGAAACAGACAGATGACTTTGTATGCACAAACCGGAGTGCTGCAAGGCAGCCAGGAGCATTGTCTATGATCAGCAACACTTTAAAGTCAAGTCCTTTCTCTTCGAGGTACCACTTGACCTCGAGAAACAAAACACTTATGGAACCAATCCAGAAATAATGCTGCCGTCACCCAAGCCTTTTTATTTGTTTGATTGCCAGAACACAGGCAGGAGATTTTTGTTCTTGCCTTTTAGGGAACGGGGATTTGCAGCCCTGTAGAGCAAGCCCAGCTTTATTAAATGCCCCGCCACATTGCCACAAAACAATCAAATGGTCTTTAGCTGCTTTGAAGCCAGGAGCTTGTCTTTCTGATTTCAAAGTATAAGTGCGGTTGGGCATTTTTTTCCCCAAAAGAGCCAGTCTCATCAGCATTAAAAACTTGTTCTGGAAGATAGAAGAAAAGGACTATGATTTTCTTTAATTCTTCAAGGTAGGCTTTTGCTGCTTCTTCATTGGCAGATGCAGCTTCACCAGTACTTCATCAGTGGTGAGCTGGAGCCAGTTTGCACAAACTGGTTGTTAAATTTTGAAGCCGGTTTAGAACCGGTTGTTAAAGGGGTGGCCAGACTTCAGCCCATGGGACTGTCCTGCCTGAGCTCTCTACTGGGGAGGTTCCCCTGTGAATTTTTACACACCTGGCAGCACTCCGAGCCTTCGGCGGCAGGTCCTTCACTCACTCCAGGCCTTCGGCGGCCCTGAAGAACCCACTGCCGAAGTGCCTCCGAAGGCCTGGAGCGAGTGAAGGATGTGCCGCCGAAGGCTCGGAGTGACTGAAAGAACAGTTCTTCAGCTTTGACAGATCACTGGTCTGCATGTTTTTGAGGTTGAAGCAGTTCCTAAAACTGTTAAGCCAACCTTGGCTGGCTTTGAATTCCTTCTCATCAGAAGGCTGTCCCTCTTCAGCGGGAGGTTTGAACAGCGCATAGAGGCTAACTGCCTATTGATGGCAACACATTGCGAGAAAGGCTCACATTTATGGTTCATGTCTTCCAACCATAAGTTTAATGCCTTTTCAGTCTTATCACACACCTGGCTCGTCACCTTAGCAGTTATTGGAGCACTTGATGCCATGGCTTGACGAATCTCTCTCCAATCTTGATGGCATGAATGCTAGCTTTGTTGCGGCCATATTTAAGTGCTGTGTTGGAGACCAACATACAATCTCTCAACAAGTCAACATAGCCAGTTCTTCCTCCCGCATTCAAACAGATCGCTGTTTCTTCGGTGAGCACCAGATGAAGTAGTTGGCTTGTGTTTAGGGACCATGTTGTATGAAAAATACATACGGTATCTTTAAACACTAGCATCACACTCAGTGCGGCGAGATGCTCACACTATGAGAGGCACGTGGGAACTGAGACCGACTGAGGGAACAGCAGATTCACATCTCCCATACCACGCTCACTCTGGGGCATATGCTCATTGAGTGGAATGGTGGGCAGAATCGCCCGCACTATTTACAGGTATTGTGTTATTTTTCTTTTTTTTGTTGAGTGCGTGTAGTTGAATTCACGCAAGTTAAATGCGCGTATGATGCGACTCACCAGTATTTTGCTACATAGCAACCCCCACTGGTATTTTAAACATGACTGAGCCAATTTACTTTTTAGCAGGTCTCAACTGTGAAAAAGTTTACAAACAAGGGGTCTTAACAGGAATTGAGATTTCATTAGCATATTAGATTAGCAAATTAGGAATTCAGTCACTTGCAACTGCTGGCCTATTATAAATAAAATTTGATAGTTAATGAGCTGTAGTGCTTGATTTTGACCTACACAATGGCTGCAGAGAGCTTCTCAGCTCATGGAAATATCCTACTAATGAAGCACAGAAGGAAAGGTAGGAGCAGCCAAAATTTATGACTAGACAGTCATTGAGAGGTCCTCAGTTATAGTATGAGCTATCAAGTTTTGGGCTGAAACCTGGACGGTGCATTTAATAGTTTTAAGGCTGAAGTAATAATTTGGAAGCATTCTTGTCATGAATGCTTTCCTGTTTACCCTCTACAAGAGATACACTTACAGTCTGCATTGCCTGAAAGGGAGCTGCATTTATGCTAACAGAACTGCTGCTTGCTGGAGGAGACTGAAAGGTTTGCCCCTGTGACACTGGTGACATGGAGGTGCTTGAAGTAGGCAGCGGTGACTGTGGCTCTCTTGGCAGGGGAATAGTTGCCTGAGAAGGGAACAAAAATACATGAGGTCACGTGATAGTTATCAGGGAATAACACAAGAAGTTAGTTTGTTCTAATGCCTAGATTGCTGAATGTCAGCAGTTTCTGCAGGTTGACATTTGGGCACAGCCAAACAGAATAGCTTTTGCTTACAATTTCAAATCTTGCTGTGCATCCTCAGCAATCAGTACTTCTATCACAGCCTATTGAGTAAGTGAAAATGTCCATGGACTAGTAAACATACCAATCATCAATTTCCTATGGAAACTACAACATGAACATAAAAAGAAAAGGAGGACTTGTGGCACCTTAGAGACTAACCAATTTATTTGAGCTAGTCTCTAAGGTGCCACAAGTCCTCCTTTTCTTTTTGAGAATACAGACTAACACGGCTGCTACTCTGAAACATGGACATAGACAGCTTTTTCCACAAGCGAAAGATATTATTAAGTACCTGCCATTGTATAAAGATCTATGTATGCCTCAAAATGTAGAAAGTAGTTCCTTGATCCCAGAGACAGTATAAGTATAGTGACCTCTTTCCCACCAGAAAGGGTCAATGTTTGATTACCAAAGTGGTCAGTACAGTAGTGCTGAAACAGTTTGCTTGGTCAGTTCAGTACCAAGTCAATGCCTATGTTCAAGTACATTAATGCTGCTTAAGCCTCCACACTTGTCCCTTCCAATGCTAAAATGAAGTGATGCAATCAGTGCAGAAAAATGCTTTGGCAGCATATCAGAGCACTGCAGATAGGAAAGACTAATTTAACACTCACCCTAAGTTTCCTATGGAAACTACAACATGGGCAGAGAGGGAAGAGCATCTTTGCTAGCAGGCTGGCTAACCTAGTGAGGAGGGCTTTAAACTAGGTTCACTGGGAGAAGGAGACCAAAGCCCTGAGGTTAGTGGGGACATGGGATACCGGGAGGAAGCATGAGCAGGAGAGCATGAAAGGGGAGTGCTCCTGCCTCATATTAAGAGAGCAGGACAAACCACAAGTTCTCAAGTGCCTATACACAAATGCAAAAAGGCTAGGAAACAAGCAGGGAGAACTGGAAGTCCTGGCACAGTCAAGAAATTATGATGCGATTGGAACAGAGTCTTGGTGGGATAACTCACATGACTGGAGTACTGTCATGTATGGATATAAACTATAAATTATATCTAGCTACATCCTTCCTTTTGATATTTGAGGAGGCTTGCACAGTGTGCTCCAGGAAGGACAGGCAGGGCAGAAAAGGTGGGGGAGTTGCATTGTATGTAAGAGAGCAGTATGACTGCTCAGAGCTCTGGTATGAAACTGCAGAAAAACTTGAGTGTCTCTGGATTAAGTTTAGACGCATGAGCAACAAGGGGGATGTCGTAGTGGGAGTCTGCTATAGACCACCGGACCGGGGGGGATGAGGTGGACGAGGCTTTCTTCCAGCAACTAACGGAAGTTACTAGATTGCAGGCCCTGATTATGGGAGACTTCAATCACCCTGATATCTGCTGGAAGAGTAATGCAGTGGTGCACAGACAATCCAGGAAGTTTTCGGAAAGTGTAGGGGACAATTTCCTGGTACAAGAGCTGGAGGAACCAACTAGGAGCAGAGATCTTCTTGACCTGCTGCTCATGAACTGGGAAGAATTAGTAGGGGAAGCAAAAGTGGATGGGAATGTGGGCGGCAGTGACCATGAGATGGTCGAGTTCAGGATCCTGACACAGGGAAGAAAGGAGAGCAGCAGCATACAGACCCTGGACTTCAGAAAAGCAGACTGACCACCTCAGGGAACTGATGGGCAGGATCCCCTGGGAGAACAACATGAGGGGGAAAGGAGTCCAGGAGAGCTGGCTGTATTTTAAAGAATCCTTGTTGAGGTTACAGGGACAAACCATCCCAATGTGTAGAAAGAATAGTAAATATGGCAGGCGACCAGCTTGACTTAACAGTGAAATCCTTGCTGATCTTAAACACAAAAAAGCTTACAAAAAGTGGAAGATTGGACAAATGACCAGGGAAGAGTATAAAAATATTGCTGGGGCATGCAGGAGTGAAATCAGGAAGGCCAAATCACACCTGGAGTTGCAGCTAGCAAGAGATGTTAAGAGTAACAAGAAGGGTTTCTTCAGGTATGTTAGCAACAAGAAGAAAGTCAAGGAAAGTGGGGGCCCCTTACTGAATGAGGGAGGCAACCTAGTGACAGAGGATGTGGAAAAAGCTAATGTACTCAAAGCTTTTTTTGCCTCTGTCTTCACGAACAAGGTCAGCTCCCAGACTGCTGCACTGGGCAGCACAGCATGGGGAGGAGGTGACTAGCCCTCTGTGGAGAAAGAAGTGGTTCGGGACTATTTAGAAAAGCTGGATGAGCACAAGTCCATGGGACCGGATGCGCTGCATCCAAGTGCTAAAGGAGTTGGCAGATGTGATTGCAGAGCCATTGGCCATTATCTTTGAAAACTCACGGTGATCGGGGAAGGTCCCGGACAACTGGAAAAAGGCTAATGTAGTGCCCATCTTTAAAAAAGGGAAGAAAGAGGATCCTGGGAACTACAGGCCAGTCAGCCTCACCTCAGTCCCTGGAAAAATCATGGAGCAGGTCCTCAAGGAATCAATTCTGAAGCACTTTGAGGAGAGGAAAGTGATCAGGAACAGTCCACATGGATTCACCAAGGGCAAGTCATGCCTGACTAATCTAATTGCCTTCTATGAGGAGATAACTGGCTCGGTGGATGAGGGGAAAGCAGTGGACGTGTTGTTCCTTGACTTTAGTAAAGCTTTTGACACTGTCTCCCACAGTATTCTTGCCAGTAAGTTAAAGTATGGGCTGGATGAATGGACTACAAGGTGGACAGAGGGCTGGCTAGATTGTCAGGCTCAACGGGTAGTGATCAATAGCTCCATGTCTAGTTGGCAGCTGGTACCAAGTGGAGTGCCCCCAAGGGTCTGTCCTCAGGCCAGCTTTGTTCAATATCTTCATTAATGATCTGGACGATGGTGTGGATTGCACCCTCAGCAAGTTTGCAGATGACACTAAACTGGGAGGAGTGGTAGATACACTGGAAGGTAGGGATAGGGTACAGAGGGACCTAGACAAATTAGAGGATTGGGCCAAAAGAAATCTGATTAGGTTCAACAAGGACAAGTGCAGAGTCCTGCACTTAGAGGAGTAATGGTCTCAAGTTGCAGTGGTGGAGGTTTAGGTTGGATATTAGGAAAAGCTTTTTCACTAGGAGGGTAGTGAAACACTGGAATGCGTTACCTAGGGAAGTGGTGGAATCTCCTTCCTTAGAAGTTTTTAAGGTCAGGCTTGACAAAGCCCTGGTTGGGATGATTTAGTTGGGGATTGGTCCTGCTTTGAGCAGGGGGTTGGACTAGATGACCTCCTGAGGTCCCTTCCAACCCTGATATTTTAAGATTCTAAGCAGAGGGTTAACAAAAAGGAAGGCTTCCAGCTTTCTGAGATGCACTATTGAGACCAGGTATTTAGCATACTAAGTAAAACAGAAAACCTAATTTATATCTGAAGCATCTAGTCACTCAGATTTAGATTGTTAATTTTGACTGAGCTGTTCAAGTAAAGTTTATGAGCAGAGATGTAACCATATGTGAAAAGCAGTTACTCACCTGGGCAATTTCAATCTTTTTGGATATTACTGGCTCAGAGATGCATGGGCTTGTCTGATAAGGTGGCTGAGATGAAGTATAAGTCTCGGTCCCTTGAGAAAGTGATTCTGATGTCTGAAAGGACAAAAACCTTGACAGATGTAACTTAACTACCAGTAGAATGTTGCAGAAATAGGGAAGTTTATAATTTGAAAAAGTGTTATAATAATAAAAGAGTGTTGATGCATTCACTTTGGACCTACTGTGTTTACTTAGATCTAGATCTCTTACAAAACTACATGTGTAGCATGGAAGATGCACACTCAGCTTGTTTAACATTTTAAGATTTCAAATATTGACTCTTGTGGTAAGTTTAATATAGGAGTCCCAAAGATATCCTTAATTATAGGCAAGGCCAAACCAACCATTTAGGCTGAATAGTTTGGAAAGTTTCAGCCAAAATCCTTCAGCAATTACCAAACAGAACAGGGAAAAACATTTTGCAGTGTTAAAATTCTGAACACTAAGAAGTTATAGCATCCCCATTCTTTAGAGCAGGAATTTGAAGTTTGGCAGGAATGCGCCTTTTGCTGTTCTTGTGAAAAATCTATGCAAATTGGGCCAAGTTATAAAGCTCTGAAAGATCAGTTTACACATATTCAGTAAAAACTTCTCAGTTTAACAGCTAGCTCCAAAGACTCCATTCTCAGTAAGCAATGCTGCATACCCTCATGACCCTTACCTGTTAATCCAGACTGCACATGCGTCAAAGAAACTAAGCATGCTCCCTCTTAAGGCTATAGCTTCCCAGCTGCTCTGGGCCAGGATGCTTGTTTCTCCTGTGCTGTCAGTAACCCCCTGCAGCTACCCAGACAGTGTGGGAGGAAGCAACCTGACATGAAAGCTGAGGGGACAAGAGCCAGACCAGAGGGAGGGAAGAGTAGATTGAGATAATGGAGGAGGAGACAGGATTGGTTGGGCAGTGAGAGAAGGAGCCAGGGAGAGGGGGAAATGGGAGTGTGGAAATATTTGCTGGCACTTAACTCCGCATTACAACTTAACAATGGAAGTGTGATAACTAGTCCTAAGTTGTTTTGTAGTGTAAACTGATGAACCATTTAGTCTGCCTTAAGTATATGAAAATTCAGTACAATAAGTAGTCATTTTTCATTAAAACTGACATCCAAACCTAGTGCAGTTACATCCAATGGAAGCAGCTCAACTTTGTTTAGGAAAAGCAATTCAAAAGCTGGAAGTTTTTTAACTATTCAGGACTACTTTACAGTTTAAGGAGATGGTTCTGCAAACCATCATGCTGTAAAGCAGTGCTGCTACATGCCAGTTGTAGATGCTGGACTATACAGATAGGCAAATGTCTTTTCATGTTAATATTTAGGTATTTAATGTGAACACAAAGGGAGGATTTCTTCAGAATTCTTAGTTTGCTTTAGCCAGTTATTACCCAGAAAATCAATAATTTTCCCTCAAAAAGCAAGACTGTCCTATTTAATCATTTCCTCGTAGGTTATTGTTTAATCAAATATCTGTCTAACTTACAGGCTTGAAGGCAGTAGAGTATTTTCAAGCCACTACAAAGGAGATAATTCCTGTACGTGGTAAAAAATTGACACACCCCGCCTCCCAATTTCCTTTTATGCTGTTAGTATTTTACAACCAAAACATATTTGCACAATACTACATATGTATTTGCCAGTGCTTGCTATGCTAAACTTCCTTAAAACAGAGCTTGGTGTAATGACTTAGAAATTCTGAATTTCTGTGAGAGACTTGTTTGGTTCCTGGAAACAAGACGATACACAGGGAGAGAAGGTAGTCGTGTTACTCATCAGCAATACCACTCAATAGTTGAGTGGAGTCAATGTCTCTAAAGAAGGCCCCAAATAGTTTCTGCAAGAACAGAGTTATCACATGGAACCAGGGTGGATAAAAATCAATTAAACAAAAACAAACCATTTTTGATTTAAGTTGGATTTTTTTGATCAAATGCTCTGAGGAAAAATCCTATCTAAAGACAGTGTTAATTAAGATACATTATAGCTCAAAGGTATCTCATCATGGAATAAGGATTATATATTTTAATTCTATAGTATGAGAATATATTCAAGTAATGTTTACGAAAAAAGTTTTGTAAATGAATTTCAACAGTTCAGGGATTAGGGACCCAATCTTATGGGGTTCCACAGGCTTCTGTACAGATTTAGGTAAATCTTTCTATCTACCCAACAGGACTCAGTCTAGATTGGAAGATACCAGAGAGGCTTAGTTTTGCCGTTCTCAAACTGGATGTGTCTCCCCAGAGGTAACACTTAACAGCAAAAACGTTTTTAAATATATAGAATTGAGAAACAGACTGCAACTCTATTGTCCCTCTGCAAATTTGGGTACACAGAGTCAATCCCTTACCTCCCTAAAAGTGCAAAGTTTCAAGAAGTTCAACAATAGAAGATTGTTGGGTGGAATAGATCTGGAAAAGGAGAAGTCTGAAGATAAATGTCAGAAGCGAGGGACATATGCTTGTTTTGTTAAAATACGGTATGTTTGCTGTTGAAGAAAAAGATTCAGAATACTTAACATTGTTGTTTCAGTTAAATAAAACAATTTAGACGTCTGTCTGGTGATGTTCTCCTCCCAATACAGCATGGCAAGAAAATCCTTCAAATATTAAAGATTAACCTGTTGAATTGGAGACAGCTCACCTCCCAATGACTTCATAAGTATCTGCTTCAATTACCTTTGGTTAATGAAATAACCAATCATTCATTTTCTGATATAGTTGTAAAACTCATCTGAAAGCTTTTTAAAATAAATCCCTGTTTAAAAATGTACAGCGTACACCTTCTAAAAATAAAACCTACATCTCTGAATTGTGAAGAATATGTATTCAGGTTATAACCACCAACAAGAATGCACTTATGTAGAAAACCATGATTAAATGGAGTCTTCCTGACTAGTGATTTAAATCAATTTGATTTAAATCAAATCCAGCCTGCATGGAACATAATGAAGGCCAACGAAACTCCAGTGGGAAGTGTCAATGTTGTCTTGATATTTTACCTGCGGTATCTGTGGGGTCATAAGATCATCTGTTTCAGAACCAGAAAGAGTGTGATCAGCAGATGCTAAGGAAGTATTTGAGCCATGCAGAGTCATGGGAGAAGCAGCAGCCTGGCAGGGAGAGAAACTACGTCAGATAAAGTTGATTGGAGGCAACAACTCCAGTAGTTCTGAAAAGCCTTCAAACACAGTTTTGTTAAAGTGCATGGTTTAGTTTATAAATGAGTGGTTTCGTGCCAATGCTTGGTATTTCGCTAACAGTTATGTCTGCCTATAGGCCATTATATACTGTTCCTGACATTTAGCTATTGCTCTAAATAGGACACTGGCCATCCAGTATTTTTGAAAATTCGTCTTAATTTTTTTCTTCAAGTTGCTCTTAGATTTGCTTTTAAATATATTAGCTGAGCCACTTGAACAGTTTTATTTAAACCTCAAGTGCTAGTGGTCTGAAATGACAAGTGAAATGGAAATTTTTTCCTTATAAAGTTATTGGAGGATGCTGCTTGATTACTCTTCAGACAATATTGTAATAGGCACACTGACAAGGCAAAGTCAACTGCATCTCCTGGCTATTATAAATTTAAGGTAGGCAATGCAAACAATTCTCTTGATTTTTGCATATTACCTAGATTGGTGCAGATCCTACATGTGCCTATTCAGAACATAGGATGTACCTCATCCAGTCCATCAAATGCCCTAACTGTGTGGGCGAAACCAGACAAATCTGTACACTCTCAAATGAACTCACTCAAAAAAATGACAAGACAAGATACCCTATCACATGTGAGCCAACACTTTTCAAAGTGATCACTCCATATCTGACCTATCAGTCCTCATTCTCAAAGCAAACCTACACAACACCTTCAGAAGATTAGCCTGGGAACTTAAATTCATAACTCTGCCAGACATGGTCTCAGACGCTGGTTTTACGGCTCACTACAACAATTCAAAACCTACTAACATTCCTTGGTCTTATGACTGCAGAGGTATTAGCCACTCACTTCATTTTAAGTGGTTTCTTGCAACTTGTATTAACTCCTTATGCTTAACTATTTGTCCCCACCTTTTATTTAGCTGCAAAACTCTGGTTGTCTTTTCCAGACTTGAAGAGGAGCTCAAGCTCGAAAGCTTCTCTTTCACCAACAGAAGTTGGTCCTACCCACCTCTCTCTCTACTAGTTGCGCTGGTAATTGAAA
Organism: Lepidochelys olivacea; assembly: GCF_965140295.1. NCBI lineage: Eukaryota > Metazoa > Chordata > Testudines > Cheloniidae > Lepidochelys > Lepidochelys olivacea. The sequence continues at coordinate 245,325,804 of NC_140411.1, forward strand.
GCTAAATCCAAATACATCTTCCATACTGTGAAATGGAGGTTATAAAATGTTATTTTCACTCGTCTGCTATTACATTGAAGTTAAGATGGCATACAATGCTTTTTTGATATATAGCCTGGAGTATGAGCTATATATCTGGTGGGAGCTCACTTTGCAGAGATTATAAAAACAAACTTTAAAATCAAGTTCTATACTCTTAATTTGGTAGGCCAAATCAAATTTGGTCTGTCTTGTGACAGACTTATTTTGGCATAATTTCCCTATACAATTCCTCAGTTATTTCTGAAAGCACAATATATATCTTATTAAAAAAGATCACAATTGTTTAATTTTATAGACCAGTACTCTTAAGTTTACCTGTGGTGGCTGTTGAAGAAAGTCATTTTGACTTGGCAGTTTCTGTTCATTAGAAGCTTTGTAAAAATAAGAGAAAGGGATTAGTCAAGCAACATATATTTGCCTTAAATTTAACTACAGCTTCTCAGCATAATTCAAAGATTGATTTTTTTCCAAAAAAATTAAAAAAAAATAAAATCTGAAATTTGGACAGCTACACTGCCCTTACTATACATCACGCAGTAAGCATACCAGAAAGCTGAATAAATTAAAACCTAAAGTAAGTCACTCATTTAGGAAGTGTAGTTTTATCTTGTGAAGTTAAAGGTCAAAGCAGTCTCCAGCAACAGAAAGACTTATGTATGGAACAGCTATTTCACTAAGATGACTTGAATTATTCAAGACAAATTTACTCAAAGTTTCAACAGAGGTAGAACGAACATTTAGATTTTCTTTCATTCCCCAATACCCATTACGACTGACTTATTTTCCTGTTTTGTAATACACAGTTTCTCCATACATTTGAAGGGTAACAGGACTATTTTAAAGCCTTAATAGCACCAGCATAACTAACTAGAGACAGTTCAGTATTAACTGTTGCAGAGGTAATAGCTATGTGTAGGAATTCCATAGGTTGTTAGAGTTCATTATAAAACATTCTGTATTGTAGACAGGTATACAAGTACAATCTGAAGGACTGAATCCTAGGTGGGAGGTGAAAGTATTGAGCCATAAGAACTTGACCATGTATAAGTCTCAGGTTGCGAAACAACAACTGTTCCACAACCCTGCAGCATAATGCATATTTAAGTGTTGCTGTAAGTTATTCTGTTGGCCATTTAATGAAATGTTAGCCATTAGATTTAGACATTGTGGATGAGATGGTCATTCTAGATAGAATTTTGTTCCCCCATTATGCCTATTGGTGATGCACAGTGCAAGTGAAATATTGCTCCATTCAACTTAAGAACTCTGGATTCTATGTAAGAGTCTACCTACCTACAGGACTACCTGCTGGAGTTACTGAAGGTGGTTGTGATGAACAAATAGCACTTGGTGAAGCTTTATCAACATCCAGGATGGACTCCTTAGAAAGATTACCAAGTTCATGAAATGGGAAAAATTAGGACTGTTCAGATCAAAAAACATCACAGAAGTTAAATATTCTCTAGTCTGCTAAAATCTTTCATTGATTTAGTCAATAGTATCTAGGTCCACTCCACTAACAAAACAAGTTACTACATTACCACCACTGGCACAGTGGGGACCCAAGCCCTGCAGGTGTTATTGCAGGATAAACAAGACACATACCTGCATGAAGTTGTAAGTCCCTTGTATCTGAGTCATCAAATCCTGCAGTTTTTCCTTCCTTAGTATAGGATCCTTTGGAAGAGTAGAAGTAGAGCAAAATTCTGCAGCTGACTGATGTCCAGGTTTAGGCACCTAATATGTAATGAAAGAAGGATATAAACTGATGCAGGAGGAAAACCTGCAGTAAGTACTCTGACAAGTGTCTTCACAAGAAGAGAAGTTTAAGAAATCAAATACCAAAGAATAGGAAGTGCTAAACTGGTTATTGGCATTTCCTGAATAAAACTTGATGCACAAGTTCACAGTCTGTTCACTTCAGAAATCAGTTTACTAGTCACTGGATTAAGCTTGTGGCATTAATTCACTACGTTTTTCCACATATGCGATACTTTGTTCAAGACAAAATTAGGTATATTTATTCAGCCAAATAAGTAACACTCAAAATTTAGTACGGTCCAGCTAAACACTCTGCAGTTTTGAAACTAAACTTGGATAGGAATTGCATTTTTAAGCTACGCTGCACAATTCTCAAAAATTTTTTGCAGTATACCTCCTCCCCTCCCGCCAATTAGAGAGTCATGGGTGATAAGATACTGAGTACATGTCTTTTGGGAGGTGGCATTGCCAGGTGTTTTAAAGAAACAGCAGCTAAAAGTAGGTAGAGCTACAAACAAGGTTGCTTGGCACTAACATCTCAAAAACTTGCCCTTTACAGTCTGAAGTTTCAAGTGTGGCATTTCCTACAAAAATGTTGCATTAGCACAAGTTTCAGAATTGGGCATGAAATACACATACCCCAGTCCTCAAGAAAAAGACTTTTGAATGCAGCTTTGTGTGGATCATTTCAGACTTTACCTTTTGGTCTTTTACCTTTGTTATATATTCAGATCAATCCACAGAATCTATTCTGGCTTATTCCAAGGTCTGTAGAGTGGTTGTTTCCCCCACAATGGGGATCATTCAAAGAAAGGGGTAGGGGAAATTTTCAACAGAAAAAAACAGATTGGTTACATAGCAGAACTGCTGTTACTTTTAGAACTTTTAAAACTAAACAATGCACTGTAAGAAACAATGCTGTATTAGCACTGACTAGATTATGTATTAGATCTTCTGAAATACAAGTTTGATGGAAAAGATGCCACAGGAAGAAAGTTGGCCTGATTCCAATTACATTGGATGAGACAGATCAAGGTATCGGGTCAGACGGAAATGGAGTACTACAGGAGAGTCTACAGGCATGCAAGAGTCACTAGTAACCACCATCAAAAGTTTGGCTAAACAGCCAAAGCTTTGTAGTCTTATTTGAATGCTACTCAGTACCTTCTGCAAGCATTCCCCGGTTAGTTACATGTTTCATACTCCATGCCATGTCTAGGTTAGAGTGTGTTCTTGCAGAGTTCTGCGTGTTTATTTACTGCCCGGGTAATCTCAAAAGTGGAAGAGTTGGAAAAAGGAAAGTCATTTAAATGGGAAAACGTGAAAGTGAACAATCCTACATGATGAGATTCCAAAGGTACACTGCTCTCTAGTTTGTGTAGCTAGACAGCTGCACCTTCAGAGGTGAAGAGTAGCCATATTACTTTAGTTTTATGAATGTACAATGCCAATTAAACATAGGATACCCTTATGTGGAGAAGATCAATTTCTGTCCAAGTTATGCAAGAGCAATGAACTTGAGTTTGCTAATCTTTAATTATGTAAGTGTGAGCACTACATAAGTCACAGTAATGCTATGGCTACACAATTAGTAGGGAGGTATTCTAGTAGGGAGGTATTCTGACTCAACCATATGGGGAGGTCTAACTCAGCAGCTGTATGTACAGGTTGGCTTCTCAGTATCCATGTTAGTGGAGCACAGGATTGGGGCCTGGAGTTATTCCTTATGGAGCTCAAGGCCATTGCTAACCTTCTCACACCCTAGAGAATTTTAGGGCCTTTCACATTCACTCTTCCCCTCCCCCACCCCAATATTACATCCATCGGCTTTTGCTCACCTGTAGCTCTCTGCTCAATTCTTCCCTCCTATCCATCCATGTACAGATTTCTCCATCACTCCTGACAAGCATTTTCAAAAAGTGCTCTTCTTATTCACGTTGTACGGACTTTTGGCTAAAAAGGGCTTTTCATGCTTTCACATAGATGTGAAAATCTTCTCCCACAATTATACAAAAAGCAGAATGGCAGTGTACAAGAGAACCCAAAAGTAAAATGGAGGACTTCAGAATTAAAGTTACCTTTTCTTCTCAACATATAGCTACTGAAGATAGTTAATTAGTGGTGGGTATAGAATTAGCAAGAGCTAGCCTCTTCATGTGTAATAACCTCCACCTTATCCACATTGTGGATAAGATCTGAAATTAGGTCACTCTTTATATAGAGTTAACTCCCTGCCAACAAAAGTTTTGCCTTGGTGTGCTTAAGTGAATATGTGTCAATCCTACAAAGTAGTGTATGCACTCATACAATGGAATCTCTTTGGTATCTATTTTCAGATATTAGTTGCAATTTCATTTACAGTAACTTCAGTGTTGGTGTAATGCTGGAAGTCAAGTTCCAGTAACACTCAAGTTTAAGTGAAAGAATAAGCACAAGACTTTGGCCTACTCTTCAGAAGTGCTGGGCAGCCAAAAGTCCTGCTGAAATAATTTGGGGCCACAAGTGCTCAGTACTTCTGAATGTCAGGACACTAGTCTATAGAACAAGATTTCACCTACTGAGAGAGCAAGCTATTATGTTCTACTACCAAAAAAAGTATGGCAAGCATTTTCTGCAGTCAAAGCTGTGACCAACTGAAATTTTGTAAAAGCAACCTGGCATTCCATATTGCCTTCCTCCATTCCCAATCAACAAGTAGGAACTAGGTCCAATTACAAAGGATGAATATAAACACCACAAAGTATGCAGGGGCAAAAGAAGAAAGGCCAAGGCAAAAAATGAAATTAAAACTAGCTAGAGACAAAGGGCAACAAGAAAACATTCTACAAATACATTTGAAGCAAGAGGAAGACCAAGGACAGTGTAGGTCAGTTACTCGGTGGGTGATGGGAGGCACAGGGAGGGAGAGAGAAAGTGAGAAAGAAACAGAAAATGTGGAAATGGCAGAAGTGCTCAATGAATTTGTTTTCACCAAATAGTTTAGTAGCAATTGGACATCTAAATCAATGAATGCCAGTGAAAATGTGGTAGGATCAGAGCCTAAAATAGGGAAACAAGTTAAAAATCACTTAGACAAGTTTGATGTCTTCAAATTACAAGGGCCTGATGAAATACATCCTAGAATACTCAAGGAGCTGACTAAGGAGATATATGAGCCATTAATGCTTTTCTTCAAAAAGTCGGGAGTTATTCCGGAGGACTGGAAAAGGGCAAAGATACCACCAAACTATAAAAAGGGAAATAAGGACAACTGGAAAAATTACAGACCTGTCATCTTAACTTCACCACTTGGAAAAATAATGGAGCAAGTTATGCAATTAATTTGCAGACACATAGGTGTACGTAACAGCATGGATTTCTTTAGAGCACATTGTGTCAAAGCGAGTCAACAGCTTTCTTTGATAGGGTAAAAAGCCTTGTGGACAAGGAGGGAAGCGGTAGATGTGGTATCTCTAGACTTCAGTAAGGCTTTTGATACTGTCTTGCATGACCTTCTCAAACAAACGAGAGAAATACAACCTAGATGGAGCTACTATAAGGTAGGTGCATAACTAGTTGGAAAACTGTACCTAGAGAGTAGTCATCAGTAGTTCACATTCAACATGGAAGGGCTTATCAAGTGGGGTCCTACAGAACCAGATCCAGGACTGATCCCTGTTCAATATCTTCATCAATGGTTTACCTAATGGCATAGAGCAATGGTTCTAAAACTTTTTTTGCAGACCACTTGAAAAATCGCTGAGGGTCTTGGTGGACCACTTAATGATCTTTCCAAATGTTTGTACCATTAGCTAACTATTGTAAAGTGCTTTGGAAAAAAGCACTATATAAAACCTTAATTCTTTCTGTTCTACAAACAAAAGCAACTCATTTTAATGTCAGTAATATCTTACATTTCTCATGCGATGGATGTGCCCTCTCCCCCGCCGTGGCAGCCCCACATTATGGAACTGACAAAGTTGTGTGCAGCCACCCACGCACACACCTTAAAGGGAACTATCTGTGGACCATCTGAACAGAGCTCATGGACCACAGTTTGAGAACCTCTGGCATAGAGAGGACTCTTATAAAGTTTGAAGACGATACCAAGCTTGGAGGGGTTACAAGTGCTTTGGAGGATAGGATTAAAATTCAAAATCTGGACAAATGGGAAAAATGCTTTGAAGTAAATAGGATGAAATTCAGTAAGGACAAACGCAAAGTACTCTACTTAGGAAGGAACAATCAGCTGCATACATACGTAATTGGAAATGACTGCCTAGGAAGGAGTACTCAGGAAGGGATCGGGGCGGTGTCAGTGGATCACAAGCAAGAGGAGTCAGTGTAACACTGTTGCGAACCAAAAAAAAGCAGCAAATGTCATTCTGGGCTGCATTAGCAGGAGTGTTGTAAGGAAAACGAAGTAATTCTTCTGCTCTACTCTGTGCTGGTTAGGCCTCAACTGGAGTATCGTGTCCAATTCTGGGCACCACATTTCAGGAAAGATGTGGCTAAATTAGAGAAAGTCCAGAGACTAGCAACAAAAATGATTAAAGGTCTAGAAAACATGACCTATGAGAGAAGACTGAAAAAAACTGGGTCTGTTTAGTCTGGAGAAAACTGAGAAGTTTTCAAGTACATAAAAGGTTGTTACAAGGAGGAGGGAGAAAAAAATGTTCTCCTTAACCTCTGAGGTTAGGACAGGAAACAGTGGGCTTAAATTGCAGCAAGGGCAGCTTGGGTGGGACATTAGGAAAAGCTTCCTGTCAGGGTGGTTAAGCACTGGAATAAATTGCCTTGGGAGGTAGTGGGGTCTCAGTCACTGGAGATTTTTAAGAGCAGGTTAGACAAACACCTATCAGGGATGGTCTAGATAATACTTAGTCCTGCCTTGAGTGCAGGGGACCTCTTGAGTCCCTTCCAGTCGTAGGACTAGCATTCTAGGAGGCTGAGACTTCAAAGACAAAGCTACCAGTTTGTCTCCATGTTTTGTAAGGTTATGAGTGAGGTTGCAAGAGGTTTTCTAAAAAGCTTCCCCTCTCCCTGCTCCCCCACCCAAAAAGAGTTTGGAACTTTACTACAGACTGTTCCAGTTTTACCATGCCAACTGAAATGGCCTGAGATTTAAGTTGTTTGTGAAGTTTTTATAAATACTTTGTGAGCTACTTCAAGACTTCAATTTAAGTAGTCTTATAAAATGGTACCTAAAAAGCTTTCTGGCTATCATAGTTAGCTTTTAAGTAACCCCATGAAGTAACTTGGAATGTACAACCACCACCATTTTAGCACTCTTGCTTATACCTGTCAGGATATATTCTTATATTTGATTATTAAATTATGCTGCAATAATAGGTTTCCTCTGATACAGAATACCAATGGAGAAGGTGAAGTTGATTTAAATCTAGTTTAAATCATAAAATATATAAAGTCATAGTCCTTGCATCTTCCTTTTACAGACAAAGTTGTCTGTTTTCAGATGTAGTCTGCCTGAGGAACAACTTCTACCAAAATATACCAGGTGGCTTTTGTCTTAGGTGTGAAGGATATTGTGGTTAGCAAAGTTATGTAATGTGTATCAGTTCAAGTGACAAGACAGGCACTGAAAGATCCTACATGGTCATGTGGTTTGCACCTCATGAAGGCAAGTGTGTATTCACAATTCTGATGCTACAGCCTATTAAGCACTTTTTGTAGTAATAAACTGAGCATAAGCAGCGCTCCAGAAGAACACTACAGAAGTGGCTAGGGTTGATTCACTCCAGAAGGAAATTTGGTCCCCAGGTGATTGCAATTTGTCTAGTCTGCTACTGAAAGCTAAGTTAAGATGTGCCTATCAATTTTCACAGGCTCCTTTAGCTTACAAGGTGGGGCTACTTCCCCAGATCACAAATGTTCACAGATATCTTACTTGTGTGTTTCTACCAAACTAGTCATTAACACTTCAGTAGAAAAAAAAAGTCTCAAGGTTATAACATGTGCATCGGAGTCTCCTAAGCACTAGAGAAAAGTACTTTGGATAATACAGCCCAAATATGACTCCAACTCTCCAATATGTTCAAGAATTTAAACTAGCTATGTACTGCTGTATACCCCTGGAAAGAGGCCTCATGTATGTTCAGGGAAAGGTACACGAGTTACCTGACAGTTTAGACTTTAAGACCGACTACTCTTTGTGCCTAGCCTCACTTTAAAGTAATATAGTAAAAGCCCACAGTGTTTGAGAAAACAGCTTCCCCTGGGTCTTTAACTCTCACTATTGCTTTACAAATGGACAGCAATACTAACTGGGAACTTTCCTGTTAATGTGTAGCTGAACTAAACACACTAGATCCAAATCTAACAGGTGGACTATGAAAGAAAACTCAGGTCTTTATTACATTAAAGCTTATTTAATTCCCATTTTGAAAACAATACCCTGCTCAATTTTCAGTCCGAAATCTGATTAGGAAGCTGCAGATCGCTTTTAGGTCCTCTGACAATCAAGAGGGCTATTACTCAGACTAGTTGCAAAAGCAAAAATAGTGCAAAACAATATTCACTATTGGATGCAACAGCTGATTGGTTAAAAGCATGTTCCTTCCCTGTCACACTCCAGATAGTCCTACTAAAATGCAAATACACAACAATCACAACATGTTCATGGTGGTTGGTAGTGGACTACTGATTCTTTCAGCTGTAAATCACTTGTTTAAATCCAACCTTGGCTGATGGTGACAAAGTATCATCCACTGACTATTCAGTGGCTTGCCTCTAAATGAATTTGTGGGTTCAGACCACTGGGCAGACATCTATAATAGTTATAACTAAGCCTGAAAAGACCAAAAATTGAATGTGGAGGGGAGTCTCTGTCCACTTATCAGGCAATTGTAATTGAGGTGTACTGTTTCCAGTGTGCCAGAAGTTTGCACTGCTAATTATATTGTCACCTCCATAGTATAAAGTTAACTGCTTTTGAGAACACATGCAACTGAAGCCATGTCAGTTTAATATATTTTTCCGATTTAGAGAATCTATGCCAGGTCATACATAATTCAAGGCACAAGGAACTGTACCATCCAGTATTGGCTTACAGACATAAAAACTACCTTCACAGTGCAATAGTATACTGATATTGCCCATAACTACATACATTTAAGCATATTTGAATGCATGATCATACAGCACAGTTCTGCATACCAACTGGATGATAATTTACATAGTGGGAAAGAGCCCATAATGTTCACTGCTTGTCATTCCTCAGTACTTCAAACTAGGAGATGAAAATATCTACAAACTAGGCTATTTTGAAGGTACCACACTATTTAGCATCTCTCATGCTGCATGGTGCCTTTTCTAAACATGTTTTTAGATTTGTACAGGTGATGAAGTACTTCAACAGCAGAAGTAGATATGCTTATATATCCAAGTGATGCTCTTGGTCAAAGTGTATGCTTGAGATGGATTCTAAGCCAAGTTTACTTCCTGATTTGGAATTAGACATTGCATCTGGCATTATGGGACTGACTAGTGCAGTGCTTTTCAAGCTGTGTGGGGCACCGGCAATTTTTTTCCTCCCCCAATGTGCGCGCAGACCAGCAGCCAATGGCTCGCGGACCGGCACCGGTCTGCAGACCACCACTTTGAGTAGCACTAGACTAGTGGACTTACTATGGATTCTGTAGCAAGCAGTAGTAAAAGCCTAACTGAAGCTGAAATAATTTCCACTGTAAGTCTGATTTTACCACTTGCTCCCAAATGTTGAATAAAAACTTGTTTTGACTTGAAATTTCATGTGTGTTCTTAAGTCAGAGGAGAGTTTGACATTAAGACAGCCTATTTCAATTAAAACGTAAGGGTTTTAAGTTTGTTTTCCCTTTTAAAAATGTTTTGCTTACTCAAGTCAGTTGTGCTTTTACTAAAGACCTCCAATTTTACAATTTAAGCACTTGGATCCAGAACACAATCCTAGTTTAGCCTTTGATATATCTAAATTACTTATTTTTCAGTTAAAGCTTTTGCAAACATTAAGTGCATGCCTACACAATTAATATTCATCCTCAGTATGTCAGTTCAGCCTATAGAATATTCAGACTAAGGGCACGCCTTCACACCAGCTGGGAGAGCGCTTCCCCATATAGGTAGACAGGCCAGCATGCTAGCAATAGCAGCAGCTGTCGTGGCACAGGTGGCTGCTTAACTAGCAGCCCACTATGTATCCAGGGGTTCCAGTCAGATTGCACTCAGGCAGCAGCTAGTCTAAATTTCTATAGCAACATTAGTATTTTTAGCATGCCAGATTGAGCAAAGCTAGCACATCTGCCAACCCACACTGCAAAGTACCCTTTTAGCCAGTGTGTAGACATACAGGTGGTCATCTGGCTTATATTTAGGGTAAGAGTAGGTTAAACCAACACACCAAACCTAAATCAAGTTAGGAGTGTCCACACAAAGTTGCATCAATAATTGAACTGGTTTAACACCAATACCTCTGAACCTATGCAACTCTATGTTAACGAGGCCTAAGACTTAGTGCTTAAATTCCACAGTCCCAACCTGGTAGGTCAAGGGCTTTAGATGGATATTTTAAAAATAAATCTATATAAATAAAAAGGAGAGTATATAGTCCTCAGCGCCTACAACTATATTCAATGAACCTACATTACTCCACTGGAAAAGCATCCATATTCTGAAACAGAAAAGTGGGGGAATTAAAGCAAACTTATTCCCAGTGTGTACAAGGGAATGACAAGGTTCTTTCTACTTTCTAGCATACAAAACCTGTACAAGCTAATTTTATGTAGTGGCTTCTTTCAACTCCCTGGAAGACCCTAGTTATAAGCAATTTTTCTTCATTCTTGCCCCAGCAACTCAAAGATCAGTTTCTCAAATGCTCTAAAAGCTTGAATAAAACTTAGTTTCTAAACATAGGCACACAAGCCACACCTTTCTATTTTATCCTATTCATCCTCAGTGTTGGTTAGAGATCAGTCTGTATACAGTGTTCACACTATAAGCCAGATAAATGCCAGATTAAATTATGTCCGTATCCTTACTTTATGGAATTGAGACCACTGTTTTAAGTGTTTATTAATTTTACAAGTGAAATGCTGTCAACTTATAGTCAGTATTTTATCTGTTAAATCACTGTTCCTTTGTAATGCAGTTTGACAGTAAGCTGCAAGGCACAATGCAAGTCTGTTGACGTTCCAGTACATAAGGCTAAAGTGATGTGGCAGTTAACACATCTCCCTCCTCCACAGGTCAAGATTTTGATGAATTAGACATATGTATGCTGCATTTAATGCAGTACATCAAATATATTCAGCTGCTTTACAAAGATATCCCAGTTTTTGTATACTCAAAATATTTGACTCATTTTAGTTTGATATGGCCGACTAGCACACCTGTACATTGCTTTGGAGACTCCTAGGTAGTTTAAAACTCTCTCCGACGGATTGGAGGACCTCCTTTTTTCTTACTGCATCAAAGCCATGTCCACCACTTAATCCATCTGTTTTTCCATCCTATATAAAATAAGAGGCCCATCTCATTAGGAAGCACCTCAAACATAAGCTTTAGAAACTAAACCAACACTAGAAGTTCCAATCCATCTTAAAGTGCTAAGAACATTTGAGTACTTTACAGTGGCTACATTGCTTTGAACTATTTTTAGTACAGTATCAAGTTATGCACATAGCTATGAGCACTAGTGCCATTACGTTTAGAGAGATTTATCAGCTGGAAAAAAATCAGCCTCTCTCCTCCCATACTGCCAATAAGAGTGGAAGCATGCAACTTTACAATATACCACAGTGAAAAGTGTTTATGAAGACCATTTTAACTATAAGTGTTCAAGATTTGCTAAATAACCTTACTCCCACATTCTTTATCACCCACTGTTTTACGTTACCCACTCGTTTCACTTCAGATTCATGCTTCTGTCTGCGATCCCGTCTCTAGATACAAGAATATCCACTTTTCAGTATTGTGGATCTTATATTCATCTTGTTCATCTAATCTAGTCATTTACTGAAGAAAGACAGCTTTAAAAAGAAGTAGAGTTGGACAATACCTGTGTACAGGCCACTTCAGTGGCTCTCTATTTGCAATCTATGGTCTTACTAAAATTTAGATCAAGCCTAATTTCTACTTTGGAAGCATGCCTCTCCAGATACTGATCTGTTCACTCTATTGATTTCTCCAAGCTACTTGTGTACACAGTTGGGGAAGAGGGAGAAGAAATTTAAAATTAAGCTGGAATGTTGTTGGATCCTGCAAAACCTTGCATTGTCTATGTTACTAAACTGAACCACTGTGTTAGAGTTTCCAAAACATTCCAGAATAGTAGTTTAGCATATTGATTCGTCTGGAAATGCATACCTAAGCATCAATTAAGTTGATTAACTTCTAGATCAAGTAAAAATACCCCTTAAAAGCTATTTTAGTTAAAAACCTAAAAACTTATTGAAGTGCTATTTGTACATAGTACTTTAAGTATCTGATCTTTGAGTCGTACCTGATTTGTAGTGTTAATGCAAGTGGACATTTAGAGAGCTATAGCTGCAGAAGAGCTAAATGAATTCTATTCTGTCTTATGCAAAAATGTAATTTTCATTTGAGGCCCAACCGCAGTATTACTGGGGTTGATGCAAGAAGCAAGGAGAGCATTTTGCTTTCCAGATGCATCAAGCTTTAGGATATCAGTTAAAAATCTGACTTAACCCACTCAGAAGTGACATGGAAATTTGAATACAGAACTCCACAATGCAAGTCTTACAAATCCTCTGACTACTGTATTGCTTTAGTCTGAAATACTCACATTATAAGCTTAATGAGAGTTAATACTACCTATGCCAACTCACATCTTTGGGTTCCACATCACACTTCTTTGGCCCAATCTGCTCCTTTGGCATAAGATTTGCCGCTCCCCATGACTTTGGAGTATTCTGTAACTGCTGCGATGATGCTGGCTGCTGCTGGTCAGATGTTTCCCAGGACTTCACAGGTTCCTGCTTCTTTTGTTCTGGTTCCTCCCTAACACGTGTTTCCCAGGACTTCACAGGTTCCTGCTTCTTTTGTTCTGGTTCCTCCCTAACACGCGTTCCCCAAGGCTTCACAGGTTCCTGCTTCTTTTGCTCTGGTTCCTCCCTATTTTGGGTTATCCAAGGCTTCACAGGTTCCTGCTTCTTTTGCTCTGGTTCCTCCCTAGTTTGGGTTATCCAAGGTCTTTGAGATTCTTGCTTTTGGACTGGCTCTTCCTGAATGTTTGTTGCCCAAGGTCTTGGAGATTCCTGCTTCCTTTGTTCCTGCTCTTCCTGAACTTTTGTGGACCAAAGTCTGGGAGATTCCTGCTTCCTCTGTTCCTGCTCTTCCCTAACTTTTGTTATCCAAGGTTTTGGGGAATCCTGCTCCTCCCTAACATGCATTACCCAAGGCTTTGGAGTCTCCTGCTTTTTCTGTTCTTCCTCCCTAACCTTAGTTTCCCAGGGCTTTGAAGACTCCTGCTTCTGTCCCTTCTCTTCCCTAACACAAGCTTCCCAGAGCTTTGGAGATTCCTGCTTCTTCTGTTCCTGATGCCTACCACAAGATTCCCAAGGCTTCAGAGATTCCTGCTTTTGCTTCTTTTGTTCCTGTTCTTCTATATCAACAAGCATTTCCCAGGATTTTGGAGGTTCTTGCTTTTTAGTGTACTCTGCTTCCCACGGTTTGCATTCTTTAGGCTTCTTGATAGAGCATTCTGCTTCAGGCAAATAGCGCCTGTTGAGAAACTACAGACCAAAGAAATTTAGTGGCTCAAGAAAAACATTGCTACCAGAGTTTAGCTCAGTTTTTTAGTGAGAAAAAAAAAATTCTGTAGTTGAGTGACCTAACCAAAACTGACAACAGGCAGCCAGCTGAAGAATTGCTTTGTTTCAGTACAAAGAGACTTGGTTTTATCCTACAATATTGCAGACACTGAATAGTTACTCTTTCCAGCATGTTGTAGAGAAGCACCACAATGAAACAGAATTGAACACTTAAACATCTAGAAATATGCACAAATTGAGTAGCCATATAATCTTATTGCTCTTACCCTTGTCCTTCCTCATTCCATGGCTTCTCTATTTGTTATCCACAATCATGCCATGTTTAAAATTCAGTTGTAATTTCTGCAGGACATTGACCTCATCCTGTATAGCACCTAAAACACCTTGGTGTGAATAGTACGAATACTATTTCTTTCATTAAAGAACAAGATCTTGCTCTTTTGGCTTATTTGATCCCCTGAAAGCTCATAATAAACTAGCTCTTCTATTTACTGGAAGTTCAGATCATAGCTAATGACCAGATCCTAGAGACAATTCGTTTGAATCACCAGAACGAGTCTCAGTGCATTCCTGCTCAGAGCCAGGAAGTTAGATATAAACTGGAAGTAGCTTGTAGAGGCTAGTAGCTATGCTATTGTAGGCCTACAGGCCAGTAAAGATCTGAACATGACAGACTACTACTTACTGGCTGTGTTCTGTCTGCTTAATTAGTTACAGCACAGACTTGGAAGTCTAAACTGGCTGGGCAAACTCTAGAAGACTAAATTTTAGTTTTAGTATACTATAAAAAAATCTGTTTTATTTGCTATACTCCCTCTAGTGGGATATTTGGAAGGTTGGGATACAAAGACGTTGCTTCATTTCAAACTGCCAAAAAGGTCCCCTTTTCAGGATTAAGTATCAAAAAAAAGTTTCTGCTTTATGATGCTGCTTATTGAAATGTATGATTAGGCTCGTAGTTCTGAAGCAGATTTAAAGGACATTTGTGGTGTACAGACTGTTGGGCCAAATTCTGTAGCAATTTTACGGTATCAATTAACTACTAATAGTCAAATCAATATCTAGGGACCCCTACTTTGGTTTTACAAAGCCAGAACACCATTCTTAACTCTGCCGTAGTGTTAAATCTAGGTAACATAAAAGTTAAGAGCTTAACATTTTAGAAGACTCCTGTATTTGTAATTGTGTATTGTCTGATGCAGCAGTACTAGAGAATCCATCTTCTCGAAACAGGAATAAAGACACAAGTAGCTGAACCTACACAATCTGAAGCTTTGTTTTTTTCCACTGAATTTATAAAAATGCTCCAAAGGGTCAGCAAACGTATTAAACCATTCCTGCTCAATGCTAAGCCTTAGCAGGGGGGTTTACATTCTACCCCATATATTTCTGGAATGTTAATGTTCCTTTGGATTAAGGCTAAAAGTTAGAGCTTTAAGTTTTTAATTTTTCTACTTTGGAAGCAGCATATCTAGACCATTGTTTGGTTTTCTGTTCTAAGATCTTGGCTAAAATTTTGCTGGACAGCAGTTTCCTAGTGTTTCACAACTTTTGTACAATACATTAAGACTCTAATATCAGAATTAAGTTACCACCCAGAGGCGTAACTACTTTTAAACACAATTAAATGTATTCTAACAGTTAAATTCAGTATTTTACCTCTTGTGGCTGTATCTCAGACTGCAAAAGCTTCATAAGGGGTTCTAGAAAGAGGGAGGACATTAATTTGCTTCAGATTATTACAGAGAGAAACATGAAACCTTTCAGTGTCCCAACAAAGTCCATTTAAAAAAACTGATTTGACAGTTAAAAGTCATCAATTGCTGATCTGAAGGATTTTCTAAAACATTCATAATTTATGTTCTGCATTAAACACGAAGCTTAGGTCTTCCCAAACTTCGGTTTTGTAAAAATTTTAAACTTAAAAGTACAAATTAAAAAAAGGAAAGATTCAGAAAAACATTCCCTTGCAGTATCGATAACCCAAGCACTGTAGTAGTGCACTCAAAAGTGACATTTACCTACAACAGGCATTTCCCACAGCTTCAACAATGAGGTTGTCAAAAGCACAGACAGCATATGTTAGATAAGAAAATAGATTAAACTGAATTTTTGATCCAAAGAGATACTAGTATCGGTGAAACCATTCCCTTACTGGTGTTATGTGGTGTTCAAACCAACATATACGGTTGCAAGTTTTGTACAGTATATTTTAGTTACTGATCTGCCAACTGAATTTAGCTGTACTGTAGTCCAAAAAAATCCACTGGATTAAGCTTCTGCATACTTGCAATATGATTAAGTTGATAAAAACTAGGCTATTCAAGATCTCTGAACACTCAGCTCTTTGAGAAGCTTATCTTAACATGGATCAGGAATTACACTTGGAAATATACTCAACCTGGCTCTTTGACAGACTCTCCTTTTGGAAACTGTCTTGGTCTCTCAGATTTTCTCATTACTTCCTCTTCCAATTCCTCTTTTACTTGCATGTTGCGAGGCACAGGAATATTTTCAAAATATCTGGAGTTTAAGAGTTTGGATAATAGTTCCTTCATATGTTTATCTGAAGAGTAAAAAATTTTATATATGTATATAAATATAAAAATGTTGATATGCAAGACAGGTTAAAAAAAGTTCACAACTTACAATCTGAAGATGTGTCCTTTGAAGCTGCTTTATATTGAAACTACAATGTCTAACCCAGTGGTCTCCAACCTTTTTACACACAAGATCACTTTTTGAATTTAAGACCCAGGATTTACCCTGCCCCTATCTCGAGGCCCCACCCTGCTCACTTGCTTGTTCTCCCTACCCTCACTCACTTTCATCAGCCTGGGGCAGGGGTGCAGGTTCTGTGCTGGGGCTGAGGGGTTTGGAATTGGGGGCTCCGGGCGGAGAGACTGGGGCAGGGTACAGGAGGGGGTGAGGGGTGCGGGGTGCAAGCTCTGGGAGGGAGTTTGGGTCCAAGTTGGGGCTCCAGGCTGGGGCAGGGATACAAAAGGCAGTGCAAGATGCAAGCTCTGGCCGGGAGGTGCTTACCACAGGTGGCTACCAGTCAGCGGTGCAGCAGGCATAAGGCAGGCTCCCTACCTGCCTTGACCCCACACTGCTCCCCAAAGCAGCTGGCATGTTTCTGCAGGCCGCAGGGGAAAGGGCCAGGAGGCAGGCGACTCCGCATAAGCTGCTGCTGCCGCCCCACAGCACCAACTGCAGCTCCCATTGACTGCAGTTCAGAGCCAATGATATCTGCGGAGTCAGAACGGGGGCAGCAGCATGCGGACCTGACTGCCTCCCACCTCTGCTGTGTCACTGGACTGTTAGCAGCCAGAGATTGAAATTGACTGGCAGAGGCTCCAGGATTGACCAGTCGATTGAGATCTACTGGTTGGTGACCACTGGTCTAGCCCAACCCCAAAAGGCAAAAACTTCTTGTATAGCATTTTAGACAAGTTATCACTAATCACGCAAAACTGTAAAACATTACTGAGCCACAAGTTACAACATCTAGGTAAAGGAGAAGATATTTTCAGATGGTATTAGGATGTTTTAGATAGTGTAGCAGGTGAAGACTTCTCTGCAAGTCTAGTAGTGGTAAGATGAGTGAGAAGCGAGGAGCAGTACTGGACAAGAAAAAAGAATAGCAATGAGAAGAGAGCAGATATATTAGGCTGAAGTTTGTAGAAGTCAAGACAAATGTTAACAGGATCATGAAGGAAAGCTCCAACAGGGGGATGAAGATGCATAGCGTGTTAGTTTTGGTGTGTAAGAAAGCAGACAGTACAATTTGACAAACTAGAGTAGAGAGGGCTGAGACTTCAAGGCAAGAGGGAGACACATCTGAGAAAGGGTTTCAGAAGAGGCAGGTTGCCAGAAGGAAAGCTCAGTCAACGATAACAGTAATGGACAGGAGGCAAGTGAGTTCCAAGGAGGAGCTGGAGATCATGTAGTCAAAGGAGTACACATGTTTCTCTGCCTAGACATTTAGATGAAGCTGAGAAAGCTTCTTAGTCAAGCCTGTGGCATTAGTGTGATGCTTCACAGGGTATGCAAGCTTGTGAGGCACCTTGCTAGCCCCCTACTCAGTGTGAGTAAGTCTAGTCTATGCCAGCTGTGGATCAGCTCTGACTCCACCAGCCTCTGGCAACACAAGTACTACTTTCCCAGGCCTCAGTAGACCTCAGTTTCTGTGTACAAGCTAGAAATAGGCACACCAGACATTCCTCTGCTTTGCCCAGCTCCTGTGCCACTGAATTCTCAGATTCATTACTCCCAAAGAAATAGTACACACGAGCCTGATAGTTTGAACTCAGAATTACCCCCCACTTAACATACCACACATTTATATTTAAAACAAGAATAAGTTTAAGAACAGAGATTCAAATGACAATCAATATTGAAATCATAACCTGCCTAGAGCCTTAACTCACAAGACATTCCTATCTCCTACAGGATAGCTTACCCATATAGTTCTTTTCCCATAATTTTCAGCCAGGTTTGTTGAGATCCCTTTCATGGGATCAAGCGCACTGGCAGCTTGCCCTCACAGACTGAAGGATACCGGCAGGTGAATCTGCACCCTAAATATACTATACCAGATCTTTTGATCTTTACTTGCAAAATTGGTCCCCCCCCACCCCCCTTTCCTGGTAATTATTCTGAAGTCATTAGCATTTGACTTGATACGTTAATAGATTTCTATTTTGAGACACAATACAGAATGGCCCACCAAGAAGATGAGTCTCCCCCCACCTCCTGCCTGGAGAAGTTTGTCTAATACATGCTACCTTGTAGTTAAAGGCAAGTCACTTGAAGTCCTACAGAACATAATTTTCAGTATAAACACAACTTTAGATATCTTCTGTACATCTTTCAATAATTATGACCACCAACATAATGTGCTTTCAGCAGAAAGCTTATAACACCCCATTTTGGGCAATCCAGAGGATCTCTGGACCACTATGTACACCTGTGCCCTCTGCTAGTTAGCGTTAAGAGGTCCTTGGATCAGTTAGATCTATATAACAATACATTAGGTGAGATTATTAGCCAAGATAGTGACAAAGAACACAGAAGAGCCAAGTGTCAAGAACTGAACGTCATGAGGGGACCCTGGTGCACAGCAGTCAGACAACAAGTGATGAAATAAGTGAAACTGACAGGAGAGCCAGAGAAACCCACATAAAGAAAGTCCAAGAGGATTCTATGCTCTAGTGTCGGCAAGAATGAGGAAGAGGAGCTGCCAGCTTCAACAATGTTAACTATGCAAGTGCTTGTTGACAGAGTAAAATCCAGCTTGCGCTTGGTCTAGGACTGGATGATTAAATGGACAGAGCAGCTTCAGGAAGAGAAGAATGAAAATGGGTTGAAAGTTATTAGGGTTTAAGTAACATACAGAAGATCTCTCCTCTAATACAATAAGACTACAGTGCTTTAGAGCCCTCAATGCCCCCTGGCAGAGGGTTCGCTAGCATGTAATGGCAACTCTTAACACATTGTTATGGTATTTGACAAAGAATGTCATGTAATATATCAAAAAACTATCATGCTGGTCATGATCTTTGCAAGATTGATGGATGGGATGTGTAAGCCAGGCAGGGTTAATAAGGGTTTCCCAGGCAAAGGAATATTGACTTGCCTCACTCTCCAAGTCTTGAATGCAAATGAAACTGGGTGAGCCAGAGACAATGGGAATTATATTTGCATACCGAGTCAACAGAAAATGCAAGTTTACAGAATGATAACAAGAGCAGCAGACATGGCATCTGCACCCCAAAGAACAAACAGCAGGGGAGAGGAACTTAGTCCAGTAGTACACCTCAAAAGGACACATTTCAAAGGTTTCCTGGACTATAAGAAGAGGGAGAAAAGGCATTGTGATGATCTGTCACTGAGGGAGCGTAAAGCAAAATGCTTTTTGTATCTATGATAGCTGAATACTGGCTCTAAGGACATGTGATATTGAGGAGGCTCAGTAAGAAGCTGATAAAGATTTCAGCTAGTTATATTTTAGTCACTAGAAAGCATGTTATACTTGTTTTATTTGTAACCATTTTTTGTTCCTATTATCCTCACTTGGTATCACTTCAATCTGTTCTTTATTAATAAACTTATTGGTTTTATTGTAAGTTCATCTCAGCGCAAAATATATGAAAGTGTGACTCCTCAGCTGAGCTAACAGGCTGGTGTGCATACTGCAGATTTGGAAATTTGTGTGGGCACAGTGATGGGCTGCATACTGCAGGACAACACTTCAAGGGAGCAGGGGTGGGAATGAAGTGCACCAAGTATTACCTTCAAGACCAAGTAAAGGCTGGCAGAGTCCTGAAAAATTTGTTTGGCTGGCTGGCTAAAACTGGAGCAGCGATCGGCAACCTCTGGCATTCAGCCCACCAGGGTAAACCCCATGGTGGGCCAGGCGGTTGTTTACCTGCTGCTTGTGCCGGTTTGGCCGATCACAGCTCCCACTGGCCACGGCTTGTCACTCTAGGCCAATGGAGGCTGCAGGAAACGGCAGCCAGCACATCCCTCGGCCCATGCCGCTTCCCACAGCCCCCATTGGCCTAGAACAGCAAACCATGGCCAGTGGGAGCTGCAATCGGCTGAACCTGTGCACGCAGCAGGTCAAAAAACCTGCCTGGCCCACCTGGGGGTTTACCCTGGTGGGCCGCAGGCCAAAGGTTGCTGATCCCTGGACTGGAGTATCAGGTAACCAGTCACAAGCAGTTTAGCATCAAACTGCTCTCTGAGGCAAAGCAGGAACCAAGTGACTTGCAGTTCTGGACATGTCAAAAAAGCTAAGGGTGGGTTGTGGAATGGGCATATGTAACACCCCAAAGAACAGTTACTAGAGGGTAACTTTTTCTTTAAGTAATTGCATACATGTCCATTCACTGTAAGTGACTCCTAAGTGGTTTTTTCAATGGAGGTGGGGCTACGAGTCTCACCTGAAGAATTACTGTAGGACTACTTTCCCTATATTCACTTTGTCCCTTGATGCAGTCGTAATTACGTAAATGTCTTGCAAAAGTACGTACAGAGGTCTGGGTTGCTACCCTCAAGTGTCAGTAGGAACATTTCCCACAAATGCAGTAAATATTGAATGTGCTCTAGATCAATGCAATAAATATTTCAGTAGTTGTCAGATCTTTGGCAGTGTAAGACATGGAAGTGTGGCTGGTAACCCATTTAAAAAAGTCTAACTCAGGATGATGTCTCATTCTCTACCAAGAACAAAACCTTTTCAGCTCTGTTTCCTATTCAGATAAAATGCCAAAGCAATACTGACTGAGATAATAGACAAAATATTTTGGATATGAATTTGGAATGAGACCTAGGCTGCGCCTTGCCCTTGTAGAATACTGCATGAGGGTCAATAACCGTAGCATACAATTCCCCCATTTATGTAATGGCCACTTTAAAAAAAAGCAGCCACTTTATCCAAAAAATGCAATATCAAACAAAAGGATAACGGCTCAAATAGAGGCCCTATAAAAGCTAAAAACTAAACATGTCACATGACAGTTGGATCCAGATAGCCAATCCTCAGGAATCTGGTTACCATTGGATGAGTGGAGACAGTCCTTCCAGCAGTGCAAGGGTGAAATGCAAAAATTGAAGTCCAATGAGTTTTGACGGGACTGCTAGATCAGGGGTTCTCAAATTGCGGGCTGTGACCCTCAAGGGGTTGCAAAGTTATTACTTGGGGGGGTTACAAGCTGTCAACCTCCAACCCAAACCCCGCTTTGCCTCCAGCATTTATAATGGTGTTAAATATTTATAAATTTAAAAAAATTGGTAAGGGGGTTGCACTCAGGCTTGCTGTGTGAAAGGGGTCACCAATACAAAAGTGAGAACCACTGTGCTACACGTAGTCCAATATTTTCTGGACTGCAAACTGTAGGATACATTGTGGTGAGCTGCACAGATGGAGACATTTCCACTTACTAAAGCAAGTAGCTCTTGTGGAAGGTTTTCTACTATTAAGCAAAATATTCCAGACTGCTGCTGAACAGTGTGCCTCTTCTGGGATTAGCCAGAAAGAAAAAGTCATGAAGCAAAGCATGTAGGTGTTGCACCTGAACCCACAAACATGATTCTGGGATATTAAGTTCCTGACTAGCAGCAGAAGTAAGGGAGCTTTGGTGGCCTGCCTGTACAAACCCAAGTACCAAGGTTATTCCTCCCAGGCTGGGGCTCTGAGAACCCCCCTGCCCCAGTCTTGTTTGAGTTTTTTTTTTTTTTTAAATACCACCACTCTGGAAATTAGTATTGGTGGGTAAGCATACAGAAGATCATGTTTCCATGGAAACATGTAAGCATCTGAGATGGAAGCCTGACTAATCTGTTCTGGAATAGAAATGGAGGCATTTTCCTGTTCTGCTCAAAGGAGACTAACATTCTTGACTCGAGACCACTCATAATCTAGACTGAACAATTTGGCTAGAGGATCTGCCAGGCAACTGATTGCCTGGAACATGTGAAGCCTTGAGAATTATTCAATTCCTTATGCAGAAATTCCACTGTTTAACCTATGTCAAGAGGCAGTCTGACCTGGTACCCCCTACCTGCTTACATAAAACAGCTGCTATGTCTGAGCACCTGTATGGCATTGCCATGAATGTGGTAGGAACTGCTGACATTTTGAATACTGCATGCAGTTAGAGAGTATTTGTGTAACCTGGCCTCATGAATGGACCATGTCCTGAGGTTGCTGTTCTGCCACATATGCTCCCCACTCCACAGCAGAAGCATTTGCTAGTAAAGTCATAGAAGGGAGAGTTGGTGAGAATAGGCCCACCCTCCACTGTCCTGATTCATCCACCAATCCAGGGACCACACTGGCTGGGATGCATACAAACGTGTTCAGGTGACAGACTCACTTTACTCCCATCTGCATACATCAGGGATGGAATCTTTATCACATACATACAAGCAACCATTTTCCCCAAGAGCCTGAGGCAGTTATGTACTGTGGTGTGTAGTCTTCAAGAAGCAGCCACAAGAGGGTCCTAGATAGTCAAAAACTGAGTTTGGGGCAGGTATGTCCTGGCTGAAGTAGAGTCTAGGAATGTGTCAATGAAATATCTCCCTGCTGGATTATCAGACCTAAGCAGCTGAACAGATGGAGGATTTGTCCACTTGCTGACTGGAGTGATCCATTTGAATCAATCATCCAGGTATGGATATAATCATATGTCCCAAATCCAGAGGTAAGCTGCCACTAAAACCATGCACTACATGAAAACCCTTAGTGCCAACAATAGCCTGAAGGGGAGTATAGTGAACTGGTAATGACCTTCTCCTACAATGAACTTTAGAAACATTCTGTGACCCCAGTAGATTGCCACATGGAAGTAGGCATCCTGTAAGCTAAGGGCAGCACTCCATTCTCCCAGATCTAGCGCAAGGATAACGGACAAGGAAATCCATATGGAACTTCAACTTTTTGCTGCATCTGTTTAGTCTAGAATGGGCTTGACACTCCATCTGGATTTGAGAATTAAAAGATATTGGACTAAAAAAATAAATGTCTAACTGGATGAAAAATGAGTACCACTATGTACAGTTATATACTAATTACATACAAGCTCCGACTGCCAACAGTAAGAAGAAACTGAATGAGAACAGGGCCGCTTCATCCTTTCTACTCTACTCCAGGCATGAAGAAAAAAGTGCGGGCCATACATGTCCAATCATATGGGCACTGCTAGAGAAAATACTCTGGCACCAGTCGAACTATGCAATCACAAAGAATTAGATTTTGCAGCCTTCAATGCATCTATAGATTGAGGAACTTTCCAGACCTCAGAGATGAAACGGCACTTTTGAAGGTGTTGATAGCATGTTGATAGCATGTACTACTAATGTATTCTGACACGGAAGGGAAAGACTAAAGTTTACTTTGATGAAGTGTTAAAAGTTTCTCTCCTTATCTGCTTACATCCCTATGCTGTAAGTCCTCAGCAGTGGACCTTCACCGAGACTGTTGGGGCCAGTGAAAGTGCAAGTTTGTTATACCCAATCCAGAAGAGTTTGAAGTTAGGGTTCCAGAATTAACTCATTGGCACACTGATCAATCTCCTTTGCAATAAAAATGCAAGCGTTATCACACTGAAGGGTTTAGTTTGGTCTCCAAAGGTTAGTTCTGAATTGATGCATGGCTACTATTACATAATACTCTAGAATAAAGCCAGCATGCATACAACCCACAGCTTCTAAACCATCAGTACTGAGAAAATGGTCCTATTCTCCAATAGGAAGCATGCCACTGTGTTGTATTAACTAGCCCTACTCTTAATATACAGATTAATTGACCATTACGCCTCAGTCAAAACACATTACACATCTCAGTCCTTTAAGATGAAGGATTCCAGGGAAGTATGCACAGTACTCAGTATGAGACCTCCAACTATGTTCATTTGTACAGCATCTTACACTTGCAAAATGCTCAGTATATTACATTATGTTTACCCAGGAATAAGTGTAGAAATTAATGTTATTTATCCCCTCCCCAAATAGCCAAAAACTTACACGTCGTTCCAACCACAGCTTTCTCACTGCCTTCTAGAAGATCCCAGAAGTAGAGTGATGATTGCTCCATCTGGTCTTCAACACTTGAAAGCAAAAAGGAAAAAAGTTAACAGACCAGAGAAATGTTCCTTTAGCTATTCATTTTTCTGCTTATGATAATTTGTAGTCCTCAGCAGTTCTGTCTCTTTTCTTTAGGAACAGGATTAAAGTCAGGGCCATTCTTTTAATGCAATCACCATTATTGCCTTTTCAAATTAAAAGGCCACTAAAAATAGTACTATGCATTGTTTACCTAGAACAGCAGCCCCACTAACAGTATTTCTTATTTCAATAAGCTCTCTTCAGTTAGTCCAGTGTTACACACAGTTGGACATAATTCTAACCAGTTCTGTTTGTGGTTTTGGGACCCTGGATATTGTTTTAGTTTAGCATTTTGCCACTACTGGTCAACAGTAGTTTGAAGCGTCTCTCATCCACTTGAGAAGATTCAAGCCCAAAAAATCGTTTCATTCAATATTTAGCTGTTTGACCAGATGAGTATGTGTTCTGTGAATTCAAGATGTGGAATGTATACTGAAGTGTTTATGATAAAACAGTTGCTTTATCTCAAATATTGTTGCAAGTTATACTTCTAAGGTACGTCTTATGGACCAGTGGTCAGCCAAGTTTAGTTGTACATTACCAGAGTCGTTTGAGGCAGGTGTGTAAAAATTAAGATGTTTTCTCCTTACTTCGTAACTTCAAGGTCTCTAGCCCATACTTTGATAAAATAAGGCCTTCAAAAGGCTCACGTTACATTCTCAATATTCAGCACTAACCTAGCTGGTCTTAACCAATTGATTGGTTTAGTCTGACACTAAGACAAGAATCAGATTACACTTAGAAATAGAATATACAATTAGTTTTAACAGTAAAGGTCTTGAGAACTCTAGTCAATCTATATCCGCCATCCCATTAAAGTAAATAAATTAGTATGGAAAGCCAGGAAATGGGTGTAGTCCCTTGCTGAAAGAAGCCTACTTTAAAAATGAATTGTAAAAGTACTCCTGTATAATGGAATGCTTAAAGAATTCAGTAGCCTAAACACAGACTGCACATTTTGATCAGCAAGATTTTTGGTGAAATGGCTGAGTAGCATCGCTTCCAGCTGTACAGAATAAGGACCGTGCCCCTTACAAAACTGCATAGGTAGTATCATGCTACAGTCAGCCAAATATGTAGAGGGACCATATGAAGAGATGAAAATGGCATGATGTCAATATTGGTCAGCGTTCTAGACAGTGAATAAAGGAGGCCAGAAATAGCGTTGTGGCCTTCAAATACACCAAGGTCTGACATTTTAGTACCTGGATTAATTATTTTAATGCCAAAGCAGCCGCCACATTCTTTGGCCTGCTGCTTGCATTTGCAGCTGATAACCAGTGCTGATATCAAAGATGGGGCCCAAAATTATTGGCTTTCATACCTCTTTGGTATGGATCAAAGATCTACTGCCTCATTTCATGTATACAGAAGGGATCATTCCCTTCCTCAGGGAACACATGTTTATGACACTCGGTGCACTTCTTCCTGAAAGGAAGGGCAGAAGTGCCACTCAGAACTGCCACCTGGCCTGCTTGGTGAAAGTATATTACAGTGGGAAGCACTCCCAATATTGGCACTTCATTGTACTGTCAAACTGGAAAGATTGAAGGGCATTGTGTACCAGTTACAAGCAACTTGCACCACTGGGGATCAGAATGCACACTCCTCAGCAAATCTGCCAACCTAAATTTTGAGCCCTGTGGGGGGAAGTTACTAACCTGTGGAGTAACTTGTTCTCCAAGGTAGCTCACACATGTCCATTCCACTCCGGATGTCTGTACACCCACCCACCAGAAATTTTCCATCAGCTGTACCTGTTGTATTGCTTGCACTCCCATACATCACTGAGTGAACGTATAAAAGGCAGAGCTGGCCCTAGCTTCTCCTCAGGTCTTTACTGGAACTCCAATGTAGAGGTAGGCAGGTGGATCATGTAAGAGACATGTGCATCACATCTCAAAGAACTGTTACCGAACAATGCAACAGTTCCAGTGATTGCACTTGGGCATTACACTACTGGGGACTCAAGCTGTGACACTGGCAGACCAGCCAACCTGTGTACGACCCATAACTTAAGAGGCATTACAACTGTAATCAAGACAATTCACTTGTAAGTGAATTTCAAAGAGATGAACTAGACCAGCAATCATTAACCCATTCATTTGTGGTAACAAAAACCAAGGGTAGATGCTAACTGTATTTGTTTACCTATATCCTGTTAGTTTAACAATGTAACCAAAATAGCTTGTAGACACTAATTCCCTTTAACACCTTAATTGCCTAACATTATGTATGCAACTGTGTTCAGTTAACCTTAAGACCAAAGATGAGACACTGCAGGAAACTATCTACATTGCCTTCAGCTTAACTGTTATAAGAACTGGCTAATTGCCTTATGTAAATAAGTGCAACCAGTTAACCTGTGTATGCATAGGAAATAGAAGATTAGCTTCAAAGCAAAGGTCCACAAACTATCTGCACTGCCTATTCTTCCTTGGAGGAAATCCCTTCTGTGAAAATTTCTGAGAGGCAGCTTGAGAGTTACAAAAGAAGATTCAGGCCTGACCCTTTCATCAGTAGTCTACTGAACTTTGAGCCAAAGGACTGATCTTGCAAATAGTTATCTGGAATACCCTGGAAAATGTATGGAAAGATATCAGATTTTACCTCTAAGCTGCCTTTGGATTCTGACCTTTAGGGGGGAGAGGAATCACTTGTAGTATGATTCCTTAACCATTCAATAACTTTATTAATAAATCTTTAGGTTATTAAGGGTTGGCTGACAGTGGGATATTTGGGCTAGATCTGAGACATATGTTGACCTGAGGGTAAATGATCCTTTGAGTGGTAGAACTTTAAATATGGTGAATAGCATTTTCAGTAACCTCTCACTATATTAGACTTGGTCATCTGGATGGGAGCCAAGGGCTGGAATGCCTGAAGGGGACTGTTTGGCTTCTTGTTAACCAGTGTGGTATTACAGAAGCTCTTGTTACTGGCATGGTGAATCTAATTATAGAATAAACCACCAGTTCGGGGGATTGTCTGCCCTGAGTGTGGTATTCAGTGTGCCCATCCCAGGCACCCAGTCACACAAGCCATAAGAACAGCAGGTGTAATCGGAGGCTATTTTAATAAAGACTGGAGACCAACCCATCCAATTCTGGCTTCATCTCTGGAGTCTGGAGCCACTGCACAGTGGGAGGTAAACATGGGAACCAAGGACCAGGATGCTGCTCTACAAGTGTCTGCAACTGAAACGAGCACCAGAAAGGCCACAGAGAGATTGTGACCTCATCTAATGAGCTGTGACTGCTAGGTGGAGTGACATAGCACAGGAAGATAAGAAGAAATTCTCTGGGTGGAAACAGATTGCCACTGCTACAAATAGCTGTGAGGATTTACAGAAATGCCTGGTTCATTCTAGGTAGAAGGTTAGATGTTTCCTGATGTCCAAGGTATGCAAACACTCTTCTTTTGGTAGAATATGGAAAAACTGGCTAGTTGATGTGGAAAAGTGACACCACCTTTGGAGGAGTATGGAGGTAAACCTTGTCCTTCAAAATAAGACTCTATATGGAGGGCCCAACATTAAGGGGAACAGTACCGCTACTCATCTGGTTGTGGTAATGGCCACCAAAATTGCCATCTTCATAGCTGACAGTTCAAATGGGGAACCTATAAGACTTGACAGAATGAAGTTCAGCTCCCCTAGGGGAAACAGGGTTGTGTCCTAGAGGGTATAATTTGACTAAGCCTTTTAAAAACCTTATGTACAAGTCACTGGGGGAAAAAAAACAGAACTGTTTACTTTAGGATGGAATGCTGAAATAGCTAATAGATGTATTATGATCAAACTGCTAAACCTTGATGCTTCAGGTAAAATAAGCAGTCCAGGATATGTTGAACTGAAGATGGAAAAACCAACTCCATTTAGTTCTTGTAAAATACTGGGGGGGGGGGGGGGTGAAGGGGGAACCACAGACTTAAGTACATGAAAAGTTATAAGGGTGATAAATTGTTCTCCTTAGCCACTGAGGACAGGATAAGTAGCTTAAACTGCATCAAGAGATATTTAGACTAGACATCACGAAAAACTTAACTGTAAGGGTAGTTAAGCACTGGAACAAATTGCCTAAAGGAGGTAGTTAAGTTTGTCATTGTCTAACCTATTCTTAAACCACAAACACCTGTCAAGGATGGTCTAGATGAGTGTTTCTCAACCTTTTTGATACCATGGACGAGGTTGCTGCCTTCCTAAACTGTCAGGGAGATCTCAAGGACTGGGGCACTGGTCCACAGACTGGCCATTGAGAAACACTGATCTAGATAATACTTAGGCCTGCCTCAGCGAAGAGGACAGGACCAGATGACCTATCAAGGTCCCTTCCACTCTACAGCTTTATGATTCTATTTGGCATATCTTCTTGAACTCTTTCAAACAAGACAGCTCTCTAGTATCTAGTCATGGAGCATTATGAAGGGACTGTAGGGGACCATGATCTTGGGAGATTAGGTCCAAGTCTAGTGGAAGTGAAAATGACTTTCACTGACACTGCCAAGAGCATAGAGAACCAGTGTGACAGTCCCATGCTAGGGTTATAAGTCTGACTCTGGCCTGGTCATAAATATAAAGGGAAGGGTAAACACCCTTAAATCCCTCCTGGCCAGAGGAAAAACCCTTTCACCTGTAAAGGGTTAAGAAGCTAAGAACCTCGCTGGCACCTGACCAAAATGACCAATGAGGAGACCAGATACTTTCAAAGCTGGGGGGGAGGAATACAAAGGGTCCTCTGGGATTTTTTTTTTGGCCAGGACCAGAGCAGGAATGCAGGTCAGAACTCCTTTAAAGAGTTAGTAAGCAATCTAGTTAGATATGAGGTAAATTCTGTTTTGTTTAAATGGCTGATAAAATAAGCTGTGCTGAATGGAATGTATATTCCTGTTTGTGTCTTTTTGTAACTTAAGGTTTTGCCTAGAGTGATTCTCTATGTTTTGAATCTGATTACCCTGTAAGGTATTTACCATCCTGATTTTACAGAGGTGATTCTTTTACTTTTTCTTCAATTAAAATTTTTAAGAACCTGATTGCTTTTTTCATTGTTCTTAAGATCCAAGAGTTTGGGTCTGTGTTCAGCTATGCAAATTGGTGAGGATTTTTATCAAACCTTCCTCAGGAAAGGGGGTATAGTGCTTGGGGGGATATTTTGGGGTGGGGGAGAGGAGAAGACATTTCCAAGTGGGCACTTCCCCTGTTGTGTAACACTTGGGTGGTGGCAGCTTTTAATCTAAGCTGGTAAGAATAAGCTTAGGGGGTCTTTCATGCAGGTCCCCACATCTGTACTGTGGAGTTCAGAGTGGGGAAGGAACCTTGACAGGCCTGATACGGTCTTATCTTTAGTAATACTTGTGAATGAGTGGGACTGATGGAAAAAGCATGGAGGAGCCTGCCTGACCATGGCAGTAAAAACACATCCATTATGGAACCCAGGCTATGACTCTGAAGGAAACAGAACTTCAGACAGTGTCACAAACAGGTCCACCTAGGGAAATTCCCACTACTGGAAGCTGTGTCTGGCCACATCGGGACAAAGTGACCACTTGTGGTGATCCAAATGATCTGCTCAGGCAGTCTGCTAGGTCATTCTATATCCCCAGCAGATAAGATACTTCCAGATCTACTAAATTAGCAATGCAGAGTTCCCAGAGTAGAGCCACCTCCTGACAGAGTGGAGAAGGGTAGGCTCCCCTCTGCTTGTTGAGGTAGCATGTTGTTGCTGTGTTTGAAAGGATTAGCAGGCTGCTTCCCCTAATCTGTGATCAAAATATGTGGCATGCCAGCCTGACAGCTTTTCATTCTGACATGGATGTGTAAAGCTAAATCTTCGGAGGACCACAGTAATAGCATTATCAGATAGATACATCTAGTCTAGGAGGGAGAGCCTATCACTAGCATCAACATCAGTTGCAGGCAGGCAAATGAAATGCATGCCCATGCATCTGTGGACAAATCCAGACAATCCAGGAAAATGAGAACATCGTGAAGGTGCCCTTACTACAGAGGGTATGTGATAGCAGCTTGGTAGGTAGATTGATGCCAACCAGCCCTGCGAAGTTCTGAGGCATAGTCTGATGTACTGAATTATGTAGATGCAAGAGGCTATATATCGCAGAAGCCTCAAACAGTTTTGTGCTGCTGTGACTGGGTGAGCCTTCAAACTGAATTGACTGAATTGCCTGGATCCTAAAGTCTGAAAGAGACCCTGGCTTGTAAACAGTCCAGTACAGTCCCTATAAACTTAATCCTCTGAAACAGGGAAAGGAGACTTTTCTACATTAATTAGTAGTCCCAGAGGATTGAACATTGACTGGATCAGGGCTACACTGCTCTAACTGCAATTTGGAATAGCTCTTGACAAGCCAGTCATCCAGGTAGGAGTAAACCTGAATTCACGATCTTCAGAGGAATGCAGCTGCTACTCCCATAAATTTTGGAAAGACCCTATATGCTGCTGACAGGCCAAAAGGTAATACAGTGAACCCAGAATGATTTTGATTTACCAGAAGCCAGAGGTACTCCCTGTGTGCTTGACTGCAATATGGAAGTATGCATTTTAAGTTGAGGGCCACAGTCTCCAGGTTGAGGATAATAGAAGTTGGATGACCATGCAGAACCTTATCTTTTCAAGAGCCTTCTGAGTTTACGAAGGTCAGAAAACCCCCTTCCCCACTTCATCATTGGGATTAGGAAATAAAACCCCTTCCCTCTGAGACCATGTGGAATCCACTATCGCTCCCAACTGAAGGAGATGCTGCACTTCTTGAATGAGAAGCACCACATAAGAGTAAACCCCAGAGAGGTCTGGAGAAGGAGTAGAAGCAAACTGGGGAGCATAAACCACCTCTTCAGTGCCCAAGACCCACTGGTCCAAATAATTCAGGACCAAGCATAGTGGAAGTGGGACAGTTTAAGAAGGTGAAGGAGTTTGGGTCTCGAGAGGTGGAGACTGATATGACAACCTAGACCAGCCCATCAAAATGACTGCTTTGTACTTCCCAGGTGTTTTGAAGGGACTGGAGATGGAGCCAAAGCAGCATGAGGGGAAAAGGATGATGCCCAGGTCCTGTTAAGGAGATGAAGCAGAATACCAGTGCATCTGCTGGAACTGATCCTGTTAACTGGGTCAGGTGTGCACAAGCCTAAGGACTTAAAGGTGGCTTTAGAGTCCTTAACCCCACAGAGCTTGCTGTCTATCTAGTTTGAAACTAGTGAAAGGACCCTCAAACAGTAAGTCCTGGATAGTATTCTGGTCTTCCCTATGAAGTCCAGAAGACTGCAACCAGATGATCTGTGCTTAGCAGCTGCAAAAGCCATGGTTCTAGCTATTTAATCTGCTGTATCCAGTCATACTTATAGTGATGTGCTTGTGACTAGTCTCTTTCTGGTCAATGAGGATAGAACTCCTGCCTCATTTCTCAGAAGCAACTCTCAACTACTCTAT
Source organism: Lepidochelys olivacea (assembly GCF_965140295.1). Lineage (NCBI taxonomy): Eukaryota > Metazoa > Chordata > Testudines > Cheloniidae > Lepidochelys > Lepidochelys olivacea. The sequence continues at coordinate 245,357,491 of NC_140411.1, forward strand.
GGAGTCCCAAAAATTAAAACTATGATCTCAGCAGAACCTTAAAAACCCCCCATTGAATAAATCTTTCTGCTAAATAAGTCCAGCCTTTTAGCATCTTTTGCTGTGGGGTGACAACCTGGTGCCTTGTTACTCTCTCATTAGCAACTGTCATGACCAATGAGCCCAATGGTGGGGGAGTACAGAGGTACTCAAAACCTTGGGAGGGTACAAAGTATTTTCTTTCTGCCCTTTTTGAGGTGGAAGGCAATGAGGATGGAGTCTGCCATAAAGTTTTTATAGGCTCTAGTACTGCCTCATTAATTGGCAGAGTCACCCTGAAATGATAAAATGTCAACCAGGTGATGTGTGGACTCCCTGACCTGCACACTCAGGTCTGAAGACACTCTTCAGCAACTCCTGATAAACTTTAAAATAATCAGGAGGAGGAAGAGAAGTTACCCATAATGAAACAGCTTCATCTGGAGAGGAAGCATGACTGGAACGAATAGAATCTTCTACCACCTGTTGCTCTGGCTCTAGGACCTGTTCTTGATGCTCAGTATCAGGCCTGGTATGACTCTGGCGATTGAGCTGCCCAGTGCAGAGACTCCACCTGTCTAGACAAAGATACCGAGTACACACTGAGGGGAAGATCTGGAAGCTGGGGGAACCCCCAAAGGTTCCAAACTAGCCACTGATATGTGGCCAGACCTTATTGGCCTGGCCACATTCCCATGGTAGTTCCCATTGACTGGTTGTGGTGGCAGGCTGGGAGAGAAGATTGTGAGGAGACCAGCAGGTCCTGCTTTGGGCTTTGAAACATACCATCCCACCTCTGAGTCTGATGAGGAAGACTCCCCTTCCTCTGACTATTGAGGGACTGATCCAGTTTGAGCCAGAGACTGGTGCGGAGAACCTGCTAATCATATGAGCAGCAGCATCATCATCACAGGTTTCCCCTTGGACAATACTGAAGGGCTGCCTATGTGGGAAACAGGCTACTGCAGCACCAAAGCTTGAATTGCCAGTGCTGGATGTGGTAATGGACACCGGTACTGACCAGCAGAGCTGATTCTTTGCCCCCAAATGCCCCTGGGGTAGTCAGCACTGAGATAGTGGCCCGCAATGCTGAAAACTGTGCCACTTCTGTCATGGTGCTTGACAGGGCTCTTTGCAGCACTGGAGCTAACTACCAACTTCTCTGAATTGGTGGCTGAGTATTTCAGCTTAGGTCTCTCAGGTGCACTCTACTCAACTCCTTCTCATCCCTCTTTGCAGGCTTAGAGGGTGAAGACATTTCCCTGGCTGGGGCTTCTTTGTAAGTCTTACTTTTTCCTCAGTAGTGGCAAGGGAGATCAGTGCTGAGATTCAGCTGAAGGTGGAGGCATGCTGCTCACTCAAGTTGCAGCACTCAAAGTCAAACTAGGACAGCTCTGATGGTAGCCTGAGCCATGCCTTCATCAGAAGAATTTCAGCCTATCCTCCATTATGGGCTGCAAATCTGGCAATGGTCTGGTGTGCCTCACCTAAGCCCTTCAGTCAGCTATTCGGGTCCCTCATTGGCACAGGCCTCAAACAAGAAAGTCTGAATCAGTCATGGGGCATACCTCAATACCGTACACAGAAGAAACCCGGAAATGCAAAAAACACTACCCAAAAGTTTTTTTTAAAAACAGCTAAAACTTATAAAATACTAACCAGACTAATCACCAAACTATATTATATGCACTATTATATACAAAAACAGAACTTTTTGGTATTTAACAGGGTTCCAATGACAATCAGATGGTAAGAATGAACGGAGGGGCCCAGGGACAGCTCTGCTCTTTATATCTGCATGCAGCGGCATGTAGCAGCAGGGGGAGCTCAAGCTGCCCAACAAGTATTGCTGAAGGAAAAAAGTGACCACTATGCAGATAGCACACAGACAGACACCAAGAGTTAATTGTACATGTGCAAACACAAAGTGGTAATCCCATTATGTGCCAGATCCCAAATTGCTGTTCCAACAGATTGTTGTGGTTTTTTAGAACATACTATACATTTTATTTTGAGAGTTATTACACAGGTATTCTATTATATGATAGACTGATTAGTGAGGAAAAAATCAACCTACCTCAGGCTCTCATTTCTTTCTGAGCATGTCAGTTTTGCAAATCTAATGAGGTAGTCTAGTTCTTTAGAAGGTAAATATATTGCACCATTCAAGCCACCTTTGAAGTCTTTCTGAACATGCTCTTGAGTGAAATTCTGTAGCACATACTGGATTTGCAGTATTGTACGCAGATTTTTCTTCTCTGCTTCAAGCTTAGTTATAGTCTCCCGTCTCTGAGCCTTCCTCTGCGCTTTCAGCAGCTGTTAGAATACAAGAGTGAGTTGGCCCACTAGTCAGGGTATGATAACTGTTTGGCCCTCCAGTTTCTAATTTCCAGTCCAGCACCCAGATTTATAAAGGTAGTTAGGCACCTAAAGATGCAGATAAGCGCTTACTGGGATTTACAAAAGCACTTAACCCATACTTAGGCACTTTTGTAAATCACACTAAGCAGGTTTCTGAATCTTTAGGTGCCTAAATACCTTTGCAAATCTGACTTAGTTTCTAACCTTTCACTTGATGCCAATTTCCTCTTTGGCCTACACTAAAACACGCAACAGTCATCTATAATAAGCCAATTATGTATTTGAGGTTTGTAAGCTATGAAGTTAAATTACTTTGAGTGCTAATTAAAAACATGATTTCAACCATATCATGAATTCCATATATTCTGCTATGGGAAATTACATCATGAATCACTGGCATTTTGCCCTTCTCAGCTAGATTTTACATTACTGTAATTACATGTTAAAATATGTAGTTATGAATATGCTATACAGTGAACGCAAAAATGGTCAAAAATGCAAGGAAAGGTTTTGTATTGTAAACCATACTACTACTAAAAAAGAAAAGGAGTACTTGTGGCACCTTAGAGACTAACCAATTTATTAGAGCATAAGCTTTCGTGAGCTACAGCTCACTTCCTCAGATGCATATCGTGGAAACTGCAGCAGGCTTTATATATACACAGAGAATATGAAACAATACCTATTCCCACCCCACTGTCCTGCTACTATTTACTACTGAAAGAGTACTTCAGTACAGAAGTTCCTAGTTGTCACAGTACACCAGAACCCCAAAAATACTCCCTTGATTTTCCTATATTGACAAGACAAACATTTAATTACAAGAGTCCTAGGAGAAGTAATTTCGGTAACATGTAGTTTCCCGGTGTATTCTGTGACAAGGCCCCTCCAACATGTTTTGTGGCACATCTGTATCAAGCTCTGCAGCAAAAATTTAGTGATTTCCAAGTCATTCCAGAACTAAGTAAAAATACACTAAAGTTGCTCTATTTAACTACTGAGCAGTAACATTTGAGGACTTTGATTTGCAGCAGTGTAATGAAGGAATATCAGTTAGCATAGAAGGGCTGCAAGGAGTTCTTTTTTCTAGCACTCACTTCTGGAACATTAAGCTTTAGCACATTTTTGCAGAACCATACTTGGTAGAAAGACAAGACAAGGAAAACATGAGAATCCAGTGATTATGCTTCAATAAGGGAGTAACTAGCTGCTTTTAGCTTTTCATGTAAACATCTTGTAATCTAATATACCCCAGGGAAGAACATACATTTACATCGAACAGCAACATGGAGAAGTAAATATTCTTGAAATATGAAATGCTCTTAAAAACAAGTTAAATTTGAGTGAAATATACAGATGAGTGCAAGTTACATCCAGAAGTTTAAGAAACTAATAATGGCTATAAGTACCCAACTTATGATGGTGGCACAGCATGTAGACTTTCCAGACTCAACTACTCTAGAAACAGTCTTTTAGCCCTCTGCTTACCATTCACTGTTGTTCTTTCACTAGCCTAAGGACTAAGTTATACCTGAAACCAATACAAATGCAAGAGGAAAGACTTCTCTAGAAAGACTGCTTAGATCCAGCCAATGATAAGACCTGTTTTATGGAACCTTTCATATCCCAGATAAGGCAGGATAAGCCCTGGATTAGAACTTTTGACGACAACGATGTCTGTCAGAACACCAGTAGGCTAACTTCTACTCAAGAGAACCTCAAAGTTTCACATAATGGTGAAAGGCTTTGTAAAGTGAAGTAACATCCCCAGTTCTGGAATGTGAACATTGTATATGAGCCCCAAATACTGAGTAATTTTCCCATTAGTGTTTTTGGCTCTTCATAGCCAATATTTTCCATCTCTTTTCCATTGTTTATTTTGTGCTTGAAGCTAAGTTGACTTTGGAAGGAGTGGAAACTGAGTTCTTTGCCTTTTGCATACAGGTGAAGTATAATCTAGCTTCTGTAGTGAACTTCTGCACTTGGCCCACTAAGAACAGAGTTCAGTACTGAAACTCAGACCGCCAAAAAGGGTTGTTATTGTACAAATTGATCCTTGTCCACTTGAACCAGAACATCCTGGAGTCATCTGAAGTTGACTGCACTTTGGATAGATTTAAGCAGTAGTTTTATGAAACTAGATGCTCTTAAATCACTGGCCTTCATGTTCTACCTACAGTATGTGCAAATGTCTGAAGTGATCCTGTACCTTGACCACACTTTCACCACTCTCCAGACAAAATTTCAGCTTTACAGTTAATTAGATTGAGGCTATCCTGCTGTTCTACATGTTAATGTTACCTAGCCATAAAAATACTAGCTTTGCATTCTAGAAAATGAGGACTATCTGTAAGTCATGACTACCAGCTCTATCTTTTTAGATTAGTACGTTAGACAAAAGTTCAGAAGCTGTGTGTAACAGTGTATCTGATTGTTTTACAGAGGTTAGAGCACAAAGAGTAGGTTTTACTTACATCTTGGCTAAGTCCAGAAAAAGTCTTTTGAAGCTCCTTGGCAAACTCCAAATTGTGTACCACTTCATCATATTTCTCCACTGCCTCCTGCAATAGGCAGATATCAAACTAGCAGTGCATTTACCATATTTTTAATCAGTGACTAAGTCCTAACAATTCTTATAGTAAACTTAATATTTTTCAACTGTTAAGCTAAATTATACAGCTTTTATTACAGGTTCAATTTTGTTTATACCATCAACTTTTAAGTCACCTCACATGTGAAGTATTTCCTATTGTTACATGTAACACCCAAGATTACCATACCTGAGGTTATGAAGACACTCATTTTAAGGTTAGGTACTGCATAGACACTTTCACCATTTCCCCATATTCTTAACTGTAAACTCTCCAGGGCAGAGACTGTCCCTTCATACAGGTTTGTAGGACGCAAAAGTGCAATGCTACCTTATCCCGATTGGGAAGTTTGGGCACTATTGTAAATTTGTATTATTCATCTTTCCCTTTAGTTTATGTCAGAGGGACAGTGACAGAAAACGCATCAAGATATAAAAGCAATTTTATAACCACAGACGCTCACAAAAGTAGCTTCAGGTACTGTTCCCTTAACTTCTTCAAATTAACTGAAGTTATATCCTTTTTAAAAGGTGTACAATATAGCTAGCTTCATGTTCATAGAATGCTTTTGGAAATTAGTCTTACAGAAGTCACATCTGGAAAAGGAATTCCTGTCTGCTTCTCTAACCAAAGTTTAGTTCTCATTCAAGACTAGATAATGGAGCTTCTCTGAAATAATCACTTAAGATAGACTTGGGAGTTCAACAACCAAGACAGTGTATGTTTAATGAAACTGGTTTACAACAACCCCAATAGTTGGAATTGTCTAGTTTTATTAAAAAGAAAAGGAGTACTTGTGGCACCTTAGAGACTAACCAATTTATTTGAGCATAAGCTTTTGTGAGCTACAGCTCACTTCATTGGATGCATTAAGTTTCAGAAGTGCTTTGGAGGTAGTAATTCCTGCAGTATTTTTAAGTTAAACAATAGAGCATTTTGCTATTACATGATCCCCAGAGTGAAAGCAATTAGTCCAGACTATTTGTAATTTATAATGTGACGCTTTAAAGTTGGATTAAAGGGATGCTGTCAAGTTAATGCCAGACCACCTCAACTGGGAGCCTGTGTTTTGTATTCTTTACAATCTCAGAGTTCAGTTAACTCCTCCAGAAAAATATGCAGAAGAGTAAAAAGTTAAGTATTGGTTAGACTCAGATCAGATATTTACCAAGATAAGAAGCATTTAGAATCAGGAAGAGCTAGTATACAGCCATCAATTGTACTTGCATAAATGTAAGCAGTCTTCCTTTTAGGCACCAGTTTACATTCAACAATTTAAAACAGAGCACAGAAACTAGCTGGAAAATTTTACTACAGCTTCAATTTGTTTTTCTGCTCATAATGTTTTAAGAGATGTTACTGTATGTTACCAACTGTTTTAATGCTAATGACTTCACTTAAGGCAATAATTTTGAGACCAGGCCCTAATAGTGCAAATCTGATCATATAATATTGATGTCACGCTCTTATATTTAATAGCCAATTTCCAATTAGAAATAGGATTAAAGTGGATTCTTAATCACTTAATCTTTTCAAAAAGATGTTACTACTACAACACTAATGCTTGCACTGGGACAGAAATGAGTTCTCCAAGATGATACCACTTAACATGGATGTCCCTACATGGTTTCCACTCAGCATGAAGTAGAGTTCTTGAACTCAAGTTTAAGAATTTGTTCTGAAACTAGCCTCCACCATGACTGTCTCTAATCTCAGAACAAATAGTAGAATTTGAACATAGAAGTTGCAATGTAAATTTAACCTCCTGCCCTAATTTAATATGAGAGTAGGGGTGGGCAAACTTTTTGGCCCAAGGGCCACATCAGCATTGTGAAACTCTATGGAGGGCTGGGTAGGGAAGGCTGTGCCTCCCCAAATGGCCTGGCCCCTGCCCCCTGCCCGCCCCCCTCAGAACCCCTGACCCATCCAAACCCCCCTACTCCTTGTCCCCTGACTGCCCCCTCCTGAGACCCCCCCCGATGCTAACCACCCCCCCCAGGACTCCATCACCTATCCACACCCCCCACCCCACTGCTTGTCCCCAACCCCTATCCACACCCCAACAGGCCCCCCAGGATGCCCATACCTATCCAACACCCCTGTTCCCTGTCTGACTGCCCCCTGGAATCTCCTGCCCCTTATCCAACCCCCGCTCCCCACTCCCCTACCATGCCGCTCAGAGCAATAGGAGCTTGCAGCCCCACCACCTGGCTGGAGCCAGCCACACTGCCCACGCTGCCCAGCAGCCCAGCGAGCTGGCAGGGAAGGGGGAACAGCAGGGGAGGGGCCAGGGGCTAGCCTCCCTGGCCGGGATCAAAGGGGCCAGGCAGGATGGTCCCACAGGCCAGATGTAGCCCATGGGCAGTAGTTTGCCCACCTCTGCATTACAGGCACATGCCAACACATTAGCTATAAGCAAGAAGGAAACAAGTTTTATTATAGGTTGCACAATAAACTTAAATATGATTAACATTTCAGTTTCTTGTATCTATTACATATTACCATAGCACCTCAAAGCCCTAGTCATGTAGAATTGTACAAGACAACTGAATGGCTTTTCATACTTCAGGCTAATTTGTAGTCAATAAGTGGCTCCTCATCTTCTTTATGGAGAAAGAATAAAAGTCATTAGAAAAGTAAGTTTAACACTGATAATTTCTTGTGTAATACTGGAAGCCAACACTTGGTCTCTTGAAAACTAGGTTAGCTCTTAAATATGCAGATTACATTTAAAGAGCTAGAGTGGCAGCTTTGAAAGTCTGTTCAGCCTGCAGAGTGGTTAAGGTACAGGCAATCACAAGCTCTTTGATCCATAGAGAGCTCTGGACCACCACCTGGAGTGAATTTTCCCCACAAATTAGGGCTCAGTCTTCCCAAGCTAGTGAATACTAAACACACATTTCATTTTAGAAATGACAGACTTGGACAATGAACAAGAGATTAATCTGAAAGCAGTCCCTGGTGAAGCAAGCGGACTATCACATGCACACTTGTTCAGAAAGTGGGGAGCATGACAGATCCTTAAGTGAACCTGATTGGTCCCTTAGGGTATACAATATTGGAGTGATGCATGGCTGACTGAAAAAGCTGCTCTCCTGCAGAGATTGAGTAGCCAGGATGAAAGGGGAGCACTCACACAGAATATTAGTATTTATGAAAATTCCATCCAAGAAGCTCACATATGAACTTCTCTCAATCCTCTTGCTGCAGGCGAGAAAAAAATTTTCCTGAAAGGGAAAGTTAGCGTGGGGTTGCTCTAGGACAGCTTTTTACATTTAATATAAAAAGTTATACCGTGGTTAAAGCTTGTTACACAGAATGCTCTGTCACATTTGATACAGGCTTTCCCAGTATTTTAGTCATCTTAGTCTTCTGGTTTTTAGTTGTCTATTAATGACCTATAGTGAGACTGAATTTTTAAATTCCCATTTTTTAATTACTGAAAGTGTTAAGAAAAAAGCCACTTCTAACATTAGGTTAACAGTGTAGCTTTTAAAATGTTGACACTTTTTGCATCTCAGATCAAAAAATGAAAGTCAGTGGTTTTATAGTTTCACTTGTCTAGTCATTTTCAGATTCAGTGTTGCAATGTGCAAGTTGCAAATAATGCAAGGGGATTTACATAGTAGTATTATCAGAATACTTAGGAGCACGATATGTTCCCCTCATTCATTCCACAGCTTAAATTTTCTAGCTACAGCCCCTTAAAAGTTTCCCGGACTACCCTCAAATTATGTTTGGCTACTGAATCCTAAAGAAAATAGGAAGAGCAGAAGCTGTTCCTCAAGAACCCAGCCCTGCTCAAATAGCCTCAACTCCAATTAATCTCAATGGAAACTGAGTACACAGCAACTTTGCTCTTACATTAACAGCAGGCCGTAGCCCACACAACTCCAAGTGTAACTGGAACAATTTGATAGGCACAGAGGTCTACTTTTCACTTCAGATAATGAAATTTCACCTATTCCATTTCTAGCATGTTTTTAGAATAAAAAGGGTAGGAAAGACTAGATTAAGTGTATTTGGTAATGATTATTAATTGCGGAATGGTCTTCTACAATTATTTGCATGTAGGTATTACTTAAAACAGTGCTTTTCAAACTTTTTTCCTAGCAACCCAGTTGAAAATTGGGTATGCCTGTGACCCAGAGCTGGGGGATGAGGGGTTTGGAGTGTGGGAGGGGCTCAGGGTTGGGATGGGGATGGTAATGAGGGGTTCAGGGTGTGGGAAGGAGCTCTGGGCTGGGACAGGGGGTTGGGGTACAGGAGGGGGTCAGAGCTCTGGGCTGAGGGTGCAGGCTCTGGGATGGGGATGAAGGGTTTGGGATGCAAGAGGGGGATCTGTGTTTGAGGGACTCAGGACTGGGGCAGGGATGAGGGATTTGGGGTGTAGGAAGGGGCTCTGAGTTTGGGGGACTCAGAACTGCAGTGCAGTGCTGACCAGAGCCACCACGACCCAGTCCCTTCCATTCCACGACTCAGTTCTGGACTGCAACCCAGTTTCAAAGCCACTGACTTAAACACTATGTTTTGTCCTTCTTCCCTTTCTGTCATTCATCACTGTTTTTCAATGGTAAGCAATTCAGGACAGGGACTGTCTGTGAACAATATAAAGTAAGCATTACTGAAATACAAGTATTGTTTATCTGAAGCTGCTGCACTAAGACACTAGGGCTAAGTCAGATGTGGTATTTGATACATAACCCAAGAAGCAGAAGTTTAATAAGCACTGCCATGAAGAATGACAATTCTGGTACCTTTGTCACAAGTTTGCTAAATATTTTTTAGACTTAACTTTAAAGATGGATTGTTATGCACTACAAAAAGTGCAAATTGACCATTCAGATGGTCAAAGTGATAAACTAAAGGATCTAGTTTAACAAGCCCTCAAGTTTGATTTCCCCCCCACCTCCCTTTACTTGTCTACACTCCCCATATCATAGAAGATTGAACAAGTCAGTTAAGGAGATTAACAAAAGAATGCACGCTTTTAGGAATTTTGGAATTAGTTACACAAGTTCTAGAATCAATCTTATTGAGGGCAGAACAGTGAAAATGGTAGTAGGCACTAAGCAAAGAATGATATTTGCCTTTTAAAAGAGGCAACATAATATTTCTACTAAATAAATTAAAGCTAGTTTCCTGCACTAGGTCACCCCTAACTGGCAGTGTTCCCATTACATTTCTTAGTGTAACTTTTGGTATGACATTCTACATGAACATGCTGCCATGCTTTTGATCATAAAAATACCAACAGCATTTAACATGGGACAATTTAAAAAAAAAGATATGCAGAAGGTTGTATCTCTTAGCCATCTACCATTTGTGTCCAGTTTCCCTTTGTAGCAGTATCTATGTCCTCCATTACACTAGCACTCAGCTGGCTTCTTATATAAAGGAGTTTAACTGTTGTGGCAAAACAAGAATCCAGCTGAATCAATGAAGGCTCCACCTGGCCTCATCTCTGCCAATGGAAGATATTCACTGATCACACTGGGACAACCACCCATAACTCTGCTCCTGAGCTTTAGGCCACTAGGCCACCTTGGGATAATTCTGCTGCCAAGGCTATATGGGCAGCCTCAGGGGACTTGTCTACACTGAAGTTATACCTTGTTAGAACACAATCTTGAAGAGTTCAGAAAACAAGACATCAGGATTACTTTAGCTGGTCATGGCTAACCTTAAATTAAGCCTAGAGTTAATGTCAGTTAGATCACAGTTAACATCACCATCCCTATCTACACCAAGTGCTAAGCCATATTTATCATGTGTTAGTTACCACAACTGATGGTTATGTTTTAACATGATGTAATTTCCCAACGTAGACAAACCCTTGATGGATACCACCCCAAAGACTGCAACTGCAGATGACAGGTTGAAGGCATAACAGATACTTAGTGACAGGTGGAGATCATGTGCTTCAAGAAATGGGACTTGACACATGCTCTCAAATGATGTCTGTTTACCTCAGTACCCAATTTGAAAGTTAAAAACAGGACAAATTTTTAGGGCAACCCACAACTGTCACTTTTCAGCTTGTCTACAAGAAGCAAGCCTATTTTGTTTTGCTTTGTGAATACTATTATGCAAATTTTCTGGTGGTACTTAATGCAACTTCTATAAAGCCATCATTGGTAACAATTATTCAATAGCATTCCTCAGCAACTTCAGCCTCATCTTCAACATGTTTGAAGCTTTCAAATATTACCCTACACAAAACTATTTACCAAGACAAGCAAGCAAACTCACCAACTGATCCTGATTGAGGGCTTCTCCCTTTTTCAGGCGATCCCTATAGTCTTCAAGTTTGAGCTACGAAGAAAAGATTTTCAATCTGTTATATATTGATTATGCATATATCATGGAAAGAAATTCAGCTTTTCCATGTATATCCTGAGCTTCAGTTGACATGCTGCAACTAAAAATAATGTCACTGGTTCTGTCCATTTTTCCCCATCAAATTCAAGCTTCTCTTTCAAGGCACTGCACAACTCTGCCTATATTTAAGCCACTACCACCTACTTTATGCCTTATGGCCTGTCATCTCTTCTTGTCTCCTTGGCCTCACTTGCATTGTCATGCCTTTCATATTCTTTCCTAGGCCTTTAGCTAGCTTCCTTTATCTGTAACATAGGTGCCCTGACTCATTCAAATCCCTCCTCTCAGAGTGCCACTTTTGTCTAGCTTTCCATAACTGAACTGCTCTCCAGTGTAGGCTCCTATTCTGACTATCTTATTCTCAGAATAAAAAACCCAAGATCTATCCAAGTTCTATATGCAGTATATTTAGAAACTAGTCTTTTATAATCCTCATCCTGCCCTTTCCCCCCCCACTTATGTTTACCTGGGTATCTAGTTTACCTTAGAAAGATATTCAGTGCAGGGACTACACATTGCTGTTAAGTTCTTGACTAATTCATTATATACTAAAAGCTACAAAGACTTTCATTAGCCTTAATAAGTTTTGCAAACATAAGACTTGCACAAGAAACTCAGCACTACGAACCACAGTAATAAATACCACCCCTTGAGGGTATGCAGCCAAATAAAACCTTAACTACTTATATGTACCAATACTATGAGCATAAGAAGCTAAGGAAAAGAATGCATCCTCTTTCAACTATTTGAGTATTAATTTATACTGATTTTTTGCATGACTATGAAAGGCCCTACTGTAATGCACATGCAAGGGAAGAATCAAGGATAGCAGGGAAATATCAAGGTTAAATCTATTTGTGCAGATAGAATACCACTGTACAGTATGTGGAATTGCTTTAAAGAAATTAAAGCTACTGGAGGAAAAACTCCAGTAGAAGGAAGGGCACTAGGCTGCTGCCTACTGCATGAGCTATCCATATCCCCACATTTCTTAGCCAAATACAGGTTTGAAGTAAAAAGGGTATTTTAGAGCACTAAAATATGAAAAGTTTGAACTCTGGTGCAAAAATTCAAGCTTATTTTCAATGAACTTTTAAAAATGCATCTTGATTGATAACAGAAAAAGATTCTTCCCAAGTGTTTTAAAGTAACATGTGAAAACAGCTTGAGAATGCAAGGGCCATCTCAATCAAACATTTCAGTTGCAATGCTATAAATTATCCAGTTGTCAGACAAATCTTAAATTAGGAATTCAGACATTCACCTACGGTAAGCCACAAAATGCTTAAAGTCAAAATGAGAAGATGAAAAGCAGAATACTTTTGCAAGATTCTACATGCCCATGAAGTCCAGGCCTCAACATCTATAAAAAGTGAAGTGCAATACATATTTAATATGACCTTGCACTAAGGAGTCATGTTTTTACATGCATCACTGGATCTTAATATTAGATGCCTATAATCAATACAAGCAGAATACGAAGTTTTCCACAAGTCTGATTATGGGTTAGATTTTAACTAAACTAATTCTATTTGTAAATCCAATTTAATCCATTAAAGGGGTATTCTCTTGCACACTATTCAAGCTGTGAAAACTACAGCAGCTGTACAGCAAAACCAACTACTGCAGAAAACAAATGTTTGAAGCTGACTTATCTAGCCATCTACATTTACATAGCTTCTACATTTGAGACAGTAATGTTACAAATATATGCAATTTTAAATACAACTAATCTGATTCCTCTTCAAATATATCTAAACAAAATCCAAGATGTACAAAAATCATCAGTGCTATATATTACTCTGATGAAATCCCAAACAGAGGACACCTTATTGAGAACTGCTGCTGAATATGAACTGCTTTTATTGATTTTTATACTAGCTGCAGCAAACTCATATTACATACTCTATAGGTATGTAAAATAAAAATAGATTCTTATAGCAGGATTTAAAGTTTACTATTGATGAGCTCTAACGTAAACTTGATATTTAATTATCAATTTCTTCAGCACAGCAAAGAAATAAGTTACCTTCTTTTTCTCAATGTTCCTGATCTTGTGTTTGAGGCAGATAAGTCCATTATCAATGTAAGTCTCATATGCCTGGGAAGGAGAGGCAGCAGAGTTCAGAGCAGACTGCAGGGGGCTCAGGGGAGGCTGGTTCTCCCCAGGTTGGCTTGGGGTCACCTGCTGCTTGGCCGGCTTCATGCTCTTGTCCTCCCCCTCTTCCGAGTGGCCTGAAGGCGACGGGCAACGGAAAGGGGATTGGGAAAGCTGCACCATTGAAACAGATGGGCCTGCCAAAAAAATTGTTTGTTTAGCTCTCTTCCCCTTTCCTAGAACTACAGCATTTGTATAAGTATTTACACTAATAAAGCCTTAAAACATGAAATTAAGACCCATATAAAAATCAACATAGAATCTGCCCCATTTCTTCCCCCTCACTCCCTTGAGAATATCAGAAACAGGAATTTCAAACCAGGGAACACTTTACATTGTATAAATCTCCCCACCCATCCCGATAACCGAAATCCTTCACACAGGCAGTATTAGGCAGTGCAGGGGGATGATTCCAGAAACACAAGTGTCCATATAAAACTAGGCCAGTTCCCTGCACTCACAGGGGAAAAAACTGCAAGTAAGCAACTGCAGATTCCACTCCCACCTACCAGCCCCAACATGCATTTAACTAGTGTAACTGCAGATTCAGTCTTCTCCCTCCCAACTCCTATTGAAGTGTTTTGATGCAGCTCTCTCCTTACCTTCATGACCTTATGAGCAACCCAAGAAAACATTTGGATAAAACAATGCACATTTTAAAACCCAACTGATTAGAGGCAGAAGAGCTGTCAAGTAAAGAAAGCTCTAGCCCTAAAGCCAAATCAGCAGCAACTGATTTGGCTTGAGAAAGCATCAGCCTACATCCACAGCCCAAGAATATCTTTAGGCTGCGACAAGAAAACAAGTTTTGGGGGAGGGAAAGGAATTTAACCTTGAAAGCAGTAGGCATTTCTAGACAAGATTCGCAACCTACCGGTCTTTAGTAATGACTGATCACGCTCATTCTTAACTTTGCCCGTTAACCACCAGGCCAAGCCCTGCTTAGGGGAGGGGCTCACACAGGAACCCCAAACTGAATTTAAAGGGAAAGCAGCAGATTCCTCTCCCCTTTTGACTCCCTTCTCAAGCCACCTGCAACAGAGTCGGGTGTGTGTGCAAAGTACCAGCTGATATCAAGCACCACCGCTCCCCTTCAGGATGAGCTAAGAGGGAAACTTGCAGCCGTACACGCGCTTGTTGTCAGCGCCTGCCACGAAAGCATGTTAAGGGGGGGTGGGGCAGTTTTAAGGGGGGCCTGCTCTGTCCCCCAGCCCACCCCACAGCACTAGAGGGGGAGGAGAGGGGCAGCCTCGACCGCCGGCGTCCCCCTCCACTCCCACGGAGCCCTTCCCCTGGGACGGGACACTTGAGCGCAAGGAGCAGCTGCAGGACGCCCCGCCGCATGCCCGGGGCGGGGCGGGCAGCGCCGAGCTCCAGCAGCCCCCTGCGCGCGCGGGGCTGGCGGCACCCAACGCCCGGCTGGCTGCAAAGCAGCGCGCAGCGGGGGCCGGAGAGAGGAGCCGCGGGATCGCCTCCCAGCACCGCCTGGGGAGGGGAGGGGACGGGGGGGGAGAAGAAGATGCTGCAGCCGCCGCCATCCCCACCCATAGCGCCAAGCGCCGGCCGCTGCAGCTGGCTCGGGGATTCAGCAGCGCCGCCGCCTGAGTCCGCTGCTGCCACCGCGGGGCTAAGGAGGACGCTGCGGCGACGCCGCCGGAGCCGACGCTATAAAAACCCCCTCGCTCCCCGCCCCCCCCTCACCTCACTAGCCGAGCAGGCTCCGGCCCGCCCTGCCGCCCGCCTCCCCCCTTATATACCCTCCTCCCGCCCCGCCGGCCGGGAGAAAAGAGGGAAGGGGCGGAGCCTTCATGTGAGGTCACCGCCCTCCTTCCAATCGCCGGCTCTTCTCGCCCGTCCCTCCGGCCCCCACCGCGCGCCATCCCCACCCCCCACGTGACCGGAGAGGACCGTTATTGCGGGCGGGCGAGCGGGAGGGGAATGGCCCCCACCGTCTCTTTCATTCCCCTGCCTCGCCTGAGGGGTGGCTGAGGGGGCGGGGCTACAACTCCCGGCTCCCTGCCCGCTCGTGGGAGCTGGGTGTAATGAGTTGGGTGGGTCTCAGCCTGCTGCCCTGTCTTGCACAAATCAGCACGCTTCACCCCTTAGCTGGCAGCAGCCTAAGCAGAGCGCCAAGGACAGAGGGAGTGTGCAGTGCAGAAAAGGGCCTTAGCTCCATGACTTCCTCCACCGGGAAGAAAAGGGACAACTGAATGTCCTGCAATGAATAGGACTCATGACTCTTGTGTGAGTCCAAGTGGCTCCTTCCCGAGAGCACAGTCCATGTGCATGAGCAAGTTATGTCAGGAGATTATGACATAGACTCCAATTCTATTCTATAAAGGCTCAAATATGACATAGAGGTGTCCTTTCTATACAAGTTTAGCCAATTACAGTGATGGGACCAGGCACAAAGTTCCTCTCTGAGGGCCTTTGAATTTGGGATTTTGCTTCATGCCCATTTCTAATGGCAGCTAAATTGCTTTCCTATCAAGGAGCGATTCAACCAGGTCAGAATGGAGCCTCATGGTGAAACTTTTACTGCTGATGATCATCTCTATGGGAAGGATAGATGTGTCATATATGTAGGACCCAATCATACCAGCACTAATTAGCTGGAGCAGTGCTTATTATTGTGAGTAGCCCCACCAAGTCAATTAAAATTGAAAATAAATAATAAAAGTCACAAAGTTAAATAACATTCATTTGTTAATCTCTGACAATGTGATCAGGACTGTGCAATGGATAAAAATCCAACCTCCACCTCATATAGTTTGCAATCTTGCAAGGGATTAGACAAGGAAAAATGAAGAAGACAGCACACTCTGGGAAGCCCAGAGGGATAAGTAGGAGTTACATTCTCTGTGGTTCACTTCTTGTGGGCACCACCTGAAGAAGTAATGAATAGTACAGAGAGCAAGTGAAATAAAGAGGTATTAACAAGAGATTTGTTTTAAAAAGATGGAGGGTCAATAAGGATACAAGAAGGATTTTCCAGACTGGTCTTTCAGATATTATTTTGGACAGGTGCCACTTTGTCTCTCTAATGTAGAGGAACTGCAGAAAAGGAGGCTATCACACAACTGAGAGATTGTGTAGAGAAGTAGAGAGGAGGTTGGTGCTGGATGATCAGAGAGGGAATAGGAGAATAGAAAACAGACCCCAATCCTGGAAAGAGGTCCACTCACACAGATCGAACGGCAGGATCTGCAGAGCTGCCAGCTCTTACAATTTTATCACACATCTTGTATACTTAGTGTTTTTTCTTAGAGCCCAAGCTCCTGGAGTCAAGTGATTTCACGAGAATCTCAGCGATCATTTAAATAAAAAGCAAATATCTATCCTTCATGGTTGTGGAGAAAAGCTTGAAAATATGACCCGGCCCATAAAAAGATCCCCTTTTTTTCATTTTTAGAAATCTCATGATTTTTAAGCCAGTCTCATTATTTTGGGGAACCTGAGTCAAGATTTCTGAATGTTTGGGGTTGGCAATACTGGATCCATGCCTTAAGATTTTCCTTTCTGGATAAGACCAATGTTCAGTCTTGTTCCCTCTGGCAGTGAGCACTATAATATTTTCTTGGTCTTCCAAGCAGACATGCTTACGTTTTTACACCATGAGTAGTCTTAACTACGCACAGGGTGAAATCTGGCCCCACTGCAGTCAATAGGAGTTTAGCTGTTGACTTCAATGGGGCCAGGATTTCATGTAGGGTGCACAAACAAAAATGAGCTGGCACATCTTTCTAGGCTCAGAGACTTACGCCATGTCTACACTATGGGGGCTATAGTGGCAAAGCTATGATGTCCTAGCTATGCTGACATAATCTGATGCAGCCTACAGTGACGGAAGGAGGTTTTCTGTTGCTGTAGGAATACCACGTCCCTGAGCATTCTTCCATCAAGCTAGCTGCATCTACACCAGACGTTAGGGCAGCATTCCCACAGAACTCAAGGGGTGCAGATTTTCCACCCTCCCTGAGTACCATAGGTTATGTCAAAGTAAGTTTTAAATATAAGAGAGGCCTTAGATTGCAAGCTCTTTAGGGCAAAGACTACTCTTTGCATATGTTTGTACAGAATCTAGCACAATCTAATTATAAAATTAATTCTCAAATAATACAATAACAATAATAATTAATACAGAGGAAGGCAGCTGGGGTGAGCCTAGAAATTGTAAGGATGGTGGAAAAAATACTCGAATGAACCTTTGAAGTTGGGAAATTGTACAAAAGAGAAAAAAGATCTGTGAAGAAGACTGGTATAAGTCCATGCTGGATTTTAAAAACAATTATATGTTTTGAACTTCATTCTGAAATGAATGGAGAGCAAGCGAGTTATTTGAGATTGAGACTCTTTGTGAAGTTAAAGTGTTTATAGTTAGTCTTTATAATATTGAGCACAAAAAAAATTGTTTTACAAGAACATTATTAAGGTTGCTAAGTCAAGTACTCAAATGTTAGGAAACATCAGAATTGCCTATGCAACTTTAATTGTGACCCTGGGTATGTGTATATTATGATACAGCCTTTAATTGCATGCTATTTGTTTCATAAGACTCCCACCTCATTCAGTGCACAAGACTCAGGAGTCTTGGATTCCATTCCAGGCTCTGGAGCGGAGTGTGCTCCATTGGACACAGGCTGTTCTACCCATTTCCTTTCAAGCTTGATGCCATCTAACCTATCCCTTCCAACCTGCCTGTCCCAGTCCTGTCTCTTCCCTGCCCCGACTTCTTTTCCCAGTCCTATTCTTCTTGCCTACCCATCCCTAGTCTCCCCTTCTCAGGCTTCTCATTCCAGTCTCCTTCCCAAGCCTGTCTTAGAGCTTGTCTTCACGTACAGCACTACAGCCAGGAGCAGATTAGGGTTTTGTGGGGCCCCTGGGCCAGAGCAAGTTGGGGGCTTCTCCCCATCCCTTCCACCTGCAGTCCCCCCACTCCCTCCCCAGTGCTACTGACCCTGCTCCTGGGTTGGGCAAGCCCCCGCACCCCAATCCCGCTTCCCAACAGGAGCGCCGGGTGGGCAGAGAGGGTTGGGGTGTGGGGGTGCCCATTTTCCTGGGGGCCCCCAATTGGCCGGAGTCCCTGGGCATGGGCCCTGTTGGCCAGTGGCTAATCCGCCACTGGCTACAGCAGCACCACTGTAGCACTTTAGTGAAGACGCTACTCCCGTTGACATAATTAATCCACTTCCCTGAGCGGTAGTAGGTATGTCGACGGGAGATGCTCAGGGTTGTGGATTTTTCATACCCCTGAGCTACATAGTTATACCGATGTAGGTCTGTAGTGTAGACCTGGCCCTAACCTCCTCCTCTGGGCTCATTGTCTGAGTCTCACTCCACCTCTGACTGTCAGTTTGTCCCCCTCCCCAGACCTAGTCCTAGTCTCCATATTCAGCCAGTCACAGTCCCCCTCCCATCTGATCTACTGCACCCCTCTCCCTATTGGTTCCTAGTCCCAGTCTTCCCTGGCCCCTCACCTACTCATCCAATATCAATGCCCCCCCCTCGATAATTGCCTTCCAGTGTCCTGTTTCCTATTCACAGTCTCTCCCCTCTCCAGCTCACAGTCCAAGCCTGCCTTCCCCTTGGCTCCCAATCTCCTTCTGCAGCCTGTTCCAGTCCCTCCCCTCCATCTCTCAGTCACAGTTCTCTCCCCCCACCCTTCCAGTCCCCATCTCACCAGACTTCCAACCTATTCCTTTCCCTTCCCCCAGACCTGCTTTTCTCCCTTCTACATCCAAACCAGACAGCTTCCTTCTCCATGTTTCCTGGGTGCCAGCAGAGAGGTCATAGGGTGCACAGGATAGACTTCCTCCTCTCAATTCCAATACCCAACCCCACCCCAGCCGAGAATAGTTGAGACCAGTCGTTATAGGGAAAGTCCATTGTGTTGTTATCTGTTTAAAATATGACCATGCAAATCATTGTGGATACCACTGTTATATAATTGCAACAAATCCTGTACAAGTGTGACACGTGGCCAGAAAGGGTTAAGCATCCTGCAGGATAAATGACCCAAAGTCAACCATTAGAGACGTTAGAAAAGTACATGAATGGTAATTAGGGCCACTCCGTGCTAGAATTGTATTGTATTGCTGTATTGTTAGAGAATTGGAGGTGATGCTAATTGTATGTGTGTACTTATATCTTGTTAAATGTTAGCCATGTAAACAGACAGTTCCTGTCTGTCACTAGCTATTGATTCAGAGATCAAAAGGACATATTAACATTTAGATGAACTGTAAACATAGGATATCGCTGTGTTTGTCTCTCTTTGAAATAGATAGCAAATTACCTGAAAAAGATGGAAACCGGGCAATTGCCTTATGTTAATATGTATAGATAATTACCGGTAATGGCGAGGCTTAGGAAATAGATCTATTTCAAAGACTTCATAATTGCCTATTGTTCACCTGATGATTCTGAGCTGTCAAAGAAGGTGTGAAACTGTATAAGAATGTCTGGGGTCCTGATCCTTTTTAGCTCAGATCTGCTTGATGCTTCATGCAGGGGAAGCTTCAGGCCAAAATTGAGATCTCCAGTCCTAATCTGGAATCACCCTGAATATGAACGTTGGACTATAACCTATGAACTAATTCTGGAAGAACTCTTTGCAACTACAAAGCTTACCATCTCTACTAAGAACTGTACTCATGCCTATATGTATAGTGATCTTTTAACCAATACTCTCTTTTCTTTTTTAATAAATGTTACTTTAGTTAATAAGAATTGGCAGTAAACTTGTATTTGAGTAAGAGCTGGAATATTCATTAACCTGGGAGGTAATGTGTCTGATCCTAGGGATTGGTAGAACTTTTTTATATGATGAATAAGATTTTCAGTAATCCTCATCATATTTGACTTGGGTGTCTGGCTGGAGGCCTAAGGCTGGGTTGCTTTAAGGGAACTGTGTGGTTGGCTTCTGGGTAACCAGAGAGGTATTAAACAAGCTGTTTTATGCTGGCTTGGTAAATCTAAGTATTGAAATATCCACCAGCTTTGGGGATTGTCTGCCCCATTCTTTGCAGTTCATCCTAATTGAGTGACCTCAGTTGGCTCCCCTGGGACTCTGGTCACACCCCTTCACCCCTGTAGCCCTGGGCTGGAGGAAGCATGCTCAGTCACTCTGCAGGGCGGGCACATGCAGTTTGGTCAAATGGCAGTGCAGGGATGGAGCAATATTCTCACCCAATGCACTCTTCTGAGATTTTAGCTGCTGAAATCAAAGTGTCTATGTCTACTTGTGCAAACTGTGATTTTTTTCCAAAGGCTTATAACTTGGCCAAATTTAGGCAGATTTCACGGTGACAGAAAAAGGTACATCCTTGATACAAGGGCCAACCACCTGCCAAATTTCAAGTCCTTGCTCCCAAGTATAGGGGTGCTAGAACATTTCAAAGAAAACTTCTGAAAATTTTAACATGGGCTAAACAACATATTTTGGCTGAAATTTGCCAAAACACTCAAAAATTAGGAAATGCCAGAATTAAGATTGCTTGTGCAACCTACCTTATTTGGCTCTCTGATGCACATGGATTACTATACAGTTTTTAACTACATGATCTTATGTTATTTTTCCACAGGATCCCTGCCTCATTCAGTGCACAGGACAGACCTGCCCCAGGGTTGTGCAGTGAAGAAGGCTGTTGACTGTACGATCCTTGCAAAAGTTGGAAGGTTGTAGTGAATGAGACAGGGCACTTCAGGAAGACAAAAGGCAGTCTCATGTTTAAGGCAGTTGAATGCTGCCCTGGGGGACTGGATTTATCCCTATCTATACCACAGAATTCCTGTGTGATGTTTGGTAAGTCCCTTGTCACAGGTGATTAATTGTGTGTTCCTCATTTTCAAGGTGCCCACCCTGAGGTCTGATTTGCACAAGTGCTGAGTGCTCGTAGTTGCAACTGAAGTCTACAGGACCTGTGCTTTGAACATATAAATTGGTATGCAATTTAACATATCTGAAAAATCAGGACCTAAGCATCTCAAATTAGACAACTAAAATCAGTGGCCTCTTGACCTCTCTGTGCCTCAGTTCCCCATCTATAAAATCGGGATAATAGCACCCCCTTCTCACCTCACAGGGGTGTTGTGAAGATAAATTCATTAATGTTTGTGAAGTATTCAGTTACTATAGTGATGAACACCATAGAAAAGTCCATCCAGCAATTAATAGTTTTATATTTAGAGTAGGATTTACAAGTGTGTAGTAAATAAGGCCTGGGGTCCCCCACTGAACAGTAAGGAGAAACCAAAATATTGACTAACTGCTTATTCAGTGAGCACCATAGATCCTGTGCAATGAATAAAGCAGAACTCCAGTGGAAAAATGGAATGTGATGACATAATTAAAGACTGTATTGGGGACAAATTATGCTTGCAACCTTAATTCTGGTGTTTCCTAATTTCTGAGTGCTTGACTTTGCATCCTTATTGTTCTTTTAACATAGCTTTTGTGTGTAGTTCAATAATGAACTGCCCAGTTTATTTAATGAAACAATATAAACCAACTGATTCTTTCCACATCAAATCTTTATTATGTTATTATTATTTATTAATAATAATAATTAATTTTTGGTAGTGCCCCAAATGGGCTCAGTTCTTCCAAAATATAAAAGAAGGCACTGTCCCTACCCTGAAGAGTTTAGTACTAACAACAATGTTAGTGCTTCACGTGTTCAAAATTCCATACAGCCGTGAGCTAAATTTTTCTCACAACGCTGCAGCGAGGCAGGCATGGTAAGTATTGTCATTCATCCCTCCTCTTCCATCATCTCGCAGCGGAGGCAGGACAGTCAGCATTATACTGCCACCTGTTGAGAAGCAAGGAGGCAAAAGAATTGTGAGACCCTGGCCCTATTTGTGTATGCTTGCGTCCATCCCCTGTCCTCCAGTTTTGTTTTTTTTCTCAGAAGCATGGAACCTTTGCTTCAGCCCCTCTGCTGTCCCTGTGTGAAAGGGTGGACAAACCCCACATTGAGGAATTAAGGGTGCAGGAATAACTCTAGGCCTGGGAAGCCCTGACCGCCCAAGCCTGCTGGGCATGCACCAGTTGGAGGAGGGACTTAAAAGGGAGTCTCTTCAGCACAGCAGGGTGGTGGGTGGAGAGAGACACACCTGCACTCATTGCTGCAAAGGGACTACCAAGGGAGTGGGGTCTGCAGCACAGATCCAGGACCCCCTAACTTGCTGAGACCCATGGAGCAGTTTGCTAAGGACAACTGCAAGACATGATATGTCCGGGGAGGGCGAGACAGAACAGTAGGAGGAGACCTAGGAAAAACATTAGCTGGGCCCCCAGGTAGCAGACACCTGCATTATGATGCTCATGGGGGCCGCTGGGTCAGAACCCGGTGGAGTGGGAACACTCAGGTTCCCAGACCGCTAGGTGGTGCCGCTGCCACAAACTCTGACTACTAGGTTGGGAGGCTCACCTTGCTCACAGCTTAAAAAAAATCTAGGGAAAAGAAAGAAGATAAATAAGTACAAAGTACAAGGATGAAACAAAAAGATAAAGAACAAGAGAAGATGAAAATGCCTGTCTCAATGCCCAGCCAGCATTTCCCTGCCTCCCCTTCCAATGCTTTATAGCAGTATCACCAGACGCAAGAGTGCCTGAGATTTAGTTTGCTCCGCACCTCCTCTTCTGACTGTGGAAAGACCCACTCTGGCAGCCCCTCTTTCCTCTCTGATTTGTCCTTCACTATTTCCAGCTTCCCTGGCTCCCTGGCAGGCTCCTGCAACCACTGCACATGTGGACCCTCCTTCCTTCTCCCCTGCCATGGGGATCCTGATGCTTCCCCCTTTCTCTCTCAGGGCTCTCTGGAGGCCTCCATTAAAGCAGTACTAGCTACTATATCCGTAAGCTTCGAGTTCCTTCCCTTTGGGCCTCATTATTATTAATCATGTTTATTATGGCACTGCCTAAAGGCCAGCCAAGAATGGGGCTCCATTGTGCAAGGCACTGTACAAACACAGAATAATAAATGGTCCTTGCCCCAAGCAGCTTCCAGTCTAAATCGATAAGACAACACAGGATGGGGGAAGGGGTAGAACACACAAGCAGAGTGAACAATATTATGGCAGCAAATGGCATATTAGAACCATGATTTATTTTCATATATATTTATTTTGGGGTTGGTTTAGTTAGGAGGGTGGGTTCAGCTAGGAAGGCATCAGCTAGATGGAAAGAAAAAGGGGAGAAAGTGAGAGGGATGGGGCAGGTGTAGAGTAAAGCTGAAATGAAAAGACTGAGGGCAGATGAAGGGTAGCCCTGGCTGGGCCCCATTTTACCTGTCTTCCCCAGTGCAGCTCCCACCTATACATTTCTTTTCCCTCTGAGAGTCTGATTTGAGGAGGATATCCAGGGTTCAAATGCTCTTCTATATGAAGAGATTCACAATCCTGACCCCCCTGTGGAATTGACCCCTATAGATGATCTTCCAGTATCTCCCAGTCTGGACTCTCCATATCCTCATGGCCATGGGTATGGAAACTCCTAAAGCACAGCCCAAAGAATGTGAAAGTCAAAAGAAACCTTCCACTATGACAACTGAGGTCGCTTTCCCTCTGCACTTGGCTATCTTAGATACTGTCTGTAAGGATTAGGACCTAGACGCTGCCACGACGTGCTCCTAGGACCAGGGACTATTCTCTCTCCTCCAAAGAAGCTGATAGGATTTTTATTACTCCCAGGGAAAATAGTAATGTCACATCCATTTTCCTTTTTATTCATATCCACTCAGCTTTGATCTTCTGGGACCTTCATATGGACCTGGAGAAAGCATCCTTGCTTGTGTCTCCCCCTTCAATCTAAGTGAGATCCCAGCTACCCTCTCAGACTCAGTTCTGATTCATTTTAACAATGATTCTTTCAGACCATATGTCACGGTTCCTCCCCCACTCTGAACTCTAGGGTACAGATGTGGGGACCTGCATGAAAAACCTCCTAAGCTGATCTTTACCAGCTTAGGTCAAAACTTCCCCAAGGTACAAAATATTACCCCCGTTATCCTTGGACTGGCCGCTACCACCACCAAACTAATACTGGTTACTGGGGAAGAGCTGTTTGGACGCGTCCTTCCCCCCAAAATACTTCCCAAAACCTTGCACCCCACTTCCTGGACAAGGTTTGGTAAAAAGCCTCACCAATTTGCCTACGTGGCTACAGACCCAGACCCTTGGATCTTAAGAACAATGAACAATCCTCCCAACACTTGCACTCCCCCTTTCCTGGGAAATGTTGGATAAAAAGCCTCACCAATTTGCATAGGTGACCACAGACCCAAACCCTTGGATCTGAAAACAATGAAAAAGCATTCAGTGTTTTACAAGAAGACTTTTAATAAAAAATAGAAGTAAATAGAAATAAAGAAATCCCCCCTGTAAAATCAGGATGGTAGATATCTTACAGGGTAATTAGATTCAAAAACATAGAGAACCCCTCTAGGCAAAACCTTAAGTTACAAAAAAGATACACAGACAGAAATAGTTATTCTATTCAGCACAATTCTTTTCTCAGCCATTTAAAGAAATCATAATCTAACACATACCTAGCTAGATTACTTACTAAAAGTTCTAAGACTCCATTCCTGTTCTGTCCCCGGCCAAGACGACTACAGACAGACCCAGACCCTTTGTTTCTCTCCCTCCTCCCAGCTTTTGAAAGTATCTTGTCTCCTCATTGGTCATTTTGGTCAGGTGCCAGCGAGGTTACCTTTAGCTTCTTAACCCTTTACAGGTGAGAGGAGCTTTCCCCTGGCCAGGAGGGATTTCAAAGGGGTTTACCCTTCCCTTTATATTTATGACACCATATCTCAGTCATCTCTGCAGTCCATGAACCTTTTTCCATACTATCACCCGATGCTACAATTGAAAAAAATCCAGAACCCTCTTTTCCCATCTAACCACAAAGAAAGGGAGGGCGGCTGCCGTGCCTGGACCTTGCTTGTGACTCCCAGGTTGAGAACCCACTCAGTGTTTCCCCCACCACCATCTCCATAAGATGATAAACACAAACTTGACACAGAGTTAGTTGAAATGCTGTGTTACCAGAATTCCAGATACCCGCAATCCTGCAAACTGTTGCACACCTGAGTAATTTTATGCACATGGAACTATGCATGCATCTAAACTAATTCACACACAAAGGTGTGTGCAAGGTCATTGCGTTAATGAATATCCAAGCGATTCCAGGTGCAACATGTGATAAACCACTGTCTTAAACAGGTTTCCTTTATACAGTAGGTATTTGAGTGAATACATTGTCAGACCTTGTGACCTCACAAAGTCCTAATGAGGGAGTTAATCTGGGAGGGAGAAAAGCAAAATTATTAGTGCAGAAAGCTTGAACAATGCAGGGTTTTTATTATAAAGAGCATCTTCTACAATCTGTTTCATGACTCTATCTTTATCATGTAAATAATTTATAACAATACACGTGAAATAGCACTATATTTATGTGGGACAGAGCTAAATGTGAATCTAAAATAAAGGACCAGTGAGTAAGCTATTGGTCATAGGCAAAACAATAAAGCAGAGTCTTCTGCAGTCCTTTGACAAAGGCAATGAAATTTATGGAATTGGGCGTATCTGACTATTGCACAGTTGTGAGTCCTTCAAGGTTGTAATTTTTACTGAAAGGACAATACTCCCCTCCTGAACATAACCAGAGCCTTAGAATTATCATTCACCTACCTGCTTGCTTTCAACTATTTAAGCTTTTAAAATAATATGAGGCCATATTCTGAGCTTTATTTTATCATTGCACTGAAAAAATATTTTATTTGTCCCCTCCTCTCATTTTTATTTCCCAATATCTGTACAGAAAGATTTTTAAAAGCCCCCAAACCAATCCTTCCCCTCCCCCTGTCAATCCATCCTCTTTATCTAGTTGAATCAGTGTCACTGGAAGTAAGATTTTGGAATAAATTAGCAAGAAGTTCCCAAAGGTTCTGGGTTTGGTATAGCAGGAGTAGAGAAGAGGTCAGATGTGATGCACATCAAATTAAGCTACTTAATGGGATCACAGATGTCTATGGTCTTGATCCTAAAAACATTTCGGCTTAACTTTATGCATGAGTGTATTCCCATGAAGTTCAATGGTATTACTCATATGCATGAAATTAAGCATATGCATGTGTTTGTAGGATCAGGGCCTATGTTTCTTGAGACCACCAAAGACTCATTGTAGAAATCAAAGTATGAAGGGCTTTATTTTTAGTCTAGGAATATCCGTTAATGTTTGGTCTAAGAAAATCACAGCTGTAATGAAGCTGTTACTTAGTCTAATGATGTCCTTTAAAAAGATCATTTAAATAGATAATCACCAATAAAAATAATACTAATACACTTCTAAATTATTAGGGCTGCATTCAGCCCCTCAGTACACACAACTCCCACTGGGGTGAATGGGATCTGAGTAACTGCAGCACGTGAAAGCAGAACTTGGTTCTTAACATTTTTCTGAGCTATTAAAATAAATGAAATGGATATTAATTTAATTGTCTTCCTCCCCTCCCCCCATTTTCATTTCCTGGCAGCATCTATTGGGAGTAGAAATTCAAAGGCTCTCTTACAATCTCTCTTTGAGTAGAAACTAATCTGATGTTTTTCTTAGCATATTAATTGGTTTTGCCACAGTATGCAATCTTGAAATGCAATATTTTGGTTAAGAACTTTGAGTTTTAAACTGATGGTTTTCTGAGGAGTACAAGGGCTGGAATTTCATTGCATTCAGAAGCCACAATAGGTGTGGATGGCATTTGGTCCCATAGGCTGCTGTTCCAGGCCCTGATCCAGCAAAGTATTTAATTATTTGTTTAACTTGAAGCAGTTGAGTGATTCCATTGACTTCATTAAGATACTGCCTTACACCATTTTTGTTTTTATTGTGAGTTAATACTGATTTTCTTTGGAAAACTGGGCTTAAAAAAAATGATGATTTTTCCCCCTCACAGGAATTATGGCTTCAAGGGGACCACTCATGTGCAGAAAGTTAAGCACATGCTTAAATGTTTTGCTGGGTCAAGGGCCTTGACAGCTTCCAACTGTAGCGGCTGTATGCTAATGGGACAAGGGCAGTAGAACACTTCCATTAAGATTTTTGAATAATTTTTTGTACTGTTCTATTGATATTATATAGGTTTTTTAAAGTTATAAACAGAGCTCAAGCTACAGAAACTGATCAAAGATTAATTGGTGTTTTTGCAGCACTATGAAGATGTAAAGCACTTTGTTCAGGGGTCTACTCACGGCAGGTGCGCCTTCTTGTGGCTGGGTCTGAGAACTAGCTCTTAACCCATCTGCCGTTCCCTTCCATTGGTTCCCTTCCATCGTGCTATGGCCCCTTTCTCTCTCCATGATGCCCTCTTTGTGACTTGGCCCTCAGGTCGTTATATAGTTCCACCTTCTGGGGTAACAAAGTCACACTGGAAAAGCTGTCCGGACACTCTCAGACAGTCTTCCATTCCATATCTCCAGGGCCTGTGCCATTTTCTCAATGGCTGGTAGGGGAACCTGGACCCACCCCCTGTGACAGAAATATACCCGTGTTCACACCCTATATACTATTGTAATACATTTTGTACCAGGCATGTCTTGTAAGGTCTCATTTGAAAACTCATGATTTTCTGGTCAGTATAGTCCTGAAAAAGATGTGTGACAACACTGTATGTGAAGTTATAAGATTCCACTGTATGATATTATTAACACACATGCCAAACCCCACAGCCCTGCCCAAACAGAGGTTGGGAAACAGGTCTGTCCTAAACAAAGGAATTTGTGCTCTGCTTAATTTACATTTAAGCACTAAACAGACTCATCAAGCAGGGAGGGAAACAAAGGAAGCTCAAATAGGTGAGAAAAAAAGCATCAGGGAACATCCTTCCACATAGACTGTTTGTCTTCTCGTGCCCAGTTGGAAATGTTTCTCAAGAGAGGGACTGAAACTATAAAAAGGAGGGGCAAACACCCCAAAGAATTCCAACTCTCTATCTCTGCCTCTCTCATTCACTGCACCTGAAGTGACAAAGGAAGCATTTGTTGGACTCTGGGAGAAGGGATCCTGACCTACAGGGTTTGGTTAGTAAGACTGCTGAAAGCATGTGGTGAGAAACTTTGCTTGAATCTGATATAGTTTTTAAGTTAGGTATTAGTAAACATCTTAGCTTTATTTTTCTTGTAACCATTTCTAACTTTTATGCCCCATTACTTGTACTTACTTAAAATCTCTCTGTAGTTAATAAACTTGTTTTATCTAATCCAGTATGTTCAAGTGTCTGGGTAACTCCATTTGGGGTGATAAGTTAGTGCATATTATTCCCCGAGAGGAATAATTGACTCAAAAGATTTGTATTGTCCAGGAGAGGGCTGGACAGTACAGGGCATAAATTTCTAGGGGAGAGGAAATCTGAGACTAAGGTTGTGTTGTTTTTCTCATTGCATATACTCTCTTCATTGGTAGACCAAGAACAAATATGAGTAGGTTGCTTGGCAGATCACATTTCATATAGCTATTATGACCCCAGTTCAGCAAGCTGCTAAACATGTTCCTAACTTTACGTGCATGAGTAGTGGCACTGACTACTCACATGCCAGAAGACAAACATGCTTAATGATCTTGCTGAATTGGGGCCTCTAAGAGCAAAATCCATATGGTGGATCTTTACTTTGTTATTTTTCTCTCCCTAACTGCATGGAATTTCCCTGCTTGTCAACAGAAGTTTCCCACATGTAGGGAAAGCAAAATGTATCACATGGATTAAAGAGCGATGTTAAGAAAATATAGGTTATCATTTGCTGATTAATTTTGTGTTGTCTACCTTTCTATTCACCATCATTATATCCCATTGTCCATATGGGAAGATAACTAGATCAAACAGTTTCCCATCTATGCTAGTCTTATCTATGAACAAGGAGTATCTACTTACTTCTTTTATGAAATTACTGCACAGTCTGAAATGTGTAGTGTGCAGATAGGATAGAGAGATGGGGAAAGGGTGTCAAACTCATTATTCTTAGAGCTTTTTAACAATGAACTATTTATGATGCTGATGGTAACACATAAAACCATTTTTAAGCAGAGGAGTCATTTATCAATTTGCACATAACAGAGAGCTTAAAAGCAATGTTTTTGAAAATTATGGGGTTGATTGAAATTATTGTAATCTTATTTTCTAAATCATACATTAATAAGAGTTATGACAGTGATTTCTAACTAGATAGAGAACATTGTACTAACGTGCCTGCTTAGAAATTGCATAAGTTGTAGCCAAATTGCTTATTTGGTTGCACAGTCACTAGGCTATCAGTGGTACATTTAATTTATTTTAAGTACCTTTAGACCAGTGGATGTCTATAATTACTGTATGAATACGTTGCACATTGAATAGTTTTAAAATTCCTATTGTTATCTAAATACTCAGACCAGTTAAAGTGAAAATGAAAATCTTGTTTAGGAAATAAATTATGTTAGGGCAAGTAGTCTAAAAACAGCATTTTAAATTAAGTGGATTTTGGGCTCATGAAAAAAGTGTCAGAACAACAATGCAGAAAATCAAAATTTTACTTCTGTATGATCATTAGCTAACAATCTTCAAAAGTGGCTTAATACACAAAAATGATACTTTATACCCACAAACAACTTGATTAAAAAAAAAAAAGCTAGGATTGGAAGTTTTTTTGCAGGGGCGTCAGCTAACAAATGTTAAATTTTCTTTACAAAAAATTCCAATCCTTAAAAAAAAAGAAGAAGAAGAAGAAGCACAAAGGATAAAATATTGTGAAATTAAAACATTAGGGATTCAGCCAGTTCCCCAGTGCTACATAATTCTTCACCCCCACCCACAGCCCTTATTGATTAACTGTTCATTTTAGTTATTGCACATTCAGGTGTCTGTAAAGATGATCTTATGTATATTTTTAGTGCTGTTTGACAAGTTTAATCCTTCAAACACAATACTGATTCAGTTTTTTCCCTAAAGTATCTAGACCTCTTCTCATGCTTATTTCTAAGCACTGAAACCTCTATTACTTCCTAAGGGCTGCACAGAGATTTTTGGGGTCCAGGGCAACCACAACCCCATCCTTTTCAGTTTGCAAGAGATCTGTCCCCTTCAGCCTGTCCATGGATCCCAAGATTGCTTCTTCTTTCTCCTTATATCTTCCCAAACTCAGGATGACCTCACATAGTTCTTCTCTGCCCGTGGATTTGTAAATAAATGGGGCTTCCGTTGTTTTTGGTCACACCTTGCTTAATTTCACTGGAGACAAGTAAATAGCTGCCTTCCCTCCTATCTGAAAGAAAACCTGTTTCTCCCTGTGTTTCATCACAGACCTTAAAGCATAAATATAATTATCTATATTTTCTCTGATAGTGTTATTAATACATACATTTTACAATTATTTTAATCTTAATTATATTAAGAAAAGACCTTACTTGATACACTTTTATAATACAGTAATATTGAATACAATCGATTCAATTACTTATCATTTAAGGTTCAGACCTTCTTTATAGTTAAGAGGATTTTCTCCTGCATTTGCTAGGTTGATGACTTCATTTCCCTTTTATGCACATGTGCCTTCATTGTCTCTGTGTGATGACTGGGCTAATCCTACAAACAAATACACATTCTTTTGTCTAAGGCAGACTGTGCTTATGCATTGCTGACATAGATTTTAAGAACAAAATTTTAACACATATCAATACCTCTTTGTACATATCCCATACATGCATCGTGCAAGTACATTAATGATCAGTGAATTATTCACTTTCCAGTGATATATTACATGCCAACTTATATATCATGACAACAGTGTGTTAGGTGTAATGAGCATGTCAGGCCTCACAAGAGCTGCTAACAGAGTATTGAATCACCAATGGTCCTCTGTGTCACAGATGGTTTGCTATTTTACTGTACGTACAATAGAGGCTGTCAGATGGACTGCTGGTTTTGCAAAGTTGCACCAGAGTCATAACTGAGAACAAAAGATTACATGGGTCTCTGGTACCATCATCATACATACAGCACTATCACTCTCTAACAGGAATTAGAAAACAGGCATGAGCATCAACCACTAAGCTTTCTTCCCTTCTAAAAGTTCCTACTGGAATTAACGTCTCTTTCAATGTCTCCAAATATTCTCAGTAGGCCAGATCCTCAGCGGGTGCAAATTGGTATTGACTGCAATAGAACTCGTGTGTGTGTGTGTGTGTGTGTGTAAAGCCATACTTGGGTATAATGTGTGCATTGAAAGCTTTAAAACAGTGTTTTTAAAACAGAAAATATGGGGAGATTTTTAAAATTCTACTTGAACCACAAAGCTGAGTGACATAAGTGCTGTTCGTCTGAGACCTTAAGTGCCCAGTGTCAGCAAAGAGGTGAATTTTACAGCGGTTATAAAATCTGAATGTAGGCATTTATATAGAAACACCAAAAGGCCCTTTAATTAATGTGGTGCTATGGGGCACTGCTGTAATAACACTGCTTCAGCAGTCTCACTTTTGACCTGCTCTACTAATGAGATGTACAGGACCTGGGGGAGATGGCTTGATGCTGTACATGGAGTTTTATACGATAACATGCTCTAAAAACATATTTTTACTATTCTATACTAATGCCCCTAGCCCTTCCATCTTCAGGAAAAGAAAGCAGTCCTTTGTATTTTTGCAGTATCGTTCATCTCTGGATCTCACACACTTGAAGGGATAGACTGTAGTTAGCCCTTACATGGCCACTCAGGAGGTGGGGTGAAAGAGAGTAACAACTCCCCTAGCCTCTTGAGCAGCCTGCATCAGGGCTGATCACAATCATAGCTCCTGGGTTCAGGGGAGTGAGGAAGGCCATGCTCAAGTTGCTCCCTGTAACAGTAGAAAGGCACTGCAGCCTAGAAAAGGTTAACAGGTCCAGGCTGGTCACCTGGCTGACTGGTGGGAGTATGAAAGTAAGGGGAAGCTAGCTCAAAGGAGAAGGAAGGGTGTGTCCCCCTTTTGTGAAGTGGCTAAAGTGGAGGGAAGGCTTTTGGGAATTATTGACCAGTAATTGTCTGTTGATTTGGTTGTTTTTTTTTTAAATGATTGTTTGGTGGATAACAAGCAAGCCCTGAGGAAAGGACTTTAAAAGGAGTGAGGCTTGGAGCTGTATTTCCGTTTTCCAGCTGGTGAATCCCTTTGGCACTGATTCAGGAAGACACTCAAAGCACATGCTTATGTCCATCCCTATTCTGAAAAGCACTTGACTTCAATGGGATTGAAGCACGTGCTTAAATTCATTCTTGCATAGGAATGCTATCTGGAATTGGGGCCTTTGGGAAGCAGATCTGGAAAGATGACAGAGGGCAGAGGAGCAGGCAGGGCCATAGCTCTGCCTCCATATACACTGACCATCTGAGCTGGCTGGCTATTCAGAAGGAATAGAAAAGGAGTACTTGTGGCACCTTAAGAGACTAACCAATTTATTTGAGCATAAGCTTTCGTGAGCTACAGCTCACTTCATCGGATACATACTGTGGAAAGTACAGAAGATCTTTTTATACACACAAACCATGAAAAAATGGGTGTTTACCACTACAAAAGGTTTTCTCACCCCTCACCCCACTCTCCTGCTGGTAATAGCTTATCTAAAGTGATCACTCTCCTTACAATGTGTATGATAATCAAAGTGGGCCATTTCCAGCACAAATCCAGGTTTTCTCCCCCCCCCAACACACACCCAAACCCACTCTCCTGTTGGTAAAAAAAAAAAAAAAAAAAAAAAGGGCGGGGGGGAGAAAACCTGGATTTGTGCTGGAAATGGCCCACTTTGATTATCATACACATTGTAAGGAGAGTGATCACTTTAGATAAGCTATTACCAGCAGGAGAGTGGGGTGGGGGGAGAGAAAACCTTTTGTAGTGGTAAACACCCATTTTTTCATGGTTTGTGTGTATAAAAAGATCTTATGTACTTTCCACAGTATGCATCCGATGAAGTGAGCTGTAGCTCACGAAAGCTTATGCTCAAATAAATTGGTTAGTCTCTAAGGTGCCACAAGTACTCCTTTTCTTTTTGCGAATACAGACTACACGGCTGTTACTCTGAAATCAGAAGGAATAGGCAGTTCTGACTTTGAAATATGGGTCACTTGCAATATCTGCTCTCTAACACAATGTTGCTCAGTCTGCTTCCTTGGGAGGCAAGTCCAGGAAAAAGACAGGCAGAAAAAAGGAAGGTTTTATTTCTCACTCGTTCAGAAGCAGAACTGTTTATTGAAAGCAGAGTATATAGTACTGAATATTCAACAGATGACTCACAACTTTTGCAAAGTCCTGAATGCAAATGAGTCATGACCCAGAAAGAACAATTAACAGGCTGGCTGTCCTGTCCACATGTTTAAAATATACTTCCAAAATATGCCTTGTCTTTTGGGCAGTCAGGGTATATCAGTGTGTGTGTAAAACTCCTCCCCTTATCCTACACTTTCCTGTATAGACATGTTGCATCAGAGGGAGCCTATGTATTTTTTCT
This sequence comes from Lepidochelys olivacea, assembly GCF_965140295.1. NCBI lineage: Eukaryota > Metazoa > Chordata > Testudines > Cheloniidae > Lepidochelys > Lepidochelys olivacea. The sequence goes on from NC_140411.1 coordinate 245,391,507, forward strand.
AAAGCTCCATGCAGGAATTAATAGTTTGAGAAACCCTGATTTCAACTTTTCACATCCTTCTCTTTTAGGGGAAAAACAACCTTGTGGCAAATCACTTGGGAGAATTTGCTGAAATTAGAGGAGAAAAATAAAAAAGCCCTGGTGCACTTTGCAGATCCTATGAGAACAGCATCACTTTGTGGTCATTAGCAGAACTGCACCCTTAACAGTTTACGGTGTCTAATGTTCACGGGTGGGTTTTCAAACAGTGAAAATACATAACAGTGATATGTACATAGTAGTTAAAGCCCTCTTCTTCACACCTCTTCCCCCCCCCCCCACTTCTGTTCCTCAGCCACCCAATTTACTGTTCATACAATGAAGAGTTATCAATTTACCTCCCAACCAAGCAGTTTTATGAACCCAGTTAATTTTCCATGACTATTGAGATCATCTACACACTGGCTTCAGAGAATTACACAGTAAAGGATGAATTGATTTATCCATTCCAGTAAAAGTTCCCAGAAATTCTAGGCTTGCTGCAGAAACCACTGGCTGAAGTTCTGTGGTCTGTGTTATGCAACAGATGAGGCTGGATCATCATAATGCCCCTTCTGGACTTAAAAGCTATGAAAATGGGTGACAATATTAGGCCAGGACAGGTTTGTAATTACTTTTTGCAGGGAAAAAGTTATTGATGGCACAAAGAGCACCTATTCACACTGGGAGGTTATTGCTCTTACCTTATGTGTCAATTATTTGGCAACCTGCACTTTGCTTATATTCTGAAATACTCTCTGATACACAAAATCTTCTCCATCCATGTTATAGATTTCTCCAGTATATGGGTACTTCCAATGACTTGAAAATCAGTAATAATTGCATTCATTTTGAAAACACTTCTTAACATCCAAAATGTCTGATGCCCAATGAAAAGCCTGCCAAGAGAGAGTGCTCTGTTTTTTAAAAAAAACCTTTTTAACTTGCCAAGCCTATGGATGAGATTTCAGTGGTAGGCTCTGCCATTTCTCTACTCAGTTTTGACGCAGAGGTGACAACAGGAATGGATTCTCATTTACACTGCTCTAATAGTGTAGGGGGGCCTTAAACTGGGTGTAAATGTACTGCTAGGATAGAGTAAAGGGGCCTCAGTGTAAATGAGTATTAGCTGCTGGGCCTTTTTTATTCAAAATTCACAGTTAAATATATCCAGGTATCGCCACTGCATCTCAACCCAGCTATTATTGCACAGGAGAATAAGAGAAAGGGAGTAAAAAGCAGAGCTGTGAGAATAACGGATTTTTATGGTTGCTGGCTGTTCCAAAAAAAATAATTTGGGTTGACCTGAAACAATGCTTTTCAAAACTTTCAGCAAACTGAAACATAAAAAAAAAAAAAAAAAAAAATTGCTCTGAGTCAAACATTTCTCATGCTTTAAGCTTTAACTTTAAAAATAAATAAATAAAATTGAAGAAAATTTCGAAATAAAAAGTTGTTTGTAAAACCAAAACATTTGTTTCAAAAATGTGAAAAAAAGCATTGATTTTTTCAGATTTATTTTGGGGTTTTTTCGTTTTCCACTTTAAACAATCTAGTTAATTCAACATGAATTTGTGAAACGTTTCGGTTGACCCAAACCTGCATTTTATGGGGAATAAAAGTTTCAGCCAACAAAGTTCACCCAGTGCTAATGAGTGGTGATTTTCTTAGTAATTTGTTATTAATGGCAACCAGTTGATACCTTTAAAAAAAAAAATCCCCGAAGTAAACCCCAGAATTAAATATATTGGGTTAAAAAACTCACTATAAATTGTATCATGTTATTGTCACGCTGTACATATATTTTAAATTCATAAAAATGCAGCTGCTTTATATATCAGGATATTTCCCCTGTTAACATCTACTCTTTATACATCATGCAAATATTAGATTTACCCAGTATATCTACCTTTATAGCATCAGCAGAACTCAAGGGTATCAACTGTAATACAAAATAAAAGCTACTCTGAGAGGCATTGCACTACACTGGGTAAGATATTTACCGATCAGTGGCACGTTTTAGATACGCTTAATACAGTGATCAATTTACTCACCATGGGACACATTTATATTGAGCCCTCAACCCATTTCCTAACGCATACTGAAATAAATAGAATGGTTTTAACATGGCGATCCCACCAATGTGGACGGGATCACACCACGATAAATGCATTCTAACCTGAAATGCTCAGTACTGTAACTAGCATCTAAAAATCTTTGCAGCATACAAATCAGAACTAGCTCTGTGTGCATCATTATACAATTTTTTTTTTTTTCTCCACTGGCAGTGCAGCCCAGTGGGCGGACTGAGACTCATGAGACTTGGGTTCTATTCCCAGTTCTGTCGCTGGGCGGCATCAGACCAAGTCACGTCACCTCTCACTGTCTCAGCTTGCCCCTCTGTAAAATGGGGATAAAGATACAGAGTTCCTTTGAAAAAGCACTTTGAGATCTATTTAGAAAAGTGCTATGTAAAAGCAGGGGGTTAAGTTGTACTGAATTGTAAATCAGTAATAGCATTAATAACCCCATAACATGTACCTGCCAGCGGGCAGGGCCTTATTTTGTCAGAGCCCTTGATTCTTAGGTCTGGAACTCTCTCCCCTGGGACATAGTGATTGGCTGAGTTGTGCATTTAAAAAAAGGCTTGAAAACACTTCCTGAAAGTGTGTTTTTTGGGGGGTGGGGGCTTTTTGTTTTGTATAATTATTGTATTGGATAGTGTTTGAATAGACTTTCCCTTTACATTGTGATAGCTTTAACAGTTCAGGTCTCAAAGCCCTTTCCCCAGGGCATTTAACAAGAAATCTAGTCTTGCATGCAGTTGCATTCCTTCACCTTTCATTCCAAAGGCCTGTTTTGGCATTTTGTCTTCATTGCGGCCTTGTCTCCACTGTTTTCTCACTGAAATGACTTCTACTTTTGCCCAGACACACCTCCACTAGGGGATTAGATTCTTAGTAATACACAACATTCATTAGAGTGATGTTCTCAGGATCTTGGGATTATATAGAATTTAAGGTTACAATGATGCAGCAGGAGCACCTTATAAAACAAAATGAAAGGAATTAGCATGTGTTAATTCCTATGGGGTGGCAGTGAGTGGAGAGCATCTGGGCCCTTTGTCTACCAATTTTAATTTGACAATATAGTAAGAATTAGTCAATTTATTCCTTTCAAAAATTCACATGTATATGCCTCAAGGGTCTTCATCTCCTTGGGATTACTTAGGGTTACCAAGCAAGTCCAAAAGAACTTTCACTCAAAATGTTTCACTTTCATCATTCTCTTTTTAATACGACACAAAATGGCCAGACCCTCAGTGTAAATCCATTAAAGAAAATGGGGCCATGCTGATTCATACCAACTGGGAGAGTCTCCTCTCAATTCTCCTCCCACAAAAGAGGAGATCACCACATTCCAGGTTTCAACAGTTTTGCCATCAAATAGGCCCAGGTCCTCAAGCATACTTAGATGCTTAACGCCCATTGAAACTTATGTGAGTTAGGTGCCTAAATACCTTTGAGGACCTGGGCCTTAGCTTCAAACCCTTAATGCTGTTTCAGCTGGCCTCTGAGTCCTGGTGAGCAATACAGATTGCAAGCATATTAGGAACTCAAAAGCATTATCAACTCCACCAGTTTCCAGCACAGGGATTCCTACTAAGTACAAACCCAACCCTGAAGGGAAGTTCTGCCAGTCAAGCACTGAGCCAACCCTATCTGTCTAGACACTGCATCCTTTCCCTGACCCACTTTTTTCTTCCAAAGTTCAGTAAGAGTTTCCTTGTTTCAGAGCAGAGAATTATCTTTCAGTCTCTTCTCTAGTAAGCTTGCTTAAAACGAACCATGCACTGGCTGTGCTGTGTCAGGAAATCTCATTACAGGGCAGAGTTCAAACAAATCCAGAAGAAAAATGCATTATTTTTCTAAATAAGTCTAAATTTATTCATTACCCTAGTAAAAAAAAAGTTTGGATTACAAGTGTATGGACAGTATAAAAAAGTACAAAACAGGTTCCATAGATTTCTAATACATTAATACAAAGTGCATGACTACAGACAGTTCATCTTGCATTACTACAGGGAAAGGAAGAGATGGGAGGAGGGGAAGCAGTCTATGGTTGAAGTCTAGCAATAAATAAATAAATACAGAAGTAGAGATGATCCACATTATAGCACATCCTACCACCAGTACTGCAGTGATAAGTATATAAAATCATTGAGACTAACTCAATTGTAAGTTGGTGTGTAGATACAGCTGGCTGAGACTCTTGCATGAGTCTTTGGAGACAGACTGAGCAAAGCAGCCATTTTAACTGTCCATTTGATTGCAGGTGAAGGTACACTACGTAATTTTATCCTCCCTTTAGATTTCAGTCAATGTATTTACGGGGGAAAAAACAAAAAAACAAAGAGGGGAGACTAAAACAAATCTCCATTTTCCCTGACATCCCACTAAGAAATTTTATTTATATAATAGAAGGGAAAAAAAAACAAAACAAAAAAACCCAACACTAACTTTCTGCTTTGAGGGTGGGGGAGGATTGGGGAATAACTTTCTGTAGCTCTATTTTCATCCCCTGAATGTTTGCCTTTCAGCAAGTGAGCTTGCATTGAAATTTGCTTACAAACCAACCCTCAGCCTTCCCACCAAAATTTAATAGTAAAGACAAACAGAAGAAAACTCAAGTTTCTAGCAGCCCATTGCAGAATATCCCCAAAGATCAAAAAAGTCCACTTCCCACATTGTTTAAGTTACTTCTTCATAAAGGTAACATGAAACAACTAGGAGCTAAAACTGCAGCATACTCCTTGAGGAAGCTTTTTTTACCCTAAAGACAAAGTCGGAGCATAAAGCAATGCCACAGTCATTTGCACATAAGTTTTACAGGAATGTGCATAGGATTTGTTTAGCCAATCACATGCACACAGAGCTGCCTCTATTTAGAATGGAGTAATTTTTAACAGCACTTACAGAATTTACAATAGGTCCAGTGTGCACGGAAGCGTTGCTTTGGGTAGTGGGAGCGTGAGTGTGAGTGTGTGTGTAAAATACACAGGGCATGTCTATACTGCAATGACAGGGTGTGACTGCAGCTCATGGACGTACCCAGCTAGCTTTGCTCTACCTAACTCGGGTACCAATAGCAGTGTAGCTATGGCAGCATGGGCTTCAGTGAGGGCTGTACAAGGCTGCCCAGCATCCTGGGCAGCCACTCAGTTGGACAGCCCTGTGGAGTCATGCTGCCACAGCTTCACTGCTCTGGTACCAGAGCTAGCTGGATTAAATCACACCCTGGGATTGCAGTATAAACAAGCATAAAGTTCACAAGACCGGAAGGGTCCAAAACAGGAATCTGAACCTCACTGAATTTTATGCTTGGATTGTTTTGTTTCAATTCCTGGGACAGAAAGCTGGCCCCCCCACAATGGCTTTGGTTCTGTGTCATGTTCAAAACCAGGAAAGGGCCTAGAAATGGCAGAAAATGTATGAGAGCATCCCGTGAGAATTTAACAATTCCAACCCCAAATCTACACCTAATCTGGACCCTAGGCGGCCTCCATGGTCCATCTCTCAATCTAATCACACGCCAGTACTGCACAAGCCCCAGTGCTTGCTTTTGGGTTGTCATTTATTGGTTTACTGCATTCAGTTCTTAGCTAAGGAGGAACTGGGAGGTTCTATGCAGATGTGTAGACAGTGTGCCTTCCCTCTCCACTCTTCTTGAATATTTAACATTTAGGTCGTCTTGCACTAGCATTGCTCACATTACTGGTGTCTGCCATTACCTGGCCTTGCCATACGGGAATGATGAAACTATTTGTCTTAGTTAAAATGTCAGTAGTACAGGTTTAGCTCTCCATACCTTTTAAAATACACACAAAAGAAAATATTGTAAAGAGTTAAAAACGTCTATGTATAAGTCCATGTCACTGAAGCACACATATCAAATGAAATATTCTCTCTGGTTGGGGAGAGTGTTTATCAACTTAAAAAATGCCTGACACAACCACTGCTTCTCTCAGTACAGAAATATTAACTACATACACTTTATTATACAACAAAGCCCACCCTCAAAAGTTCGTTCATGGAAGGGATGGGTAGGGGAAAGAAAAACAAACAAAAAGCCCCTAAAGACAACCTCGCAGCAGCATTCAGCTTTGCTAAGTGTTCCATGGTATGTTAAATATTATGTAGTCTTCCTGAAAAGATAAAAACTGGCTTGAGAGTTTGTGGAATTGTAGCAGTAAAAACACCAAAACAGTTCTAAAGGAGTAGTCTTTTGGCAGCATAGCAGGTGTCCATAGTGAACAAAGGGTCACTTTCTAGCATTTTCCGGACAATAAGAGGCTCTGTATACACCTTCCTACAGTTAGCCAAGGAAGTCACCATTCTTCCTGGTTGGAGATGGCTGGAGATTGGGGTCCCTGTTGTTCAGGCTTCTCAGTTGTTGACTTCTTATTGCTACAGCAAGGTTTGAAGAGATGAGTGTCTATGAGGACTTCCCCGAAACGCCCTTTGTAAATTATTCCACAGCAAACTTTTTGCCTGGGGGAGGGAAAGGTTGGGGTAGGAAGAGAAATGCAGACAATTTTATATATAAACATACATATACACCCAGAAGTTTAGTTACAGAAACACAAAAAGTTATTTTAATAGGACCAGGACACTACAGTTTACAACCTCCAGGGCCACTTGGATATCATAGTGATAAGCATTTTTATGGGGCCTAAGAGATTCAGACCCATTTCAGTTCTGGGAGAAGTTTCCTTCCATCATAAAACACCACCACCACCACCACCCACAAAATAAAACCACAAGCACAAAGAAAAAAAAGGCCAATAAGAAAAATAAACAAAATTGTGTGTGCGAAATCCACTAGACTGCTTTAAAAATCATCTCAGCCTAAGTGTAGGTCTACCACTTTGCTACCTCAAGTAGCAACACAAACACACGCACAGCTGCTTCTTTGCCAAACTGTATTTGACAAAGTGTACCTGTAAGAGGCCAACTTAAAGAACATAAGAATGGCCATTCTGGGTCAGACCCAAGGTCCATCTACCCCAGTATCCTGTCTTGCAACAGTGACCAATGCCAGGTGCCCCAGAAGAATGAACAGAACAGGTAATCAAGTGATCCATGCCCTGTCGCCCACCCCCAGCTTCTGGAAACAGAGGCTAGGGACACCATCCTGGCTAATAGCCATTGATGGACCTATCCTCCATGAATTTAGCTAGGCAATGAAATCACAGCCATTTCAATTTGAAAAGTAGTTGAACAAAGGATTGCTGCATTTACAGTGTGAAGCAAAACCATAAAAATCTCTGCAACACTGGGAAAAATCTTACAGCTTCTCCAGCCCTCAAGTTTCTTCTGACCATAATCATGGTCAGTTATAAAATGTCTAACTGTCAACAAGACATTCTGAACTAACTGCATCTGACATTAGGTATGCAGAGACCAAATGTCAAATAAAAGGCAAAACCATTATTTCTCTCCAAATCCAAATTCATATTTTCTGTACTGTTAAATTACTTATGCCACATCCTTAAAATGCCATGTTTGTCACCAGCTGTTTGCGAATGCTGTTTAATTGCCGAGGAAACAGAACAGAAAGCCTTGTAATTAAGATGAATTGCTGGCTGCACAGATGTGTGTTTTGTTGCTTTTTACCTTTTCCAGTAGGTGAGATCTAAAAAGGAGAAGACTGGTGTTCTGCTGGACCCAGGGCTCATCTCGGTGTCAGAGCCATCATCAGACTGGTTACTGTAACAGGGAGACTGAGCTGGGGAGGCACTTGAGGTGGTGCTGTGGGCATCAGAGTCTACAGAGAAAAAAAAAAAAAAACAGAAGAATCCATTGGATGCAACTAGCTTCTTTCCTCCCCCCAGACTGGGGAAAAGTCTGATACAAGCAGCACTATTATGGCCAGTGAGAATATTAAAAAAAAAAGCTGACAATTGCTTCTCTCAGTTGGCACTTTCAAAGTTTCAGAGATGATCATATGTCAACATTATGGAAATGTTTCATGAAGGAGGAGGATGATCTTGGGGTAAGACATGGAGTGGCACTCAGAAGGCTCTGGATTCAGTTCCTAGATCCACCACACATTTCTGGTGCGACCCTGGGCAAGTCACTTCAATCTCCTGGGTGAAATCCAGGCCCCACTGCAAAACAAAAACCACAGAGTGGCAAAACTACTGACTTCTCATGGGGCCAGGATTTTGCCCTCTGTGACTTGTTTCCCCCCTCCCCCCCATCTGTAAAATGGGGATAATACTTCCTTCCCATCACCCTGCATTTCTCTTATCCATTTGGACTCTGATCCTACAAAGACTTACGCTCATCAGTGAGACTACTCACAATGTGCAAAGTTAAGTGTGCAGGTAAGTTTTTGCACAATCTGGGCCTTGGACTGCAAGGGTTGTTTCCGACTGCGGGTGTGTACAGTGAATAGCACAATGGGGCTGACATCACGGTTGTTGCCTAGGAGTGGCTAAAATCCATCCTTTGAGACACTTAACTTTACAAGGTCTTTTCAGTATCTAGCATCTATGAAACTTCTGCCCAAGAAGTTATTTTCTGGGACAGTTCCAAATCACTGAAATCAGGGGCTTAGAATAAAAGTGCTTTCTCCCTCAATCCAACTCATCTCCTGGCATCTGCAACTTCCGCACCCAGAGCCACCCAGCTCAGATGTACATCACATTTTCCCCCCCAAACTTCTCCTAACTCCACCCTCAAAAAATTCAAGGATGAAAGGGTTATAAACACCATATATTTTCTCATTAAAAAAACCTGGATACATTGGACAGTATCCAATTAGGCCAATTAACAATTAGCTACTTTGGCAATAAACTGCCTTCCTAAAACTCTATGTCCACTTACTGTGCCGTTTGAATTCCTTTTGCAGTTTGCTGATTTGATTGCTCTTTATTCTGCTTCCAGAGAGAGTTTTCATTTTCTTTGGTTTCAGTGTTGTTTTAAGACTGGGTCCAGCCCTTGCATCCACCACCTGAAAGACAGCATGGATACATTTAATTCCCTCTGCCCACAATTCTCTATCAGAGTTGTGGCCTGACCTACAGATAAAGCTGCTCTGGTCTAATTACAGTTGTTATTTTAAACCAATTTAGTTCACTTGTACAACTTTGTGTGTTGACACTCATTTCAAGTTGGCTTATATCAGGCCTAGTCTACATGAGAAAGTAAAACGGGTTTAAAACAACAGCTTTAGTTAAACAATTGCAACTTTCTTGTGTATAAAAGGCTTCAGTTCAGCTCGTGCCTTTAAATTAAGGTAATTTAAATTAACAGAAGAGTGCCTCCACAGGTTTTAAAATCAGTTTACATTAATTTCTGTGCTTAGGCAAGCGCCAAGCAATGAACGGCAGGTTTAGCTCCCTTGTTACTGTCAAAATCTCTCCTGGAAAGATTGATGACCAAACCCTCCACACAAAAAAAAACCTGTCTCTTTTCAACTGCAGGGCCAGAGCAGATTAATATATCAAATCAGAGAGTGGGAATGACTGTGTGACACAGTCATTTTAAATATTTCACTAAGCCAAGCTGATTTATCTGTTACTTAAGCAAGTCACCTTGCTTGTTCAAACTTTCCAAAACAAAATCATCTTTAGTCTGAGGCCAAGTCTGGAATGTTTAGTCTCAAGGGAGGATTCTGGAGAAATTTATGAGCGTGAGAAAATGAGGGGGTAAGAAGAGAACTGTCTCCAACAATCACTTGTATCTTGCACAAGTAAGCCAGCTGAAGGCAGGGAATAGCCACACTTCAGAAAGTTCAGAGCAGCTTTTACAGGTGCTGAGGAGTGAAAGAAAGAACACTTGACAGCATCTCTCTAGTGGAGTGGATAGAAGGGAAATATGAATTACAGAGAGGGGGGAAAAAAATAGCCAACTAACGTGATTCCAGTTTTTCTTTGATCCTGCTGGCAGTTTTTTCCATCTTTTCACCAAAAGGACACACGCATTGCAGATGTCTCCTGAGCGGACTTCATGGAGCCTGACAAGAGAAGACCCTGTTTATTATTTAGCCTCTTGTAATCAACCCAATTAGCATAAAGACAGAGACAACAGATTTTGAGACCAAGATTTTCCAAAGTGACTAGTGATTTTTGGTACCTCACTTTTTTTGAATGTCCAACTTGAGACACCTTAAAAAGTGCTTACCCTACAGAAAAGCGCTCAACACTTTGGAGAATCTTGGCCCAAGTGTATTAGAACAAACCTCATCCCTTTAAAAGTTCATTTTGAAGTAATCCTAACTGATCTGATGAACGCTCCACTCAGCTCTTGAACGTTTCATATAATTTCAAATAAAAGCTCTGATCCTGTAAGAGTTCCATGCACTGCACTCCTGCTGAACTCTATAGATGCTCTGTGCACAGCCCAACAACTTGTAAACATTGGCATGAAGACTGCCCTTGTTTGCTTTCAATAAGCTTATTAAAAAAAAAAATGTTTCCCCTACAGTTGAATCATTCCAAAAAGATTTAAAGGAGATTGAAAAAAAAATTTCCATAATCTGATAGTTAATAAAGGACTTTGAAATACTATAGAAGTGAATGACGTGTCTGGGTTAGATAAGCCGTTCTTTGATGGCCCAGTGCAAGACTACAGGTTCTACCTTGCCAAACATACTGAGTAAAGCATAAAAATAAAAGCATATAGCGTACTGCAAGCTTCAAAACTCCAGTTTAAATAAAAATGCAGTGGACGGTGGCACAGCCTCCCTTTAGCCAAGGCCAGCAGCAAGCAAGCATGCATGCCGATATGCAGCAGCTTTACATAAAAAAAAAAACACACACGACAGCAGTCAGTAGAAGTCACTATAAAGACTCATGGGAAAAATCATTTCTAGACAAAGAGAAATATAAGAAAAGCAAAGAGAGGCCTGGTCCTACAGAGAATCACTCAAGTGAATAATTGTTAACATGTGAGTAGTGCCAGTGTTGCCAATGAGACTAATCGTGTGTAAAATTAATCACAGGCATAAGTCTTCCCAGGATTGTGGCCTAAAAATCTCATGATAGCTAAGCAAACTGGGTGGAGAAGGGGAAGCTGGAGAAATATGACAAATAAATACTCATGACGAGTTAGTGCAACAAGAGAGAGATTCTAATTGCTATGGCTAATTACAAAGTAAATCACTAAAAAAAAAAAAAGTGTTAAATATAATAAAAGAAATAATTAGGAGCTGTCAAGCAGGAACTTGCTTCTTTGACAATTTGGGGAGGCAAAGTAAGATAGAAAGAGTTTCACGGTTCTTGTAAGGTAGTTCCAAAATGCTAAAGAGAGTTGTTAAACCTACTGTTCAATTAATTATTTTTAAGTAATACAATGTCCCTCACCAGGGTTTTGAAACTTCCTAATTTCCAATGGCTTTTTAATAGGAAAGCAAATTCTTCAGGCTTACTTTACACAGCACTGGGCTGGAAAACTACCATTAAGATAGTAGACCCCTCCCCTCCCCACTGAGAGAGGCAACATTCCCACAGATTGATAGGATTATCCAGAACAATGACAGCTACTCACAAAACCTGTTTGGACTTTTAAAGACATTTACTAGGGAAGAAATAAAAGTATTTATTTAGCTATCTAAGGTTTTACATCTCAGAAAAACTCCATGGGCCTGACCTCTGCATTCTTTTACACCTTGTGCAGCAATTTACACCTGTGAAAAGCGAGTGCAAAATGTTTCCACTCTGATTTGATAGCACTTTGAAGTGGAGAACCAGATGGCATAGGCCAGGTCCTCAGCTGAGGTCGACTGAAGTTGATGGCGCTGTGCTGATTTACACCAACTGAGGATCTGGCCCAATTTTACCTGCCCCTCATGGTAGAAGTATGAGGAAGCTGAAGACTACACTAGGCCTGATTCTGGTCAGAGCCTTCAGTACCTCGCTTTGAGTGAGGCTGATAACTTTTCATGCTTAGAGACTGAAATCCTGACCAACTAAAATGTAAAGCCAATTTTGAATAGCAGGGGATCTTACCCAAAGCAATTCTGGAAGTCTTTTTCATATCGTTTACTATCAGTGAAACGAGAGCTGGAAGACTTTGCTCTGCAGATACAGCAACCCTCTATACTCCGGTACATCTTTGGTTTATGGAAACCAAACATCTTTTCTTCTCTGCTGGAGCCTGTAGAACAAGCGGAAACTGTCAGTGTTATCACTTCAAGATACAGCTCAAGGATAATTTAAAGGGAGAAGCAGCTTCATGTGCAACTTTGAAAACGGATGTTACATCACAGTCCAGAACAGGCAACAGCCAGGGGTAATTGCTCAGGTATGCAGTGTCACTATTTTGCAGTGCCTCTTAGGAGGACAGGTGTTCAGAATATGCTTACCTTTGTCAAGCACAATTAGATGTCTCTTGCACCCCAAAGCAGAGGGTATTCAGCAAACCCAGACATGTAACAAGGTCACATAAAAAAATTCTTCAACTCTTAAGAGCCACTCTAGAAAGGACACGGTGGGGGTTTCCCGTTTACTGATGCTCAGTGACTCCACAGCAAATGCATTCAGTTTACAAGTTTTTCCTAACTGCCCAGCTCTTCAAACTAAGCTGTGGCTCTCTAGCTTGCATACCACAACCAGTAAAACTGAAGTACATTATGGATGCAGGTAATGTGCAATTGGAGGTATTCATAGAATATCAGGATTGGAAGGGACCTCAGGAGGTCATCTAGTCCAACCCCCTGCTCAAAGCAGGACCAATCCCCAATTTATGCCACAAATCCCTAAATGGCCCCCTCAGGGATTGAACTCACAACCCTGGGTTTAGCAGGCCAATGCTCAAACCACTGAGCTATCCCAGGTATTTGTTGGCTTCCGGTTAGAAAACAACTTTTTATGTCTAAGCTCAATTTTTGGAGTCCCTCAAAACAATAAAAGGGGAGCCCCAAGACATTGTTGCCCTCCCCCCCAGTTACTTTCCAGAGTGGAACTGTACGTAGGCCCTGATCGAGCAAAGCACTTAACATGCATGATGACTTTAAACATTTGAGTAGCTCCATTCCAGTGCTCAAAGTTACACACATGCTTAAGCTATTAGCTGGCTCAGGGCCTTAATGCAAAACAAACATTTTTACAGGCCATCCAAAAATTGTAATTAGTCTGTCATAAACACAGAGGTACCATTCCAAAAAGGAGTTCTCTTTTAAACAGTGTTGTAACTGTGGCTTATACAACCCTGTTTAGAGAGCATGGTTTGCCCTCTGCTGCTTATCATCAAGGACAACAAGCAGCCAAAATACACGGAAAAGGAATAGCTGCTTAGTAGCAGGAAGGTTCAACAGGCAGGATCTCTCAGCTGCAACAGAGTCAATTTATAGAACCAGGAAAAAAAAAAAAAAAGTAACACAAACAAGATAATGTCTGAGGATTTTTTTCCCCCCCATTTTTTATCATCATCAAACCAAGACACTAGGTGATTACACTGTCAGAGACTCCATCATAAACCAGAAGATTATTTGGAGGAAAATCAGGCGAATTAGCAGCTGCTGCGAAAGAGCTGCACACTGACAGCCTAGGCCTGGTGTTATTGATCTGTGTGTAGAGGGCTTTCACCGCACTGTAAGTAGTTCCAGCCCCACATCAGCTCTTATGCCTCTCTTTAAAGGATCTGGAGGAAGACATCACAGTAGGGTTTAAGCTAACCAACAGCACTTCTAGACCCCAATGGAGAAGTCCAGGATTTGGAGTCTTGTATAAAACAAAACACTCTCACACAAACCACCTAAACAGTAACTGGTTTTTTTTAGCCGCTTAAAACTAAACAAAGTGGTTTATATTTTGGTGTAGTTCATTAAACCAGATTAATTACTTCTGCTGCAGTAGCACCCAACGCCACCAATCAGACTCAGGTTTCCTCTGTGCTAGATGCTGTACAAACACATAGGAATACAGGATCTAGGCTCCAAAGAGCTGGGTTTGACAAAACCACTTGCACATTCATTAGTGGCAAGGGGAAGCTCCCTGCCAGGTCTCAGGGACTTCACCATTCGATCCTATAGAATCCAAGCATTCATTTTCAACAAAGATGAGGTTTCAAGCCCCTACACTCCAGGAGGTAAGTCCTCAAATGCGACTTACAAAGTGTTGCCTTCTTGACTCTGCAGGAAGACAGCCTGAAATTGCCTAAGGCCCAAATCCTGCTTCCTGCTCACAGCCCAAGCAGGCACGCTGAGGAATTCCTCCAGGGTTACAACAAAAGTAGTCTCCACTGCTCTCTCCACCCAACCAAGCCCATTGCATAGCCATCACTCTAGCCTCAGGGCTGCATTTGGCTTTGAGCCATTCACTCACTTCTGTGAAGGAAGAATAGAAGCCGCTGATCCACCAGCCTTTTTCTCAAATTCTGGTGTGCTAACCTGACACAGGAGCTCCCATGAGCTGGGCTCTGCCATTCACAGATGTGCACATCTCCAGCAAAGGCTCCCAAAATCCTGCCCCACCATGTCTGAGCCACCCAGGTTCACTGCAAGAGGGCCCTCTGCAGGATGAAGACCTGACGAAAACTGGGCGAGTGTTCTGGCCAGTGACCTGAATGGCTTGTCAAGGGTTGGATGAACTCAAAAACTACTACTCAGCTCTTGCACAAATAAGTCTCCAGTGGCATTTAGCCAGTTGAAGTACTGGGTAATTTCTGGCAAAAGAGGAAAATTTGGTTCCATGAAATGTGAGTTGTGAAGATAAGAAGGGCAGCAAGACAAAAACACAAATAAAGATTTAGTCTGTCTTCCCATTATGACAATGTAGAGACAATGGGCATTATACATGGCCAAGTATGGTCCAGTTAGTCTCCCTTGATTAACAAGATGCATTTTTTTTTTAATGGGCGCGGGGTGGGGGGGGAACAAACACACACGACTCCAGGCACTAAGGAGTTATATAAGCAGACATGCAAAATATGTATTTTGTTACCATTCAATGTGCCCCTTCAAAAAGGGACACAGTCTCTTGACAGTACGGTATTTAACAAGCCTTTTGAGATGGTCAGCGATTATCTTCACCTGGAAGTTTGTAACAGTTATTTTAGGTTTCGTTTATGGCAACTCAACATTTAGCCTCCAGCATGGTGCTTTACTTTACAAAGTCTGGCACTAGCTGCTGGTACTTCTGTCCCACTGGTGAACCTAATAACCCATGTAGCAAACACCTTTATCTTTACAGGAGAGGCATGGAACCGGTCTTGGAAATTTGTCTCGATTGTTCACTTGGGGAACATTTGTAAGCTTGAGTCTCTAGGAAATGGGGAATGTCTTCGCTAATACCAAGTATTTATGCTGTAGTGGGACAAGAATCTCCATTTTACAATTAACACTTGAACAAGGATTGGCATCAGATATTTATAGTAAATATTCTGTTGTGGGATTGTTGCTTCCATTCTCACAGGCACAGCCTTTCAGCACCAAATTTCAATAGAAGGAAAACTAGTGCCATCTGTTTCCCAGCTGATGAATGGACAGCAACAGTATCACCATACGTCATTCTTGGATTGAGAAAAAGTTACTAGAGAAACCACAAGTAAAACAGATTTCTCTTTGACAACTGTGTCCAAATGCAGTGTTATAAATGGAAGGCGTCAGGGCAGAGTCACATTTAATCCACACAGTTGCCATCTGAACACTATACACTAAAACATACTGTCAGCTGATGAATTTAAAGCTAATACAGATCACATTGGAGTCTAAGGGCACTGACCAGCATTGCTATACTTAAAGCAGTGTCTTCATTTCCATTCTAAGCCATAAATTATGTGCCCAGTCATTGCTGACACCTAGTTTCTATGGGAGTGAGGCATGCTTAAAGACTGCATAACTAGGACCTTAAAAGAGATTTATCTTTTAAAGTTTTGTATCTTAGGATCCCAAATGAGAAACCTTGGGCTAGATCTTCAGCTAGTGCAAATCCGCATGGCATCTACACTGGCTGAGGATCTGGCCTTGAACATGCAGACTGAAATGTATCCATTCTGAATGACTGTAAACGGGTATAACTCCCCTGAAGTTAAAGAAGCTACATCAGTTTTCACCAGCTGAGGATTTGGCCTGCTCTATTAAATCCACGTATATATCATCAGATTGCGTCTTTTAATCTACCAGCCATGTGGGAGTCAGAAGGGGATGCTATGCAGCAAGAAATTCTGGCAGAGGCAAGGCAGGATTCCTCCTGGATCTCTGGGGGGGGAAAAAAAAAAACAAAAAAAAACCAAACACACTTGTACTCCAGGAGCAGTGGTTGAAGTAGACTGAAGCAGGTGTGGGAGGGCTCACTGTACTAGCCACACAGGAGGGGGACCTGCAGGAGTTTCCCCCTTTGCTTTGAGCAAAGAAGATGGAGCTGCACTCCCCCTACTTCATCTACTTGAATTCTTGCTCAGCAGCAACTCAGCCAAAATCTGAAAGGATGCAGGGTGCCCTCTCCTCTGCAATTCTGCCAGCTGAGTGGGGGGGAGGGGAAGGGGGGCGGCAGCACAGGGCCAACACCCCACTCCTTTGCAGAAGGCTAGCATCATCAGAAACACTTTCAGGAAGCAGAGCCCCTTCTGCCTAACAGATCTGGGGTCAGCCCATGAGATAGGGGAAAGTGGGAAGCAAAGACTTCTTGCACATCTATACATGGCTGGGCACAAAGCTAGCCTACACCACACACAAAGTTATTGCCTCTTTTATGGACGGCTCAGGACAAGAATTGGGGATCAGAGTTCCCTCTGCAAAAGTTGATGCTGACATGAACATCTGCAAGAGAAGCAGGAACACGGAGAAACGCTTGCTGTGTCAGATGTGCACGAAATCCTCAACTTGGAAATAAACCCTGAATCCTGAACTCTAATCTTCCCAAGGGAAGGAGAAGCTAACTTTCAGGGATTTATTGTTGTTCGGTTGGTTGCTTTCTAAGGGAAAGGGTAGCTATTTCCTTTTGCCTTTCCAGATTTCTTCCGCATTCTTCCTGACCACTGAGGCTGAAGGGAAAGACACCTCCAAAATAGAAACGAATGAACTCAAAAACGTATATAATTCCATTTTTATACCCAAACAAAAAGAAACACCTGAAATTTGTGACACTTGCAGAGAAACATTCCTTGGCTGTTTCACAAAGAAAGCAGCTTATCTGAAAGGCAGAGGGATGGCATTCTAAACACTCGGCACCTGCTCCATTCCTGCCTCCCTGCTCCAGCCCTACACTCGTTCACCCTTTGCGCAGCCCAAATTCTTCACTTGGAAGGGCAGAGAGGAGGAAGAAGGAACCATGCTGTTAGCCGGATTTCTTCCTCTGACCCACAACAATGGTCTAGATTCTTGGCTGGTGTAAAGCAGCACAGTTGCCCTGAAGTCCATGGAATCACGCTGGTACACACCAGCGGAGGATCTGGCCCATACATATTGATGCAGACTGCTCCGGTCAGCAAAATCTCACAATGCTGATTTCTACCGCACTTGGATAAAGCGGAGAAATATCCAAGAGTATTTTCTTAAAAGACACTGAAATAAAGGAAAGATCATAAGCTCTGGAATGCACACCTGCACATGTTAACAATGGCTTCTTCCAAAACAGCCTATGATGCCATGAGCCGAGGTGCCAGTCTACCTAGTAAATGCTTCAGGCCTCTCCCTTGGCTGGAATAAACTGGTATAGTCCCACTAAAATCCATGGCGTTATGTCAATTTCCACCAGCTGAGGATCTGCCTTTGAATCTTGATAAAGAAATCACGCACCCCAAAAAGGTGCGTCGTCCAAAAGGAGACTTTCACTACAGAGTTGTAAAATTAAAACTGGGCCTTAACCAGTTGTATTTTAATGTGTCTGAAGTGGAAAGGCTCCAAGGAAATAAACAAGAAAACTAGTGTCAACAAAAAATGCTATTTTTATCTTCACATAAGGAGAGATACCAGTGTAAAAGTGTTCCAGTACAAAATGAGGAGACTAGGATCTGACGTGTGTAACCTTGAAACTCCATATATATAAAAATATAAATTCTTTTAATATCTGCCCACCTACCCCCCACACCTCCGAAAACACAAAAACAAAAAACCCCACTACATGTGTTGATGAAAAGATGAAGAATATTTCGAGTGTACTCTGCAGTCAGTACTGTATCGGCACTTTATAATGAAGCTTCACCCTGTGAACGCTGTACTTTATGATCAATGAGGCCCAGGGAAAGTTAGAACGGTTAAAACTGGATCACCTGGAAAGTTTTTACCTCCAAGAACATGTATGCTAACTCCTGTGCAGCTAGTCCTCTGCAACAATGCTGTGCTTGTGATCTTTCACTGAACTCAATGAAACTTTAACATATACCAAATGCAAATGGAAAACCCATGGCCCTGTCATGAAATTAGAATGGTTGACATTTCTTTACTGTGGTTGAGTCACCTGTAGTGTACTGGCTGTGTCAAAGCTATTATGGGTAATAATTTCAAAAGTTACCTAGATGTCTCCATCTCATTGACTTTCAGTGGGACAGAGGCACTTAAATTATTTAGGCCATTCTGAAAATGCAACTTAGTGCCTAAGTCACTTTGGTGCTTTTGTAAGAAGTTGCTGCCTCAGGAGAGCTGGCAAGGGCTGTGCAAAGCACAAACACAGGGATTTTCAGAGGGAAAAAATGTGGTGGTGTGTGTGTGGGGGGGGGGGGGTTTCCATCTGCAGCCTTCCAACTTGAGCCATGATTTTAATCACCTCCTATAACCTAACCAGGGTCACCTCCAGTCAACCCTTGCATGGGAGATCTCCAAGAAAAACCATGAGGCACAGCATGAGTGGAGTTAGTGACGCTCATCTGAGTCAGTAACGAACCAATGGCTCAGCAGCGTGTCTGGGGTGCAGTCTTTTACTTAAGATTTGACAAATCAGTGTCATGAGCACTTGTGATTGTTACATATCTGGTGGCTATTTCAGCAGGAGTAGTACACTTGAGAGGAGACTGCAGCTCAGTGAAGATTTTTTTTTAATTGTGTTAAAAAAATTAAAGGGCTTTACTTATGAAACAAACGCCTTTTTAGTTGAGCAATCTAATTCCCCCCCCCCCACACACACACACACACCCCCCTTTGGACTTTGAGCTGATAGATCCAACACTATCATATTATCTGGTAATCGGAGAGCCCATCTTGAGAGTTGTGAAATGGAGTTCCGCCCCTCCATTCCGGTTATCCCCTCAATTTTCAAACCACCTCTTCCAACCACATACTTATTGCTTCTTCTGGCACCTGCTTTCCAACAGTGAAAAGCCTCGCTAACAACCGTTGCTTCAGACTTAAAGGAAACTGGCAATATTAGTAACTATTAATCTCATCCAGCGTAACAATGTGTTAAGTCACAAAGTGCTGATAAAAATGAATGATTACATAGCACATGGGAACCCACCCCCTTGTCTGCCTGCTAACAGTTTGGTGACAGAGGGAGAACTGCTCAGCATCAGCATGTACCATAAAAGGCCCCAGCCTGTCACGGTTTTAAAGGTGGTTTTGTTATCCGTTAGTTTGTTTTAATTCACGTGAATTTTAGTTACATTTTCACACACAGTTGTCTAGTAAATAACAGACTTTTATCTGTAAAACCCCACAAACGTTAGGCTCTCAAGTGACAGTCATCTGCCAACTAACATGCCCGGGGGGGGGGGGGGGGGGATTTTCAGACGTGACAGAGGGACTTCAGAGCACAAGTGCCACAGACTGTCAGTGGGTGCTAGGGGTCTAATGTCTTTAGGTGCTTTTCAAATTCCACCACTTGTCACCTAAGGCCTGATCCTGCACAACTAACTTCAACAGCAGTTTTGCCATCGGCTTTAATGAGAGGACAATAGGGCCTTATCTATGAGCCAAGGACTTAAACCAGTGCTCACAGAAGTCAGAGGGAGAAAAAAAGACTCCCATTTACTCGGATGGGCTTTGGATCAGGCCCCAAATCCTGTCAACATTACTGAAGCCAGTCAGAAACCTCATGCAGCCACTGGACTCTGGATCTCACGAAATCTGTTCCAACTACTTAAAAAAACCCCGTAAGACCTTGTACAGTAGGTCTAGCTATGCACAAGCCACAATACTGCTGCACATGCTCTACAAACAGCCTCTCACCTTTCGAAGGGAGTGCTCTATGTACCAAGCACAGCCCAAGCAGTAGCAGTGCTGTTGTCTGGATAAACAGTGAGCTCCATGGGTGTCATCCTATAACCGTTCACTAGCACTCAATTAAAGGAAAAGAAAAAACATTTCTGACTGTATCATTTTTAGTATACTCTTTGGCCCCTGCTGTGGATGCTAAACACTTGAGCAATTTTGAAAGTCTGGCCTTGTAACATTTAATGGTTCTTTTCCCCCCACTCCCCAGTTATTTACTGTAAATGCACCTAGAAACTATTTGAAAGACACATTCTATAAATGCAAAAAAAACATACAAGTCTGAGATCAGGCCACTCATACTGCATATGTAATAAACTCGCTTATGAAATGCTATAAAGCATATACAACCATCTTCCAACACTTCATACGTCAGCTGGTTTACGCTGTTTAAAATCCTCAAAGCAATTAGATCATGTTATGGACCAACTGCTTGCCAAACTATGTTAAATAAGTGAAACTACGGAGTTTTCTTCATTTGTATTCATAACAAATATCATGTAATTTGGACCCAGAGGACTGCCAATCTATAGAGGAAAATCTAGGTGTTGGGGTGGAAATATGTGTAGGGGCAATGACAACAAAACACTCCCCCACAGAGAGTGAGACAGTCAGGGGAAGCTTTGGATACAGAAGGAATTCAGGATTTAATCACTGCTTACTACCAGTGTACTGTGCTGAACTAAATAATACAGCAAAGAAGTAAACAAGAAGAGCCATAAGAGAAATCCCTTCAGAAATACAACTGGGGATGAACATACTAAGAAAAAAAGAGAGACAGACACTTATGTCATTTGGCATAAATATGTTTGTCTGGAAATGCTACCGCCTGTCCAAATTATTAACACACTTTCATAATTTTTTTGTATTAAACAAATCAGTTTAACTTGAAGTTCTGTTTCAGCTTTTAACCCACAACTAAATTGGCAACCCCCTGAAGAGATATTGGTAATGGGCATGATAATATAGAGTGGGGTATCACAAAAAAGGAGTTCTATGATTATTTTTCTGCCTAAAAAAACCCTTGCAGTAAAGAGACACTCCAAATCCGATCGTAGAACACACTGGTGGCAAAATGGAAAACTATGTAGTTATTGGACCAACACTGCCAGTTAACGCAGAGTCCTTAATCACATAATTTGAAGATGACTTTGCCGTCAAAATTAGACCAAACAAAAACCCGAACACCAAAATTTTTCCCCAGGACTGCAATCCTAGTCCCACTGAAGTCAATGACAGACCTCCCATGGATATCAGTGAGGCCAGGATTTCACTGCAGATGTTTAACCTGCAGCCTGCTCAGTGCCAATACCAAAAGGAACAGCCAAACAAAGTTTTGTCTTTCAGCCATGCCCCAACCAGGGAGGAACTAGAGTTAAGGTGAAGAGGGAGGGGGGAAAAAAATTATCAGCGGGACATTCAGCACCAGTGTACAGCGGCTCACTAAAAGCACAGCTTGCTGGAACAAAGACCAGCCACCCCCAGTCACCTCAGCAAGGACGACCTACTTTTCAAAGAGGCCATGATGATCAGGTAGACAACAAGCATGAGGGTCACAGGCACACACTGGCATAGGACCAAGTCCTTTTCAGAGGTAAACGAGAGGATTTTAAAAAGGAGAAAATGAAGCGTGCTAAGGGAAGACAGACGTCTGTTCCTGAGAGCACATTGCAAAACACAGTCACTGTCACGAGGACTCAGCGAAAATGCCCAGGCTTGCCATTTAATAAGGGAAAGGCACCGTTTATAATTGTTCAGGGCTGGAGCAAAATTTAACACGGGAGCCATTAGAAACACAGACGAGTCCCTAGCAGGCAAGCATGGAAACTGGAATCAGACCCCAGCAACGTTTGCAGGATATTTAAACAGGCAGCCCCAACCTTTTAACTCTTTATCTGCAAATTTGGGTCGGTCGATACACTCGTTTAAAAAAAAAAAAAAAAGTCTTCCCTCCCCCAGGACTGGCAGCGTTTGGAGGCAGGGAGCGGGGGGAAGGATTGCTCCGGCAAAGCGGTTTGGGGAAAGGGAACATTTCCACGAGCCATCTCCCGAGTGCTGGCTATAATCTAGGTGGAGAGAAATCAGGTCACAGTCGCCGGCACTGCTTTTCCGAAGCCGACCGCACACACACACACACACACACGCATGGAAAAGTGACACGTAGCGTGCAGTCACGCACTTCCCTCTCTCACGCTACTTTGCCGCGGTCTCCCACGGCGCAGGCTGCGCGGTAAAGGTGCATTAGCGGCTGCGCCCCTGGCAGGGAAGAGGCGCGTGACGGCAGCGGGGAAAATTGCAGCCGCCGGCCAAGCCCCCCGAGTGAAAGTTACTCCACAGCGTTTTCTGCCCGAACAAAAGGGGCGAAAACGCCCCCCCCCTCCGCGCCACCCCCTCGCTCGGCAGCACTTCCTGAATGGTGCACCCTCCCTCCCAGGCACAGCGCGCGTGGTGGCCAGCGGGGCCCTTCACCCACCTCATCCTACGCTGAGCGGCCGCCGCTTGCTGCTCCTGCTGCGGGGAGGCTGGGGCTGGTTCCTCATGGCTTCACCCTGACGTAATTCAAACATGGCAACAGTTCGACTTCAAAGGGAAACCCACAGACCTCCCATAAACAGACGCACACACGGCAGAGGAACCGGTGCAAAGAGCCCTTTAAAGAGTCCGCACCAAGCCCCAGCAGTAAGCAGCGCTCGGTACCGGCGCAGCGGCAATTGCAGGCTTTGAATAATCTGCCGTTTTTACGCCGAAAAGTGAAAGGCGCTTCCTCTCCTGCATGCTTTTAGAGACACAAACACGCCGCCGCCGCCGCCTCCCTGCACACAGCGTGGTAACCGACAGGAGCGTGCGTGCACAGAAACTTTAACTCCCCCAAAAGTCTTCCAGACGCAAAAAGTCAAGCTCAAAACTTCCCCAAGACACGAATCTCTCGCATCAATTGCCCCCTAACTCGCCCGCCAGCCGTCCTCTCCCCGTGGTTTAATAACAGTCCGTGTTTCGGCGAGCAGACTGGATTGCAGGCACTGCCTGCAGCGCATGCAAGCCCTTTGTTTTCCCTTCAGCCTGGTTTTGCCTACGTGCAGCACCAAGGATATGTCGACTGTTTTGCGGAATGCATTAAGATATTTAAAGATTATGCTAAAGAGTAAGACTCCTGATCGACCAGAAAAAACAAGCCCCCACGAAACGGAGACTTTAACTACAAGTTAAACTTCGTTGCGTTCGACATGGAAACAGTTTAACTACAAAGAGGAGACAAGAAAAGCAGTTACTTTCACTCGCACTCTGCTTTGAAAGTGGCAAGACGCCATCACCATAAAGTCACACTGTCCTGACGCTAACAGGACTCCACTCTGATTGATAACAAGGTATTTACAATAGAAAAGTTTAAAAACTAAAGCAAGCCTGCAACTTGCGCACCTAGTAGCACGTGTCATGTCAGATTACACACACACACAATTTCGGTCCATTTCAGGTCACTTGAGTGCTAAATCCGACATCCCTTCTGAAAACAAGCCTAATCAAGAGAACAATTCCCCCATTCCTCTCCCCCCCCAAAAAAAAGAGAGAGAGAGAAAACGTACATTGACACTGCAATGATTGCCCCCTGCCACTCACGACGCAACAACTTCTGTGCGCTCAAAAACAGAGCTACAGGTGTATAATTAGTAACATAAATACACAAGGTTCCGGAGAACGTTCGAAAATAGAACGTTTCTCTCGTAACCATTCCAAAGCCCAAACGGGCTCTGGAATCCCGAGCGATTTAGCCGTCCGGGTTCCTTCTTTTGCTCATTATCACATCCGTATCTCTCGCCCAAGCTGAGCAAATAATACCAAACCGCGTGCTTACGGTAAAGGGCCGCAACGGACCTGGGAAGCAGCACCAACACCAGGCCAAGCTAATCTCAGCCCCAATCCCCCCAATAAACCAAACAAGGCCATGTTCTTCTTTCAAAATTACTTAACTTGAACCTACAAACTGGAAAAAACATTACATCTTCCAGCTTCCACCTCATTACAAAGAGCACTAAGAAAGGGTTCTTGAGCCACTCAAAACATTCACGAAGCGACGGTTTGATACACTCCCCCTTACTACGGCTCCTCGAAGAATGTCCCTTAAACTGATATTTCCCGGTAACACCCTGAACTGGGTACACAGTTTCTCTAACCAACAGCACTGCTTGGGATCACTTTTCCAGTGATATCTTCAGGAATAAACTCGCCGTCCCTCTTTGGAAGAGAACATTTTGATTTCACTTTAAGGGAAGTCCCCGTGCGAAGCTGGATCTGGAACAATGCAATCGGCATGTTCACTACACTGTTAGTTTTTAAAATTATACTTCTCAAGGTATTTTTTAAAAAAAAAAAAGAAAGAAAAATCGATGCCGCACACAGGGCAGTGGGTGTCAAAACTGTTTTGGACAGGAAAGTGTTTTCCCCGCAGCAAAAGACAGCCTCCAAAATAACTTGTTTTATTGAATAGAACGGCTGATTGGCAAAAGCAAAAAAAAAAAACCTGAAACCAAAGAGGTTTCTCACTTTTCGGTTCAGAGGGAAAAAAAATCACAGAGAAAAAAATTAAATCACTTACCTCTGAACTGCAGCCCCCAACAAATCAATAGCGGGGTGTGTTGTGTGCGATGAGCTCCCCCCTCTTCTGCGGAGTCCGCAACCTCGTTGTGCAGCTCCCCGGGTCTGCTTGCAACTGCTCCTAGAGTCAAGTCTCATTTGCATAGCTGGCTTTCCTCCCCCTCTCTCTGCGCAAGCGTCGTTCCCACGGCTCAATTCTACTCAATCGAGTTCTTTTGCATGCGCGCCCCATTGTCCTTTTAAGGGAGAAAGGCCCGCGCGGGAAGCCTGGGAGGCGGAGGTGGTGCGGCCCATTGTGACGGTGGCGATGACTTCACGCAAACAGCCCACTCCCCGCCCCCTCGCAATGGAGTAGGAGGAGATTGTAGCAAATGGAATCACAACAATGAGTGGTGCTGCTGCGGCAGCGCTGTGCCCGGGACGGGGCCAGGTGCTGCAAATCTTTCCTGTGCAAGTTACTTAGGAGACCTTCTGCCAAATGTCACGCTCGCTCACGACTCACTTCAGCGCGGGGCTCTGTGTTTGTGGCGTTTGTGTGTGTGGTAAAGGAATCTCACGGCTGCCTGTGCGGGAGGATTTTGCTTATCTTTCAAGTGAAATACTTGGGATTGCTGAGGCTCTGTGGATACCTGCCTACAACGGGAAACGGAAAAGCCTGAGGTTTTCCCCTTGAGGAACCAGCCACCACTGCTACTCCGTGGCTGGCTACTCTGAGTTTACTCACTTTCATTTGAAAAAGAACTGACAGTGTCAGAACTTTTTGAACTGTCTAAAATAATACCTCCCCCCTTCCCCCTTTTTTTTTCTTTCAAAGGACAGTAATGAGGTCTGCCCCCTTTGGGCCTGGCTAAACAGGAACTCAGCTGCCTTCTCACACCTCTGGCCCAGGATTCCCAAACTTTTGTGCAAAATGGACTGCATGTTAATAGAGATTGTTGCAAGCAATTGCTTACATTAGAAAGTAATCATAGGAAAGTTAAGTAAATACTCTGTGATCACTTGGTTTTCTCAGAGGCACACTTTAGGAACCTCTGCGTTCATCTATTTCATATTTGGATCTGGATACCTCCTCCGCACTGCACCTGTAACCTGAGCACCACTACCAAAAGTCCAAGATTTTGGAGACAGTTTTGAGAAATTCCCCACATGCCAAAATCTCAGTCCAAAAGTTGGAGGTTAGTCAGGTGTGGCAGTATGTTTGTTCTGGCCCCAACTTCTGTGATAAACATTCTGGTGAATTTAGAGGTTTGGCTTCCATAAAAAGCCATTGTCTTTGTCAGACAGGTGAGCCATGACTGAGCCAGATTTGACAAAAGGACTCCATTACTTTTACTACAAATGTGGCTCTACATATGTCCAGTTGTTATTATTATTACTTGCATCATTGTGCCGAAGAGCCCTAGTCATAGCACAGGAGTGTGGAGTTTTTAATGGGTTTAAACTATTAGTAAATAATTATTATATGGCTTAAAGCTCCTTTTTGCTAAAATAATAGATATTTAGTTTTAAATTACTTCCTCTTTTTCGTTTATGTATTTGTGACCTTTGTCATTTTTTTATAGCTAGAGCATGACTTTTCTCATAATTTCTCAGCGCAAATATATTAATATTACATTTAAATAGTGTGTGCTATGCAGAGGTGCTGGAACAATTTGTATAGTGGAGGTGCTGAGAGATATTGAACCAAACTGTTAACCCTGTATATGATGGAAACCACTTCAATCCAGGTGGTATAGCAGCATCCTTAGCACCCCTAGTTCCAGTACCTTTGGTGTTCTGTTTTTTCCTTTTTTAAAGATTTAATGGCAAAACATGCACATCAGAATTTTTTTTTTTAAAAAAAAGCAACATTGATGATTATTCCTCATTTTGCCTTTTGCAAAATGTAACCCAGGTTTTCTCCCTCGAGTCTCTCACTCATTTCTGACTGATTCTGCACCTTTGACACCAGTGATAAAACACACAAATTCATTGGTGAAAGATTATGCCCTTTGGCAGAAGGAGGAGGAAAGACTTTTGCATGTGCAATTCATTTTAATGTATTTTTTTTAAAAAATAAAATAGCTAAAACAATTTTACCTTTCAAATGAGACACTTAAAACTCACTTTTTTTGCAATCTTCCTCATTCACATTGTTAGCACAGCTCAGGAGCAGCTGCCCCATATTACTATATCTGCAGAGTTATGTTGAAATCAATTTCATTTTAAAAATAGCTATTACGTCAGAAAGCTCTATATGCCATACAGAGTGTGACAGTCATATACCACTTTGCATCATGATTACATAAAATTAGAAATACAACTATAAATTACTCCCTTAAAATCTTACCCTTGAATCAAACCCTAATACTGAACATTTTATTTATTTACTTAATTTTTTTAAATAATGGGGAAAAAATTTATACCAAGCTATAGGCATCCTGACACATAATGAATATTACAAAAAATATATGCCTATATTTTGGTCCCAAAAGTTGGGTTTTGTTCAAACTAAAATTACAAAATCTAACGTGGACTTTATGATTTTTTATTTCACTCAAAACCATTTTAGTTTGGATTTAAATACTCTCCTCCAATATTTTCAACCCAAACATGGCAGAATTGGGTTAATTACAGTGCACAGAAACCAAAAATAAGAGCAACTAGATCCAAAAGTGAAAGTGACTAGCCTGCTTTTGTGGTCCAAGATGAAATACACAAACTTCAAATATCTGAAAAATAATTTGGATTTTTAAAATTCTTTGGCTTTTAATGATCTAGTATTATTAACAACACTAGTAAGGAAATGAGGATTTTTAACTAATATATTTTAACCTGCCAGTGACATTTTAAATATAATTATAATTGAGGCCTCAATTCAGCAAATAAGGTAAGCACATACTTTAAGTATACACTTAAGTGTTTTGTTGAATTGGGGCTTACCCCTGCTCCTATTGATGACAATGGCAAAACTTCAACTGATTTAAATGAGAGCAGGATTAGACCTCCAAAGGGACACTGGGAGGACCTAACATATTTCTTATTTGTGTTTGCTTTCTTTACATCAGTCCAATGCCCTGTGTGTTTTTCTACATCCATTTGCAAAGTCCTGATAATTCTATGATGCCATTTCCCCCATAAAAACAAATGCAACCCTAAAATAACACAACAGCTTGTGCACAAGGAAAGGGACCATTTTTCGTAAGGAGATTTCAGTTTTAAGCTTCTAAGAGGTTATTTATCAATAAGTAAGAATTTTCTAAACGACCAATATTCCATGTCCCTGCCCTTTTATTCTAATCATTTAATTCCAAAACTAGTTCAACACAATAATTTTAGAACTTAAAAGGGACACTCGAGTTTGACTAACATCAAGTTTATCTTCAAAACATTTAAATTTCTACCAGGTTGAGGGGAAGAAGGGCTGGAAAATCTACCAGCCTTTACCATGCATATTGCAACATGCTAAAAATAACTTCTCAACTGGGTGACCAATCAGCAATAAAGCCAGAGCAATACAGTGTATTTGCATAACATACATGTTACTATATCTTTCCACTATGCCGACTCCATTTTTATATTATTTTTTTAGTGAGTTAGTTTTGAGGGAGAGGGATTCTTTGGCATTTCCCTACTTTTCCTCTCTCCGACTCTAAAAGACCCCATGATGACTTTTCTTTTGACCAACCACCCAGACTTGGCTACCTCCAGTACCTGTCAGTGCTACTCAGGGCACTGCTTGTCTTGCTCAGGTCCCCTAGAAGCCAGCAGGGGAATGAAATGCACAAAATCCTCAAGAGCAAAATGCTTCCGCATTTCAAACAACTTGCCTTTTCCCAAGGCTAGAACAAGCAAAGCTTATCAGATGGTGGGACGGTCAAGTCACCTACAAAGCAAAGCCCAGCTGTCTAATTTTAAGCCTCACAGCTTTGATTGGGTCCTGTTAGCCTCATCATACAAATCAAACCCTTCAACTCAAAACATGTCTGCAAAACTTAAAAATCTAATGCTAAAAAGGGGTGATATACAAACCCCAAAACACAATAAAGTAATTAAAGCCTTTATGTAAAAGAAACTACTTTAAAAATTAATGGAGTAACTTAGGGAGGATTCAAACATTCAACCTATGTATTATTTTGGCTATTGTATAATCAGCAGCTCTGGCCTCCCTACCCCTCCAAAGGAAAACAATTCCTATTCACAAAAGTCCAAATGTCAAATTTAAAGTTAAACTGAAGAAAAATCTGATTCTTAAAATATCACAATCTTCCCTGGGATATTTGCTGAGGACATTGCACTGCTAGCCAATTCCTCGGGCAGTGGTTTGAGTTTTCGGTTCTGACTTTTGGCTAGCTTGCTAATAAATAACATGCCTTCAACTAGCTACTGAACAACAGCCACTGCTATCACCACCCCCGAGGAGATACAGTACTTGTGTTCCTGACACCATCACAGGAGGCTACCCATGCTGTATGTAACTAGTGTTATTTTAAAAATTAGCCTCGACCTCAGATGAAGCCCTATGAGAGAACATGCATTGAAGAGGTAACTGATGAATCATGTCTGTCAAAGAGCTCACAGATTCTGCAAACATTTACCCATGTGCTTAACTTATGTGAAATTAAGATCATACCTAATAGGTGGGCAAACCAAACAAAACCATGCAGGGATAATGGATAATCTAATGGATAATCTAGGAACTTATGTGAAGGGCTCTTCACCTAACATGACTTAGACTTTTGTATCCCAACTGCAAGGAAATAAAATCTCAAATATTTTATTGTTGGCATGTAGAAGGTCGAGCACAGTAGTCTCCAGATTGATCAAGCCAGTCCTTTTTATGACCACTAAATTCTTTTAACAACAAGAAGCCAAAATAATTGCTATTTACATAATAGCGAGCTGGTCATTTAAAGACAGATTTCTCAAACTTAGTTTTTACATGCTGCTGACAGTGTGGTTATTGAAGAACTATTTTAGGTGCACTGTCAAAACAATTCCCTGCAATAGCTGAGTGAGACTGAATGACCTCCCAGGACAGGAGACCAATACTTAGGGCTGGTTCAGACGGCTCTCCAACTTCCAGCTTGAAGGGCTGGTGTCATGTTTGCTGCTCAAGTTCCATTGTCACAATGGGTTAGGAGGGCAAATTGAATGGCTTCACAGAAAGCACCAGATTTGCTTGAACTAGCTCTGTCCACTATGTGGGTTGTTGAGACCAAGAACTTAGCATAATTCAAAGAGGAATTGGATATTTATGTGGATGATAAAAATACCCAGCTATAATAGTTAATGCTAATAAAATGTCTGGAAGGGATAAAAACCTCCTGCTTCAGGGCTTAAGCCACTCTCTAACTATCATGAGGAGCAGACTATCTCTCACCTGTCCTTTGCAGGTTTTCTACACCTTCCTCTGAAGCAGCTGGTATGGGCCACTGTCAGAGACAGTATACTGGGCTAGACTGACCATGGGTCTGATCCAATGTGGCAGATCCTATATTTCTAAAATTTCAAGTTGTTTTAAAACATGAAAGTTTTACATTTTCACGAATACACGCACACACTTCTGTGCTTGCCTGACATCCACACACACACCACGCCAGATGCTCATGCAGAGATAAGGGTCTGCATAAATTCCAGGCTCACACATATCACGCACACATAAATGTGGGCCAGCTTTAAACTCTTATAAAATGCATCCTGCTGCAGATTGAAATATATGTAACCGTTCACAGGAAGCAGGAAGGATTTTATATGTGCTGTTCTTTAAGGCAGCAGCCCCTTAAAGCCTCTTTCATATGCTGTGGTTAATAGGCTCCCAAAGTGCTCTTTACTCTGTGATAATTTGTCTGCGCACGCTGTCATGCCGCACTGAAAACAAAATCCTTTAGGGACTAGGGGCCAGACCCACAAAAGGATGTAGGTGCCTAAACCTCAGTTTTAGGCACCACTGAGATTCCACTACTGCCACTTGGCTGTCGCCTAACCCTGTAGGCACCTCAATTTTTGCTGTGCAAGTCCCTTAGGCTAGTGGCTCTCAACCCTTCCAGACCACTGTACCCCTTTCAGGAGTCTGACTGGTCTTGCCTACCCCTAAGTTTCACCTCACTTAAAAACTACTTGCTTACAAAATCAGACATAAAAATACACAAGTGTCACAGCATGCCGTGACTGAAAAATGGCTTGCCTTCTCATTCTTACCATAGAATTATAAATCAATTGGAATATAAATACTGTACTGACATTTCAGTGTATAGTATGTAGAGCAGTACAAACAAATCATTGTATGAAATTTTAGTTTGTACTGACTTCACTAGTGCTTTTTACGTAGCCTGTTGTAAAACTAGGCAAACATCTAGATGAGTTGATGTACCCCCTGGAAGATCTCTGCGTACCCCCAAAGGTATGCATACCCATGATTGAGACCCACTGCCTTAGGCACCCAAGCTTATGCCTCTGCACACGTGCAGTGCTGCTTCACTCCAAGTGGCCAGATACCTATCTCATGCCTAACCCCCGTGCAATCCCCAAACCGGGGAAAGATAGCCATCCCCACACCTACCTTGCCTGCAGGGCCCAGTCCAGTAGGCGTGCTCAGAGAATGCGCCGCTCCACACGAATGGGGGAGGAAGTCCTCCTTATACCCTTTTAGCTCAGTGGGGGAGATCTGCACTCAATTCCCCACTCTGCCCAATGAGAAGGGATTTGAATAGATATCTCCCACCTCTCAAGTGAGTGTTCTAACCACTGGACTATAGAGTGATTCTCATTCTGTCTGGCCCAATTCATATTCAATTATTTAATTAATTGATTACTACAACAGGAGAGATTGAGGGAGACCCACATCAGAATACCCTGTAGTTCAGGGGCTAGGGCAGCAAGGGCTTGGAGACGCCTTCTCCTCAGCAGGCAGAGGGAGGAATTGAACCAGTGTCTCCCACAGCCTGGGTGAATGCTCTAACCACTGGGCTAAAGGTTATCGGAGAGCCCTCCTCCTCCTCCTCCTCACCCAGGTGATGTGTGGAGGCCGGCAGGCACCTAGACAGTTCCACGCCTGTCTCCAGGAAAGGTGTTTCTGGCTGGACTGCAAGCAGGGTTAGGTGCCTCCCTGCAGGGTAGACTTCAGTGCTGAACTCCATGAGAGGGACAGGGACACACCCCTCTTGTCAGCATCTCCCATTGGCAAGTTTAGGCGGCTCCCTGCCTAGTATGCTGGCTTTTGTGGCTCTAGTTCTCAGGCGCCAATTGCTCCGCATTTGTGGTATAGGGTGCCAAAGCCCCTAACTCAGGCTATGTGGATCTCAATGATTTTCAAGGCACCTGGAAGTTAGCTATTGCAGTGCCTTTAGCTCCCTTTGTTAGGGCCTATGATGCTTAGTTGCTTTTGAAAACTGCCAAGGTGACTGTCAACATCATTAGGTGCCTAAATACCTTCGAAAATCATCAGGCCTGAAGTCACTTTTGACAACAGAACTTGTCTCCTAAGTCATTTCGGCGTTTTTGATCACTTTGCCCATGGTCTGTTTGCTGTTCAGTAAATAACGTGGCATAGCTGATGTAATCCAGTGGGCTGACTCACCAGCCCAGACACCAAAAAACACTCTCCAGCCACAGGATTGCAGTTCCCTTTTCTTCAACACTTCAGTTTTAGTTCTTCAAAATAGAGCTGTTTATTGCAAGTTCAACATAACTGTTGTCTCCTTTCCCCTAACCTGGGATTTTCCGCAGGAGCCCATCTACTACCTACCAGATTATACTCCTCAGGCCATCTGCCTGGGAGTCAAGGAGAATCTCTGTTCCCTTCTCCTTTCTAGCCTAACTCTCTGTAGACCGTCTGCCTGAGAGTCACACACAAACTGGGTTCCTTCCTGTGTCCCAGGGTCTCTTACAAAGCCATCCTACTCAGTGTTTTACTCAGCTGAGCTCCTTACTGGGTGTTATGAGGACTAAGCCATTAGCTGGTAGGCAGCAGATCAGCTCCCCAGAAAGGACCAACTACCCTATGACAATTGGTCTCAGTCCAGTTCCTAGTGGAAAGTTTCCCCATCACAGAAGCCACTGCAGCAATTGGCACCTGTGTTGGACATCTGACCACAACAGCAGATAAGGAATGTAATGATCTGTGATCTCTTCATGTCTGTGTGGAGGCATATTAGCAGGCATTGCCACAGGCCACCCTTCAGCTGTGTTGTAGCTACACTGAGGCTGACAGGCCTGTGAAGGCAGCACTTCCTACAAATACTAGATTTACCGAAGTAGAGCCCTCCTGGGGCACAGAGCTGCTGTACCCTCTGGCAGTTCCTATAGCAGTCCCAATGCTGACCCACATAGCTGAGATAGCTCTGTCTCCTGCCAGATCCACTGTACCGGGCAAATGTCCCAGGCTATTGTGCATC
The DNA here is from genome assembly GCF_965140295.1 of Lepidochelys olivacea. NCBI lineage: Eukaryota > Metazoa > Chordata > Testudines > Cheloniidae > Lepidochelys > Lepidochelys olivacea. The sequence continues at coordinate 245,424,641 of NC_140411.1, forward strand.
ACGCTTCTTCTCAATTTGACCAGGAAAATGTATTTCCCCATCCAGATTCCCAGCTGACTATAGTTCTTTACCCCTTTGCTAGAATAATTCTATGGTTCCTCAGCCATCCTCCGTTCCTGAAGAGGGCTGTCACTTCTTTAATGTCCGGGGCACTTAGAAAAATAGCTAATACTTCCATTCCCCTTTACCCTGAACTCTCCCATATTTTCTTCAGAAACTCTCCATCCAAGTGTTGTGCCTTAAACATAGGCCAGTCTCCCTTGATCCTGGCACCTGAATTGCTGCAAGACAATCCTTTGGCACAAACAACTGTGTGCTCCAGGAGGTGAAGGCCACCCTTTCCTCTACCTCTGACACTTCCCTGAGAGTAGGCTCTCCACAGCTGTCTGTGTCTCCTGATGATGGGCCCATCAGTAACCCCACCACACACACACGCACAGAGCTACCTCCAAAACAGCATCTGAGCCACCTTTGTGAGATCCAGCCAGTCTGCCTCTGAGCCACCCCTCAAGAACAGCTGTACACACTTGGCCTCCATACCATTCACTGCCACACTCTCATGTCCCACCCTTATACTAACTGCCATGACTGTTTACCATTTGTGGAGGTTGCAGGTTTCTGGTGGGCCAGCCTTTATTTGACTTTGGTTTCACTTCCTGCCAGGCACGTAAGTTGGCAGCTCCCGCATGGTGTTTTGCAAACAGTGCAAATCTGAAACGGAAGAAGACTTCCAGCCTTTTTCCAGGGATGAAATAGAATGATCAACACATTGAAAATAGGTAAAGCCTGCAGGCTCAGTAACATCTCTCCTGAATTCCTGAAGAACCTAAGAAAAACTAGCTATCTTTCTGTCTGGAGTCATCCAGGAGAGTAAAATACCTAAGATCTGAAACAGAGAAGAAGTAAAAGACTTGCCAAAACCTGAGAAAGACCTTCAACTTACAACAAGTTACTGCCCCATCTCTTTGCTAAGCTGCATGTACAAATTATTTGAAAGACTTATCCTGCAAAGAATTGCACTCACCGTTGATGACAGCCTGAGTATAGATCAATCAGGTTTCAGACCAGACCACAGTACCTGTGATCAAATGCTAGCACTCACCACTCACATTGAGAATAACTTCCAGACCTAGAAAAAGACAGGTGCAGAATTCTTACATCTTACTGCTGCCTATGACATGACCTGGCCTACAGACCTATTGTACAGGCTCACTGGTCCTACCAAAGTGGGTTGTCATGGCTGTGGAACTGTTGCTGAGAGGCCGCTGGTTCCAAGTTTCATTTGGACAAAAATCCAGCTCCTAGAGGTCCCAAAACAACCATTTACCTCAGGGCTCAGCTCTAGTGTTTACACTTTTTAACCTCTTCACCACTGCCAGCTATCTTATCTTCATGGATGACATCTGTCCAGCAGTATAGGACCAGGATTTCGAAGTCCTGAATTCTGACATGAAAGAGGTAACCCACTATTTCACAAGATAGGGACTTAAACCCAGTTTCAAGCTGCTTCTGTCTCTACCTCATCTAACTGTACTGCTATTTTCCTAACTAAACACAGGCTGGACCATGACCCAAAGCCTTGCATCTAGGTGTACACTGGACCATACCTTAACAGACATATTGGAGCATAAGCTTTCGTGGGTGAATACCCACTTCGTCAGATGCATGTAGTGGAAATTTCCAGAGGCAGGTATAAATATGCAAGCAAGAACTCAGGAACCAATCCATGCAACAAACCTCGATGCCAACTCTGCCCACATACCTACACCAGCGACACCATCACAGGACCTAACCAGATCAGCCACACCATCACCGGTTCATTCACCTGCACGTCCACCAATGTAGTATATGCCATCATGTGCCAGCAATGCCTCTCTGCTATGTACATCGACCAAACTGGAGAGTCCCTACGTAAAAGGATAAATGGACACAAATCAGATATTAGGAATGGCAATATACATAAACCTGTAGGAGAACACGTCAACCTCCCTGAACACACATTAGCAGATTTAAAGGTAGCCATCCTGCAGCAAAAATACTTCAGGACCAGACTTCAAAGAGAAACTGCTGAGCTTCAGTTCATTTGCAAATTTGACACCATCAGCTCAGGATTAAACAAAGACTGTGAATGGCTAGCCAACTACAAAAGCAGTTTCTCCTCCCTTGGTGTTCACACCTCAGCTGCTATAAGAGGGCCTCACCCTCCCTTGATTGAACTAACCTCATTATCCCTAGCCTGATTCTTGCTTGCATATTTATACCTGCCTCTGGAAATTTCCACGACATGCATCTGACGAAGTGGGTATTCGCCCATGAAAGCTTATGCTCCAATACATCTGTTAGCTATAAGGTGCCACAGGACTCTTTGCCACTTTTACAAATCCAGACGAACACGGCTACCCCTCTGATACTGGACCATACCTTGACTTTCAAGAACACCTTACCAAGACCTTGCTGAAAATAAAGATAAGAAACTACCTGATCAGCAAACTAGCTGGTTCTACCTGGGGAGCCAATGCTCAGATACTAAGAATCTGTGGGCTTGTCTTGTGCTATTCTGAACCAGAGTATTGCTCCTCAGCGTGGTTACAGCTTTCTCACACAGGACTAGTAGATACTCAGCTAAATGAAACCATGGGTATAATGAGACTGACCAATCTGGCCTGGCTGCTGGTCCTATCCAACATTGCCCCTTATGACATCAGATGACAAATCACCTTTGTGATCCTTTGGGTTCAACCCAGGCCAGTAAGGGGTGTATTATCACCTGCCCTGCAACTCTGGGTGCCTTAAATGCTATACTGCAATTGCTCACAGCCCTGACACTGACAGCCTGCACTCAAGCAGGCAGGCCACACCCTGACTTCTGCTGCCCAGTTACATTTTGCAGTGACATGCTCCCAGACTTGAATTTCCCCAAAACTATCTGCCAGTGTGACAGTCCGCTGGGGTTCCCAGAATTGTGAGTTGCTGTGTTACCTGTCTCAGCATCAGCAACCGAGAGCTTTGCTACTGCTAAGCTGTGTGACAACTCTCTGCCGCAATAGCCTGTCTGCTTTGCCAGAAAACCCTTTGGGACTCTTCCAGACCAAACCTTGCCTAGCAAGTAACAAACAGTGAACCCCAATGTCTCTCAATTTACCTTGGAGGCACATTCAAGGAGATGGAACCACATTCCTGTGTCTAGGGTGCAGTTCCTTATGTCCTGCCTGGCACACATTTTAAGAATGTAATTTCAGTGCATATTTATAAATGCTTTGTGCACACCCTGTACATACACCGCGTAAGAATATTAATGAGCAATGAGTTATTAGTTTTCCAATGACATATTACATGTCACTTTTTGGGTATATGTCATGGCAAGAGTGTGTTAGGGGTAGTGAGTGTGTCAGGCCTGACAAGTGTTGCTGACAGAGTAGTGAACCACCAATGGGTCTCTGCATCACATTCTTGCAGAATATGCTCCTACAGGTGCAAGATATGTCACATCCACCCCTGTTGAAAGATGTGTTTAATCCACTGAGCCACTGTATCTGCTCAAGGCATCCTGTTTGGACAGGTCCCCTAAGGAACCTTAATATCATCTCCAGGTGGCGTATTAGGTGGCAAGAACAAGCTCTGAACATAGCTAATGCCTATCTCATGACAGATCCAAAAGCCCAGGCCCCTGGTTTTTACTGTCCATGCCATCTTTGGTTAAAACACAATCACTTCAGATGTGGAGTGATCATGTGCTGCTAATGACTATTAGTGGGGCCATCATGATTCCCTTCTTTTCAGCTGTAGTCAGTTAGAAGACATAGGCTACAAACTCAGGCTGTACCCACTGGCTACCTTATGGACTTGCCAATGCCCTCCTCTCAGCCATTCAATGATTAAACCATAGACTAACATGCTTGACTTGACTGTCTATGTAGATGCAACCAGGCTACATATATGGAGCTGTGGGAATGGGTGTGGTGTTAGCGTAGTTCCTGGAGTCCCGCAACAACTGTCCTTCCTGTGATGAGAGGGAGACCCTGGTGCATGTGTATCCTCAAGGCATTGAGGACCAGATTGAGGGGCCATGGAGGTGTGGGGTTCCAGACAAGACAGACTACATTGTATAAACTGTTAAGGATTCTGGCTATGGTTCGATGAGCAAAGACTGAAGCTCCTTTGGTAGGCAAGTGGAAGGCTGTAATGGCAGTCAGGTGTACTCTAACTGAGCTCATTGACAGACCTTGTGCCTTTAGATGCAACAGGTAATCTAGGATCATAGAGCATGGAGCTTTTGAGGCTTGCAAAGAGAGGTGAGAAGGCCAGGAATGGAAGCAATTCCAATTTTGCAGGTAAGTCTGACAAGTAGCAGGTTTCCTGCTACATGAAAGGACTGACTGAACATTAGCCAAGCATTTCACCTCTATGGCCATGAACCATTGAGGAACCATGACTTCAGGCTCAGAGAAAAGAGGTGAGGGTGGTGTGACAAAGTGGGACTGTTCTTAATGTTTCCTCTGAATAGGGTGGGGGTGCCTCAGTTTCCCCTAGGCAGTCCTTAAATATCTAGGTGGTGGGGTAAGGGTGTATGATCATTGCAGAGCCCTAGAGGGCAGGTGTGTGCAGGGGTCTGGACACAGAATGGCCAACACTCTGTTTCCTGGCAACTGATGGCCTGGGCCCTCCCCCCTTGCAAGGTGAGAGCTAAAGGGTTGGAGAACAAAGGAATCAGGTGACCTCCTGGCCCAGGAAAGGAACAAAGCCCAGGGGAGGAGGGGTTGGAGGGAGTTTTTCAGTTTGGGGCTGGCTGGGACATGGAGTGAAGGGCAGACGTGGTTGTCTGGCTCACTGCCCCCCCAAAATGGACCCAGCTGAGGGGTTCCGTTCTCTGCACCTACAAGCTCTGTTTTAGACCATGTTCCTGTCGTTTAATAAACCTCTGTTTTACTGGCTGGCTGAGAGTCACGTCTGACTGCGAAGTTGGGGTGCAGGACCCTCTGGCTTCCCCAGGAGCCCCGCCTGAGCGGACTCGCTGTGGGAAGCGCACGGAGGGGCAGAGGATGCTGAATGCTCCGAGGTCAGACCCAGGAAGGTGGAAGCTGTGTGAGCTTTGTGTCCTGAAGACAGGCTGCTCACAGAAAGGCGACCGCCCCAGAGTCCTGACTGGCTTCATGGAAAGCAGTTCCAGAGCATCACCCAGGGACTCAGTGACAACGAGGAACCATGACTTCAGGCTCAGAGAAAAGAGGTGGGGGTGGTTCAGGGTGACAGGAGAGCCCTTTCAGGAAGGCAGAGAGGTATTGCCACAGAGAGATGAAACAGATCTGAGTCTCACATTTGTCTCAGCCATGAGGATGTTATCAGGATAGCCATTCCCTCAATTTGACCAAAGGTCCAAAGACTGAAATCAGTCTTGGGCCTCGGTTGTTGCTGACTGGGCCTCTTGAGTGGAGAAGCCCCTGAGCAGCCAATCATCCAGATATGGAAAGGCTGTGATGCCGCCCAATGCAGGTGAGCCTCTACTGCTGAGAGGACTTTCATAAAGATGCTAGGGGCCATGGATAGCCCAAATGGGAGGACATGGTACTAGTAATGTTCTAAGCCTGTGACAAAAAGTAGAAAATACTTATGGGAGGGATGAATAACCACATGAAATCTTGGAGGTCTAGGGCAACAAACCAGTCCCATAGCGCTAGGGATGGGATTATGGTAGCTAACATCACCATCCTGAAGTACTGCAATAGAACGTAGGTGTTCAGGTTCCTGAGATCTAATATAGTCCTCCACTGTCCATGTACTTTGGGTACCAGGAAATATGTGGAAACATCCCTCTTCCAACAAATTTGGGGGAACCAGCTCAATTGACCCCAAGAGCAGGAGAAACTGGGCTTTCTGCTTTAAGAGATCTTCATGAGAAGAATCCCTGAAGAGGGATGGTGAGGGTGGGGGTTGGGGGGAAATAGAACAGAAATGAATGGAGTATCCCCATAGTGAACACCTCTCAGGTGATCCACTTCTCTGTGGTGATAAGCTCCCAGGCAGATAGCAAGTGGGATAGGTGGTCTCCCAATGGAGGGTACGTGTTGCAATTGTGCAGCAGAACATCTGGAGGAAGAGGTTGTTTGAGGCCCTCAACCAGGTTGTCAAAGTGTTCACTTAGAGAGGGAGCAGGTTGAGAGGTTGTGGAGGAGATTGGGCCCCTTTCCTGGATCTGGATGTTCTTCTAGGGAGCATCGTAGTTCTAGTGTAGATCTATTGCAGGTGGTACTGAAACCATTGAGAGCACGTGTTATTTGAAATTTGCTGGGACATATATTTCCAGCAACTGTAGTGTTGCCCTCGAGTCCTTAAGTGAGTAGGGTGAGAACTCTGTGCCAAGGAGAGGATAGGGAAGCGATCTCTACTCAGAGAGTCTTCCTGGTTCTGGCCCTGCTAGGCTGCCTCTCCATGCTTTCTTATACATCCTGTGATAATGGGCCAATATGCTCATTAATCTTCCCCCAGATCATTCTAATCCAATAATCTGGCCCCATCAGGTCCACTCTGGAGGAACTAACAGGTATTTAAGGAATCAGAGGGCTGGTTTAACTGCTGGTTCCCAGCACTCTGTCACAGTCCCCAGGGTATTTGTGCCCAGGAATCGTCCTGGGACATCTGCTGGACTCTGCAAAAATCCTCCTCAAGGTATGTCCCTAGAGGTGTGGGATGGTACAGTGCTGAGACAGTCTGGGGATGCCTCTTTCCCCAAGCTGCCTGGGAGCTTGGGGCATCAGTATCAATGTGGTACCAGAAGTGGCAGACCAAGTCCTATTCTTTTGACTAAGGGTTCAGTCACCAACTAGTGATCTGGACCAGGGAATAAATTCTCACAATTCCCCTTAGGAGAAGGGACCCCAGTTTCTCTGAGATAAGGAGATCTTTGGAGGAAAGACTCTGGAGTGCTATGATAGTGAGTGGTAGATGCCTAAGGTGGTACCAAGGCCCAGAATGGGGATGGTTGCAGGGCTGGAGATGCATGTGGCACCAAAAAGGCTGACAAGATGACATCTCTGTGCTTAGAGTATTTATGAGCGGAGGAGAGTGGTACCAGGGAGGGAGCCAGGGATCAGTCTGAATGGTCTCTGCAGCTCTGAGAGGATGTGTATACAAGTGCCCTTCTGGAGTCCCTTGTCCTAGATGCGTCTCAGTGCCTAGAGGTGGCAGATGGTACTGAGGAAGGTGCTTCTTGGTGCTACTTAGGGCTGCTCTACACTAAGGCTTAAAATCGATGCAACTTATGTTACTCAGAAGTGTGAAAAAGATTCCCCCCCCCCCCGAGCAACACAAGTTACAGTGACCTGTGCACTGTACACACCAGCACTATGTCGGCAGGAGAGCATCTCCCACCGACACAGCTTCCACCTCTTGTAGAGGTGGAGTAATTATGCTGGCGGGAGAGCGCTCTCCCGGCCACATAGTGCATCTTCACCAGACAAGCTACTGCGGTGCAGCTGTGCCGATGTAGCGCCATAGTCTAGACTTGTCCTTAGTTGAAGACTTCTCTGATTGAGCAGTCTTCATAGGCGCTATGGAAGTCTTGGTTCTGGTGTCAGCCAGAGCCTTAGTTGTACCCATTGTGGGATGTGAGATCTCATAAGAACAGCCATACTGGGTAAGTCCAGTGGTCCATCTAGCCCAGTGTCCTGTCTTCTGACAGTGGCCAGTGCCACATGTTTCAGAAGCAATGAACAGAACAGGGGAATTACTGAGTGATCCATCCCATTACTCAGTCCCAGGCAGTTCTAGCAGTCACAGGTTTAGGGACACGCAGAGCATGGGGTTGCAGCCCTGACCATCTTGGCTAATAGCCACTGATTTGACCTATTCTCCATGAACTTATCTAATTCTTGTTTATACTTTGGCCTTCACAAAATCCCCTGGCAATGAGTTCCACAGGTTGATTGTGCTCTGTGTGATGAAGTACTTTGTTATGTATGTTTTCAACCTGCTGCCTATGAATTTCATTGGGTGGCTCCAGTTCTTGTTTTATGTGTTGGGTTAAATAACACATCCCTGTTCACTTTCTTTTCTTAGCAGAATGCTCCCAATATTTTAAATCTTTCTTTCATCCTCCTAATCATTTGTGTTGCCCTTCTCTGAATTTATTCCAATGCTAATTTTATTTTTTTTGAGATGAGGTAACCAGAACTGCATGCAGGGTTGGGGAGCTTTCTTTCTGAGGACCTCAGCTCTGGAACCCACTTTGGAAGTCACTGGTGCAGCCTGAGAGGTTGAGACTGAGACGGCAGGAAAGCAGCTCAGAAGCAGGGACAGCATCGTTGCTCCAGCTCGAGCCAACAGGCAGTTGAGAAGGAACCAGAGTGCTGGCAGGGTCATGCCTCCTTATATGCCCACGCCTAGGAGCATGAGGCGCTGAGCAGGTGCAGATCTCTAGACACGGCTATTTACAATTTCCGGCTGAGAGCGCATTGGGCTGCACATACGGTATGGGGAGCGCTCACAGGGAGAGAGACTCTGAGAAGAAATGGGCAGTGTGCTTAACTTTTAGGATGGGCCGTAATCGGTTTTCATGCAACCTTGTGAAGGCTGAAACACAGTGTTCTTCTTCTGGTCTGTGTAGCTCAAGAGCTTCTCTCTTTCACCAACAGAAATTGGGCCAGTAAAAGATATTACCTCACCCACCTGGACTGTCTAATATGATCCTGGGACCACTGCTACAATAACACTGCAAACAGAATTATATTACAGCACTTAGGGAAAATCTCTATCAGAGTATGGAGAAAGGAAGTAGCTTCACTTGCTGGCTTTGCCACATGGGTTTGTTTTGTGCCTGCTATCTGAAACATGCTTAGATTTCAATGTTAACATTGGGCAATGTCTAATCTCTGTATATGATGGCTGAACTTCAGTTTTGACATAATCAAAGCTTTATGGTCATGCATACATTTTTACCTCTGCATTTCTTTACAATGGGTACTGAGAGCAACATACTTTTGCAAAATGATTGTTTTTGTACCGCATCCCTGGGCCTGAACATCCTAGCATTGGAGGTTGATTGCCTCCATACTTAGTACAAACAAACGTGGTCTCTGCCGTTTGCTTACCCTTGACCTCTGTCTTTGTGCCGTGGTATGCATTTTTAATTAGATGCACCTTTGTTCTGTCACAGCTTGTTAACGCTTTCATGAAGGAAGCACCTGCTTGCACTATACTTCACATACCTACTCCCCTTTGTAATGTGAAATTCTGTTTCACAACACTGCTTTGAGCTGCTTACCTTCACACCTCAATAGCTTATTGAAATATTCCTGTTTATTAAACAGGGCAAGTGAGGCATCAGGGAGCACCTAGTCCCAAACAGACCAGCTACCATTATCAACGAACTTCCTCAACAGGCTTCTATTTGTTAAAGGAACTAAAACCCTGAGAAAATATTACAACCCCCTCTAGGAAAACACTTTATTTGTGAAAGCTAACTCTTTGTTAGGGGGGAAACCCAGGAAAATAAAAATTATGTGGAAGAATTGATTCTGACCAAGCCATCCGCGTGGAATGCCTGATCTCTCAGCAGGTGAAGTAACTAGAGCCTAAGGAGAGATTTCTCTCTCTCCCCCTTTTTAGGCGGGGATACTAGTGGGTGGGGTGCTAGTGTCTATCAATCTGAGCAGTAAGTACTTTGCCTACACTCTTCTAGGGCTGCTAAACAGGGTGCTATTATTCCTTGTATGCAAAAAGCATCCTCTGACAACACAGTTTCAATGGACATATCTGCTCAGAGGTCCAACCATTCCACTACCCTAGGCATGAGTGTCATCAGCTTTCCTCCAGTCCACCTTCTTAAGCCCCATTCTTAGTAGGAAGATGCAAATGAGTCTGAATGCCCTGTCTTATGAGGATGAACAAAAACTCCTTTTCATCGAGGGTCAGTGACTCTGATACAAGAGATGGTGAGATATTACAAGAGGCTCTCAGAACAGATTCCACCTGGCAGCCTAGTCTGGCTTTACATCTAGTGTTCCAGCTACAGTCTTAACATAAAAAGAAGAGGAGGACTTGTGGCACCTTAGAGACTAACCAATTTATTTGAGCAGAAGCTTTCGTGAGCTACAGCTCACTTCATCGGATGCACGAAAGCTTCTGCTCAAATAAATTGGTTAGTCTCTAAGGTGCCACAAGTCCTCCTTTTCTTTTTGCGGACACAGACTAACACGGCTGCTACTCTGAAACCAGTCTTAACATAGGTCCTTGCTCTGTGGTGGAATGTGGACAAGTACTAGGGATGCAACTAAAGGGGGTCAAGGGTATTTTTTTATTTTATTACCATTAGAAGACCGCAATAGATGATCCATCAACACCCTTCCTGCTAATGCACAGAGGCATTAGCTGTCATCAGAACATGGAACTGTGTCAGCAAAGAGGGTAAGATTGAAGAATGTGAGAGTGCCCCATATGACTCCTCATTTTTATAGCCAGGAGTCTCTCAGTTTACGATACCAGGTTAATAACGCGTTGGGTAAGTGCAATAGCTAGTTCCACCACCACAACCTGATTTAGTCTTTAATGTAAAATGAAAGCTTCTTTTGATCAAAGTCCCAAATGCAAATGAAACTTGTAGCACCTGGGGCCTAACGAGCAACACTAAGGGCACTTCCTGCAGCTCATAGTCAACTGGGGGGGTGGGTTGAAGAGCACACCCAAACTAACTCCTAGCCCCTTCCCTGATGGGTTTGAATCCCCACCCTCTACAACAGGGGAGTCTCAATATTCTCCCTACCGGGACCCTTCTGGGATCCCCTTCTCATCGAGCCAGGAGATCCCTCTCATTTAACCATACTGGAAGGACAGGATAGTTATGACCCCCAGATTGAGAATCCATGCTTTGAATCTAGAAGACTCCACTTTTAACCCCTATTTTGTAAGTTCCAACCACCCTATTACGTGGCTACCAAGCGGTCTTTAAAAGCAGTTAAGTGAGTCTAGAGTTCTTTCTCCAGGTGGAACGAAGGAAAATGAATCTCAGGCCTTTTATAGGTTACGTGCCATGAATCTAACCTGTCAACTAATACCACACAGTAATATCCCATTGAGTGGGAGGAGAGAACAGAAAAGGAGGATGCAGAATAGTGCTCAGGAAGTACATCCTGAAACGGGTTATAAGCTTTGCAAACTCTTGTGCCCTAAGAGTAGGATTGGCTTAATCAATGTCACACATTGCAGACTGCAACAATAATCATATCATAACTATGCAACAAGAGAGATTCCCAGTCAGGTTGGATAAGAGAAGTACAAACATGCTAATTTATACATGGCTCTGTGTGTGCATATAGCTCTTTTTACATTTCTAGGGTGTAATCTTGGCCCCATTTAAATCAATGGGCAAAACTCCCACTGACTTCAATGGCGCCAAGATTTCACCCCCAGGGTGGGTTAGGCTATGCCTGCAGCTTGTAGGACAGGTGCTGGATTCTACCCCTCCTCTGGGATCCAAAATGTGCCTTCACCTTCGTCCTGGCTTTACATCATGGGAGAGACCATCCAAGGTTCACCTATTGCAAATCCATCTCTCACATCTGCAATTTTGCACCCAATTAAAAATAAATTGAGCATGGTGCTGTTATCACACCTTTCACCCCAAAGTCACTCACTGACAGCATTTAACACTAATTCGCACATATGCTGAAATTCTCTTCTATAAATGTGCATCGAGTGGATGTACTTAAACAGATTCTAGCAGTCTGAGAGTTTCTACCAATTTGACCATGCTCCCATCACATACAAAACATCTCTCACACCTTTAAAAACTTGAAACCTGAAGAGAAATAGTTTAAGTGCAACCACTGTATTTGCAAAGAGAATCCCTTGGTTGTTTCAGTTCACCAAAGGCAGCTTTGAAATCCATTTAAAAATCATTTTACTTAGAGGGGGAAATTGTCCTATAAACCACACCTGCCCTCTGCCAACTTGGTGCTATTTATACAGTAAGGAACCACAGCCCATCTGTAGCATGTCTGGACCTCAGGCAAACCCATAATCACAACTCTAACACCAAGCTGCTAGTTTTATGTTATATGGTCTGATTTAGAAGAACATAAACACATGTATTTCAATGCAGAATGATAGTTCAAAGGCTGCATATCTTGCACAGCTGGCAAGGTTCATCCAGGTAAGAACATTCCTCAGTGGGTACAGTGGCAGGGGACATCCCAAATGTGACTGTCCTGTGGGGCCCCTGGGACTTGCTACTGAGACCACAGCACTTCTGCTAGACCAGCACTCACTGTCATCGTGGGATGATCAGAATGTGGGATGCTGCTGCAGTGTGTTTTAAATGGAATGTCTTAGTTTCTTGCAAGGAAAAAAATCTCATTTATCTTGAGGGTGTTCTGAGTATTACAGAAGATACTCCACTAGTAGAGAGATTATGCTTTGCATGGAGCACACAACCAACAGTCTATGCCTGGCACACTGATGACAGATTTTGCTTTATAGCTGGGCAGAGGTTTTGGGGCAAAGGGAAGGGAGGATCAAATTAAAATGGGAGCATGCAGCAAGGGAGGTGCCTACATCATCCTTGGCAACCAGCCAGGGAGGAAGGCAGTGGGGAGGGCTTGCCTGCCTCCCTCCCTATCATCTCTACCCCAGCAGGGGAAGTGCTCCAGGCACATCAGGTCTTATCAGCCTGTCTCCACACCCCCATGATGGGGGCTCCCTCCCAGCAGCAATAGTCTCATGCTTGGACTTTGAAAAGCCCCTGCTCTCCTAGAAGAGTCCTGGCCAGCAACCAGAAAACCAAGGAGCAGGGGGCTACCTAAACCGCCTCCAGTGGTGGCTTCTTTTTCTCTCCCTACTCCCAGTCTTGTTGCCCATGTGATGTAATGCTCACCCACTGCTCAGATGATGTCAAAAGCAGCAGCCAGGTGTGTGTTGTTTATAGCCATGTCCATAATGCTAGTCACCAGAGCACTGAGCAACTTACCTAAATTAACCACGTACTAGGCTTCCTAGAGGTTATTTATATCACTGTGGCACCTAGAAGCCCAACCAAGACTGGGGCCCCATTGTGCTAGGGGTCTGTACAAATGCATAGTAAGAGAGAGCTCTCAGTTTGAGGAGCTTACCATCTAAATAGATAAGACACACACAGGGTGGGGAAAAGGAAGACTTTTATGATGGGGAATAGAGACATTAAGGTCCAGATCCTTAAAAGGTATTAAAGTCCCTAAATCCTATTGATTTCAGTGGGATTTAGGAACCTAAGGACCTGGGCCTAAGTGGCTTGCCCACAGGTACACACAAAGTCTAACAGATTCAGGAGCTGAACCTAGATCATCTGAGTCCCAGTTCAGTGTCTTCACCACAAAACCATCTTTCCTCTCCGATTTGTCAAATACCTGAACCACGAATGCAAAACATTCAGTAAATTGCATTCCCTGGCGTGGATAAGGGACATACCAATACATAAGTAGTGTCAACCATGGAATAGGAGAAATGAGCTCAAGCCACAAAGTGTGCATCCAGAGCAGACTTTCCCAAAGATCAAATTGTGTACATTTGAAATGGACATGAACCAATAACTGCATGTCTACTAAGGAGTCACTTCTATTCATGACTAAGGCAGTATCCTGCCCGTGAAGCTAAATGGAGATACACTCCCTTCCAATTGGTACTTCGCGTTTTTTTGAGGGGGTGGGAGGGTGGGAAGAGAGCGTATAAACTCACATCACTTTGTGCTTACGATAAAGAGAGCTCACTAGACACCACAAGTTGTTGGAGGCTGTGATAAGCTACTTAATGCACAGTTTGAGAGTGCAATGCATCACCCAACCAGACACATCAAAGGGAGGAAGTCTTTAGACTTCTAGTTCAGAGTCCTTGTACATTATGAAGTGAAGTAAAAGTCCGTCATAGCTCATAGAATTTGGTTGAATCATCCAGAGACTTGTCAGATTTTGCATTTCAAGAAAAACTGACATGTTGACCACTGTGCTTGTATGAGAAAATTTAGGGCAGGGTTTTATGGGGAGTTGGGCACCTAATGCCCATAGACTCCTTTGAAAACCCCAGCCTCAATGTCTAGCATGATTGATGGCACTAAAAACACTTGTCTATCCTCAGAACAGACACAGCACAGACGACATGGGGGTAAGCTTCACGACAGCAGGCCATCAGCATGCTGCATCCCAGACCTAAGCAACCATTTCCATCAATGAGAGGGTAGCTCCAGGTGACTCTGTAAGACAGTCTGGGGTTCTTAGAAATAAGGAGAATGCAGTGACTGCAGAGTCTGTAATCTAACATCTGGGTAAGAGCTTAGCAGAGACTTGCTTTGAATTAGTTTAGACTTGGTTTGACGGTTGTGCGAGTATGTGAGAATTTGAGGCTGAATACGCTGAATACATGAGTGTAGGGTTGTCTGTCTTAAATTCTCTGGATGGCTCTAACTGTGAGATACAAACCACTGGTAATTTTCTCTTCGATTGCTAAATTTCATTAGTTTTCATTTATAGCCTTTTATTTGTAGAGTAACTGCTCAGCAGCAGCTATTTAAACACTTCAGAAATGAATCTGTAGTACATTCTTCCCATTTGTATTTTGTAAATGAAACTTGTGTATATTACTCATTGCAACATGAAAAGGAGGACTTATGGCACCTTAGAGACTACCAAAGCTTTCATGAGCTACAGCTCACTTCATCGGATGTATTCAGTGGAAAAGACAGTGGGGAGATTTATATACACAGAGAACATGAAACAAGGGGTGTTACCATACAGACTGTAACTAGAGTGATCAGGTAAGGTGAGTTATTACCAGCAGGAGAGCTGGGGGCCGGGGGGGGAGCCTTTTGTAGTGATAATCAAGGTGGGCCGTTTCCAGCAGTTGACAAGAATGCCTGAGGAACAGTGGGGTGGGGGAATAAATATGGGGAAGTAGTTTTACTTTGTGTAATGACCCATCCACTCCCAGTCTCTATTCAAGCCTTAGCGTATCCAGTTTGCAAATTAATTCCAATTCAGCACTCTCTCGTTGGAGTCTGGTTTTGAAGTTTTGTTGTTGAAGAATTGCAACTTTTAAGTCTGTAATGGAGTGACCAGAGAGATTGAAGGGTTCTCTGACTGGTTTTTGAATGTTATAATTCTTGACATCTGATTTGTGCCCATTTATTCTTTTACGTAGAGACTGTCCAGTTTGACCAATGTACATGGCAGAGGGGCATTGCTGGCACATGATGGCATATATCACATTGGTGGATGTGCAGGTGAACGAGCCTCTGATAGTGTGGCTGATGTGATTAGGCCTTATGATGGTATCCCCTGAATAGATATGTGGACACAGTTGGCAACGGCCTTTGTTGCAAGGATAGGTTCCTGGGTGAGTGGTTCTGTTGTGTGGCGTGTGGTTGCTGGTGAGTATTTGCTTCAGGTTGGGGGGCTGTCTGTAAGCAAGGACTGGCCTGTCTCCCAAGATCTGTGAGAGAGATGGGTCCTCCTTCAGGCTAGGTTGTAGATCCTTGATGATGCATTGGAGAGGTTTTAGTTGGGGGGCTGAAGGTGAGGGCGAGTGGCATTCTGTTATTTTCTTTGTTGGGCCTGTCCTGTAGTAGGCAACTTCTGGGTACTCTTCTGGCTCTGTCAATCTGTTTATTCACTTCAGTAGGTGGGTATTGTAGTTGTAAGAATGCTTGATAGAGACCCGTCACTCTCACAGATCTTGGAAGACAGGCCCGTCCTTGCTTACAGACAGCCCCCCAACCTGAAGCAAATACTCACCAGCAACCACATGCCACACAACAGAACCACTAACCCAGGAACCTATCCTTGCAACAAAGGCCGTTGCCAACTGTGTCCACATATCTATTCAGGGGACACCATCATAAGGCCTAATCACATCAGCCACACTATCAGAGGCTCGTTCACCTGCACATCTACCAATGTGATATATGCCATCAATGCCCCTCTGCCATGTACATTGGTCAAACTGGACAGTCTCTACGTAAAAGAATAAATGGGCACAAATCAGACGTCAAGAATTATAACATTCAAAAACCAGTCGGAGAACACTTCAATCTCTTTGGTCACTCGATTACAGACCTAAAAGTTGCAATTCTTCAACAACAAAACTTTAAAACCAGACTCCAACGAGAGACTGCTGAATTGGAATTAATTTGCAAACTGGATACAATTAACTTAGGCTTGAATAGAGACTGGGAGTGGATGGGTCATTACAGAAAGTAAAACTATTTCCCCATGTTTATTCCCCCGTCCCCCACCCTCTGTTCCTCAGGCATTCTTGCCAACTGCTGGAAATGGCCCACCTTGATTATCACTACAAAAGGTCCCGTCCCCCCCCCGCTGGTAATATCTCACCTTAAGTGATCACTCTCGTTACAGTGTGTATGGTAACACCCATTTTTTCATGTTCTCTATATATATACACATCTCCCCACTGTATTTTCCACTGAATGCATTCGATGAAGTGAGCTTATGCGCCAATAAATTTGTTTGTCTTTAAGGTGCCACAAGTCCTCCTTTTCTTTTTGCGAATACAGACTAACACGGCTGCTACTCTGACACCTGTCATTGCAACATGTTCATTTAGGCGGAGTCCTGATAATGTTAACCCAGGAATATTGGTGTATAGACCATTCCATTACACTGATTCATTGACATTAACTTGGAATTCTTGTTAGACTTCAGACTGAATGGATCACAGGAGGAAAGGCAAGGATGGGTCCAAACTGGGAAGTGGACAATGGGTCTTCTAGTTAAAGGCAAAAGAGTAGGAGTTTTGGGTTCTATTCCTACCCCTAGAACACGTGATTTATCCAAGTCTTACCAGGCCATTGTGGCACAGAGAAGTGCTTAGAGGCATCATTTAATAGTATGTGCAAGGAATGCTCAGACTTTGACAGAAAACACCCAGCATGTGAAAATCATCATAGTAACATCTCCAGGATTCATGTCAAGAATAACTTACACATTACACTTGAGACTTCAGGGGCACCATGACAAATACAGTGCTGTTGTGAGGGTTTTAAGCCAAAAGTTCCTGGATGTATTTCAGATCTTTATTAGGGATGGACCTGGAAAGGGAAAAAACTTGTGTCAGTGTGATAGCCACATCTGCTGGCAGAGGTGAGGGCCTAGCCTCCCCCTCCACCTTTTTGTTGAAGTGGAGGAGCTATTCTTTAATGGTGGGCCGTAGAATATAGTCAGACCTATTGGGTGCCAGATCTTCCTAAAGGCTTATCCTCTTCTGCCATTGATCAGCTTTATCAGTGGCTTAGTGGAACCACCACTGAATGACAGATTGGAGCACAAATATGTATTCTCTTCTAGTCATTCGCTCAGATCAAATGGGCTCATCACTGCCTGAGGAAGCGGTAAGGGAGAAAGCAAGGGTGCTGCTGCAGAAAACCTCACACAGTGTCAGAGTGACTGAAGTGGAGACAACTTACGTTTTTATGCTGTGATGGTGACAGATAGAGAAAAAGTGCTTTCCCTCTCTCCTTACAAAGTCTGAACCGGTACAATTATTCAACGTGCTGGAAAACAACCAGTGTCTGGTGCATTAGCTAGTCCCTGAGTGAGTTTCTTACAGGGAATTTTCCATCTACTTTGCTGACAATATAGATGGGCTTTGGGCATGTCTGGATGGCAGCATGGGCTGTGATATGAGGAAAGAAATTATCTGCACTACTTCATCTGGCTGAGCTGAGCCCTGCTTTACTTAAAAAAATACACCGTGTTTGGGGAGTTGTATTACACTGTGTGTGATCTGGATACTTATATCACAGATGGCAAAGGCTTATTCTTGGTCCCGTTATTGGAGAGGATTGCGAAAGTCTCCCACAAGGAAGATAATGTTGCAGCTGACCGTGAAAGTTTGCACCGATGCTCCTACTTCAAAACAAAAAGCTCTTGCTACTAACAGTTTCACCAACTACTGCTCATTCTCTCCTCCCTCATTTTTGAGGAAGGTCACCGAACACATGGCATCAGAACAGCTCCAGCTGCATGTTGCTCTTTTGGCAGTCCTTGATCCCTCACAATCTGGGTTTAGACGTACATATAGTAAGAAAACAGGATTACATATTGTCACTTCTATTGAAATTTGCCTCTTGAGATCTTGCAGGTGTGGAGGGTACAGCACAGGCCTGCTGTTGACGTAAACATTAAGCTCTCACAGATCAGTGTTTTGCTGGGGATTTTCACATAAATGGGCCCGACTGAGAGGTTCAACCTTTCATTGGGTCTGCAGTTTTACCAGCCTCAAGAGATCAAAAATCACAACTCTGATCCCAAAAAGCTATGAGACTGGCCTTACAAATCAGGAGTGAAAAGTGTCAAACCAGTTCCTCTGCCAGTGTGTAAGAGAATTTCAGCTTGAAAAGTCCACCTTTAATGTACACTTCTCCCTGGCTGCTCAGATGGAAACTCCATGTACCCGCTCTTCATCCCTAAGATAGGAATTGGGTGGCAGCTCCCCTACTACTGACTTGACTCCCCACATCCCCTGTCTCCTGCTGGCCTTGGGGTACTCCCCTTTCCTGGTCCCAGCAGCACCACTTCCCCAGCCTCCTCTGGGGCTTCGCTGCCTGGATCCCAAGTAAAGGAGACGTTCCAAGCCATCAGAAGGGAAGTTTTGCTACTGGGTCCTGGGACCCAGATCAAGCAGCAACTGCTCCCTAACCTCCCCCTTCACTGCCCTAGGGCCATACATGAGGGCAGGGCAGGTCTGTGTCCCCCACAGCTCTCAATCTTCCACAAAGCTTTCTGAACCACCCTCATGCCTGCTCACCTCATACTCCCCATTCACTTTGCAGTGTCTTTACTGCTCCTCACAGTCCATACACTATGCACTCCCCTGAATCCTAGGGTGGCACCCATTTTGCCAGTGGGCAGGGCTTCAATCTAATTGAAAGTAGGAGGTAGCAGTCAACTTTACTAAGGGCAGCTTCACTTCCACATGCAGACAGACTGCAGGGAGATGGCAGCTATCTTTCTGCCCCATTGGCAATAATAGATGGTGGCCATTCTGACTAAGGGAAAATTCAGCCTTTTGTGATCTTTTCTTGAGACACTGAAAAAAATCCCAAATTTGCTAGTGTTGTGAAAAAAATTAAGAGTTAGTGATGCTGGGTTTATTTCTTCATTTCCAATGGCAAAATTTTATATATATTATAGACATTGTTAGGTGTATTTTAAGGGTACAATTTTCAGAACTGCCCAGAATTCACTAACTGCTCCCACTGAAGAAGTCAAAAGGTAGTTTTGTCATTGATCTCAGCAGAAGCAGGGTTCGGCCAACATTGAAGGCTTTTGAAAATCCAAACCTTAATCTTTTTCTACAGTACAATGAAGGAGAACCATTTTGTCACTACTATTTTGCACCTTTTTCCATAGTGCTTCTCATCTTCCCCTTTTCACACACTACTGCATTCTTTATACAAAATATATGATGGAGCTAGATTACATGTGGCACTTTGTCAGCTTCAGATTTTTAGACCTTTGGATCAAAGCATTTGGGCCGCCCAGTGCCAGAGGGAACAAAACAAACTCTAGGACACTGCCAGTCAAAGTGCATCCCATTATCCAAAAAGATTCAGAGGCTAGCTGTGAAGGGAAAACACAACCCAAGGCAGTCAGTTCAGATGGCAATCTAAAAAAGGCCCTTGTTCTAAGATGACTTGAAGACGAGCTCTGTGTAGCCTGAAAGGTTGTCTCTTTCACCAACAAAAGCTGGTCCAATAAACAGTATTACATCACCCACCTTGTCTCTCTTGTTCTAAGAGTTAAATTTCACCATGATCAGGTTCTCTCCTCTGATCTGAAAAACATTTCAGCCTACGCATTCAAAAGGAGGACTATGGTCACACTTTGTTGCTTGGGGGGAGCTAAATATCAAGGAGAATAGAAATACAGAATACCCAGGAGCTCCTCTCTACAATGTCACAGAAAGACACCATTAGAATTGTTATATTCAACCTGTCCTATCTACAGAACCTGTGTTCCAGTTTTCAATCAGCTCATTAAGTTTTCTCAGGCATCTTTTGGTTGCTATTCTGCAAGGAGAAAATGACACATTCTTATTTTCACAGTTTTATTTGTAAAGAACATAGCATGAAAAGCTGTATTTAAATGTACTTCAAAACCTGAAAAACTGATGTCAGTTTATGATATGTTAAAGTGCTTGATATAACAATACTTTTTACTAATTTCTTTCTGAAAATAATCCAGTTCTGATTCAGTTAGTAATAATGTAAAGGGAAAAAAAACAAAAAAACTTACTATGGAGACACACGGTTTTTTTTAAAACTATACAGGGCACATTTGTACATTTCAAGTGTAACACTGAACATTTCCCTATGAGATGCACACTTTCATTTGACTGAAAGACAGAAATTTCTTAAATATGCCTTCACACAACTACTTTAAAGAGAGATAATTTGAACAAAGATAAACTAATTACAAATGTCAGCTCAGAATAAACAGATTTTCACTGAACACAATGGAATCCAGTTAGTTTCAGAGAATTATAACTACATGTTTTATAGAGACTCAGTGATGCATTTGATTTTCTGACTCGTTCAAGCTAGTATACTGAATGTTAGTGTAATAATACTATGCAGAACTCAGACACTAGAAACAGGCAAAATTTGGTTAAAGAGTTTGCTTTGTAAAAAGTAGGCGCCAGAGGGCTGAGGTTTTTCCCAAGATTCCATTTTTCAACCAGTGAAGGTGCTTTAATACTGAAGTATAAATGTTGTTAGTTTAAGAGAATCCTGATTGATTTCTATAGAGCTCACAGAAAAAATACTCCGTTTCCAATTATCAAAGTAATCTACGAAAAAAAACCAAAAACCACATGAAAGAATAAAATTTCATTGCAAAGAACCATACCACCAAGGATGTCAAGTAACTAGTGTATTAGGGATGAGAGGCACTCAGCTCTGCCCCATGCTTCAAAATACCTTAGGGCACCTACAGTGTTTTATTACATACAAGGG
Organism: Lepidochelys olivacea; assembly: GCF_965140295.1. Classification (NCBI taxonomy): domain Eukaryota; kingdom Metazoa; phylum Chordata; order Testudines; family Cheloniidae; genus Lepidochelys; species Lepidochelys olivacea. The sequence continues at coordinate 245,445,627 of NC_140411.1, forward strand.
AATTTTAGACATAATATTCTTCCCATATCATTCACATGGTATGAAAACTTGACCAAAATAAATGTGTCCCATAAGTTAACGTTTTCCATGTGACGTTCTATATTAAGTTAAATACCATGGGTTTTTACATCTAGTTTAGAATGGAAAAATCCATATTTAAAGTCTTAAATTAGTCAGGTGTTGATTTATTCTTTAGATTAAAGAGACTACCTTTAAGAAGTCCTTCTCTCATACTTGCCCTCTATGGACAGTCCTTGCCGTCTATGCCTGCCCTTAAAGGATGCCTCCATTTTCATTTCTACCCTAAGCTGCATATATTTTCCACTTAATTTCCTTGTGGCCCAGTGTCACGGCTATGTTCTTGCATCAGCTATAAGTTTTTAGAAAAACAAAGCACAACTACCAGGATGCAGATTGCTCTGGAAAGGAAATGTAATCCACATGCAAAAAGCCAACAGATCAATGACAAAATGGATAATTTATCATGATGAAATGAAGATCATTTAGAAGATTGGGAGGTCAGGTAGGAGGGAACATTAATACTAATTATAGGACATAAAATTATTGATTTGCAATGTATGGTTTTTGATATTCAGTTTATAATTCATTCAAAAAGTCAAGTGTTAGGGATGAATTTTCAATTGTTGGTCTTATCTCCTCTTGACTTTAGCTGGAGTGGCATGGCCACCCCAAAATACACCCCTCTCCCAAGATGTAAAGACTAATTTAGAGTCAATGCCCAGATGTGAACTTTTGGTACACACCCACTGCATTGTTCATAGCCCCCCAGATTTGTTCTCCACAACTCTAATATTGATACTGCAGTCCTGCATAGAACATTTTGGATGGTATGGGTCTATTCAAGCAAGAGCAGATTCATGGATTCTGAACAGCTTCAATTTGGTAAAAGCTGTACCTTGGTTAAATCAGGAAGCAACACAGAATCCCTCCCATGACAACCTTGGGTGTTGAGGAGAGCAATCTGAATAGCGTGTCAACAGCGTGATGGTTTTGCACATAAATGTTCAGATATTGAAATAGCTCTGTTGAGCACAGAGCAGTACAGTTCAGATGAGATCCTTGTATCTTCCTGGGCTCCTCTGCTTTTGGTCAGCATTTTTCTATTTATACACTACAACCCTTTCTTCAAATAAGACGGATGCCATCTGACTGCTTCTTATCTGTCCAGGAGATGTGGGGTGGGACTTCCTTCCTGACACCAAAATGAATGTTATTACAAGAACTGCCCAGTTGGAGGGCAGTAGCAGAGTGAATATTTCTTACTAGCTTATAAAAGGAGAGAGTATACCACTGTCACAACATGTATGAGCTTCAGCAGCCTGTGAAGTGAATCCTTCTGTTGCAGGCATCATACACAGCGCTTTACACTGCCATCATGCCCAAAAGCTGCTGCCAACTCCTTTCTATCAAAACTTAATACTTTTGTATTATCTAATTTTTGTTTTGCCTCCATCTCCCTCAACCTGCCCTTATCCCTAATCTTTTCCAATACTTGGGAGGAACACTATCATCATTCTGCCTCACCATAGCTCACTGGAGATATTAAACCTTGTCTACAAGCTGGCAGCGACTAAAATGCCAATTTTCTAATACTGTTCTGAAGGTGGCAACGTGCAAGCAGGAAAAAGACACTATTTCTAAGCCCCTTCCCTGGATCTTGTTCTCTTCATCATATTTATCTATCTGGGGGACTCTCTCGCTTTCTAGACATAAGAAGCAATGTTCAACATTCAACCAAAATCTTTTGTAATGCACTGCAGTTCTGACCTACAATGTAATCTGTTATTTTAGCAAAGGGCCTCTCCAAAGCAAAGATTGCTATTTATACCAAGCTGTGTGATGTCCCCAGGCATCCACTGAAGAATAAGTTGTAATCAAATTGATTAAACCAGTGAAACAAACAAAAGGATTTCGAACCCATCTCTGAAGGCTAATAATGGCTGAGAGTTAACATACCCCCAGCTTTGCATAAATCAAGTCTCGGTGGAAGGAAAACTGAGTGATAGCATGCAGCAAATATATGGGATGCATCACCCAAATTATTTTAAATAATCTAGTTTTTATTTTAGCATGTGGAACTTCAGCAGCTCCCGGTTTCTCCGAGTTCTGTGCCTGTGACACTTTTGTTTCTTTAACACATTATTAGTTTGAAACAGTGTGAAACAGAAGCCTTGACACCAATTCCCCTTGCCTCACTTCTTTTCTATAGCTGAATTATTCAAAACCAAAGTGATCCTGTGTCTCCCAGGAACACTTACTCCCCAGGATAAAGGAAGACTAGTGACTTGCCAGTGTTTCACAACTGGTTGAAACAGTCCTATAGCACAGCGAAGTCGGTGTTTGTGGCTCTATAGCAACATATGCGTCTCAAAAACAGAAACAGAGTTTGGTTCATCTTCTGAACCAAGTTCTTCAACAAACCTATAAAAGCAGACAACCTCTTGAAGCATACGTCATCATCCACAGTACAAACGCAGACCGGGGGAAAAAAACCGTCTGAACAAAACCCGGACAGAAGAGGGACAAAATGACAAATCAAGCTATTGACATTTCCCAAATATAGCCTGGTGCAGTACTGTTTTTTTAAAGAACAGATATCAGGTCCCGGTGGGTTTTCTTGAAGGCTCAACAATTCCTCATGTCCTGTGTTTAAACATTTCATTTGCACCTCATCTTGTGCTGATGAATAAAAATTACACAAAAGATCTTAAATAGGACGACTCACAGCTTATACGCATGGAGAGGCTTGGATCTTTAAAACATAAAATAAGGGAAACCATGTACAGTAGGGTAAACAGTACACATTCACAACATTTCCAAGAACGAGATAGCAGCAGTGGCTACATATTGATACTTGCTGTGTTCTTTTGCAACACCTGAAAAAAGCCCTGCTGAGTTTGCACTGTATTTACACATTGACTGGCTTCTTCCTTGCTATCAAGCAGCAACATCCCTCCCCCACAGCTGTCCCACAGTTTTAAGCTACTTATTTTCAGCACAAGAACATTGTCTAAGAAAAGTTTAAGAGGAATATAATTTCTTAAAGAAGATAGCATATTTACATACATCTAACACATGAAAATACTCTATTTTATTCTGTTTCAAATAAACGACAATACCGCATTCTAGCTTGTCTGCAGCTTTAGGACAGTCCTGAATCTGGTGTAAATTGGGTTTCCCACTCCCACCCGATAACCGGGTGCTCTACTTTACAGTGATACACTACCGCAGCATTCAAGTTCTAAGAGGTCCCCAGTTTTTGTTTGTTTGCTTGCTTAGCAGAGACACAATGACGTTCTCATCAAAGCCATGCTAAACATCCACTCCTTTAATGAGTGACCCTTCTAGGATAATGTTGAAATCTTGTAATGTCTGTAGGACTCGGAGGAGGGAATTCACTGTCATGCGGTCCCGCAGAAGGGCGTTCTCCTCATACATCCTTGTGATGGCAGGACACTCTGCTAGCAATGGAATCCATTGAGGAAGGAAGTGATCCCTACCAAGAGAAGAATGGAATGAATGCAATATGCTGTGTCCAGAGCAGGAGGTCGGACTAGGCAATCATAATGGTCCCTTCTGACCTTAGTATCTATGAATCTTTGAGCTTAATCTGAGCTCTCGCCTTTAACACACCCCAAACACAGTGTCCATTTTTGCAAAGGTGACGTGTCATTTGCACTCAAAAGCTCTCCATATAATAATTGGGATCCTGTTTATATTATTTATATGCAGTGGCATCTACAGGCCCAATCAGGTGAGTACCACATTGTTCTAGGTGTTGCACAATCATGTAATAAGAGATGCCCCACCCCAGTTTTCAGTACAAATTAATTTGTTTTACTACTTCCCTAATTCTGTTCAGAGAAACAGAAGTACACTGTTGTATTTGGGTCAACAGGAAAAAAAAAGAAAAGAAAACTTCTAGAACCTACTTTAGTATTAATCCCTGACCACACTGTAGGTGGCATAATAATTTCAATTTTTTGAGGACTGACACAGGAGAGTAAAGGCAGGAAAGAGATCAAGGAAGTCAGATTAATGCCATGGGGAAAGATTCTGTTTAATTCCTAGGCCACTAGCAAGGAAAGAAAAGTCCAGGAATTCTGTATTGGTGAAATACAGTTTTAAAAATAAAAATATCTAGATACATAAGACAAAGGAAGAGAAAAAGGAAAAAAATATTGATAGAAGTACTCAAAAATCCTATTAGGAAAGGCAGATTTTTTCTCCCCACAAGGTTTCACAAAGACAGAAATAGCCATGTGCCCGTTTTCATTTGGATAATTAAAAGAGTTGGGGAAGGAAGAGGTGGACTGATTTCTCTTTTGAGGGCACCCTGAACTCCTGAGGCCTGTACTTTGTGTATAATATCACATAAAGAGATAAGATCATGCACACAGTTTCCCTGCATTACCATGAATTTCATTAAAACAGAAAAAAAAGTGACTTGCAGAAATGTATATGCTAATCATCAGGAATAATACATATCTAACTTAAATTTTTCTTCCACTCTTAAGGACATTTATTTAAAAGCATGAACTGGGCAATTTATATGTCCAAAATATTTTAAGCTGGTAAATTAAGGTGTCCAATAAGAGTGACACACTGTTGTTCAACTGACTACTCCAACACTAGAGAACGCCACAGTGAAGAAGGTTGCTCTGTACCTAGTCCCCAGGCAAACCAGGATTTGAAATTTGCCATCCTTCCCAATGTTCCTTGGTGCAGTACTGATAGCATTTACGTAGTGACAGAATGTTTTGCAGGATGATCTCTGAAGCAAGACGTCCTCTTCGTTGTCCCCAAACTGGTCAGTGGTTTCAAAGTAAGCAACAGCTTTCTCTGCGGAGAGAAAGTAAAACCATGCAATGGTTAATACAAAATACTCTGAAGCCACCTCAGCACAATCACGGAAAGGAAGCCATTAAAAAACGTCAGCATGTGCCAAAAGCTACCTCATGGTGACTATATCTCCTACTAAATGTAGGGGAAAGCGTAGTAGTCTCAGAAACTGGTCTGTGGTGACAGCTGGCAAATGTGGTCACTGTATACTGTAACGTAAATTAGCATCATGACTTAGTTTAGTGATTAGCACCACAAAAATGCCTACAAATAGTTCAATTACTCCCATTTTATAAATGTCATTAGCTACTAGTTATGGATTTCCTGAGTGAGATCTTCCCTCAGGCTAAGAGGCCTAACTTATTTATTCCCTTAAAATATATTCCTGAGACCCAAGGGCTGAGCAGTGTGGACCAATAGATAATCACCAGTAGAACATCAAATGAATAAGACTATTCTCCAACCAGTATCGCTTTCCATCAGATTGTAGTTGAAAGCCATTTCCCAACACCTCCTTTACTACATTTGTATCTTGTGAAACTGCCAAAGATTTTTCCTCTTTCCTTATCAAAATATTTTAGTGAATTACTGTTTAGGAAAATGCAGTTCTAATAGGTGGCATGCAAGCTACCCCTACAAATATGCCTGTATCAATAAGCCTCAACCTGAGAGAACACAATCCTCTAGCATTTCATGTCTTGGCTGTCTCTTGAGAAGAGGCTGTCAAATATGTGGCAGTTCTTGTGAAGTGGACAAATTTGGATTTGAGGGACCCAAGTTTCATTTGAATCAGAACCTGAACCCATTTCTAAAAGTAGTTCCAAAGCTTGTTTCTCCTCACACGCTGCAGTTGTATATTTCCTCCTTGTCACCTCCTTCCCAAAACCATTTCTTATACAGACTAACACGGCTGCTACTCTGAAACCTCTTATCTTTTGCTGTCTCAAAAGATGTAGCTCTGGAATTATCCTACGTAAATTCTTCCTTGTTTTTCCCAGCAAGCCCTCCCCACACCCGCCTTTTGCTATTGCTGCGTACAATCATGATCATTGCTGTGGCTCAGACTTGGGTTCATGGGTCATCTCTGACTACTTTTTCTTTCTCCTCATACATCCAGACTATTATCAAGTCTTGCTATTGCTTCTTTTGCCACATATGGAAAAAAACAAAAAACAAACAAACCTCTTTCCTTCCTTTGCTTTGTGACGTTTTTGTCCTCCCCCTCCCTTGATTATTAAAAGTGACTCCCGTATTGCCTCCCCATTTGCCACATATCACTCCTCTCCACTGAGTAAGGAAAGCAGCCACTAAAATCTTCATCCTTTCCTGAGCAGACCAGATCACTCCCCTCCCTCAAACCCATCCACTGGCTCACCTCTGCCCACTAGATCAAACTTAACACTTCCCATCCTCACCCCTCCACATCCCATTGACTGGAATCTGCCAAAAGACACTGGACTCATTCACATTGTTTCCTTCTTCAACTCTTGTCATTGGGCTTTCATTTATGCTACCCCCTCTGCTTGGGTAATCTCCCAAACTGTGCCAGTCATTCCCCTTAAACACCTCCTAACACCCGCTTCTTCTACAAAGCTGAAATACATAATTAATCCACATCAGTTAAAGACCTTCCCCACTCCACCCAATGTTACATATGTGTTGGTGACAAAGAAAAAAAATGGTTAATATCCCAAGTTAACACCTCACCTGGGTTTTCCACTTCACTTCATCTCATCTGTGCCTGTCTTTTAGACAAAGCTGCTCAGGGTAGGGAGTGTATTTGTATTTTTTACAACACAGAGCACAACTGCACTTAAACACTCACATAGGGATAGCTCAGGAGATTGAAAGTCGGTCCTGTAGGAACTGAATGGAGCCCAAGCTTATTAAAATCTGAGTTATGCACACTTGTAGCCATTTCCCTCTAACCCTTTCTCCCCTCTCACCCCAGCAGAACACACCAGTTTACCTATGAAATCCCAGATGAATATGTTCTTGTGGAAAATCCGAGCTGATTTGAATCCATGGTGGAAGACCTGCTCCAGTGCTGCAACCAGGCCATTTTCACCACATAGTAGAATGGTAAGGCTGCCTCTCTATGGAACAAAAAGATACTGTTCTTAAGTACAAGCAGCTTCAAGTCCAGGTGTAACACTGGTTACTGGGACACTGATTCCCATTTCCCTGGTTATAAAAAGGTTTACATGTATTTCCTCTTCTAACTACAGTATATTTAATGATTGAGAGTACCTCTTTCTCTGGCTTGTGAAAATGTTTCACAATATTGTTCACCGCTTCCCCAATTCCCTCTTGGATCTGCCCTGCATTAGGTTCTGTAAATTAATAGAAAGCACAGTCGCTGAATATGACAACATTAAGACAATGCACATTAATCAAATTCACACACTACCCGACTTGGTTCAAACTGCAGGGACCATTCTCTCTTTAATACGAGTCGAGCTCATGGAGTTATTTGCATTGAGCAAATCTACGAACCTCAGTTGTAAATGACTGGGGAACATCATCAAAACTAACCAAATTAATTGCCAGACAAACGGCACAGGTCAAGGACTTGCCTTTATAAATAATTTATTTCAGCTAATGAAGATCTGTCCATCACACATACATGTAGCACTCTTATTGCTAAGAGTTCTTCACAGGTTTTAGGCCAGAAGGGACCAATTACAATCATCTAGACTGACCTCCTGTACAACACAGGCCAAATAACTTCACCCAGTAACTCCTGCATCAAGTCCACAACTCGTTGCTGAGCTAGAGCATAGCTTTTAAAAAGGCATCCAATCTAGATTTAAAGTCTTCAAGGTGACTGAGAATCCACAGCATCCCTTGATACGTTGATCCGATAGTCAGTTACTCTAACTTTAAAAAAAATAAAATAAAATAAAAAATGGTGCCCTATATCTGGTCTGAATTTGTCTAGCTCCAGTTTTCAGCCCTTGCATTTTGCTAGATTAGAGCTCTCCGCTATCAGAAATCTTCTTCCCATGTAGGTACTTACAGGAGGTCATCGAGTAATTTATTCACATTTGTTCTGATAAGCTAAATAGATAGAGCTTCTTTCATCTCTCACTTTAACACACTCAATCATTTTCAGAGCTTTCCCCCCACCAAACACTTGCCAATTTTTCAACATAATACAATTCAGTGTTTTTGTTTTTAAAAATACTGATGGCCTTCCACATGTCAAAAGTAATGCCTCATGTGACTTGAAAGGCAACTGAATCACTGAGCTTTGCAGTGCCCACCCTTCAGGAAATGTTCCGAACATGTGCACAGATATGGAACCACACTCATGGAAAGCATCACTGATTTCATCTTGCTCTCTCTAGATTATGTTTTTCCTGGAGAGAAACAGACACTGGTAACAGAAATAAAATACTTAATACTTTACAATAAGCCTCAATATTTTGTGCTCCGAGTGAGAGGTTTTATCCACATTTGACAGGTGAGGAAATTCAGGTAGATTAAGTCATTTGCCCAAAGTCACAGAGCAAAATAGAAGCAGAGTCAGGGTTAGAAAGCATCATTCCCTCAGATTGGACCTAGCTTTTAGAGGTTACAATCCTGTTAACAAAGATGCCTTTATTTCCGAGTAGTCACTACCACCATGTTATAGCTGTGAGCACTGGAAATGGCAGGGGCTTACTTGTATTTTTTCCTGTAAGGGAGGTGATACTCAGTCTGCGAGCTGTGGTTGGGGATTTCTGTTGAGGGGGGGTACGGCACTGCTTCCCAAGATCTTCATCCGATGCTGAAGTTATCAGTTCTCCAATAAGAATTCTCTCCAGACTGCCATCATCAACTCCCTTCCCCAGCCATCGTCCACATGGGAACCTGTGGTACCACCCAACAGAAAAGTTTCAACTAGTTGAACACTAACTTGAATTCAAAGTTAAGGGACATAAGTATTTCAGGCTCCTCTCTGGCCCACCTAAACATTGTTAGCTGGTGGGAAATAATCTCCAGAGTAAAAAACTGCCACTTAAAAAACCAAACCCCTCTATTTCTAAGAAATGGAAAAAATGTCTGATTCAGAAAAAGTGAGAGACCTCTCTGTTGATTGTGCAACAAGCCATCCCTTTTTTCAGAGCTGTGCTAACCATCCATGTTTCTTGACTGCAAAACGTAATTGAAACACAGCAATGTTAACTTTAGCACCATTAAAAACAAAACAAAAAAAAATCTACATTTGTCAGATCAAAAGGAAATAACTTTCAAGTTAGTATAGAATATAATATAGTATAGTATAGTATAACTTTCAAGCTAAAGATGAACAAAATGGTTTAGGCCTTTCCAGAAAAGAACGCCAAGCACTGTCTCAACATCTAACGCATCTAGACAGTAGAAGACAGAAGTGTGTTATACAAAAGTATTTGATAGGGCTCTTTTAGGTTTCTACATATACAAAATGAAAGCATGTAAAGCTGCAACTGCAGATTAAGAGACCCAACAAAGAAGACAGTTACTTACCTATATTGTAACTATTTTTCTTTGAGATGGGGCGCAGACGTGTATTCCACTCATGTGTGCATGCACCCAGCACACCAAAGCCAGAAAAATTTGCTCAGCATTATCCCTCGGGGTACACTTACACCCTCTGACCCCAATATACCCTCCCATAGCTCAGCAAGGACAGCACCACCCTGACCCTACTCAGTTCCTTTGCCCCAGATTCCAATGCTGGAGACTCTGAAGCAGAGTAGAAGGAAGGCACGTTGTGGCATAAATGTCTGCATCCACATCTTGAAGAACAGTTACAATGTAAGTAAATAACTATATTTTCTTTGCTTGCGAGTCAACTGAATCCATGTCTATAACCACCATGGATTCAGTTGACTCACAAGCAATTCCAGCAGGTGGTAGAGCTACGAGTTTACTTCAACAGCGACCATAGCACTGCCTTCCCAAAGTTTGCATCTGACAGAGATGCTGCGGTAATAGCAGAATGTTTGGTAAAAGTATGCACGGAAGACACGTAGCCCTCAAACGTGTAATGTCACAGAGAACCACAATTGATATCACTTAAGCTCTTGTCAAATGAGTCCATAATGTCTGTGGGGGCACAGTCTGAGCTACTTCATAAGCCGTGGTAATACAGGAAGTTATCCACCTAGAAACCATCTGCAGAGACAAGCAGACCTTTCATCCAATACGCACAGGAGATAAAAAAAAGTCAAGGCGATGAACAAAATGGTTTAGGCCTTTCCAGAAAAGAACGCCAAGCACTGTCTCAACATCTAACGCATGAAGACGCTGCTCATCTGCATTTGAGTGTGGCTTAAGAAAGAATATACACAAGTAAATAACCTGGTTAAGGTGAAACTGCGAGATTACAATGGACAAAAACTTCAGATGTGGTCTTAAGAACGTTGTCTTTGAAGAACTGAGAATATGGAGGTTCTGCCCTTAATGGCTTGTAACTCACTGACTCTGCTATAGACACAAGAAAGGCTGTCTTTTGGGAGAGGAGACACAACAAATAAGTTGCTGTCAACTCAAATGGAGGAAGGGTGAGGGTGGCCAGCACAGTATTAAGGTCCCACAAAGAGACCATTTCCTTCACAGGTAGAAACAAATAGACAATACCTTCTAGAAATCTCGCTACTATGGAGTTTGGGTAAACTACTTTCCTTCAATAAGAGGAGAAATGATGAGATTGCTGCCAAGTGAACCCTCAAAGACCCGAGAACTTCAAATGTAACAAATAATCCAAAACGTCCTGAATACGAGCGGACAGACTGAATTCCCTTAGATACTGACCAAACTAAAAAACTCCATATAGCCAAATAAGTAAACTGTTTTCTACTTTTAAGCAGGATTCTATGAGCTTTTTCCAAGCATTGCCCTTCCTCTTTATCTAGCCATGTACTATCCACACTGTGAGGTGTAGATTGCTTAGTACAGGATGAACAACATGGCCATGGTACTGAGTCAGCAGGCTGGGAAGAAGAGGCAGAGATTTGGGAGGTCTAACCGACAGACTGAGAAGGTCGGAGAATGAATATTGTCTTGGCCAAGCTGGCAAAATAAGTATCAGTTTTGCATGGTCCAACTTCGGTTTGAGGGTAACCTGCGAGATGAGAGGGATAGGGGGAAAAGGTCCATTCCCCAGTTCAAATGAAAGGCACTGGTTAGAGACCCTGGACTGAGTCCCATTTGGCAACAAAAATGATGGCACTTGTTGTCCTTTATTGCTAAAGGGGCATCCCATTGGTTGACCTATTCTCTGAAAATGGACCTCACCATGCTATTTTTTAGAGAACACTCGTTGCTGGAGAAAGTCCTGTTGAGATGGTTTGCAAACTGGTTTTGAGAGCCTGGTAAACATGTCGCTCTGGGTATGATTTCTTCCTTGATGCAGAAGTGCCAAAACTTGATTGCTTCCTGACAAAGCTGGTAGAAGCAGGCTCCTCCCTGCTTGTTCACATAATACACTGCAGTGATATTGGTGAGTATGTGAATGGCTGCTCCCTGATCCAATCCATTGTAAATGATTCAAAGCTTCAGTACGTTGATATTACACGATGCTTCCTGATCTAACCACAAACCCATAACATTTAACATCCCTAGATGTGCTCCCCACCTATTTTGGAGGCATCCGTGACTATAGTTCTGGTCGCTGGAGGACGGGCAAAAGGAATTCCCTGTCACACATTGTTCTGTTCTGCCCACCACTGTAGAGAGTCCAGTATCTCTGGAAGCACTTGGACAAACTGGTCCACTGATTGGCAACTCAGGTGACAGACCAACTTCAACCATGACTGGGGAGGAGGAAGACAAATCGCACATGCTGAACCACGCAGCCATATGTCCTAGTATCTTCAGGCATGGGTGAAGGATGAGATTGGAGATAGAGTCAAAGGTGCCAAGTTATCCAGAATTGCTCATGTGGGAAAAAGGCTCTCTAATTTGTAGAGTTCAATGGGGCCCCAATGAACTTGATTTTTTGAGTTGGAGTCCATGCCAACTTTGCTTTGTTCAAAATCAACCCCAGTTGATTGAAGATGTCCGGCGTGAACTGGACATGATTGAAGACTAGTTTTTCGGTTCTGCCCCTCACTAGCCAATCTAGGTACAGGAAGATATCAGTTTCCTTCATTCTGAGACAGGCCATTACCACTGTCATGCATTTGGTAATGACATGTAGGGCTGATGACAGGTCAAAGGAGAGAACTGTGTACAGATAGCACTGACCAGTGACAGGGAATCTCAGGAACTTCCTGTGGCCTGGGAAAATTGCCACATGAAAATAGGTGTCCTGTAGATTGAAAGCAACAAACCACTGCTCTGATTCAATGAAGGAAGAATAGTAGACAGGGTAATCATGTGGAATCTCATATACTTGATGTATTTGTTGAGACCATGGAAACTGAGGATCAGTCTCACCTCTTCCTTGGACTTAGGGGATCACGAAGTACCAGAAGTAGAATCCCTTCCCCCTTTCCCCAGTGAAGAGGAGGACCCTCCTCTATAGCTCCCAGAGCACAAAAAGTTTGGACCCGCTGAAGCAGCACCAGCTCACAAGAGGTTCCCTAGAAAGAAATGGGATGGGGGAATGGACAGAAATTGTATGGTATAACCCAATCCCGCAGTGCTTAGGACCCATCCATCCACAGTAGTTATTTCCCAACTTGCACTGTAGAAGCAAGACAGCCTGTCCCCAAACCAGAGGGAATGGGTTTGAAATGTTCACAGCTGGCATGCTGCTCTTGATATGAAAGTCGAATAGGCTGCCTGTCCGAAGGTATAGAGCATGGGCTGGTTGGGTAAAACTAGACCCAGAAGATCATCTTCTCTGTGACTTAAGTCCTTTCTAGAGAAGTCTTGCTGCCCAGCAGCGTAGGACGACTGGCAAAATTATTGCTGGCGTTGTTGATGACCCATAAAATGATGTCTCTTTGTGGTCTGTGTAAATCCCAAAGACTGAAGTAGCTTGAGAGTCCTTAAGTAAAGTTGCCAGTTTTCTCAGAAAACAAAAACTAACCAAATGCTAAGTCCTCTTTGGTCTGCTGAACTTCAGGAGCTATGCTGGAATTCTGTAGCCATCAGGGCCTTATCACAGCTGCAACTATATGTCTGGACGAAGCATCCACCACATCCAGTGCTGACGGTAGAGACATCTTGGCCACCAACTGGGCCTTTGCAATAAATGCCTTAAACTCTTCCCTGGAGGATTCTGGTAACTTACTTGTAAGTTTGGACATAGCACCCCATTTTACAGTCATATTTAAACAACAATGCTTACAGGTTGGCAATGTGCAATTGTAAAAAGGAAGTTGAATACACTTTTATCCTCACAATCTAACGTTTAAACTCTGTGATTAGGAGTAGATTTATACCTCCTCTGTCCTACTCTGATTTGTCGCAGTCACAGCCAGGGAATTAGGAGGTGGAAGGGAAATATTCAAACCCTTCCATGGCAACATAATATCTAGTCAGTAAGCTTAGCCGTGGGTGTTATAGACACTGGGGTATTCCAGAAATTTGGCAGGATCCAATATTGCTTCATTTATATGGAGAGCCACTTCCCCAGCAGCTGAGGATTGAAGAACATCCACTAACTAAGCACTAACTGTTCTCTTGAACACACAGCCCGAACATCCAATGGAGATGCCATTTGTCTCAGGAGGACTTGATCCTGAGATGAGGATTCAGACATGGTAGCACTGTCTGGTGAAGAGGAAGACGAGGGAAATGGAACCACCGGAATCTCTTGTGCAGGGGTTCTCAAACTGGGGGTTGGGACCCCTCAGGATGTCGTCAAGTTATTACATGGGGGATTGCGAGCTGTCAGCCTCCACCCCAAACCCTGCTTTGCCTCCAGCATTTATAATAGGGTTAAATATATTAAAGTGTTTTTAAAATATTGGGGGGGGGTCGCACTCAGAGGCTTGCTATGTGAAAGGGGTCACCAGTACAAAAGTTTGAGACCACTGCTCTTGTGGCAATGCATTTGACTGTACCAAGGGTTCAGTTCCACCAGGTCAGAGACAGCCCCTCAGCCCATGGCTACAGCACAGTTGGCCCATGTGGAGAAACCACCAGAGGAACAAGTGATCTGGCTCTGGACGGAGAGGACTATTGGGACCTTACCAAATGAGGAACCTCCCAGGGATTCCAAGGAGGCCACTGTGGATGTGGCATTGGTGGCCAGTAGGAGGTAGGCCAGGAAGCAGATTGTGGGAGCAATACCGATGGTGACCCCCAGGAGGTCTCGACGATCTTGGAGAGCAGTATTATGAAGGCAAAGCAGAGTAAGATGCTTCAGCACTTGATCTTGAAGACCCTTCCAAGTAGTCTGGCAGTAATGCAGGAGCCACTCCAGGTGGGGCCAATAAATGGCCCACATCATCCGCAGTCCAACACAACAGCCTTATTGGCACCAATAGTGGTACAGTCAAAAGCACTTTGAGTACCGGTAAAGGCATCGCACTGGGTACTGAACCGGACAGCTGGTACTGAAGGTGAAGTGGGTACTAGACCTGCAGATATACACTGTGCTGGAACAGTCATCAGTACTGAAGATAGCGTATGTACCAGCAGTCCCATAGCTACTGAACACGAAGCAGACTATAATTCAGGACCCTGGATATGAAGAGGTGCAGACGATAAGTCAGCCACCAATCCGGGAAATGCAGAGGACACCGAAGATGAAGCCACTGCAGTCAAGTGGTGAGTCAGGAACAGACAGGCACAGGAAGTCTGCTGCTGCCTGATACATCAGTGGTGTGTAGAGTGTCTGTGTGGACACCACCACCACCAGTGCCCATCTCAGCAGATGCCCCCAGAGTAGTACCGGAGTTGATGGTACAGTCTAGTTGATCAGCCATTGGTACTGGAGAGTGGGTTGAAGGCCCAGCTTTAGCCACATCCCAAAAGACTCAGGGTGTCAGTCTGCACTCCTCCTAGACAGGGAGGATAACTCTCTCTGAACACTGGACCTGCCCCTGTCCATCTTCCTTAGAGTACTGGAGGAAGGAGAATGATTTTTTTTTGCTGGGTGAATAATCCAAGTCTGGACATGGAGCCCCTGTCCATTCTAGCTCAGGCACTCTCTGGAGGGTCTGATGATCTGAGGCAATCCCCAGAGCTGAAGTGAGGCTCATGGCTTTCTCCGCAAATTTACTGCCTTCCAACACAAGTCCCTTGCCACCTGTGCTCTCTTCTTAAACAATTTACTGGTAGAACAGCCTTAAGTAGGGTGCCCTTCACCAAGACAAAATGAACATTGGTTGTAGGGGGGTCAGTAGTAGGGATAGCAACACCCTATGATGAACAATGTTTAGAACCCAGAGAAGGCATCACCCTGGGCTTAAACTCTGCTAAATATACTAAGCTAAATTAAATCTTAAGGTACTACTCAACTTAACTATTTACAGAAAAAAACCACAAACACTGACAAAGAACGTGGGGTGAGACACCACACTGAATGCTCCAGATCAAGCTGTGGACGGGGAAAGGACCTGAGTGGTTTTGGGCGGTGCCAGCCCATATAGCCATGGAAGGCATTACAATGGCCAGAAGGCACGGGCAACACCCCGATGGGCACTCTTAAGCAAGTTCTCTGGTTTCAGTACACGAGGCATGTGCACACTGGAGTGGTATGCACATTTGCAGTCATCTGAAGAACTCTTTCTTGAAAGCTATACTTCTGTATTCTTGTTCAAATATTCAGACGTTTAATGGCTTTTTTTTTTTGGTCGTTACCATTTTTTTAAACCAATTATTCATACTTCCATTACAAAGATTTACCTAAAATAAAACTGCCATTCAAGATTTTGGGAATAAAAATGGAATTTTTTTTTTTATATACAGCTGTGCTGGACAGACATAAGCCCATTCATTTGGCTATTAGAGGCAATGGTGATAAGCACTTTAAAAATATGCAGTCTGTCCTGTCCCAGCAGACTAATAAAATCTCATACTTTCAAGCCTCCCCATGTATATCTAATCAGATTCTTCAGCTTCAGTTGTAGTTTTTGAAACCTAGAGAATTTCAATCTGAAATTCTCCATCTCTAAAGCTTAAGTGGAGTCGCCTGTATACATCATAGTTCAGCACACCCAAAAAGGACACCAGAGATCTCTAGGGTTTTATGGCTCAGGCAGGGATTTCAGATTTAGGGAGTTAGAACATTTGAAACTTGTTGCTTACTTGTATGTGTGTCCTGTGATTTCATTTCTTACCATGACGCAATCTACCAGCCACTTGGCTAATAATCCTGAGTTGTCATGACCAATCTGAACAGTTGTTAGCTTTCCTAAATTCTGGCACTGCAAATGAAAGAAACAGATTTTATTCAATTTTATAGAAAGATGGCCCACAATAGTTTAGTTCACTAACTTGTTTAATTTCATTTACTTTATGAAGCATGGATTCTTAATCAAGCAAATACAGCTAAAAAACAGCATAAATGCTGTTTCTGTTCCTATTTTACTTAGTTAGGCCCTCAAAAATTCATAGCTCGTTAACAGATGTATATTTTTTGCAGTGAGAGCTTATGATGCATAATTATGAGTCATGTTAACCACTCTGTTTTTTAGCTAAATAGGGAAGAAAGCTGCTTTTATTTATGAAATTTGTTTTCAGTATGTTCAGCTTCTCAAAAATATCTTGTAATTTTGAATAAGGAATCATTCTGTGGCAGGAAACTAGTCATTATCATAAATTATTATTAAATACCAATGTGCTCTGTCCTTCATAAGACAAAGTACCCACCCTGAGAAGCTTATGACCACAAAAGACAGACAAGTAGAAAATGACAATGCAAAGTCCAGAGCAATGTTATTTAATATTTACATTACAGTAATGACCAGTGGCCCCAGTGAAGACCAGGCACCATGTTGTTAGATGCTAAACAACATATAAAGGGCAGGTCCCTCTCCAAAAGATGTTACAATCTAAGGTCCCAATCCTGCAAACATTTATACATGAGTAGCTTTACACCCAAGTAATCCCATTGAACTCAATGGGACTACTCACATGAACAAGTGTTCTTTGGAACAGTGCCTTAGATGTCAACAAAGACTTACCCCGTTAAATACATTATTCACCCTAATGTTTTATAGCTGATGCGGACAAGCATGTGTGAGCACTGCAGAAGAGGTGGGGTCTTTAGAAGGGATTGTAGTGATGAAGGATAAAAGGTCTGGCATACTGGGAAATCACTCCATTTAAGGAGGGATGATCAGTGTCTCTCATTCCAGAGCATCTTTGCCATCACAGGGCAATGTACTACATCACCATTCATTCCTGTCAAGGGCCTGTTCCTCCATTAAGTCTAGTCTGGTCATGTCCCCATGTAGGTTCTCTCAGGCCTTATCAACACTACAGGTGAAATTCGATCTAAGCTATGCAATTTGAATTACATGTATAGCGTAACTCAGATCGACGTAGCTTAGATCTACTTACCACAGGGTTCACGCTATGCGATTTCCGCTATTGTTCTTGATCCAGTAGAGGACAGGAGTCAACAGGAGAGCAATCTGCTGTCAGTTTAGTGGGTCTACTGAAGCATCGATCGCCGCTCATCAATCCCCGGTAATTGTAGACAAGCCCTCAGTATTTAATCAGTGGTTGGCCTCTAGGTCAGACCGACCTTGATTGTGGTTGCATTATTTTCTTTGGCATCCTATCATTAGTTTGTCTTTTGCAGTGTCCCCATCATCATAAATCTTGTTGCTGGAACCAATCCAGTACCCTCATTTCACATTCTACTCTCTTTTAAAAAGGATTGGTCTTAAAATCATTCCACTTCACACCTGCAATCTTCCATTTCTATTGCCTCCAGCCTTCTGACGTTTAATTCAGGGGTCGGCAACCTGCGGCACGTGTGCCAAAGGCGGCACGTGAGCTGATTTTTGGCCTAGATGAACGGAACCCTGGGCTGGCAGCGGGCTGAGCGGGGACAGCGGCCAGGACCCTGCCTGGCAGGGGCTGGAACCCCAGACTGGCAGCAGGCTGAGCGGCTCAGCCCGCCGTCGGCCCCGGGTCCCGGCCGTCGGCCCCGGGTCCCGGCCGTCGGCCCCGGGTCCCGGCCCAGGGTTCCGTCCGCTGGCCCCTGTAAATGTAAAATGTATTATTGGCACGCCAAACTTTAAATTAATGAAGACTTGGCACGCCATTTCTCAAAGGTTGCTGACCTCTGCTTTAATTCAATGCAGCTGATTCCAGAACATGGAGTAATAATGCTAGTAGGCTGGTATGATAAATTTTCACTTTGGTACCAAATGCAATGTTTTTATCAGTCCATAATTGTCAATTGATGAAATCAAGGTATTAATTATGTCTGATGCTATGAAGTTATGAAATTGTTGGATCTCGCACTGTTTCTATGGGTATGTCTGCACTGTACCTGGAGATGTAATTTCCAGCTCGGGGAGATGTACCCACACTGGCTTTGAGCGAGTCCGTATACTACGAACGGCAGCATAGCGGCAGCGGCATGGGCTAGCCGCCTGAGTACACACCTAGGGTATCAGAAGGGATTGTACTTGGGTGGTTAGCCCAAGCTGCCACTTGTGCCAGAGCTACCGGAACTGCAACTCCTCCAGCTGCAATGTAGAAGTACCCTAAGGTGGCTGTGGAATCCTCAGCTTGCTGACTTGGGTTGCAGCACCTTCTTACCAGACCAGGGGCAATGAAGAGTCATTAAGTGTAATGACTGTGCTCTGAATTTAATGGGCACGCTAAGGAAGTTGGCTGGAGCTGGGAGAAGCTGCTTTCTCCAACTTGTCTTCAAGAAAGGGGAAGTGGAGAGTGTGGAAAATCCCCAAACAGAACAAAGGGACAGAAGTGACAAAGCAAGGATTTAAAAAGGACTCTCAGAAGGCAAAAGGGGGAAGGCTTTTGAAGGGACAGGAAGCTTTGGCAGGAGTGTGGAAGAGATGGGCAGACTTTCTTAGCAGGGGGGTTGGTTTAACCGCACCCTAACCATGGTCAGGGAAAGCAAGCTGGGCTGGAAAGACTCATGAACCCCAGGGGAAGGATTCTAGATACCCCAGATGACTCTGCCCAAGTACAAAAGAACTCTCCGGAGTGGTGAGGAACCAGAGGCAGAGAAATGTATATAGGGGTGTATTATTTTGTATAGATGTGTGTTTCATTTAATAACACAAGAAGAGCAATGATGTTTTAGAATCCTGTGCATATTGTCTCTCTCTCTCTCTGGTAGCTTTCACTGTTGTGTACCCCCTGAAGAGGTAAACTAGCAGACATCCATCTTTGGTGAGATTCTGGGGAACATACAAGAGCTGCTGTTAGGCCTGGGGAGATGGCACTAGTTTCAGGATCTAGGCAACTGGACTGCGGAGTCCCCACTGCCAAGAGGATTGTCAGACAAGATGTACGACTGAAGTGCATGCCTAGAAGCCCCCTACCATGCACATTGCCTAAACTTTGCCCTGCCCCAACAGGCTAAGGACATGTGGGATTCAGCATTTTGATTCCCCACAGCAGCCTTTTGAGTGTCCAGCACAGGGAACTCAAATAGATTTGGGGCAGCAGGGAGGCAACTCGAAGATGGAAGAGGGGGTAGGAGTGGCATGGCGAGGCTGTTGTCATTGGCAGAGCAAAGGGAAAGCAGGGAACAGTAAGAAATTTGATGAGGGATGTAGGTTGAGGTGAGTTCAGATGAGGACAAGAAGTATAAATTAGACACGGTGGGTAAGTGAAAGCCAGTGAAAAAGTTCTGACAGGAGAGTGACATGTTCTGTCCATCAGTGAGGACAGTAACTTTACAAGCACTAGTTTTCTGCTTTTTATTTAAAATCTACACAGTGACCTTGGACACTCAGATGCTATTTAAAAAAAGAGTTGTGCTCTGAACAAAAAAAAAAAAAACTAGCAAAATAAAAGTTTCTTGGTTGTAGTGCTCAATATTGAGTACTGAAAAAAGAAGAGCACGCACTCACCTCAAATGTCATTTCTAGAAGATTTTTAGGTATCTGCATTACTCCTGTATCTCCTAGTTCTCCTGAAACACAAATCCATGGGTTCGATGTGGTGATTGCATTGCTTAGTTTTTTGATAGGGATTATCACAGTCCTATATGGAATCACTAAAAGGAGAAGAAACAAAACAAAACCCAGAATCAAAACAACTGCATTTTTTAAAATGTGGTTTACACAATATAGTACAATTAGGACTTCGCTCTTGTGCTGTATCTCGGTAGCATTACAAGTAAAAATCCTTCTCAATACCAAAGGTAAATGAGACAATTCTATAAAAATATCCAGCATGCAGTATTTGTACCAACTATGAAAACAGATACTCTGATCATAAAAGGAAGAGGTCATGAAACCATTCCAAGTCTAGACAGCTCACTTATAGATAGAAAAAGAATAATTATGTTAAAATAAAGCTGATCTGCACAGCAGCTTTTGGGCGGTTTCAACCCAGGAACCAATTATTACTTGTCTGTAAGAGCAGCCTCAAGTACCAGTTCCTTAAATCTCTGCCATTGCAAACAAAATGCTCTCATAGATCTGCACACTGAAGAGACCAGGAGCATTCTGCCCTTCAAATTTAAACAATGTCCTTTAGTTTTTTCTGCTGTTCTCTCGCAACATTTGGAGTTAATATACTCAAATGAAAACCTGCCAACATTTTCCAGTGGGTATATGCGCCAAACATGATGCTTAAACCAGTAAGTCAGAAACTATGAAAATAGACCCCAGTATAAAACTGAGATTGTCTCCCACATTTAAAGTCAGAGAATGAGCAATTCCCTTACTTGTGCATAAACAATGTACTTGAGATTAACCTGAATAGCCACCAGGTGTTGCTGTTGTACCACAATGAAAACAAGGAGCATTCACCTTGCAGTAAAACGAGTTCAAAGCAATAAAGAACTTCAGAAAATGCCTGCTTCATCCCATCTCCATTTTAAAAGTGGAACATTATAATTTGAATACATCATTATACCCCTATGTATCAGAATACTGGCAATGCTGCGAATACAGGGTTGTCAGACTGAAGACACAGATTTGGAGGTTTCATCCTCTGGCTGAGTGGAAATATTATGAAGCAGATTCTCAGTGGACACTTCTCTCAGCACCACTTAAAATCTATGGGAATCTCAGTAGGCCTTGATGCTTAATGCATAGTTGAGTGAGAAAAACAGGGCTGGCCGCCCATCCCAACTTGCAGTGGACAGTGTGGAATCACACTTGTTTGTACTGCAAGAGTTGCTTTCCTAAGGTTTTGCAAACCTGCCATTTCCTTTGATTAAGGAAATCATCCCTTTTTACTGGTGTGTGCATCATCTCAATATTGTACACACAATGCCACAAATTCACTCTTGCGTCCCAGAAGAGTAAGTTGCCAACACTGATGGCCCAGAAAACAAGATACAGTAAAATCTCCATGGACACTGCGCTCTTTTGTAATTACTCATTTCCCTAATGAAAGCTTAAGAAGAGGAAAAGTTAAAAGATGAGCCCAAACTCTGATGACTCGGTAAAGATTCACTTTACTTCACCTCCTAAAGAAATAAATAAAGATGTGAAAATAAAGAGACCAACGTCAACACAGCAACCTAATAGTAGAACTCCCCACTGTTAGGGAGGGGAAAACAAGTTCATGTCTAGGTTTTGGCCCACTGTCACTCCTCGAGTATATAGGAGAGGAGGAGGAAAAAGAGGGAAACAAGCCTTTCAGTCACGTGGGGAGGGATAAGGAAAGAGAATGGGAAGGCTACTGGTCCCACTGGCAGCCAAAGGGACAATTCCATTGGGCCCCCAAAGCAGACATGCTCTACAAAATGGCTTCCACCACATGGAGTGACCTTGCACATAAAATTCTGTAGGTGGCCTGCAGAGGTGCTGCACAAGTGCACATGCAGTCCGTGTCAGCTTGGTGGGTTAAAAGTCCATGTGGCTGACAGGTGTGAACTCACCCTTCAGTTAACATAGCTATAAACGTAAGCCCACAGGCGCCGATTCCGTGGGTACTCCAGGGCACCCATGGAAAAAACAAAAACAAAACAGTACTCGGCACCCACCAGCCAGAGCTGATCAGCAGCTGCTGCCGATCAGCTGCTTGGTGACTGGGGGAGGCACTTGGGGGAGGACGGAGAGCAGCGAGTGGCAGGCAGGCAAGGCCTCAGGGCACAGGTTGGAGTGAGGGCAGGGCCTTGGGGGAGGGGGCCGAGTGCAAGTGGGAAGAGGCGAGGTGAGGGCCGGGACTCAGGGAAGGGGCAGAGATGGGCTGGGGTTTCGGGGAGGGGGCAGAGTGGGGACTGAGCACCCCCAGGGAAAAATAAAACTCGGCACCTATGCTTAAGCCCCACCTAAGACAAAAGGTGTGTGTGAACCCACCCAGGAGTTTTGGGGCTGAGTATTGCTTTGTTATAGGTGTGTTCGAGTGAGTGAGTGCGTGCACACAGAAACCAAGGTGACAGACAAGAAATCAGAGGGAGAAGCAGAAGAAAACTGGCAAGAAAAGCCAAGCAGGAGCCTTTAAGTACAGTGTGACCCTGCAAAAAGCTAGAGAGAACTTTTGGGTCTGGCGTTGGCTACAGAGGCTTGGGGCTGTAAGCTAAGAAATGGTTCCTTCTGTTCTTGGCTCCTTCTTCATTCAGAGACACATAACTTTGAACACTCCTCATAAATAACCAAAACTGAACTGAAGAAATACCTGATTATCCCAAATTTCTACTTTCAAATGGAACATTCCCAAAGCCCCAAACTTCATTAGCTGCTTGGGTCAAAAGGGGCAACAATACATAGTGTACGCATCCAGACACAAAATGCCTCATCCTGCAAAGCAGGCTGTTAACAGGCCCCAAGGAGTCCTATCTGTTTCTCAGAGGCTATAAGGATGGTGTACATATAATGGAGAAATATGGGGGAGCCTGGAGATGTGGAGGACTTTTCTGGAGTAAAAATAGATGAAGGGCTACATAACTGAGATATGGAAACGGTACTAGGACACTTAGGTGCTATAATATTATCTGAATGCTACTCTCCTCCACTATCCCATTCTGTTATCCAAAGGACTCACACATGATCTTACACTTAGCTGGTTACCCAGAGCAACACCCAGAGGTGCCGATCTCAGTACCCATGACTGCAGGCTTCTTGGGAAGAGCCCAGCTACACTGATCATTCATCAAAGTGTTCTCAGCATCATTCCTCTGTCACCATGACAGTGACTATTTTTCATTCAGGACAAAGTTTGAGTCTCCAACTCACTGATTGTGGTGAAGACACTTGTGAAGCAGAAGTAATCCACAGCATTGAGCGAAAGAAGGTGATAGAGGAACTGCTCTCGTTCTTCTTCACACCGTAGGAAAGCATAACGCTTATAAAGTTTCCTGTGAGAAACAAAAATATTGCTGTCTCTTTAAAAACAGACACTAAACCAACATTAAAAGGTCTGAACCCCCAGAACACCAAACTAAGGGCTAACCTACATATATAAAAAGTATTTTGGGCCAGATGTGCCACTGGTGTAAACTGGCCGAAATCTATTGAAGTCAGTGCAGCTATGTTGATTTACACCAGCTAAACCTCTAACCCTACGTGTTTAATACCAGTAAATAAACTCCTATAAAAAGGCAGGTACTCCCAATGGTGATATGCACCAATTCCAATTTTTATACATATTGTATATACACAGTATGAAGGGTTAATAAAGGGGCGTGGGGGCAGAGGGGATTCCACCCTCTTTGCAGCTCGGACCCAGAGTTCTTCCCCTCCTATTTCAAACTAGTTCAACCACTGGCTGTAAGTTGATGTGTGTGTGAAGTCTGACATATCAGCATTTGTAAATGCACTGGGGTAATTTGTTTCCAACCAAGACCAACTGGGCTAAGGTGAGCTGAGGTCTTGGCTAAGTCTGCTAACATCAATGGATATGAACTAATGCTATTCAAAAGGTACAGGCACCCCATCTGAGCCTCTCATCCTTCAGGCTTTCCTCAGACCTTCTCTTTTGTGGAGTGGGGAGTGTGTGATGTCCTAACCTTCTTCCCACTCTGTACTCTGATTGGGGTTCTCTGCTCAGGGTCCACAAGTGGTGCTGGGTGGCTCCCCTTCAATCTTCTAGCTTTGGGAGGTATTTGGTCCTCAGCAACCCAAAAATTGACAGGGTGTTGATAGAGGGAGTCAAGAAGTAGTCTGTCCAAGACCCATGTAGGAAACACCCTTTCTCTGGTTGGTACTAGCTAGCTCCAGCCCAGACCAGCTGCAGAGGCAGATAGCTTTTCATAAGGCTTAGTTCACAGGGCAACCTTAGAACCCTAATCAGGATATTGTGATAATTAAGCTTAAGAACAATAAGTTACTCTTACTTTGCAAGTGCTTGGTTAGAGAGAAGCTGCTTTAGGTGCTGAGACAAAAGCTTCTTTTCAAGAGACAACCTTATCCATGCTCGAGCTCGACCCACATCGGTTTTTATCTCATTCATGTTCTGAATATGCCTGAAACCGGGGGGGGGGGGGGGGGGGACGGGAAGAAGAAGAAAAAAAATCACAAAATCCTGATAATTTAAAATGGCAGCATCCAATCTGTTGCAGAATTGAATTTAAATTTGAAAATATCCCTGGAAAGTAAAACTGCTTGCAAGATATGCAAACACACATTTCCCACCCCCACCCCAAATTAGAGAAGTCTAGTAATACAGAGTTCACACAGCTGTCAAAAAATATTTTAAAAAAAGCTGTTTTTAAAATGGTCTTTGAAAGCTAGCAGAGACAGGGCCAAACCTTGTTAAAATAGTTTTAAAACCAATTAGAAAGTGTATAGAGCAGTTTTGCAAAGTCATTTAGAATGGTTTATACTGTGCATTGGCACTCTCTGTGTTGAGCAGAGGAACGCAGTTAGCACCTTGCTAGAAAAAAAAAAAATTATGTTTGAACACTGGCTACCACTAATCTATAGCATAGAGATTAAGGTAATAATACACTTCAAAAAAGAAATACAGTCACGTTGGGAAACCCAGTTACACAACAGCAGCTCCCTTGACAGCATAAATGAATACGGTATGCCTCAAAAGCTACCCAACAAAGAAAATAACAGAACGCCACTAGCCATCACCTTCAGCCCCCAAATAAAACCTCTCCAATGCATCAAGGATCTACAACCTATCCTGAAGGATGACCCATCACTCTCACAGATCTTGGGAGACAGACCAGTCCTTGCTTACAGACAGCCCCCCAACCTGAAGCAAATACTCACCAGCAACCACACACCACGCAACAGAACCACTAACCCAGGAACCTATCCTTGCAACAAAGCCCGTTGCCAACTGTGTCCACATATCTATTCAGGGGACACTATCATAGGGCCGAATCACATCAGCCACACTATCAGAGGCTCGTTCACCTGCACATCTACCAATGTGATATATGCCATCATGTGCCAGCAATGCCCCTCTGCCATGTACATTGGTCAAACTGGACAGTCTCTACGTAAAAGAATAAATGGACACACATCAGACGTCAAGAATTATAACATTCAAAAACCAGTCGGAGAACACTTCAATCTCTTTGGTCAGTCGATTACAGACCTAAAAGTTGCAATTCAACAAAAAAACTTCAAAACCAGACTCCAACGAGAGACTGCTGAATTGGAATTAATTTGCAAACTGGATACAATTAACTTAGGCTTGAATAGAGACTGGGAGTGGATGGGTCATTTCACAAAGTAAAATTATTTCCCCATGTTTATTTCTCCCCTTTACCCCCCACTGTTCCTCAGACATTCTTGTCAACTGCTGGAAATGGCCCACCTTGATTATCACTACAAAAGGTCTCCCCCACCGGTAATACCTCACCTTAAGTGATCACTCTCGTTACAGTGTGTATGGTAACACCCATTGTTTCATGTTCTGTGTATATAAAATCTCCCCACTGTATTTTCCACTGCATGCATCCGATGAAGTGAGCTGTAGCTCACAAAAGCTTATGCTCAAATAAATTTGTTAGTCTCTAAGGTGCCACAACGACTCCTTTTCTTTTTGCAAACACAGACTAACACAGCTGCTACTCTGACTCCTAAACTATGGTATAGTCTAAAAGCAGGTCTAGATGAATGAAAAGTGGTTAAAATGCCAGTTGCCACTGACATTCCCCATTGTAACTATCACTGGCGGTAGCAATGTTTGGATATTTAAGAAAGAGGCCTACAATAGACAAAGCCAACAGAGATTTGACGTGTTCCAGGAGCACTGATGCATGACTCGGACTTACCTACACTGTTAGGCCTACCTGTGTTAACCTTGTCAGGAGACTATTGTGTTATAACAGAGTCCTCCAACAAAAGTAGCTTTCACCAGTGCAGTTGGTATGTAAAATGCTAGTTTCCCCCCAGGTATTTACACTAATGCCCCTTCACACTTCCAGAGAAGTATAAAAAGGGCCTTGTGTAAATTATAATCAAGCCCAGTAGGTTTTCCACATGTCCATTTGGAAGAAAGCAGAGCTATTCTGAACAGGTTTTTTAAAAACTTCCCATGGTCCAACTTAGAAAGAATACTAGAGGCTGCAAATCTTACGATACATGTAGCTTTAGAATAGAAAACGACTGCCATGGCAGATAGCCTTTTTAAAAAAACAAAACAAAACCCTACAATAATGGTTTTCAGTGCATGGAAAAAGTGGCTGCAAACTGGTTAATTTTCACTCAGTTTGCATGTTAAGTACACAGGCAATTCACAATGCTCCATCCCTTTGTGTAAGTCTCTAAGCTTCATCCACCAAGACTGAAGTGAGCTTTAACACCGGCTTTCTAACTCACGTAACACCCTTGAAGGTCCCATGTGCTCTACAAAATACTTGCAGCACAACTTCATCAGTTTTCTGAACTGCTGCTGATTACGCTGACTAGTATAGTTTCACTATTATTTTGTATTCTGCCCCTGCAGCCCCACCCCCAAATCTGCGTTGTAAGCTCTTCAGGGAAGGGACTGTGTTATGTATGTACAGTGTGTAGCATAATAGGGCTGGGGCCTACAAAGTGCTGCAACAAAAACAAACAAAAAACAACAATGCCATGTGACTGCAAAACCCAATAAGCTGAAACACTTTAAAAACATTTTTTTAAGAAAATTTCCCAACATGTCATGTTATGAAATGTGAACAGTTCTAAAGAGGGACAAGACTAAGGGCCTGTCTAAACATAGAATACTGCAGAGGCTGCTTAGTGAAAACGCTACCTACACCGAGGGGAATGGCTTCTCTCATCCGCGTAGGTACTCCATCTCCCTCAAGAGGTGGTAGCTATGTTGACTGGAGGAGCTCGTCAACATACCACTGTCTACAGCTGGAGTTATACCAACCTGACTGCATTGCTCAGGATTTTCTAGCCCTGACCAATGTATTTATACCAACATAAGCTGCTAGCATAGACCAAGTCGAAATGTTTTTACTGTTTGATTAATTATAACTCCCGCCTGTCTGCAAGAGTAGACCACAGTTACATATAAGTTTTTGTCCTTTATTACCACATCCACGGCTTCCCTCTTTTAACACTCCGACTTGTATCAGTTGAGTCCCTGCCCTCTTCTGGCACTAGTAAGCACTTTGTGAAGCAAACCCCTTCTTTGGATCAGACGGACAGCTAGCAGTTAGGACTTCCAACGCAAATAACTGGGCATGTAATCAGAAGTCCTTGAGAAATAGGATGCACACATTATTCCTCCACAGCATGTTGAGGCGCACACTGCTGTTATTTAAAGTCCTTTGAGATGAGAAGATCATAGCACAGAATCTCTTTTTTAGTGCTCACTTTAAATTGCCTCTAATATGAAACACTAAATAGAATATATTCTTTTCTGAAGAGAAAATTCAAATAGATATGTCCCTAAACCTTAATTTATTCTCCTTCTGTAAATCATAGCTGTCTGGTTCTGGTACAGTGGTATAAACTGACCTCATGGGACAACAGTCAAGCAAATGACTGCATGGTGTTCATCTGTTGTAATGTGGTGTGCAGTAGCTCTAGTTGAAAACCAGTCAAGAGGTAACTCTAAACATCCCACAGCCTGGTATAAATTGTAGTCCTTTTTTCCTAAAGCGGTTCAGCTACTGACAACAAAAAGAGGCTTTCCTGGTCTGGATTGAGATGCATCGGCAGTGCTTTGCGTCATGAATACTCATACATTTGGGGTGGGGGAAGGAAGGAAACTTAAGGAACTTTGAAATTGAAGTGGAGATGATACAATATAAAGACACCCAGGTAGCACTTAAAAACAGAGCAAATGACTTCATTTACTGTCTTGCTGTACTCCAGTGCGTCTCACTCATGTAGTAAAGTTTGAAAGCCTGTAGGGGACAAGGAAGCTTGGAGGTTGAGGTGACTGTGCCAGGCAGTTCCTCCGAAGGGAACGTTTTCATTTGAGGTGTCAGGGACTGCTCTGACTTACTGCCAGTTCAAACCAACCTTTTGATGTTTCAGGTGACTTCAGTCAGAGTGCTGGTGTCAGAAAAGTGCAATAGCAAAGAGGATAAAAAGATGACACGATGATGGCTTTCCTGGAGGGCTGCCACCAATTTACAGATAGAAGCAAACCAAAGCGTCTTGCAGAGTGTTTCCCTGTCCATATAAAAGCAAGATGTAGTCGGGTGTTAGCTAACTGCATTTCTTTGGCAAAACAGTAGTAGCAACATGAATTACCAGGTGACTATTGAGAACACTCTCCAGTGATGAGATCACGTAGTTTAGTCAAAACAACACATTTCATCTTACCTACAGCACATAGTTAACTTGTTTCGCTACTTGTATGCAGTGTTGTTGTAGCCATATTGGTCCCAGGATATTGGAGACAAGGTGGGTGAAGTAATAACAGAAGTTGGTCCAATAGAAGACATTACCTCACTCACCTGGTCTCGTTTCACTGCAGTAATGTTAGAGGGCAGGGAATATTTACAGTACATTTGGTGCGTATGGTGCTTTACAAGCAAAAGAAAAAAAGATGTGCCTGTGTAGAGAGGGGTTTGTGTTCCAAGTTAGACAACTTGATATGCCACCTAGAAATAAGAGGACCGATAAAGGAATGGGAACGCTGAACAGGAGGTAGACTGACACCATATAAAGTAATAAGGTTACTTGTTTTTGTATCAACATGTCATGTTCACGTCTGTCACAGTATGGATGCTGACATAGGTTTGTCTAAATGTAGCTCTGTTAAGTTGGCAAACATGGAGTTCTGTTAAGTTGGCAAACATGGAAGGAGTCAATGACTACTGGAAGCAGTTGAAGCACAAGAGACTTGAAACGGAAGCCTGCGTGTTGTACAAGACTAGGCAGGTTATTTCAGGCATACGAGGCAGCATGGTGAACGCTGCACGCAGGATGTGTGTTTTCCAAACGGTGGCAGAGTTGACTAATGAAAGCATGCCCTAGCTACACTGCTTGAATCACGTGATCACTTCCTATTCCATGGGAAAAATAATTGAAGCAAAATGCCCCCTTCAACTTCTGTACCCCCATGAATATTCACACATAGATCTGGTCATACCACAAGCTAAAGTCTGGATGATAAATTGAATCTAACGTACATAACCCTCCAGCATGTTTTCCTCCCACCATAAGGGAGGTGTGAAGATGTGATTAACGGTTTAACTACACACAAAGGTTTATGGTGACATCAAAAGGATGGATCATGGTTGAAGTACTACTGAGTGTCATGTGGCATGAAGGGTTTGTCTTCACATACAGCGGTGGAGCTGCGCGGTTGTAGCACTTCAGTGAAGACGCTGCTATGCTGATGGGAGAGCTTCTCTCGTGGACACAGTTAATCCAGCTCCCCAAGAGGCAGTAGCTATGTCGACAGGAAAAGCTCTGCCATCAACATAGCTCTGTCTACACAGGGAGGTTGGTCAGTATCACTCCCATCACTCAGGTGTGGATTTTTCACACCACTGAGCGATGTAGTCATACCGATAGAGGTCTGTAGCGTAGACGTGGCCTAAATCTACTAATAGTAAATAGATTAAGCAGTGCCCTAAGTATTGCCTGTTTTGATAGTTATAAGGTTATGTAAACATCTTACAATGATTCAGCCTTGCTTTCTATCACTTTGAACAAGGTGATAGTTCTTGCGTATGTCCAATATTGTGCCCACTGCCTCCCTGACACAAAGTTGTGCTTTAAAAGTAATAGGGAGACAAAGCAAAAAGCAATTTTCTACTGTATTTTGCTTTACAAAAAACCTATACACCATTCTTGCCTGATATATAGAGAATTGTCCAAATATCTGGTAGGGATGGTCTCTAAAGAATAGGCTGCTGGATTGAGAGTCAGGAGCTGTGGTCTCTTTTCCCAGCTCTGCCGCTGCCCTGCTGTGATACCTTGGGCAAGTCTCTTCACCTCAGTTTGCTTCTCTTTACCTTTCCACCCTTTCTTTTGTCTGCTTAGACTGTAAGCTCTGCAGGGGAAGGAGTCTCTCTCTGTGTGTGTACAGCACCTAGCCCACTATAAGACCTCATCTGAGTTGGGGAGTATAGGCTGTACCACTGCCACCAGTTGATTTATAGTAAACCAAAATTAGTGTGAAAGAGTAGCTTTTGTTTCTGAAATGTTACTGAGTAGGTTAGAAGCCATTACCAATATCTTCACAGTAAATCTTCTGTTCAGTGTTTTTCTGACAATAATGGGAATCAGTATTTATGCTGGGCAATGCTGTACATATATCCCCGTTTTTAAACTGATTTTTAATAAGTTGTAAGAGCTAGTCAGATTCCCACCGTTGCTGCCAATTTCATTTGCAAAGTCCACAAATGTTCTATTTTACTTATTACAGTTTGCGTTTGTTAACATTGATATTGATTACTGAGCCTTTTTATATTTTAGCTAGGCTGTATGTTTTTCAAGTGTACAATCTATACAAATCCTTGAGCCAAACACCAGTGCCATGGATTTAAAGTTCTTTCAGTAACATAAAAGACATGTGGTAGCCACTGCTGGGCTAATTTTCAGGACTTGCTGACTGGTTGATGATTTAGAAGAGCAACTGACCTGCCAAAGATCAGTCAATCAGCAAGCCTTCCAGAAGAAAAGGGACAGTTTTAAGACCAACAGTCCAACAACTAAATTGAATGACCTTTTACTACTTCCTTCTAAGCAATGATTTGGAGAGGTGGTAATCCACCAGGAGCAGAAAGTAGGATTCCAGTAGAAATTCACAACCCAGTACCATCCTGAGATCCCTTTAAAAAAAAAAAAAAATGTACAAGCAGCAACTGAGTCCTCATGGCAACAAATGATAAGTCATGTTAGAACGATCTACTTTTGTTAGAAAGAACTCTCTCTTTGTCATCTTGGTTATTCATCCATTTGGTCAGAACTATCCCCTGTTAAAGTGATGACATTACTGATTACTAGGGATATAAAATTTACTTTGACTCTTGATCTCTCCAGAGAAAAAATAAATTAATCCACTGAGCAATTAAAAGTCACCAACATATGCAGTAACACAAGAGTCTCAAAAACAAACAAACAAACAAAACAAAAACACCACACAAACCAAAAAGCCCAGAGCAGCTGAACTGGTTTAGTTGTAAAAAAAGACACGTGTGCTTTGTCAATTGTACACACACACAGTTATTTAGTTTCCATCCTTGTCCCACTGACAGATGGCCACATCACAACCCTCCCCCCACACACAAATGGCAGTAACTAGCAACTTGGTTGACAGTGTCTTCAGAGAAGCCAAAGACTGAATGAGCCATGGAGTCAACACTACTGTCTCATCTGCAGAGGGGATCTCTCTGGATCTGAAGCTATCGTTGAAGTGTTCACGGTTCACACCAAACATGTGCATGAACACAGGGTATGTAAATTCTGCATCTTTGAAAGATGATGGCTTGAGAGCCCTGGAGACTGAAGCCCTTTAGTCACAGAATAGGTACAGTGTAGACAGCAAGCATGGAAGCTACTAAGCTGTACCTCCATATGGTCTATGTCAGTGTGCCTGAACTCTGGTCTGGAGGGAGCACATCCACATTTGAGATGGTAGAAGTCTCTGTGGCCCATTCATCCACTGACCTTTCTGAACACAAAAACATTAACAAGGTTGCTAGTTAGTAGTAGTAATGGCATTATTGATGATATGAATATTTGTTCGTAGGGGAGATGATGAGACCAATTGCTATTAGATGGTAACAACTTTTGGTCACTACCAACCTGAATTGAAATTGAACTAGTGACCTAGCAGTGAAAAGTCTTAAATCTCATTACTGATCCCCGAGTCATCTAAGCCCCCAAATTACTTAACATGATTTAAGTTCCTCTGGGCCGTCAGTATATAAAACAACAGTAGTAGTAATTTTCTATCAGCTGATTAATTTTGTAATAAAACATTTGTCTTATAAATGTTATATGGTGCATCTCAAAAAACACAGCAGATATTATATAGCTTTCTGTACCCTAACCTACAGATAAATCCACATGTCAGGAATAATATTTCACTGAGAGCAACCACTAAAATATGTGCTTGCTTGATGTATGTTTTCAAGGTCCTATTACCATTTGAATAGCAATTTTTGATGAAATATCCATTTAGAAACGAATATAGCTCAGCCATTGTTGGCAGATTTTTATGTCCATCTGGATTCTAATTTTTCTGTTTTTCCTTGGCGAACTTAGGTTTTCCTGTTTCAACAAATAAAATATCGTACCAGGTATTTCCGCAACTCTACTTAAAATTAAAATACTTTTAGGTAGCAAAAAATATATCAGCAATAACCATTTCCAATACTGTGTACAAATTTTCTTTTCATGACCTTTTAGCTGCAGTAAATCAAAGCAGCGTGCAAAACTAAAGGTTTTATAAAATGTATTAAGAGGTAAACCACATGGATTGGAGTATGTGGTCCTTACATAGAAGAAGAATGATGTATTCTGCTCAACCTGAATAAATCCGAAGCATTTGCGTTAATGGGAATCTCTGTGTAATGCTCCTTATGAAAGCCATAATAAATGCTTTAAGAGTAAAATACTGTACCTCATATCATGAATAAGTGAGACTCTCAGTGTAGGTAATGTAATTCCTGTGTCAGATTTCCTTCTTTCCGGGCCAAGAGCAACTGTATAGAAAAA
The DNA here is from genome assembly GCF_965140295.1 of Lepidochelys olivacea. Taxonomy (NCBI): domain Eukaryota; kingdom Metazoa; phylum Chordata; order Testudines; family Cheloniidae; genus Lepidochelys; species Lepidochelys olivacea. Next base: position 245,478,554 of record NC_140411.1, read on the forward strand.
AAAATACATAAAATTAAAAGAATAAAAAATTACAGTAGTTTGCAGTACATTCTGTGACGTTGCACTCTATATGATTTTATAAAAATATGCTAATGAGTGAATATAAAGTAACTGGAATATGCTTCATGCAAAAGGTCTCTTGTAAGGTATCATTACAAAGCTTATAATCTACTGAGTCTGGTGGTCATCCCATTTGTATAAATGTATCACTTGTATCTGAAACTAGAAATATGAAATATAACTTTCGGAGGACTTGTGGCACCTTAGAGACTAACCAATTTATTAGAGCATAAGCTTTCGTGAGCTACAGCTCACTTCCTCAGATGCATCTGAGGAAGTGAGCTGTAGCTCACGAAAGCTTATGCTCTAATAAATTGGTTAGTCTCTAAGGTGCCACAAGTCCTCCTTTTCTTTTTGCGAATACAGACTAACACGGCTGCTACTCTGAAATATAACTTTGAGGTCCTATTGTAGTTATGCAAAGTGTGGGCCATTAATGGTGGTTTGGAATCTTAATGGCTCCCATTAACCAGGACAATTGACTGTAGATTGCTCTGTTTTACTTGTAAGTCTTCCTGTATAGTGTGGGCTGGCAAGTGGATAATGAAGTGACATGTGATCATGTTACCTGAACTGAAATCCATCTTTAACCTGGTGCTTTTCCATTGAGAAGGAGGGGTGGGAACCCAGAGGGACGAAGGATGCCCGCCTTATGCAAAAGATATATAAGTAGGTGGAACAGAACAAAGGGGATTTCTCATGATGGCCACCCCATAACTACCACCTGAGCTGGAACAAGGGCTGTACCAGGCGAAAGGATTGTGCCCAGACTAGGAAGGCATCCAGTCTGTGGAAGAAACTTGTTGAAATATCTCTGAGGATGAGATTTTAATCTGTATTCAGTTTTATTACTGTACTAGACTTAGACTCGTGTGTTTTTATTTTGCTTGGTAATTCACTTTGTTCTGTCTGTTACTACTTGGAACCACTTAAATCCTACTTTCTGTATTTAATAAAATCACTTTTTATTCATTAATTAACCCAGAGTATCTATTAATACCCGGGGGGGGGTGGAGGGGGGAGACAAACAGCCGTGCATGTCTCTCTATCAGTGTTATAGAGGGCGAACAATTTAGGAGTTTACCCTGTATAAGCTTTATACAGGGTAAAACTGATTTATTGGGGTTTGGACCCCATTGGGAGTTGGGCATCTGAGTGTTAAAGACAGGAACACTTCTTAACTTGCTTTCAGTTAAGTCCGCAGCTTTAGGGCATGTGGTTCAGACCCTGGGTCTGTGTTGGAGCAGACTGGTGTGTCTGGCTCCACAAGACAGAGTGCTGAAGTCCCAAGCTGGCAGGGAAAGCAGGGGCAGAAGTAGTCTTGGCACATCAGTTGGCAGCCCCAAGGGGGTTTCTGTGATCCAACCCGTCACACATTCATCTACACATCTGTAGAAGAAATCATACAACACTGAGAACTACAACAGTTACATGCAGTTTCAGGAATACTGCCAGGCAAAGTGTTTTTCAGTTTGTCTGCCTCCACATTAATACATAATCTAGGTCCCTTTTTCCTTTAGCTAATTCAGGGCTAAACTTGGAGACTTCAGATGATTCATCAAATGCATCCTTCTTTGCATATGAAATACATAGAAGTAAATCTGTTCCATAAGGCCTTCACACTTGATAAAACTATTTTTACTGAAATCTCAATCTGAAACCCATTTGATAAATTTAGAGGAAGTAAAACTAGCATATTAGATATTGAGACTGTCAAGCATTTCTGCACTCTAGTATTATAATCTGACTTTGCCATTACATATTTTGCACTCTGGAATTTATGCTTGCCAGTCAGATTACTTAGTGGCTGTCCATTAGTCATAGACAGTGGCATGCGGTGACATTATTAATGAGACATGCAACTACATCTTAGATTACAGATATAAACTTCCCACCCTGATGAAGGGTTTGAGCCGCTAGCTCTGGTCTACCATGGACAACTCAGTTCTACACTTGCATGCCTTTTTTCAGTTCTTCATACAGAAATGCACTTAGTTAATTCACCTTAAGAACTCAACAAATGTTTCCATATAGCTATAATCTAATAGATCTTAGCCACATGTGTGTAATTTTAGTAGATACATGGTATGAGAATGCAAACCTCAAAGAGCTATGCTAATCATCTATGGCACACATAAATTAATCATCTGCCAGAAATGTACAAAGATATAATGTCTCATTAATGATCACTGAATCACTCACTCATGCAAAAGAGAAGTTTCCCTCTTCGCTTACATAAAGTTTTAAGGGGACTTGCCATTATGTATTCAATTCTACACTTACATGCCTTTTTAGTGACATTCCACAAAACAGTGTCCTCCATGCAGCATGATCTTGCGCACACAGTGTGTGCAAGGTCACACTGTGCAGAAGATGCTATTTTGTTCTACAAAATGGTATCCCCATGCAAGTTCTAGGGCCAAATGGAATCATCTCAGGGGCCACCAGTTGGACCACATTTTAATTCTGGGGCTTGCAATGCAGGATGACATGTCCCTGGTCACTGATGCTTATTACAAAGCTGTCATGACTCAAAACATCAGTTTATCCATAGATATATACTTGGGGCCTGATCCCGTGAGATGCTGAGTTCTCTCAAATCCTACTATTGGGATTTCAGCAAGAACTCTGAATGAGGGCATTGAGAAAGTGCTGAATCCTTTCCAAAACGCTCTCCTTGATTAGCCAATTGCTGAGAGAGAGGGAAGATTCACACACACTCATTTGGTGTAAGTATGCCATTATGACTGCACTGAATTTTGTGAAATACCTTATGTCTGTCCAAGACACAATCCTCAATTAACTCCTGACATAAACACTGCTATCAGCATAAACTGGAAATACCCAGGGACATCTGATATATTAAAAAAACAAAATCGGAGGCAAATCAGGAAGACCATCTAATTCAGCTGAAAGTCTTACAGAAACAATGCTGAGCAACAACTGCAGTGCAGGGGAGTTCACTGCCATACCAAAAGAATCATGCATTACTTTACATTAAAGTAGTTTAATGGTTTTAGAATGCCAAACCAAAGGGAATTCCCACTAGGCATGAACTGAGAGCCTGGGCCAATGAGCGAGGATCAGTTCTATGTAACTACTGAATGCAGTGTTCGCTTCACTCCCTCCAAGCTTGAGATTGCTTGTATAGGCCACATGCCATGGAATTCAAACCTTGCTGTCTGAAGAATAATGATCTAGATTAATAAGCATGAATACCAAATTTATAAAAAATAATTCCATTACACATGAGAGCCCAGATTAATGTTCCTGTTTATATGCCCTGATATACCTAGATCTCAGAAGTGATGCACAAAATTCCCTCTTCCTAAGACTAACTTACATTTCTGGAAATAGTCTACAAAATCTGTCTCCTATCCATTAAAAGCTCAGTCATACACTTGGTATGTTCTTGGCCAATAAGTTTCATCACAGCCTGATGATCCTAGAAGAGCAAAGTCTGTCCTTTGTGTATCCTGAATACACTCAATCTTCAAGTGAGGATGGGTAACCAGCAGGTTATTGATGCAAGGAAAGCATCTTGAATGTTTGCACTGAAGTTTCAACAGCTTAAATCTTTTTTTGTACAAATCCATTAAAGACTTCTAAATATTTTATAGAAGATAACAATAAAAATTTGTACATCTGTTTATTTGAGGAATGCTATAAAAGACAGACCATTCTCACTGATGGAAGATTTGCAGCCTCAAGTTGGGCCTCATGTCTTCAATAAATCCAACTGGACGCAACTGAAGTCTGGCACACTGTAATATTGTCTAGTATTTACAAAATGCTCCTTATTGTCAGAAATGGTCTAGGTATACTTGGTCCTGCCTCAGAGGAAGGGGCTGCACTTGACCTCTTGAGGTGCCTTTCAGCCCTACATTTCTGTAAACCACTTCAGAAAACATACCGACTTTTCATACCTTAGTTGCAGCTTAGTCAGAGTTTAAATGGAAGAAACTAAGCAAAATGACACATGCCATCGTTTTCCTGAAGATGGTAATAGTTATGGCATCATTTGATGCAAATAAGCCATCTGTTTAGTCTAGAGATCAAATATTTGAAAGAACTCAAATTACAAGTGTGATGTCAGTATCACGGACATTGAAAATACAAAATAAAATCCACCACAAAGTTCTGCAGCCTTAGGCCAACCAGAACCAAGATTGCTTACTGCTGAATCTTAGAGACCATATATGGAAAGCAAACTCCTGAATACTCACCTGGGGACTCTGTCATATGTTCTTGCTTCTCTTCCCTTTCCTGGTACTGAAGCAAATGGGACCACAAAGCAGATTTCCCCTGAAAATAGAACATATAGGAGAAGTTTAAAATAAATGAGAAAGGAGCCAAATTAAAAAGCTAGATACTCGATTAGAGCCTGGTGATTTAGTGAATCCAGAACGTAACTTTGGGTTCTTGCTTCAATTCTTTGTTCTTGAGCAAAGAAACCAACCGAACAGGAAAGGACCACCTCACAGAACAAGTAATTTCCTGTGATCATGAAGCTTTCTCTGTATCCATTGTTTTTCTCCTCAGTGTTCCCTCCCCAGTCCTTCACTGCTCGAGGATGGAAAAAACTATTTTATTATTACAATTTGTGGAAAGGCGTCTCTTGAAAGCCTCACAAAAAGTTTAGGAAATGAATAGCTGCGCCTTGAAGCATTTAGATACCCTCAGGTCTATTGAGAAATGATATAGCTAAGTAGTAGTTTAAAGGGATGGATTATAGGAAATACTTTTAATATGTGCAAAATGGTATTGTGTACATGTGCTTTTTCCTGACCAAGTTTCAAGTTACCAACCTGTTTGACTTGTAGACCATGGCTCCAAATCCTTTCCAACAGGTCACAAAGACTAGCAATCAATGTATTTTCCTCCAGTCCTGTTATGTTGGCCTCTCCATGTCCCAGCTCTACTGCTTCATGGCCCATCTTCTCTACCAACATACGTTTAGTCTATAAAACAGCAAGATTTACAGAGTATATATCCAGCAAGCTGTGAAATATACAGATTAGTAAACTTTCAGGAGTGCATCTACTGGCTTAAAATCATCCAGTATCCCTTGAATTCTGGCCACGGAAACATCAATTCTGATTACAAAATGTCTATAGTCAAAATAATATTAATTTTAGATAAGTTTCTATATAATGTATAACATAAGGAATTTGATACTGCATAAACTACGACTGATGCAATTATACTTAGACATCAACAAATTGTGTTTCTTCAGCTACACAGGAGGGCTTTTCTATTGTTCATGGAAGAGGTGCTCTATACTGGAAACAAGGACTTCATGGGTAGCATACACAATGGTCACTACACTCTGTGGACTGCTCCTTTTTGGTAGAGGCTCCCAAAACCTTGTCAGTGTGTGAACATTTTAATAGAGTTTATATGAACACCTTCTTTCCAATTTGCAATCACGCATACCACCTCTTCTCCCCCATTCCCAATGCCATAAAATCTCTACAACATGCCTGGAAAAGAAATGTATTTCTTTTAATGCAATTTAGCAGCTGGACATACCAAGGGAGAGGGTCCTCTGCCCGGTAACTATCTCTGGCATACCAGCAGGGCCGGATTTAAGGTTATGAGGGGCCTAAGCCTAATGGGAGGGAAGGGCCTAAGTATGAATTACATATTGCGAAAAAATAAAATGTCAAACATTTATCTACGTACGTATTTACATATTATTTATTTATGTAAAATTAACAAGTTTGAAGAATTGAGTGGGAGTAGAACAAACAGATACTTTTGAGTAAGAGGTACCAAGAGGGATGCTACCCTGTCCTTCTCTTAGCCCTCCTAGGTAGTAGAGTGCTCATCTGAAGAAGGATGAACACTGAAACATTCCCCATCCTACTCACCTCTTTCAACCTTGTGCTTCTACCCTCAGCTCTCCAAATGGCACAGTGCAAAGCCAAGCCCTGTAGGTGTTTCCCCCAAACTTTGGCCTCTACACCATATAGCCTGTCTCACTCTGTCTGCAATCTGGGAGGCAGCCAGCTTTTATTATATAAAAGAAAATCACTCAGGTGTAAAACCCACTGTAGTAGAGGAAGCAATAGTGGGAAAATTACATTGGGTGGCATTGTATTTTAGGCTGCCTTGCTCTGAAAGCTGCCTCCCAGTGTTGCACTGGCTGAGGACAATGAATTACTGTTTTCACAGTGAACCCAAATATTATTTGTGGGATGATACCCAGTTTGTGTAGTTAATCTCCACAGATTCACCATATCAGGCCATTCTGTCACCAAGCTCTTCCACAATTAGAATCATAGGACTGGAATGGACCTCAAGAAGCCATCTAGTCTGGTTCCCTGCACTCATGGCAGGACTAAGTATTGTCTATTGTGACAAAGCTCTGTCCTTGCCTCCGTGGGTCCCGTGTTTCCTGGTGGATTTTGCAAGCCTCAGAGGCTCACTGTGACCCTCCACGTAACCCTTCTTTCTCTAGAGACAAGGGTCACAGTCTACTGAGCCATTTTCATCATAAGCCAGCAAGGGAGGTGAGGAGAAGTTATCCTTCCTTGCACAGTCTCTGTGGTCTCCCAGTCTCAGCAATTAATCAGGGGGCAAAGGTGGGGGCCCGGGCCCACCCTCTACTCCCGGCTCCAGCCCAGGGACCCAAATAGTATCAGCTATGGTAGCTGATCTTTTAGAAACATGACATGTACAATTCCCTGGGCTACGTCCCCCACAACAGCCCTCACTTCCTCAAGCTCCACTTCACCCTTACCTCAGGGCCTCCTTCCGTGTGCCTGATATGGTGTGTACTACTCAGCCTCTCCAACAGCACAACTTCCTCCCACAGCTCCTGACATGCACACCCACCTGACTGACTGGGAGGCTTTTAACTAGTTTCAGCCAGCCCCTGATTGGCTTCAGGTGTCCCAATCAACCAAGCATTCTCCCTGCATTCTGGAAAGTTCTTAACTGGCCCCAGGTGTCTTAATTGACCTGGAGCAGCTGCCGTTTCACTTATCCTGGTACCAGGGATTTGTTTATCCTGGAGCTAATATATCTATCTCCCACTACTTTTCTATAGCCATCTGGCCTTGCCCCATCACACTATTCGAGAATTTGTGATGAGCGCTCTGACATGAGCGTTTTTAAAACATGAATTCTCTGTACACCAGGCCCCCACAGTTTGTTTGTGTTTGTTTTAAGCTGTCCGTAAGAAAAAGGTAACAGCTAGAAGTGACACAAATCGTTAGATGGTTGCCCAGTCACAATATTTAGCACTTCTGTACTATGTTAGCTCTTCAAAATCACTAGACAAACATTAAACAAACTTAATTTAAAGACTTTCACCTTTTGAATGACTAGGAGTTGACAAAACTGAGCTATTCCTTCGTGTTCTCTGTCCTTCTGAACAAAAAGACTTCATTGAAAATCAGCATCTTAAAAGAACCATTAAGGATCTTTCAAAAGAACCATCCAACCAAGGCTGCTGTAGTGACACCCTGATTACATCAGGTCTGGGTGTTTAAGGCTGGTGTAGAATGAAGGGAGAACTTCCTGTTTCATTTGCATGTGTAAATGAAGCAGACCTTGCTTATTTTTTTTCCCCTTAAAGTGCTCAGAGTTTAGGGGAGGAAAGTTAATGAGATTCTGCTTATACCAGATGTGAAAAAGCAGAAGGGACCAAAATCTATTCTTGTGCAAAAATCTGTTTTCCCTGAAGTCAACAAGGCTACACAGGTGTAACTGTCAGCAGGAATTGGCCTGTGTTCTCATTCCCCTCTCAAATCACACATATTCCATGCTCACCCAACATTTTCCACTTGGGAGAGAAGTTAGTTTGAGTTGGGGCAGAAAAATTAGGATTAACTTCAGGTTTATTTAGCTTTAAGTTTTTGGAATGAAACTCAAAAGAAATCAAATGTGAGGTACTTTTATGATGGATTGAAGTGCTAGGTAACCAGCAAATGGACAGAACCCACCTTTAGCCTAATCAGCCAGTCTTTCTATCACATCCTGCTAAGAAGTGGATTTAAAATCCTTGAAGAGGGGAGGGAGAAACCTACAACATTGTGTGTTGAGCTTCCTCCAGTGCTTTTGCCACCCCTTAAAAGTACGAAGATGTGTTGGTCTATGGAACTAGGCCAGAGTTGGACAAACTTTTTGGCCTGAGCGCCACATTGGGGTTCCAAAACTGTATGGAGGGCCGGGTAGGGAAGGCTGTGCCTCCCAAAACAGCCTGGCCCCTGTCCCCTATCAGCCCCCTCCCACTTCCCACCCCGGACTGCCTCCCTCAGAGCCCCCGATCCATCTACCCCACCCCCGCTCCTTGTCTCCTGACTGTCCCCTCCTGGGACCGCCTGCCCCTAACCACCCCCCCAGGACCCCACCCCCTATCCAACCCTTCCTGCTCCCTGTCCCCTGACCCCATCCACACACCCACCCCCTGACAGGCCCCCCAGGACTCCCATGCCTATCCAACTGCCCTGCTCCCTATCCCCGACTGCCCCCTAGGACTCCATGCCCCTTATCCAACGCCCCTGCTCCTCACCCCCTTACCATGCCACTCAGAGCACGAGGACTGGCAGCCACGATGCCTGGCTGGAGCCATGATGCCTGGGTAGAGCCACATCACCTCCCAGTCTAGAGCACCAGGGCAGGCCAGCACCTCTCGCAGCACCTCCCCGGCAGGAGTTCACAGCCCCGCCACCCAGAACGCTGGTGGCAAGGCAAGCAGAAGCTGCAGGGGAGGGGAAACAGCAGGGGAGGGGCCGGGGGCTGGCCTCCCCAGCCAGGAGCTCAAGGGCCAGGCCTGATATGGCCCGCAGGCTGTAGTTTGCCCACCTCTGTACTAGGCTGAGCATAAGGTATAGGCAGCCAAGTTCTTTCATCTCAGTACAAAAAATACATCACAGAAAAAAATTGGATTTCTTTGATTTTATTACAGTTCAATACAATATTGAACATAGTGCATCATAAATCTGAAGCCCCTTGATGGGGGGTACTGTAAAAGTTAAAGTACTGGTAAGCAGAATGGGATGTTTTGTTTTTCCTACAAATGTGTGGGAATTGGTTCCTTATACATGGGAGGGCAATAATTTTGGCTGGAGCTGGATAGATTGTGTGCAGGCTCTGTGCAAACTTCCCATCCTACCCCTCTGGTACTGCCTCTTGCCCCCGGCACACCTTTGCCCTCCCTGCCCACACACAGGCACTCACCAGTTGTCCAGAGATGGGACCCAGCACACACAGAAGATGACTGTGATGGGCACTAGGACCCAGCGTCCTGGAGCTGCTTGCCAGCCTCAGCCGAGGAGAGGGACAGAGGGAGCTTCTTCCCTCCCTGACAGCTAAGCAGAACTCCAAAGAAATCCGGGGTGGGTGAAACTGGCGGGTGGGGGGCAATGCCTGCTGAAACTACACCCACGGCTGGCACGGGTTCCCGTGGTAACCGGATTTTTAGTGTCCGGTCACCAGGGTTAACTGGATACCTGACAGTATGTTCCTGCAGCGTGGGGAGACTCAGACGGGTCTGCTGCTTCCAGCTGGCTGGGAGCTGAGTTCCTGCCGAGCCACAGGGAACTGCTTTGCCTTTCCTGCTGGCAGGAGCGCTCCAGCAGGAGTACGTGAGCAAGCTTGCTCCCCTTCACCCAGCCCCTGCTGTGGCCCCTTCCTGACCAGTAGGGCCTAAAAATAGGAGGGCCTAAGGCTATAGCCTTAGTAGCCTATGGGTTAATCTGGCCCTGCATACCAGGGGACCAACTGAGGGTCTGATTCTGTGAGGTCTCAAAGCAGAGAACTACCAGTGAAAGCAATGGGAGTTTGGTTGTTATGGATCTTTCCTGCAACTCCTCCTCAAAGAGGTTTTCATTCTGCTTATAGAAGGGTGGAAAACATACATGGTTTTTTTAAAAAACACTTACCTTCATGCGACATTCTTTCAGTAACCCTTCCACGAATTTCCAGTTTGTCTGAGCAATTACAGCTGGAGAAAGATCAGAGAGTTTGGGTTGCCTTAAATTTTTCCCCAAACTCCTTGCCTCTTGCATGTATTTCTAAAAGAAACAGAATTAGCATTAGTCTGACACGACAGATTCCCTGACTTCCTTAACTGTTGACAGCTAAGCACGGATATAAAAAGGACTCAGCATGTAAATCTATGCACTGTAGTGATTTATCTGAAGCTTTACGTATAGGAGTGGAGAAGTGTAACACTCCACAGGCCAACAGAGGGGTGGGGGTGGGGGAGAGAGGGGAATAAATAAATAAAAACATACATACTCACTCACTCCAGTGTGGTATGTGCAATCAAAACGTCAAACAGAACTAGCCCGTGGATTGTGTTATTAGCTAGTATTACAGCTACTACAGAGTTATTATAGAGTTACAGCTACTACAGAGTTAGCCAAAGTGATAGTTTCAGTCAGCATAAAAGTCTAAACCTGCATTAAACATTTCTTTCCATTGTTATTTGATTTTCACGAGTAAAAGGGATGAAAAAGCCCACTGAATAATCTAAAGAAGTTAGCATGAAGTTGAATGAAAAATACTTTTGAAAGAACTAGAAAAACAAGTGTGTGGAAAGGGGAAGGAAGCTGGACTCATTGATTTCAAAGAATTTTGGCTTAGGAAAAAAAAGATGTGGGACAAGTTGGCTCTTGTCCTTACTGACAAGCTTTCTTAATCACTGGGGAGTTTATTAATTCTTAGACTTGTTTTAAACAAAACTCCATTTTTGGACTCATTTTGGAAAATGGCATTAATGCAAGGTAGACAGACAAACAGTGTAAAGCCAAGGTTTTAAAAACATGAGTGCCTAAAGTTCATTTAAATCTGTGGTCTGATATTCAGAAGTGCTGAACATTTATTCACACTAGAGAGCACGCTATGTGCTTAGCATTTCTAAAAGTCAGACCACAGATGTAGGTGCTTAAATGTGGAGTTAGAAGCCTAACTTTAGGCACCCATTTTTTAAATAAAATGTTGTTAAACTCAGCAGACAAGTACTTAAAAATAGGTCTGATGATTACAAGTTTGATACTCTATTGGAATGCTGTTGAATAAAACAATTTAAAAGTATGATGCTCATATCCCCATATTGTAATGAACTGTCTCCTGCTATGGGTAGGTGTTGTCTCAAGATTGAAGAATTTCCCACTTGTTTTCATCCACTTAATTCTGTCTGCACTTAAGGCCCCACAGAAAGACTGGATGGTACTTCCTTCAGAGATATATAGTGTTGCTGTTTAATTGGGCTGCAGGGCTTACTTAGAGCTAGACAATGCACAGGGACTGTTTCTGCAGCACTTTCAGACCTTCCCTGTCTGGAGAGGAGATAATTTTAAATTAGTTTAATGAAAACAAATTCCAAAATTTGTGTTGCTGTGAGTTGACCAAAATTGCTTGAGCATGAAAAAAAAATGTTGGAAGATCATGGCAGAATGCAAAATTTGGACAAGTTAACTCACAGCCTGTTCAATAGATCTGAGCTATTACGCACATACGCCTGGTTATCATCATCTCTAATTGAACCCAAAACATTGTTATGCATAAATAAGATGAGAAAGGAATAAAAACATTAAACAGTTGTTTTAGGCAATAACGAAATGAAAGTATTCTGTTCAACATCTGGCAGCCTCACAATAGTAGTTTCATCTAATTTGTGCCAAAATAATAAACATTATGAGAACAGTGAAAGGGGAATAACTAAACAGGGATAGATATAAAACTTCTCTTTAAAGGGAAAAGGATAAAGAAAATAAATCAAAGTGCGGTCATAGTCTGAAGAGTGAAAAAATTTAGACAACTGAGCTCTACTCCTTAGCATGTCCTCAAATCATAATGTGTTACATACCGACAAACATTTTTAATCCTGCTAACTCTGTTGGTCCTGCAAGTTCTACAGAAGAGCAAGTCTGCTACAGAAAGAGCAAGCTGGATTCTATTCTGCCTGTGCATCAGTATCAACCAACTACCATCACTACTTAAGCTTTCACTGCCGAATCTTTACTTGTGGCCTAATATCACAACACAGAAGGACACAGCTTGAACTTGAGATCCTAAGCCGTGAAAAAACAACTTTAGGAGCATAAACTTAGTCAGAGGCTTAAAATGAAATCCCATGACTTCATTTTCAGTGTTACTTTTCTGACTGTAACCACACTTCAGTAACTGCAGGGGTGTGCGTATGTGCTACAAAAAGGAGAGATTGAAGTGATGTTGAAGAGTGATTCCTTATTCTAGTAAGACCACTCAAAGCAGCTTTCAGCAAAAAAAACAAAACAAAACAAAACAAAAAAAACATACCAGGCAGCATTCAGAGAAGGATTTTTTAGGAGGTCGTGCAGGAGGGGGTGGCCCCTGATCCCACTCCCAGAATGCCATTGAGTTCTGATGAATCAAAAGCTCCTCCGATGGCTAAGAGGAGCCAGATATACCAATGGCAGAAAAGCCCGAAGGAAAGAGAGGAGACAAAGCAAAACAAGCATGCATATGATCCACAACAACAAAAAAGAAAGAAAAAATTAAATACTTGATGAAGCACTGAAAGGGTTATGCTGAGATATATACAATGCAATGTTTAAAGCTATATTTACAAAGTCACATTAACAAAAATAGCAACAAACTTTTATAAAGGCTGTTTTGCTTTGTTTCAATGAAACTGAATTTTAAAGTTGCGACTGAAGAATTCAATTTTACTTAATATTTTAATTTCAAAGAGCAACCCTGGTAAAGCTTATTCAGTAAGGCCAATGGCAAAACAGTATAAAGGCTTGGTGGATTTTTGTTTGTTTTTCTAATGATAAAAATAGCACAAGAAATACAGTCACAGTGAAAAATGTGGCAGAAAATGTTTTTTTAAACAATCAAAAGGAGAAACTGAAGAGACAGGAAAAAGCACACAAGTAATTGAAGTTTACAAGATGTGTGGAAGTTTCCAAGCTTTGGATACAAGTTAAAACAAAAAACAAAAAAACCCCAAATAAATCCACACCAAATACTTCCCTTTTAAATGGGCTAACTAGTAAAAGTTTCTAATCTAGGCAACACAAAAGAGAACGCTTACAATAAATCCTCCTCCTTTTTGTCGCCAAGTGGTCAGTGTTTATCATAACATATCTGAAAAACTCAAATAATTTTTACTGGCCCAAATCTGACAACTCCATCCACACAAATGGGTCTACCTGAATAAGTATAGTTGTAGGATTGGGGTCTATATTAGCAAAAGTCTGTTTTATTACGATGCAGAGCCTCAGAGTTTAGTATTTTAAAACTTTGATTTGTTATAAGATGGAAAAATTGGTGTAAAATATTAAGTCTGACTTTCATTTGCATTTTGCAGTATAGGTATTTACGAATTTTCAGCTACGGTAGTAGTTTAAACAATCTACACTAATACACTGCTTTACAGTTCAATTTAGAAAATACAAAATCTCTACAGTGCATGGACACAATTTTGAACATCTTAAAATTACATACTAGATGTATAAATTATATGTACATCATGTAATGGTCACAAAGATGAATGAAAACCTTATGGCATCAAACATTGCCGAAGGCAGCAAAATACACTTTGGTTAAGTCTATGTTCTTTGACTTAAGCCCCCTGGTGCCTGCAGATATCACCTACCTCTCTTAAATCATTGTCCAGTCCAATATGTTCTGAATGTTGTCTAAGGCGATCTTTCCTGCGTTGTGTTGTGGCACTTCGACTGACCCACCGACTGAAATTATGTAATAAGAGAAATCAGAAGAGAAAGCTTTTGTCAGTCGCTGCAGTAAGCGTGAAGGAATTATGCATTTCAAAGCAGCACATGTGCATAAAAATTTGTAAATTACAACATGTATTAGTGTTGATGAATTTCTGACAACCCTAAAGGTAAGGCTTCATGGCAGATGGGGAACCAGCAAAGCCCCCAAAAAAAGGATGCTTGCGGGGTCTCACGTAATACAGCACAAGTTACTAGTGACTGGCTGATGATTGTGTACAGAGTAGTGTATATAAAATCAGAGCACGCGGAAATAGTATTTATTTACCTTAACCAAAAATGTGTGTTTTTTGAAGTTTTTGAACATTCAATTTGTATTCCACTCCTTTGTAATTAACTTGTTTGCCAACAATGGCATTCAACATTGGTTTAATTTCATACTACCTGTCCTTGTGCATGTTTTTAACAACCTTTCTATGCCAAGTTGAATGAAAATGCTGTGTAATGTTGTATACAGGACACACAGCACAGTACACCAGGAAAATTACATTAGGGCAGACTGAATTTAAGGTTTACAGTTTTTGGGGGGTGGGTGGGTGGAGGGGGGAGAACATTCTACAACACATCTCATTGAGTTGGATTTGGTGTAGTTTTGCTGGTTTATTTATTTTAAAACAACCAACCAGGAATATAAGTAGCATCATCATCATCATCTTTGGTGACACTTCTATTGCAGATGGATTACATGCTAAAATAAAATATACGGGGCTGTAGCAGTTTACATAATGAATTACAGGATTCAGTTTCCTCCTCACAATGCTAGCAAACAAAAACTGACTATTACTACTGCCCACAGGACTACGCTAGTTCACATCAACCTCCTGGCACTGATATTGTGCATTTCCTCAATCAAAAGAAATACAAGGAAAAACCAGTGGTGGGCCAAAGTAATGTTAAAAGTTAATTAGAACTTCATTATTTGATTAGTTCTGTAATGAGTGATGTCACAGAGGACAGGTGAAGGGCAGACAATAACACCTAATTTTAAAAAGAGAAATAAAGAGGACCCAGAGATTTATAGACCAGTCGGCTTAACTTCGGTATCTGGAAGGAAACTTGAACAAAATATTAAACTATTTATAAGTACCTAAAGGATAATCAGGTAATAGCAGCCAATATGGATTTGTCGATCACAAATCATGCCAAACCAAACTAAATTTCCTACTTTGACCGGATTACTGGCATAGTAGATGGGGGGTGGGAAAGCAGAAGATGTGATTTATCTCAAGTTTAGAAAAGCTTCTGACATGGTCCCACTTGATATTCTCGTAACCAGACTAGGGAAATGTGGTCCAGATGCAATTACTACAAGATGGGTGCACAACTGGTTCAAAGACCATACTTAAAGAGTAGTTACCAGTGATTTACAGTCAATCTTAGAGGGAGTATCTAGAGGGGTCTTGCAAGCGTCTGTCCTGATTACCAGCACTATTCAATATTTTCATTAATGACATGGATAATTTTGTGGAGAATATGCTTATAAAATTTATGAATGACACAAAGCTGGGAGAGGTTGCAAGTACTTTGGAGGACTGGGTTAGAATTCAAAACAACCTTGATAAACTGGAGGTTTGGTCTGAAATCAATAAAATGAAATTCAATAAAGACAAGGGCAAAGTACTACATTTAGGAAGGAAAAATCAAATGCACAAAATCAAAATGGGGAGTAAGTGACAAGGCAACAACACAAGGGACAAGGTGGGTGAGGTAATATCTTTTAATGGACCAACTTCTGTGGTTGAGAGGGGCAATAGTACTGCAGAGAAGGATCTGGGGATTATAGTGGATCACCAATTGAACATTAGCCAACAATGAGATGCAGTTGTGAAAAAGGCTAACATCACTGCTGCTTTTTCTTTTTCTTTTTTTTTTAAGATAAACTCAAGACTGTCAAATATAACATGTGAGAAATAATTGTCCCGCTTTACTGAATACTGGTGAGGCCTCAGCTGGAGGCTTGTGTCCAGGTTTGGGTGCCACACTAAGAAAGATGTAGACGAACTGGAGACAGTCCAGAGGAGAGCAAAAATGATAGGTTTAGAAAAATCTAAATCTGGCTTTGCTTTTTAGCCCGACTTAATTTTTAATATTTAGTCTGAACTCTGGACAGCGCTTTAGTTCCCCTCCACCTGCATATATTCATATTTTTGTTGTTGTTGCAATTATTGGAAAATCAAAGTGGTCAAGATGGTGCATGCTTGAGCTGAGTGAACATCTAAGGCTATGTCGACACTACAAGTTAGGGGTGAGACTCCCTTTCTCTTGGGCACAGACTAATGCAAGCTCTCATCAAGCTAGCACGAGTCTAACTAGCAGTGAAACGGCTGTGGCGCTGGTAGCCGAGGCACAGCTGGGCTGAACACAGTACAAACCCACCTGAAACCAGAGGGTATTTACGCTGCATGGCTCAGCTATGCCTCGGCTGCCATTACCGTTCTACCACTGCCATGCAAACTCCTGGTAGCTTGATGACTAATGAGGGAGGAGAGGGGAAAGAGTCTGAGCAACCCACTGGGATTTTGAATCTCTTGGGGGAGCTGGCTGGAACATTTTGTGAAGAATTAACAGGAGGTAAGCAGGGAAGATGAAGGAATTTTAGAACATTTCAGCCTCTCTCTTCTTGGGCCACATAGGTCTTGCCTGAAATCTCATTGCTTGAAAAATTAAGCGGTTTTAATATTTAATGGCAAAGATCAGATTTAAAATTAATTTTTCTTCATACATACAGAAAGTATGGAGGTCAGTGTATCTATGAGTGACCTATTTTGTTTGTTCTTCCTCAAAGAAAATGCTACTACTAACATGGTTCTGGTTACTTCTGAGGACTGTCCTGTGGAATGCCCTGGAACAGATGGTAAATATGAGCAGGGAACAATAGGCCACTTTGGTATGCTCCTGGCATCTCACTTCCACAGTATTTATGAAGGAAGAACTCCTGTCAGTGTATTATTTCAGAGGAGGAGCCAGAGAAATGATTCTTCCACTCAAACATGGGGAACCATACGAGCAAGCCCCTGAAAAGAAGTCTATTGACAAGGGAGTCCTGGCAGGTAGAAAGTAAATAAACTACTCTTCAGCACTTTAAACAATTTTTAGGTATGGATGTGTGCATGTGTGTGGTGGGAAGGGATTAACGATGTCCATTTCTAAAGGTAACATACCTGAGGTGTTTAATTTCTCTAATAAAATAGCATGAAAGCCAACGTCAAGTTTGATAGGCCTAAAAACAATATACTTCTACAGCTGTCTCACATACACAAGGACTAAACTTCAATATTGCAGTCAGGCATATTTTTCTTTTCCAACAGATGAAAAGGGGAGAGGAGTGAGTGGAAGCAGTTTATGATTCATAGCTACGGCACGTGCTGCAGCGTATACAACATCCTGACAGGGCACAAGAACATGAAGAAACTGCATTTAATGTTAACTTAATGTTACATGTTTATGTAACTCCCCATCATCACCACTAAGATGGACATGCTCAGAACACAGAGGGGAAGGAGACAAGAAATACATTCACCTATACCATAGAAGATAAGCCCTTCGACGAAGAGCAGCTGCCAAGGTAGGTTGCTTTTTAGGCCTACAAACCTTGGCAGTTCACCTTTTACCCACAAGTAACATATGTTTTAAACCCTCTCATGTGCATGAAATAGCTTGATCTTTTGTTGCCAGCATCATCATGCCATAAACTGGTGACCATCAATCAACTTCTCCAGCTTTTGTATTCATTTACTAGCAAGGAGATTTATTACATCTTCAGAACAAATGGAGGCATGCGTGCGTACACACAGTATAGGGGAGTGAGAGTGAGAGAGAGAGATATGTATATGTAAACAATTCTGCATTTGATTTGCTCAGCTCAGTATACTTCTACACAGAGTTAGAATATCAACAAATAGAACAAAAGCTCAAGTAGCCGCCAAATCAAAGTAGCACCAAATGGAAGGTCAAAACCAAGATCAGTATCTTGCAACAAACAGTTTGGCTGACAATTTGGGGCTTGAGGTGTGTTCTGTACTAGATTTCTGTAGCAGATTTCTACATTCAACTCTCTGGAGGATAAAGGGAGCTGAGGTGTTTTTTGTTTTTGTTTTTACAGGGCAGAACAGATTGGGTTTTTTTGCGACTTCATTGCTTTGGTGGTAACAGGAGATCTTTTAAACAGCTAATATGGAGAAAAAGCTAAGTAAAATGACCTGCAGCCATTCTGTTTTGCACTGTAATCTTGTCAGATTATATAAATGGAAGTGATTTGGAGGAATGGCATAAAACCACCTAGTGCTGCAGGAAGTGGTGATGACAATTCCACAGGTGCCACTTTTCTCTTCGTCTTAGTACTAAACCATTTCTCCCATGTGGTGTTTGGCCTGCAAACTCCTTAAGGCAGGAGCTTTGTCTGTAAGGTGACAAACACCACACACACGGTATAGACATAATAAGTACATGGTGCTGTGGGGCACTGTAGGAATGGGGATGCATATTTTTCATGTCATCTTTAGTTCTTCATGCATGACATTTCACAAGCCATTTTATTAATGTAGATCTAGCCATTTCTCAAAGGGTAGAGCAAGAGGCACCATATCATTATGCTTTTAGACTGGGGTTGACCAAGGGAGCAAAAAGTAAAAGGCTCAAGTATTGGATTTTGAATCCTCTAAACCATCCTTGATTCACTTTCAATCAGATTGCATACATATAGTCAGAATAAGTCAAATTCTAGTCTTAATGAAAAGCATTTGAACAAAACATTGAAATAGAGCATTCCTGTTACTCTTATCACTGCTCTGCCATATTAGCTAACAAAACGTAAATCTGAAATATATGTTATTTACACTTCAAATAAAAGAAAGCATTCTTTTATTATTTGTATGGGTTACGCAAGATCTGCATTTCAGGCTGATGGAGTCTAACTGCCTTTTACTTAGATGCAGTGCAAAGATGCCCCATTCTATGCAAAAAGTGACAGTGTGGCTGCTTAGGTGGTCATTTTAAAAAGGCCTTATAAAAGCCACCATCCTTAAAGTGGCTATTAACGTGTGGAAAGGGAAGTCAAGGAAACATTAATATTTCTTGAGCACTCAGTGATATACAGAACACATGGTCCCTGCCCCAATAGGCTTACAAAACTTAGTTTAAGAAAACCAGAATGAAGACCATTTACTGAGCAGAAACTAGACAGAGGATAATACTTATGTACTTACTTAGCAATTCACATTATCTTTACAACCATTAACTAAACCTCAGTATCCCAGTGAGATGAGTAAGCAAGCAGTATTCCTATTTTAAAGGCAGGGAAATTGAGGCACCAAGTTTGTAAGACCATGGCAAAGCTGATACAGTAACAAAAATTATCCCAGTTCCCAGGCCTGTGCTCAAACCATTGGATCACACCTCTGTCTAAGATTGTTACAGAAGGGGTGCACAAAGTAACATAGGAAATAGGAGCCAGAGATAAGAGCATGAAGTCAGCAGGAAGTGGTGCAGGAAGAAAAAACAGACCAGAGACTAGTGAGGAAAGGATGGTGGAAGGTAAGAGAATTAGAGATATGGCAGAAGAAGAGAGGAGAAACAGGGTCAAACATGTAGAGTGGAGGAACAACAATTAACATATAAGCAAAACATTTCTCACTGACCAACCTCTTTAGGGGAAAGAACAGGGACGGAAAGTCTCTGGGGCAAAAATCCATTAAGTTATTCTTTGTAGGCACTCACTGCTCATTCCGCAAATTGCTTTGATGCTCATACATTCCCAACCTTGATACACGTTTTCCTCAATAATATTTAATCTCATGTATCAAGCTTCATGTTACAGAGTTACAACAATCAATTTAGACTGAACATGTTAGCAAGGGCTTATTAAATTGTTTTACTTTGTGCTGTGAGCATATTTGATTCACTATAATTTAACAATGGACTAATCAAGAAGCATGAAACATTTACATAGCTTTGTTTTCTGTTATTAGGATTCTTTTACCATATTACTACTACAAAGATGGCAAACATCAGAAGTCCCATTAAGGTTGTAAAACCTGCTAGATCTTGAAACAGAAAACTTATACTATCATCTTGTAGGTGGGTCGATTTCAATGAGCATCAAAATTAAATGGACTTTTCCTTAAAGATGGCCACTGTTTTATTGCAATAGATATGGATAGAGGAGTTTGGATCATGAGTAGCCACTAGCTTGTTATGGAATTCTTAAAATAAACTTGGAAGTTTTCTTTTCAAACGAAACAAGAGAAACGAAAGAACATCAACATCATACTTCAGGGGTGAACATTTTGGCCAGAGGGCCACATCTGGAAATAGAAATTATATGGGGGGCCATGAATGCTCACAAAATTGGGGTTGGGGTGTGGGAGGAGGTGAGCGCTCTGGGGTGGGGCCAGAAATGAGGAGTTCAGGGTGCAGGAGGGGGCTCCAGGCTGGGGATTTAAGAAATTTCTAGTGATTGAGCGTCCATTACAACTCTTGTTAAAATTGTTCCTGCAGTTTATTACCCTCATTATTAAAACTGTGCACCTTATTTCAAGTGTGAATTTGTCTAGCTTCTGCTTCCAAGAATTGTTATACTTTCTCCGCTACATTGAAGAGTCTTCTCTTATCATAGTTCTGTTCCTTAGGTCTACTAGGAAATTAGGTTGGTATAACTACATTGTTCAGGAAAAAATCCAAACCTCTGAGCAATGCAGTTAAAGCAATCTAACCCCCTGGTGCAGATAGCACTAGGTGAATGGGAGAATTCTCCCATTGACTAGCTACCACATCTTGGGGAGGTGGATTACCTACACAAATGGGAGAACCATAGAAAGCATAGATAGTGCCTTCACTGAAGCACTGCAGCATTTTACATGTAGACAAGTCCTTACATAGGTACTTACAAGCTGATTAAATCACCCTTTACCCTTCTGTTTGATAAATTAAATAGATACAACTCCTTGAGTTGTTCCCGATGAAGGCAAGTTTTCCCAAATCCTTTAATCATTCCTGTGGCTCTTCTCTGAACTCTCTCCAAATTTCTCCTTCTTGAACTGTGGACACTAGAACTGGGTACTGTATGCCAGTAGCGGTTACACCAGTGCCAAATACAAAAGTAATATCAACTTTTATCAGTGACCTATCCTCTGTTATTTACCACTCCCTTAGTCTTTGTGCCACCTACCAACTTTATCAATGATTACTTTATATATATATTTTCTAGGTCATTGATAAAAATGTTAAATAGCATAGGACCAGGTACTCTAGAATCCCACTAGAAACACACCCATTCAATGACCATTCCCTACAGTTCTATTTTGAGACACATCAGTTACCCAGTTTTTAATCCAATTGATTTGTGCCTTGTAGACTTTGATCTTTCTAGTTTCTTAATCAAAATGCCATGCAGTACCAAGTCAAATGCCTTACAGAAGTCTCTTATGTAAACACTACTACCTTTCTGAACCAAACTTGTAATCTCTCAAAAGAAAGTAAATTAGTCTGAGAAGATTTAATTTCCATAAACCCATGTTAACTGGCAATTCTGTTACCCTCTTCATTCTATGTTGATCGAATCCTGTATCAGCCATCTCATTATTTTGTCCAGGACCAAAGTCAGGCTGACAGGTTTTTAATTGCCTTGGAATAGTATTTATTTACCCTTTTAAAAACATTGGCACCACATTAGCTTTATTCTAGTCATCCTGAAACCCGCTCCTCCCCCCAGTGTTCCAAGACTTATAGAAAAATATCAACATTAATGGTCTAGAGTGCTCCCCTGACAGCTATTTTTAAAAACTTTAGTGTGCAAGTTACCCAGACCTACTGATTTAAAAATGTCTAACTTTAGGAGCTGTTCCTTAGCATCCTCCTGAATTACTGTTGGAATGGAAAGTGTTTCATCACCATTATCCTATGCTCTGAATACAAAATCTGGCTTTTCCCCAAATACAGAAGTATTTATTAACATTTCTACATTTTCTGCATTATTATTGACAATTCTACCATTTCCATCTAGTAATGGACCAGTAGAATTTCTTTTGTTCCTAATATATTTAAACTCCTTAATGACCTTAATTTGGCCGACCACTGATTTCTTCTTGTGACCTTTTGCTTCCCTTAAAAATTAATACATATTAAATGCCAGGACTTGTATGTAGTCTTAGTTCTAACTGATGGTGTAAGTAGCATTTTAAATTTATATTAAATCAAGGACAAAACTAAACAATGCCAAGTGTGAGGTGGACACAGTAAGTACATGATGTGACTGAATCAAACAAAAAATGATCACTGTATCCATCTCAAAAACTAGGATTAGCTTAAAGAGACACCATAAAGTCAGCTAGCTGTGAACTCAAAAGCTGTCACTTCAGAGAAGACAGAAATGGTGAAAGCTGCCTCCATTTCACTGGACTGGAAAGAAATACCAATAATTCTTGGTTTCTGTCCATAGAGTGAGTCAATCATAAGAGAAACCTGGTTAGTAAAATATCTTCAGAAGTCCAGGAAATAACGAGGGGGCTTACTTGTTATTGGTAGGTCCTGTTGCCAGCACATCTGATTGCAACTTTGGGAAGAACCCTTGTTCATATTTGCCTTGACCGATCTTCATATCAAGTAAGTGTGGGTGGATGGCAGTGTGATCAATCTTCATGAGCCGCTGTTCAATCGATTGGGCTGCAAAAGGTATGGACAAATGAGTAACTACTTTAGTGTCCTAATCTGAAGCATGCGCCACAGCAGGGAACTTGCACAAAATCAGAGCATGGTTAAGTTCTACAATTAATTAATTGATCATTTTAGATACAGCAAGCAGGAAACTTTCTAAAGCATGTGTACATACTAATGTCGAGAGGGACATGCATGCATCTTGAGGAGCTCCCTCTCCACCACTAAATTAGAGACATTTTCCTTTCCCTCACTCCACACACCCCCAAGACCACCTCTACCAGGTGACTCTATGGGA
Source organism: Lepidochelys olivacea (assembly GCF_965140295.1). Lineage (NCBI taxonomy): Eukaryota > Metazoa > Chordata > Testudines > Cheloniidae > Lepidochelys > Lepidochelys olivacea. The sequence goes on from NC_140411.1 coordinate 245,501,300, forward strand.
CTGCTCAAAGGAAAGAGTTGCTGTAGTGGAGTGATGAGAGGAACATCATCATCACTGTGTAAGCATCCTCTTTCTGCAGTACTTCTCAGTCCTGTCAGCTGGGGAAAATTAAGGCCCAGAGTGTGGCATGAACAGAGTTCTAAAACTGAAATGCAGAGTAGTGTGCGACACTAGGTTATTCAACCTATTGGCTGTTCGACAAAGCCAGGAATACAGTTCACTAATACGCAGACTGACAGCTAAGGACAACATTTTATTTTGAGGGAGGGGCAAGCAGAAGCACAGTGTGATCACAGGAACTTCTCTCACATGCTTCACTTATGAAAAATGAGAAAATGTTTGTGGTGTTATTTCATTTTTAATGTCACACTTGACCAGTTATTACATGAACAGGTCCGCTAAAATAATTCTTTAGATCTAGGAAAACTACTACTGACAAAAATGAAACAAGCAGGCATTTAGTGCAGACTACTGGCAACAAAAATATATTTGAGGGAAAAGACACTTTGTTGTTGAGAAAAGGATGATCACTTAAGCTGAGTCAATGGGTCAGATTTAACCATCTTTATCCCTAAAACTTAGAATAAAAAGACTAGCTCAGTCACCTAAAGGCTAGCAGTGCCCTGTGTTATTACACCAGAGGCCCAGGCTGTATTCTCAGTCTATTTCCTTGGGCACGCAGGAGGCCATACTCTGGTCTTGGAAGTGTCCTCTGATTACAAAGTCATTCTCCTGAATCTAAATAAACTGTTACTGATAACCACTTCTGAAGAAAGTCCTATCCAATCCTCATGAGGATTAAGGGATGTTGGTGACTATCAAGAGGCCTGAAGAGTGGGGAGTGTAAAAAAGGTGAAAAAAACTAGGAGCCCTCAAGGCTATGACAGGGAGGCAGAAAGACTCACTAGAAAACAAAGGGTGACATCCAGGCCCAACTGAAGTCAACAGGCGTTCTGCCATTGGCTTCAATGGGGTCAGGATTTCATCTCAAGTCTCCAGTAAAATGGGACCAAAAATTCCAAACCAGTTCAATTTATTGATTCACAATGAGCAATGAACATAAGTGGAGAAAATTTGTATTTGCCAAACATTACTTGGTTTATTCAGCTCTTCACAGCCTCCACACCAGCAGTTTTCAAACTGTGTGTCAGGACCCCAAAGTGGGTCACAACCCCATTTTACTGGGTCGCAAGGGCTGGTGTTAGACTTACTTTCCCGGGTGTGGGGGCCAAAGCCAAAGCCCAAGGGCTTCGGCCCTGGGGGGTGGGGCTCAGGCTACAGTCCCCTACCCTGCGGCTGAAGCCCTTGGGCTTTGGCCCCTCCATCCAGGACAGCGGGGCCTAGACTTCGGCCTCTGCTCCTGGGGTCGTGTAGTAATTTTTGTTGTCAGAAGGGGGTCACAGTGCAATGAAGTTTGAGAACCCCTGCACTACACTAAAGTAAATGGATTTTTTAGTCTTAATGATTCTAAAGATGAATAAATATGAAAGATGGAGAAATTACAGCTGTGACCTAGACTATTTTGTGAAGAGCACATCCCACAACCCGTATTCTACTTTAGAGAGTTGTGATTGAAAGGGTGCGGATCTTTTGGTATTTTGTTATTAGAACAACATTTCTTAAACTAGGAGTCCCAAGGCTACTGTAGGGGGGCTCATGAGATCACACAAAATATTGCCAGAGAGAGCTGGGGGCACGGGGAGGGGAAGAGGGAGAAACGGGGACAGCAGCCGCCACTTTCTGGCCACCCAACTCTGAAGGCAGCACTGCCAACAGCAGCTGCACATAAATAAGGGTGGCAATACTAGGAGTATGTCCCTACGAGCATGTACAGTAATTTGCTATCACTTTGGGGGATGGAGGGTTGTCATGACCTGAATTATTTTCAAAGGGGGGGGCACCAGCAAAAAAAGTTTGAGAACCTCTGTATTAGAAAGTATGGGTTTTTTATATTAAGTTTCACTTAGTCTTAGTGTCTTCTATTGTTGATAGCACAAAATACTGGGAGGCACAAGAATGGAAGATTAAATGCCTGCTCTGACGGTTCCAGAAATAGCTGGTTAGAGAAACAAGCGACTGGTGCTGGGTTCACAATTCATGTGACCGATAAAACATGAAGGAGACTTGCTATTACTATCATCTTGCTGCCTTTCACGAGACAGAATATGAGGTTCTGGTGCCACAATATCAACAGAAATAAGCCGTTGGATAGATAGCTGACCTGCAAATTAGAAAGGTTTTTAATCAAAACAGACATTCCTACTGTTCTTCTGTAAGGTAGGAGCATGCTGAGTTTTAGCAACAGTTAAAAAGCTTTATATAAATAAAAACACATTTGAAAATAATTTCTTTAGCATCCTAATAGCTTTAGGGATACATTTCCTAAGTGATACGGTGGAATTCAGCTGCACAAATTCCCCAAACAGGTGCTGCATGGCTAAATCCCTGTGCAGGATTTTGAGGGGAAAAAGTGTGTCCTGTGAACGTAAAGAATTAAAAAGCAGCCTCCAGTGCACAGCACACTGTGGAGTGATACGACATCCCCAAAGGCTCTATTCGGGACTGTTTCTATTAACGTCTCCCCATTTGATTATTGTGCCCTTCACCCCACCCGAAGCAGAGTTTGTGATTCAGTCTGTCCAAAACTGGCTCCTCATGAGAGTAGATGGAGGGGGAGTGCTGCCACACACCTTGGCCCAGGAACTCAACCTTTCTACCCAGTGCTGCTCCTGAGAGCAGCTGCCCCTCAGCTTATCCGAGCAACACCAAAAGCTGTTCAAAGTCAGGAAGAGAGACAGAGACCACAAAAATCTGAAACTCATTCTAAAATTCCAAAATTTCATGAAATAGAGTCAGGGAGGGGAGGAGGGCGGCCTGGGCTTACTCTCCCTACACCTTTAGTGTTCAAAAAAAGCTTCGGTAGCCAAAACAGTGATACTGCTAAGTACTGCTTTCACTTCAACAAGCTGCTCATCTCTCTCTCAAATGGCTGAGAATTAATTTGTTTAAAGGTCTTCATTCTCCCCATTGTACCCTTGAATTTTATTTTTTGAAGTTGAACATTAGCAGCTCTGGACATACCTGCTTCTTTTAAAGTGCTGCATTTCTGGTATATAGATGTCCGGAGTGCAGGAGCCCTTACATTATACAGTCTAATTTTCTCAATTCTGGAGTCAAACACCCGCAGAAAAGGGTCCTTCTCTTCCCACTGGGACATAATCTTATTATCTATGAAAGTTGCAAACATCTGGGTTTCAATAAAGTGTGAGAGGAATGGCAGGTAAGGCTCAGGCTGGTCCGACAGGAAAGAAGCCTGCAATAAGGGACAGATAATTAGTGCCGTATCGTTATTTTTTGTCTTGACACTTATTAAACAAACCTCTCCTATACTACAGAACAGAGACAGAAAAGACTTACTAGTTCATGTATCTAAAGGTTCCCAAACATACTCACAGGGTGGATCCTAACATCTTTCTGATAGCTACAGCAATTACTTGTGTGGAGAAGTATTTAGTGTATTGTTTAGCGTCTTTTAGTGCAATTTAGCATCTGGAAACAGGAAGAGCCAGCATCACATGACATCTCATCTCCCTCTGGACCACTATCAAGTGCATACAGTTTGGGAACCTCAGATATCCTTTGTCTCCTTGTCAGCACTCTATTGTGTTTACAAGGCTAATTAGCATCCACCTAACTACCTGCATCTATTAGAGTCAAGGAAACAACTGTTTGATACATGGATAAAGGTTAGATGAAGCTCCTCAACGCATTTATGCAATCTCCGGTTGTAAGGAAAGAGAAGACACCTAGGCTGAGATTTTTAAACCTGACGAAGGTAATTATCTACACAACTTCTGTTAAAATTGAGCTGTGTGGCTAAATCCTCTACTCAGGTTTCACCTGACAAGCCACCAAAATGGACAGCATCTGTAGAAATGCTAGAGAAATTAGCCTAGTAAAACGTGTACTTTTTTGAGGGGGGGAGTGGAACAGGCTACCCTCATGTCAAATACTGATAAGCTAAAGACCATATTAGAGGCGGCATTTCTACTTTTTGTCAAACCTGACATAAAATCATTTTTGTTTTTCTCTGATGTTAATCCTCCTTGTGTCATTTTTAGCGTAGGATTTGGATATAAAAAACAAAGCTGATGCTATAGGAGCACTACTGCTTCCTTTAAAAAGCCACACTGAAATCAAGTGATGTGACTAGTCAGTCTGTGTTTCTTTTACTAACATGTCAGATTTTCCTCATCGGCTCCCCAACCTCTCACAGCCTACTTTTCATTCTTCACAAAGCTAAAGTTACAATGCTAGGTTTCTGACATCACATCTCTTTCCATAGTTTGATATTAGAGAAAAAGAATGGTCAGTTTCACTGCAAAGCCATGTAAGAAAAAAAGGAAGTCTAGATGGAAGCAAGGGAAGTATTGCTTTAAAGAAAGTGTCACTATAAAAGGATTTATATTTTAAGTTCCATGAATGCACCTATTCCCACAGTACGCGAGTGCTTATATATCACTACGCTTTGAACAAAGTCACAGGTAATGCTCCGTCAACTGCTTAGCCACCAGCTAGAATTATATTTGCATGTGCTGACTTCAATGGAATTATGCCGATTTACACCAACTGAGGTTCTAACCCTGTATATCAAAAGGCACAGGACTCTGGAGTAGATGAGCGATGAATAAATAACTAAAATGTAGCTATTTCACCCAATAGCAGTCAGCTAAACCAAAAGGCTTCTGGTTGTTTTTACTTTGTCAAAGTTTTGCATCTGTTCCCTGTTGGTCAGCCATGACTCCATATCCTGTGCAGCTTGAATGACAAAGGCCTCATAATCCGCGAACATCTGAGTGAAGCGGTTGGCAAAGACCTCACGAAGCTGCACATTTAGTTTATAGTCCCTCAGCTCCTCTTCTTCACACTGCAGTTTTATGTCCCTTTCCTTCTCTGCCATAGAAGCTGTGATGGTCATTTTTTCTACCGTCACTCCCGTCCTCTTTGCTAGAGCATGCAAACGGGCGATGGTTTCATTGCCTTTCAGCAACTCGTACATGTTGATGGTGTTGCTGGGTATATTTCCGTTCTTCTTGTCATTGACCAAGTCATTAAGGACAAGATTCTTGAGTTTGGTGGCACTCTCACTACAGTGCAGGTTACCCTCCGGAGGGATTCCAAACTGAAGGAGAACCTCAGAGATTTCCTGAATAAACTCCAGTTTGTTCGGGAACTGGGGGAATTCCTCTGGCAGCTCTATGAAATGATTGTCAATATCCACAAAGCACAAGTTAGCCTGAAAGACCAAAAACAATTAAAAAAAATTACATATACATTTTTGAAAATGGGAAATTGGCTCCAAATTTATTTCTCAACCTCTAGAATATAATCCCAGATCTTAGTTTGTGTTTTCCAACTTGATTTTTAAACGAACTAACAAAAAACCCCCCAAAAACATATCAAGAATGAGGAATTATTTCCACGTCACCAGCTGGTGACATCCACTTTTACTATATTTATTGGGTTTGAGTGCTAGATAAGAATAGCAGCCATATAGGAAAGTGACTTAGGGAGTCCACTAGTGTATGGCCTTACTGAAATAAATCTAGGGACTTACTGATGGCAATACTTAAAAATGTGTGACTTTATAAATCAAGGAGGTAGACTGCACCTCCTTAGATCCATGTGGGGTGGGGGACAGAGTGAGCATGGTCTCCTATGTAGAAAAGGGCTTGGGGAGTCTGTGGTACAAAGGGACACCTCCCTTCACCCTGCCACCCAGACACTGCTGGAGGGTCCCCCCCGCCCACAGGGTCTATGAAAGAGGCGGAGGGTGAGGGGAGAAAAATCACATTGCTCCCTCTGCCCACTTGAACATTAGCCACAAGAGTCAACGTAGCTCCAGGCATTTATAACTTCTCTGAGGATTCTTCCTGGCAGCCACTTCACCCAGGGGAGCCTCTGGAGCTAGGCTACCAAGAAGTGGGGGTTGGGAGAGGATCCTGATGGGATCAGAGCCACAATGTGGGAGTGCAGCGCCTCCACACAGACCCTTGGGGATCTGCCATATTTTAATGGCAGCATTCCCACTGAGGAACAAAATTTGGCTCCCAATGTGTCATGCAGGGAAATTTCCATGAGGATTTCCTCATGGAGGAGATTTTCTATTTCCCTCACGCAGCTTTTAAAAACACAGGGATGATCTTGGACCATGGACTTTAAAACTGTGTGCAGTTATCCGTCTACTTTAGTAGACACTTTATTTCAGAAGCTTCACAGAGAGAAAATCCTATATATAAATTAGTTACATTGCAAGTGCACCCTAAGGAATAATGGCACAATGAAAACAGTAACTGATTTTTTTCTCCTGAACTGCAGCTTGCATCTGAAATTCACTGCCTATGAATTCACTGTGCTGATTAAAGCAAGTGCTAAAACAAACCAGTTTCTCAAGGGTACCGTGTTCTAAAATGTTCCAGCCGGATGTAAAAATCTATGGAACAAGAGACCTACATATTCACAGGGTAACAGAAACATGTCCTTGTTAGGCTTTGAACTGATATTTAATTGGTTACCAGGATGCCTTCGGTTTCTCTAGTGCATCCTAAATATCCACTCCATTTCTAACAAAATTAGATTATATATTATTATAGGCTAATCCCCAGACCAGGTTAAGGAAATTAATTTTCAGCAGGACAACATTCAATGCAACAGTGAACCAAACCAAAAATAAAACCAAACCCCTAGAGTTGTTTTAGAAAATATTCTTTAATTTCAAGGACATTTCTGACATTAATTACACATGAATCCTTTCTGTGATATAAAAATGCGCTGGTTAAAATAGAAAACAGTGATAATGCACTATAATAAAGTTGGAACACATGCAAATAAAATTATTGCTCAGTATAAAGCGCAATCTGCTTTTCTTAACATATATATTTATGAAATGGTTAATGACCCACAGTAGCACAATTCTTTCTATGCTCTTAGCTCAAAGACCGTCTTATCTATCAATATTGCATTTCAAAGGCTTTTTAATTTCAGCTCTGCATAAGATTTACAAAATTTTAAAATGAGATTTGGGTTCAGAAATCCCTTAAGGTGTCCTGTTCACTTTCCTCTTCAAAAAAGATCTGACGATTAAAGTAAATGCAAGGAGATTAGTAACCTTAAGGCGGCATGATGGCCAGTTGTTAGAATTTTATCTCTAATGCACAAATGGTTTATATTTAGACCAAGGGCTTGAAAAGCTGTCCCTTGGCCTGAACAATAAAGGAATGCTAAAGTGAACAGTATTTCATCATCACTCATGTGTTAAGAGGATTTTCTGCTTGCTTTTTATTTTTTTAATCTGCATGAAGTCCAGATTCAAAACCTTCTCTATTAAATTCAAGGTTCTTCCCCCCCATAATTGTTATGACATACTGTATCAACCACATACTATAGCTACTTTTCAAATGAGATTAACCATTGCCCACATATAGAATGGGAGAACATAATAAAGCATCAAAAAATAAATACCCTTTAATATAGTACTTCCCCAGAATATGTGGTGCATATTTAGAAAAAAAGAAGAAATAGCTCTACAACTGTTTTGTTCAGAGTACCTGTTTTTGGCACTCAATATCTTTTATAACTGCTGGCATTTTCCAACTATTAAGTTGATTAACAGTTAGTTTTTCCTCCCAAATATTACCTTCTCTACATTGGAGACATTTAACTTGGCATAACATTAGTATTACCAGGCCACTACATTAAGATGTAATTTTTTAAATTTATCTGGTAACTAAAGAGAGTACAATAATTACACTGTATTAACACAACCTTTTTGAAAAGCATGGCTAGATAACTTCTTTGTGTTTAAAACACAGCAAGTTTCACATGGTTAGGACACTTTATTCAAGAGAAGACTTATTGACAACCACCTTATCATCATATGCAAAGAATCAAAGTCACTTCCTCCTAACACTGAAAAAGGATCTTTATTATAAAGCAATACTATCCCAGCACCGTTTCTCTGCCTCTGGTTCTAGGCAGAAATTCTGCACTGAACATTTCCCAGCCCCATTCCTGCCTGTTTTCTTACTGAAGTACTTATCCTCAAGCACTTAAGGAACCATCTCTTTGTCACATAGAATCATAGAAGATTAGCATTGGAAGAAACCTCAGGAGGTCATCTAGTCCAATCCCCTGCTCAAAGCAGGACCAACACCAACTAAATGATGTCAGCCAGGGCTTTGTCAAGCCAGGCCTTAAAAACCTCTAAGGATGGAGACTCCACTACCTCCCTAGGTAACCCTTTCCAGTGCTCCCCACCCTCCTAGTGAAATAGTGTTTCCTAATATCCAACCTAGACCTGGCCCACTGCAACTTGAGACCATTGCTTCTTGTTCTTTCATCTGCCACCACTGAGAACAGCTGAGCTCCATCCCCGTTGGAACCCCACAGACATGGGACAATGGCACTGTGCTGACTAGGTGTTACAGCCAGGGCAGCAGGTTTGTAGAATTTTTGGTGGTGCCCAGAATGCGTCCAAGTCGTGCCCCCACCCTCCACCTCCCTAAAGGTATGGGAGGAAGTTTGGGTGTGGGAGGGGGGAGGTGTCGGGCTCTGGGAGGGCACTGGGGTGTGGGGTCTGGGCTGGGGCAGGAGGAATGGGTGTGGGAGATGTGCTCTGGGAGGGACACTGGGTGAGGGGTCTGGGCTGGGGTGCAGGGGGTGAGGGATCTGGCTTCGAGGCACAGGCTCTGGGGTGGGGCAGGGCAGGGGATGAGGAGCTTGGGGTGCAGACAGGCTGCCCCGGGGCTAGGGAGAGAGAGGACCCCCCCCACGCCAGAGAAGCCCCCTCACCTCCCCTGTGGCGGGTAGGTGCTGGAGGGGGAGGGGGCTGCCATCATATGTGGCTTCCTCCCCTGCTGCCCCACAGTGAAGCCTCACGGGGCGGGAGGGAGAGAAGCTGCCCCTTGCTCATGGGGAGAGGGGGCAGGATCACAGGGTCAGACACTCAAGGAACCCACAGCAGCTGCTCAGGTGAGTGAGGTTCAGAGGTATCCCGTCTGGAAACCCCCTCGACATCGCCTCCCGGTAGGTGTCAGGCGAGGGGAGGGCTGCCAATCCTGTGCACCTCCTCCCCTTCTCTGGTGCAGCAGCAACCAGCTGCCTCAGCCTGCTCTTGTACTGTAATCTAGCCTTAGGCAGCAGCAGCAGCCAGCAGCTCAGGCAAGGCAGAGCAGTGTGGAGTGGTGCCTGCTTTTAATCAGGCAGGGACGCTAGGGGGACAGGGGAGGCGCTCAGGGGTGGGGGCAGCAGGGAGGGGCCGGGGGAGAGACCCGGCTCCCAACATTGGTGGAGCTGGGGCCCTGGCCCTGAATATTGCTGGAGCCCAGGCACCACAGGCCCCTGTAACTCGCCATCCCGGTTACAGCAACACAAATAAGTCTTTAGAAAAATGTATTTATTGTGAAAGGAAATCCAGAAAAAGCCTATCGACAGTTCAGAAGACAGGCTCTTTAACCTACCACCATTCACTTCTTGATCACCACCTCAAATATGGCTCAGCCTAGTAGTAACCCAAGTCACTACCATTACGATGGATGTCCAGGGGCTTATTTGAAATGAACGTAGTCCAATTCTTACTCCGACACTCCATCCCTACCCTCACTGTCAATGAAGAACTCACTAGCCAGCAATCTCAGAGGGGCCAAGGACTGAGCAAGTAGAGACTCAACTACCCTCTCACTGTCAGAGGAGGCACACTGATAAGGCACCGTGGGGGAGTGGGGTGTAAGTTTGCACTTTCCACAATGTATTGCATAGAGAGATCTTCAGTCTACAGAGGTGTAACTCGAGCACCTATAATAGTTACTTTAAAAACATTTACGTGACTTTAGTACTCAGACATGCACTCATGCAGAGACCTTAGCTAAAAATATAAACTTTAAATATAACTCATTTAAGGCCAGGCAGGTGGTCTAGTGGCAGACCCAGCCACAATTCCCAAAAGCTCATCCATGGGCAGGTAGGGTCTGGGAGTACACCGGAAACAGCTAGGATATTCCATGTTGTGGGGAGGGGGAAGTGCACATAAAGGCCCTGTGCCACTTAACAGCAATCCTTGCATCAATTCCAGTGCATTGTCCCTAAAAGGAATTCCATCAAGGATTGTGACTTTGATAAAAGAGTTACAGGGGTGGCACATGAAGCAGAGAAGATGAGGAACCTCCTGAGCTTCAGAGGTACAAAAGTCTTTTTCCATACTCTCTCCATACCCACAAGCTGGTGGAGAAAAGATTGTCAGAACAGTCTTTTCTACTGTGGTTACTGATTTTTTACTTTAGTAAATCTATCTCTCTGGAGGAGCAAAGACAAGAGTTTGGCAGTTAAAAGGATTAACAGCAATTGTTGAAGTCAGGCCCACATAGACTAGTACTTGTTGTGCAGGCTTTCCCATAGCATCTCTTAATTTTGTCCTGCAAGATTCCAGCCTAGAGCCTCTCTAAGCAGAGTCTTACCTGTGCCAAAGTTCTTTTGGGCATTTGTTTATGTTGTGGCAGCTTTCCAGTGGAGACTAGCGTGAATAATGATTAAATATTTAAAGTTGGGTTAGTAAAACACAAAGGTTGACAATTCCATGCAGTAATTACCTCTTGAGGAAGTTCTAGTTTGGAACGGTCAGTTCCCTCTTTGGACTGAAGACCCATCAGGTAAGGGACAGGAGCATCAAGAAAATGCAGGAGAGAGGCAGGAAGGATGGGAACATACACATGTTGCCACTGAAATGGGAACAGCAGTGTGGTGATCCCCTCTGCTACTGTCATCAGACGCTGATAATCTAAAGAGAAAGAAAAAAGGCATTCAAGTATCTCTTGGCTTTAAGATTTGAAATCAGCTTTGTGGAGATGGGAGCTATAAAGCAATGTAAGTATAGTTTGCAATACTTCAGATTTGATTTTAAATAAATCACACTCTTTAAAATGTTGCAGTAAAAATACACATTTAAAAAAATATTATCCCAGCAAGCAATTGCTGCACACAGAACACTGATATTTTATCTAGATCTGTTCCACTGTGACCTGAAATCAAAACCAGTCCACTAAAGGACTGCTCATCATAGTTAGGGTGACCAGATAGCAACTGAAAAAACGGGAAAGGGGGTGGGGTAATAGGCGCCTATATAAGAAAGTCCCAAAAAACTGAACTGTCCCTTTAAAAACAGGACACCTGGGTCACCCTAATCATAGTACAGCAGGAAAAAAAAAAGATTTGGTCCAGTTTAATAACAGCATAATCTTCGTGCAGGGGACAAGAGGAGAAAGGAATGAACAGTATGGAAAAATTGCTGTCAGATCCTTTTTCACAACTGCTTAAGTTTTTCAAGCATTTTCCAAGAGAGAAATCTAGATCACACATTAACAGTAGTTTCCAGATAAGAACAATTGCTGGGCTGAGTTATCAAGTAAAATCCTAGAGGATAAAACTAATGAGAATTAAAATTTCAGAGAAACATTCTGTTCATGCAGCACACCTATGTTCTGTTCCTTTTCCAAATTCATAAGTCAGAGTAGAGAGATTTTAGTCCCGTGTACGGTTACTGTCCATATAGACATGTTTGTGCACTAATACAAGTAAAATTTCATTTTACGTCACCAATCCATGGCCACATTTTAAAAATAAAGCTGGTAACTATTTCAACTTCAATAGTAAGTTATTTTTTTCTTTAATATTCAAACAAAGTGATTAATTTAATGCCACTAGATATCCATTATATAAATGGGACAATCTAAGCTGCACAATGTATTAAAGAGTGTATGTTGGTATCAAAGGGTTTGCCACATTTATGGAAAATCTTCACCTGCAAAATTGTCCATTACCAATATAGGCAAATGGCCATTAACTCATGAGAGCCATTCAACTATATTTAACAGGCTTATTGCTCCTCCCCCAGATTGCAGCAACTTCCAAATAAATAAATATTTTGTACTTCTATAGAGATTTTTCCTTTAACATGGAAACACATGACAAAACTTAATTAAGAATCATGTTTTCTCATAAGGAAACAATAGGCAACTAAAAATATTTTCAAGTGTACAGTCAAAAAAGCCTGTAGCCACCAGCCTCAGATTTGTGCCAGGCTCAGTTAATTTCTTATCTCTTCTCTTCTCTCTACTTCACAGAAAAAGAATTTTCACATCTCACGCAGTCATGTGTAAAACCTCTCCTACAGTCCCACTGACTGACCGTGGGCAGACAGGCCATCACTCTGGTCAACACCATTTGGTAAATAAGCCAACCACTGACTCTGAAAAGTATCACAATTATATCAGAAACTTTAGCACCCTGAAACTGCATTGGTTTCGGGAGCTCACTAGCATGATACGCATGAATAAGCATGGGAATACAATCTGAAACTTCATAATGTTTTCTACCTCTTGTTGACATCTGTGGAAAAATAGCCTTGGTTTATTGAAGCTCACCCTCACCAAAAGCGTATTTTCATTCCGTAATGCTAAGAGCCAGAATGTCTTAAAGTATTTATTAGCTTGAGTCTCAAAATTGTGTCTCAAAACCATACCTACCAACACTTCAAAGTAAAAGTTTGGAGCTGGCATATTTATAAGACACCTATTTGTGAGTGTCTATCTATACAAAGATACATATTGGTATGTCTGTAGTATATTTTCCTCTATTCCTAGTGTCTATTGTGTTAAGAAGCGTTTAAAACAGTAACTCGTAACATTTAGTCTACTAATAAAACTCAGTCAAGCCTCTTGATAATCACAAGAAGTCTTCTATACCAAGGGCAGTATTATGTAGACACATCATACATTTATTAATAATCATACAAGTTTTAGAGGTCAAATTTAAGGGATGTAGAAAATGCCAATCTTTTATATAAAAAGACTTAGGTTATGTCTAATCTACGGAGCCCGTGAACAGGCTTGGCAGGCTTGATAGGTGAAATGACAGGCCCTCACAGGAAGAGCGCCACTGGCTCCACTCTGGGAGTGTGGGGGAAGGGCAGATTCAGGGATTTGGGTTGTCTTCTGTTGCTGGTGTATAGCTGTCTTATAGACTTACAGCTGCTCCATTGGACAGACTTTGTATGCAACTAATCGGGAGGCAAAGTGTTGTTTAAATAAAAAACAAAGAGGTGACCTGCTAACTAGCCTAACCATTACCAGAGTCAGCAACATTTTCCAGTGAATAGCAGCATGAGGAAAAAAATGAAAGTGCCCGATCAGCAAAACATAGGCCTGGTGGATGGAAGGGAACATTCACAGATTCCTCTGGGAAACTGTTCTCTTGGTATTTCTTGAATTAAAAGATAAATATTTTATACAGATGTGTTTCATGTAAAATTTGTTTTACCCAGCAAGTTACAGTGTGTCACTTATTTTAGTGACCTTTCTTAATCTTTTTAAAATGGAAAATAGTATTTTCTTTAATCACACTAAAAGCTATATCCTAGATGGACTGATTTTCATGTAAGTCACTTGGTCATTCAAAACAAGAACTAGATAAGGTCCATCAATGGCTATTAACCAGGATGGGCAAGGATGGTGTCCCTAGCCTCTGTTTGCCAGAAGCTGGGAATGGGCAACAGGGGATGGATCTCTTGATGATTACCTGTTCTGTTCTCCTCATAGGATCATAGAATATCAGGGTTGGAAGGGACCTCAGGAAGTCATCTAGTCCAACCCCCTTGCTCAAAGCAGGACAAATCCCCAATTTTTGCCCCAGATCCCTAAATGGCACCCTCAAGGATTGAACTCACAACCCTGAGTTTAGCAGGCCAATGCTCAAACCACTGAGCTACTGTTCATTCCCTCTGGGGCACCTGGCATTGGCCACAGTCAGAAGACAGGATACCGGGCTAAATGGACCTTTGGTCTGACCTAATATGGCCGTTCTTATGCTTGCACAAGATTAATATATGCTGGACCACAGAGACAGTATACTGAGAACCAAGATCTCTTTTAGGGAACAGTTTTACACACAAGTTCGGTCTTCAGAATTATTTCCCCCAAGCTTAAAAAACATACACAAATATATTTAATCTTTGAGAAGCAATTACTCAAATCCCTCTAAAAACAACTTGGGAAACGTTCAAAATTACAGTAAGCAGAAACAGCCTGAGCTAAAAGAAGTTAATCTTTGTTTTATCCACACGTTCTCATGTTTAAATCCCTTGGAAGGCAAATGTACAAAATGGATTGCCTAGGTTTCTGCAGAGCCCACAATTTAATTCATCTCTCTCCAGCAGAGATCTCACGCCAGTAGCATTTTGTTACTGATCCTTGGGAAATTATAGCAACTATCACAGAATGTTATTTACTTGGAAACTGTTGGAAGACCATACATTTACAATACTATTGCCTCTCTGTAGTCACAAGGGAAAGTAAAATAAAAGTCTTGAGACAAATCTTATTTACTAAACTAGAGAAAAGAAGAAAAATTTTGCATAAAGTCTTGTATTATAAAATATTTTATACTGTTACATTTTACAATGTTACACTGTGTCTTTAGTTCAGTAGCTAGAAGAGTTGTGTTGCCAACTCAATTTTTTCTTCTCCAAGTCTTGTGATATTTGGTGTGCTTCTTAAAGCCCCAGCTCTTGAAGGCATGTGACCATAAGAATCTCAGCTTTATTTTTTTTTTTATTTATTTAAAATCAAAAGTTTCTAGTCCTCAGGGTTGTGGAGAACAGCTTAAAAATGTGACTCAAGCACAATGTTAAAACAACAGAAGGTACATAAGAGAATTATTTTAAGTCTCATGATTTTGGTGGATCTTACTTATGATTTTTAAAATGGTTGGGGTTGGCAACACTGAAAGTGTTAATTGCGCATCCAATGAAGTGAGCTGTAGCTCACGAAAGCTTATGCTCAAATAAATTTGTTAGTCTGTATCTGTAAAAAGAAAAGGAGTACTTGTGGCACCTTAGAGACTAACACGGCTGCTACTCTGAATCCAGAAAGCCTTACCCTGAGTCCATGTGAGTTGCTTTGTTCCTAATGGCTAGAAGTGCCTGGGAATAGCAAATTACATTGTTACTATTAGGAGTACTTGTGGCACCTTAGAGACTAACAAATTTATCTGGGCATAAACTTTCGTGGGCTAAAACCCACTTCATCAGATGCATGAAGTGGAAAATACAGTAGGCAAGTATACAAACACAAGACATGAAAAGATGGGAGTTGCCTTATTAAGAGGGGGGTCAGTGCTAACGAGACAATTCAACTGAAGTGGAAGTGGGCTATTCTCAACAGTAGAATACCAAGGGAGGGAAAGATCACTTTTGTAGTGGTAATGAGGCCAATGTAATTAGGGTGGCCCATTTCAAAGAGTTGACAAGAAGGTATCAGTAACAGTAGGGGAAAATTAGTATGGGGAAATTAGTTTTTGTAGTGACCCATCCACTCCCAGTCTTTATTCAGGTCTAATTTAATGGTGTCCAGTTTGTAAATTAATTCCACTTCTGCAGTTTCCCATTGGAGTCCATTTTTCAAGGTTTTTTTGTTGAAGAATTGCCACTTTTAATTCTGTTATTGAGTGTCCAGGGAGACTGAAGTGTTCTCTGACTGGTTTTTGAATGTTATAATTTTTTTAACATCTGATTTCGGCTACCACTCTGAAATTGTTACAGTTGGTTCCCTAGCCTTCACTTGTGTTTAAATCTGGATTCAGAGTATAACAGAGGAGCAGCATGATAGCAAACACAGAGCTGCACTTGTTTCTCAGATGGTTAAGCTGATATATCGGGTCTCAACTTTTAATAGAGTGTGTGTCTGGGTATGTCTGTGTGTCCCCCAATACAAAATTAAGTGTTCTGTTAAATCCTCTGTCCTCCTGCCGCAGCTACTACTGGTCTCTGCCAGACACTGGGTGTATCTCTGGTGGGCTCTCAGGCCCTCCACCCGTCTTTCAGTTCACAAACCTCCCCTCTGCAGCCAGCTCCCAAGCTGTTGCCTTCTCCACCTGTACTGCTTGTTCTTATGCGGTGTCCTTCTGACCTCAGGTTATACTAATTCCTTTTCCTGCACTCTAGAGGTAATGGTCTTCTCTGCTGTTAGATTAATGGGGGGATTACAGTGCCCAGTAATCAACTACATAGGTTCCCTACAACATTACTTAACTGTCCAAAGCTCCTTTTTCAGGCTCAAGTTTTCAGGGTTTCCTTGTAACTGAAGTGAATTGAACTGACTTTTTGGCAAGTTAGAAAAAAACCAAAAACAAACAAAAAAAGGTTCAGACATTTTTGAGAACAGTGGGAGAGGGAAAAGATCAGTTTGTTTTAAAGGTATATAGCAGCAGCGTTACTTCTGAAATGGTTGGGGGCTGAAAGGTAAATTCTGACATACCAATAACCTCCCCGAGAAATACATTTAGGTGTTCCAGTGAAAACTGATTTTGAGTTGACAGTCGTGTCCTCTTGATAATTGCACCACGTGCACATGAAGTATATTTGGCACTGGATTCTCCAGCTGAGCTTGTGAAGTTTGCAGATGAAAGAAAGCCATGCATATGTGCACAGTGTGGCTTAATTTATTTGCACAGTGAAAAGCATTGGTAAGTGCACAGGTCTGCATGACACTGCACTGTAACTGCTTATTTTGTAAGAAGACACCAACAAGGCAAGAGCTTCTTTCACGATAAAAGCTTCACAGGAGTTTACTAGAGAGAAGCTTTCTCTGCTAGATCTCAGGCGCTTAGTACAATAGAAGTTCAGTGGTATTTAGTTAAACAAAAAAGAAATCTCATTTTCTTTTTAAAGAACTCTTGGAAATATGAAAAAACTATGTTACAAAAAGTCAAACATACCAAAATGTAAGCTGCACATTAGCCTCAACTCTGCACATTTAGAAATGTGAATTATGATGCAGTATAATTACACAATTGCTTCATTTGTCAAACAAAACGTACTGTACAACTTCCCCACCACCACACTGTCTAATGTAGACAATTCTTGACAAAGAACAAAGTTGGGTCAAGGATATCTCAGACTTTTCTGGGAGTGGGGATGGGAGGGGAAGGGGAGAAAAAAAAATTCACTGCAGATGCTCCATCAGAAAATTCAAAAAAATTTTGTATTTCATCTTTTTCAAACTATTTAAGGTGACAGTGTCACTTTTCCCCTTCTGGTATACTTAAAAGCTATTTTGTCAATGGTGTCACTATTGAACGTTTATTAACTTTCACTTTGTCTATGACAAGGGCAGCATTTTCAGACTTGATACGTGAAGTTCAGCATCTATACCCATATTCAGGCAGCCTCTCCCCGCCCACCCAAACATGGCCCAATTTTCAGAGGTGCTGATCAACTGGAGTTCTCACTGACTTTAGTGGCAGTTGTGGATATTCAGCATCTTCAAAAAATACGACACCTATTTAGATGCCCAACTTTACTCACTCTTATTTGAAAACCTGCCCTGACTTCTCTTCTCCCCAGAGTATGCATTTTAATTTAGGGCCAGATCAACTAAGGTTGCAAATAGGCACCTAGTACAACTTACAAAATGATAGAATACAAAAGAATAGAATATCAGGGTTGGAAGGGACCTCAGGAGGTCATCTAGTTCAACCCCCTGCTCAAAGCAAGATCAATCCCCAATTTCTGCCTCAGATCCCTAAATGGCCCCCTCAAGGATTGAACTCACAACCCTGGGTTTAGCAGGCCAATGCTCAAACCACTGAGCTCTCCCTCCCGCACAAAGCAGGTGAGGCACCCAATTCCCATTGAAAGTAAATCACATTATGAGACCATCTGCATCATAGGCACCTAAATAGCTTTGTAAATCTGGGCCCTCGTCAGCAGCCCTGTAGTATACAAGAAGCAGTGATCCAGCATTAAGCCTCGCAGCCTACGTACTGTGAACTAGACATTTCTGAAACCTGTATCAGAGTCCTTGTACAGTCAATAGGAAGTGTTGAACCTTCTCTCCTGAAAAACCTAACTCCCAAAAGCTCATTAAAACATTACAAGTAGACAGGATCTGTGCAAGATGCCTCTCTGACAGCTTTGCCAACGTATTTAACCTGCACCAGCCCTTTGAGTGCAGTCCCAAGGTGTCAAGCAGAAGCCACCAACTACATCCTCATGAAAGTAATTACTTTGAGAGGCCAGTAGGCCCATAAGGAGACAACTTCATTTCTACTTATAACCCCCAGACGAATTTCAAAGTTTGGCCTCAAAGGTTAGAACATAAACATCTTAATAAAATTTGTCACATCAAAAAGAAAATATGTGAGCTTTGTGCAAGACATATTACCTAATGTAATTTCCTGCAGAAGGGAGGGTTAGTTTTGTGCTGTCTTGCAAGCTGATCAAGGGCAGTTTAAAGATGGCAATTAAGTCAATTCTATCACTAGCTGTCATGAATATGATGCATAATTAAACAAATGACACTCAGAATGCCTAGAGGAAACAAATTACTTAGCCCTTTCACTAGCAAAGCCTCATTTATTTTTATTACACTGTGTCTCACTAATCCCCTGAAATCGAATAGTTCACAGACGTTTCAGCACTGCAGTTGTTCAGGAATTGTCTGATTAGATCAGACACAAATCCAGAAAGATAGCCTACCTTGTGAATACAGAAGAATCTGCATCTCCAGGAGAACACATGTAAAAACTTGGACAAGGTTTTCCAATCCCAGCAGCTCAAAGGCTTCTCGAAGAGGGTAGTCAGACAGTGGAAGTTCAATGGGTCCAGGTCTCTGGCAAATGATAGGCTCATAAACCCCATAGAACTTCAGTGACCTCCCTGGGGGTGGAAGGGGCACTTCATAGAGAATGTTATGGATATAGCTCTCCAGTGGTAAAGGTGGGGGTTGCTGAGAGGTAACTGCCTTGTAAAGTTGGATAAGAAACTTCTTGCAAGCCTGCATGAAGGGCAAAGGAGTGATGAGACATATACATTTGGATACGTATAATGTGTCTCTGTTGATGTCATATGAGTTGTACTGCTGGAGCTTGGCCAGGGAAGTGGCATCTCCTTCATCAATGCTGCTTGCAAGTGAGTCCATGCTGCAAGAAGATGAGGCATAGACGCTGCTGTATTGCTCTGCATTGTGCATTTGGTAAAGCGTTTGCATGGCTGTGCAAATTTGCTTGCTTGTGACCTCCTCATAGAAAGTGAGCACAAATCCGTAAGTACGAGAACCATCTTCTCTGGTTATTATAAATGAGTGGAACTGCGGGTCTCTGTTGTCAGTCTGGGTCCTGAAAGACAGCCCTTTAGGCATACACAGCTGTGTAAGAAAAAGATAATCATATCAGTATTTAACCTGAAATCATTTAAGATTTTGTATTTTTTGCTTCCATGAGCAGATCAGGCAATGAAAAAATAAAATTTAATATATATGCCAATAATTCTAATTTACTAACAGTTTAGATTAAAAGATGTACTCTTAAAATAAATTTGAAAATGAACAGTCTGGCCTCATACCCAAAAAAATGTTGCTTAAAGAAAGATCTTTTTAGACTTGGTTTTATTTTACCAACTCAGAAGCACCACTTCACATAATTATTCTTAATAATGAATAATACATCACATGTATTTAAGCATGACAAACGCCTTCAGTTTTTGCTTTCCAATGAGATATCACTTCTAATTTGCTGAAGTGCACAATGAAAATGGGCAAAAAAAAAAAATCACATACCATCAAAACCAAAATTCAACAAAAGTTCTTTATGGTATATGCTTATCTTTAATTTAAAAAAATAAACTGAATAAATAACTGATAATCCATTAATAAATACATTTATACAGGAGAAAGTTTATTTTCTTACCTAAATAGTAAAACATTATTTTGATTGGGGGAGGAATTCAATGTAAACGTAGTTTTTGGTTCATCAGTCAAGTTATTTTACAATGATTCTATTTTACATAAGTACTTCTTTGAAATGTAGCCCTAGAATGATAACCCAAGGTATTTTCCAGACATTTTTTATGAAAACCATCAGCCATGTAACACAAAATAGTGAAACAATTTTGCAAAACATGTTTAAATCATGCTACAGCATGAAACCATATTATGCTCAAAACAATCTATAAATATTTTTAAAACAAGAACTAAAACTTTTTTAAATTGGAAGGTGCAAAGAACGGAAAGGAACGGAACCTTCAAAGAGCACAGTGAAAAGTGAGAGAAAGGTTGGCTTGGTGCGCGGTTAAGGATCAGTGTCTATCCACAACATAGAACTGACTAAAAAGTGACAGTGTAGACCCCCCCCCCTGCAATGTCTCACCTGGACCAGGAGTAATCACTTCTCCTTGGAAGAGGTAAACAGGGATAATTTTATAAGCATGGACACGTCCATTCCTAATCAACACCAGCTCACATTGAAAGACCAGTGAACAGTCACATGGCGACAAGTTTCAGCTGCTACTGACCTCAGCAGGATTCAGCTCAATGGCATAGAAGCCAGATTTCACATCCAGTTAGCAATCCCATGAATCATCCAGACCTATTTTTATATGTTACTGTAAAAGTTAATGCATGGGGTAATAAATGACCTGGAGTCAATAAAAGGATTTCATTCAATTGATGGGCATTCCTGACATAAACCATGAAATTGCAGCTCAAGCCACTTTTTGAACAGCAGCCACATATTAACTGAAAAGGTTTGCAGTTTTGTTATTGAAGTGTTAATAGTTGCTCTGTCATTACAGCTGCATTCAAACTCTCTGTGAAAGGAGGAGTAAAATCTCTATTTCATGTTTTAATTATTGAATTTAGTCTCCATAATACGTATCCCATAACTTTTACTGGATTAGTCTGCCCCAAACTATGTTAAATTCTGAAAACTGGGCTTTGACACTGGGGACAATGGGCATAGCTTTATTAAGTCTGACCACAGGGTGTTTAGACTACCGCTGTCTGACACTTAAGTATCACACGTCTCTCTCTAAAAAAAGAGGAGTACTTGTGGCACCTTAGAGACTAAAATAAATTGGTTAGTCTCTAAGGTGCCACAAGTACTCCTTTTCTTTTTGCAAATACAGACTAACACGGCTGTTACTCTGAAACGTCTCTCTCTGAAATCCTCCAGTAGGGGACCTTCCCCCACAATCAACACCTATTAAACTTCATTATCTTTTGCATGCCCTACAGCACACAGTAAACCAACACTTCAACTCAGTGGTTGCAAAACAGAGTGCCAACACACTGCAAATATTATTAGGCTTGGAACTAGGGTGACTAGATGTCCCAATTTTATAGGGACAGTCCCGATATTTGGGACTTTTTCTTATACAGACTGCTATTACCCCTCCACCCCGTCCTGATTTTTCACACTTGCTGTCTGGTCACCCTACTTGGAACAGGATAGGAGGAAAGGGAGCAGAAGATAAAGGAGAGGGGCAGGACAGGAAGATTTGCAATGAGGGAAGAGCTCACCAGGGGACTATTAAATTGCAGAACCCTATAGATAAGCCAAAATGGTGGGGCCAAGTGTTAGCATTAATCCAAAAAGAAAAGCCGTAAACACGTTATGGTCTTGATGCACAGGGATATTATATTCAGGTAAGCACCCTGAAAGTCAATAGCATACACTCATCCAGGTTTATCATATGGATCACAAAGCAGAGTCTAAATCCTAAAGGAAGGTTCTTGAAGAGAAGAATTCACATTCAACTCTAAAATAGGTTTGAGCGAACTAGAAGAATTGTGGAAGACTCTCTCAAGGCAGGACCTAAATAATTTCCTTGTTTTTTCTTTTTTCTTTTTTTTTTTTAAAACCAGATGATTCAGCAGTCTTGAGCTGCCTACCTCCTGACTACGTCTTTCTGAGGGGGAATTAAAACAACTAATTATACAGTAGATCCTCAGTGTTACAACCCCCCGCCCTGGGGAACAGAGATTGTTCTTAACTCTGAACAAAATATTCTGGTTGTTCTTTCAAAAGTTTACAACTAGGGCTATTGATTAATCGTAGTTAACTCACGCGATTAACTCAAAAAAATTAATCACGATTAATCGCAGTTTTAATTGTGCACTGAAACAATAGAATACCTATTGAAATTTATTAAATATTTTGGATATTTTTCTGGATTTTCATATATATTGTATTCTGTGTTGTAACTGAAATCAAACTGTATATTTCTGATTACAAATATTTGCACTGTAAAAATGATAAAATAAATCGTATTTTTCAATTCGCCTCATATAAGTACTGAAGTGCAATCTCTGTCATGAAAGTGCAATTTACAAATGTAGATTTTCTGCTACATAACTGCACTCAAAAACAAGACCATGTAAAAGTTCAGCGCCTACAGGTCCACTCAGTCCTACTTCTTGTTCAGCCAATTGCTAAGACAAACAAGTTAGTTTACATTTACAGAAGATAATGCTGACTGCTTCTTATTTACAATGTCACCAGAAAGTGAGACCAGGCATTAGATGGTTTCAATGCAACATCACCCAATCAACAAGGTCCAGCTGACAGATGGATGTGTCAGTGCTATGGAAATACACCCTTATGACTGGTGTACCAGAGACAAGTCACCACAAGATAAAAGGGAAACTGTCTAATGAAAGCTTTGCTCCTCACTACTCCTTTCCAAGCACTGTTTTTGCAAGTACATGAACAGGCTGTAACCATGTAATTATTTCAATTTACGTTTACAAAAACTTTCAATCAAAGTACTTTGTTTAAAGATCTGCCAACGACATGTAAACAGACTAGATATGGCAGAATAACTTTACTTTCTTCTCTGGGAGACTAACGTCATCTTTATTGCAGGTCTGTACAAAAATGCAAGAATCTAAAATTAAAGAACAATGGACGTGTTCTTGGTTTTCAAGTAATTCTGCCATCTGTATAAGCATTTTTAATGTACCCATTGCTACCAAAATAATTGAGATGCGATTCTGCCTTTCATTCTCTTTCTTTTTCTTATTATATTTTCTTATTATCTTAATATTTTCTTACATTAAGGCCCCAGTTAAGCAAGGTATTTTAGCACATGTGTAACTTGAAACATGCCAGGAGGCCCACTGTCTTCAGTGGAGCTATACATGTACGTAAGAAATACAACTCCTATTTTTGGGCCCAGTTCAGCAACGTACTTAAGTTTTTACTGTCTTCTGTACTTAAAACTTCAGCCTGAAAACCACCAGATTGTAACATCAAAACCGGATGCTGAGGAAGTGCTAGAGAAGATTATGACTTTAGGTGGGATAAACCCAGGAAGCAGTGAATATGGAAAAAATAAAAGGTATTTAATATTTGAATGCAAGTAATGTCTTTACTATTCAATACAGCAGTGTTTCCCAAACTTGGGACGCAGCTTGTTCAGGGAAAGCCCCTGGCGGGCCAAGCCCTGCCGCATCCGCAGGTTCGGCCCATCGCGGCTCCCACTGACTGCGGTTCGCCACTGCAGGCCTGCGCCACTTCCTGCAGCCCCCATTGGCCTGCAGCGGCAAACCGCAGCCAGTGGGAGCCGCGATGGGCCGAACCTGCGGATGCGGCAGGGCCCGGCCCGCCAGGGGCTTTCCCTGAACAAGTTGTGTCCCAAGTTTGGGAAACACTGCAACATAGGAAAGGAAACTTGATCTAAAGACAGAATGGTATAGTTTGAGTTTTTTGCTTTTGTTTTGTTAGATGATTTTCATAAAGAATTTGTAATTCCTTAAGCATATAGCAATAACAGAATACTTTCAGATTAACCTTCAAAGACTTGTGCATTTTCTCCTCCAAGGAAATTGCCTTTGCAGCTTATATAAAGCAGACGGAGGCAAAGGATGACAAAACAAAAGGAGAGATCAAGAAGGCCGATAATTGGCTCAAGTGATTAGGAGGAGGAAAAAATATTACTTTAAGTGACATTTTAGATCAAAATAATGATAAAGGTTTTCAAGGGATAAGGTGAAAGCGGGTATTCCTACTATTTGTAAATATTGCTGCTTTTGTCAGAACATATAATGTGTGGTAAATATGCTCTGAAATGACTTTTTCCCCCCAGAAGATTTTGTTTCATACAATTATTTTGTTTTAACCAGGCTCCTATAAGGAGACAGAATAAAAATTATGTAGGCGGATACAATTTTTGTACGCTAATACCATCACAGCTTTCTCATGAATACCCATTATATTCTGAAAATATTTTTCATTGCATCTTCTTGCATGTTTTGCTTACTCAGAGATGAACATTAACAACCTCTCCTGTAAATTGGCTGGCAGAAGTGGCCTATGCAGTAGCTTAGGTATTACCACATTAAACTGTCCTGCCTCCTTCAATCTAATGCAGATGCAAGATATTGCATAGACCTACTGTAACTACTGCACTGTTCCCATTGCTCTGCATTTAGGAGCTGAGCTGATATTGAAATCTACATACAGTATGCAAGATGTCTAATATAGCATCATCAGTCTCATATCTGTCTGTATCTGCTTAGTATTAACAGTGATAGTTGCTACCATGGTATTAGTGTTGACAACTACTGTGATTTTATCATGCATCTTGCACACTTGGTTTTTTTTTTTTTTTAAAACCCCAGCACCTGGAAACAGCTCAAGCTAATCCCCAGAGTACCAGCAGGCGGCGCCAGGACAACGGTGAGTGGTGCGCCCTGTGACAAGATGCCATTAAGAATTCTCACATTCTATTGGCTGCAACACTCCTACTTTACAGCCTTTTACAATCCTTTAGGAAGGATTCCTCCCCTCCACTTGGCTGACATGCCATTTCACTATATTTCTCTACCTTTATCAAGAATTTGCTTCTTACTTTTTCTAAATAAAATATTTGCATGTAGTCCATCTGGAAAGCCAGTTACAACGGGGTCCATCTAGCCCAGTATCTGGTCTTCTGACAGTGGCCAATACCAGAGCTTCAGGGAGAGTGAGCAGAACAGGGTAATTCAAGTGATCCACCTGTATTCCCCACCCAGTTTCTGGCAGAGGTTTAGGGTCTCTCTCGGCATGGGGTTACATCCCTGACCATCTTGGCTAATAGCTATTGATGGACCCATCCTCCATGAATTTATCCAGTTCTTTTTTGAACCCAGTTATACTTTTGCCATGGGATGTTGTGATGCCAATGAGCTCCACAGGTTAATTGTACGCTGAGAGAAAAAGTACTCTTGTTTTTATTAAACTTCATGCCTGTTAATTGCATCAGGTGACCGCTGGTTTTTGTGAAAGTGCAAACAATTTTCTACTCACTTTTTTTCACATCATTCATGATTTTATAGACCTCTATCATACCCCCTCCTCCCAGGCATTTCTTTTCTAAGCTGAACTGCACCTCACTTTTTAATCTCTCTTGGGCAACCAGAGCCGGACACAGTATTCGAGGTGTGGGTGAACCATGGATTCATTAAGTGGCATTACATTTCCTCTCATTTCTACCCCTTTCCTAACGCTTCCCAACGTTCCACTAGCCCTTCTGAAGCCGCACATTCAGCTGAAGTTTCTAGAGAACCGAGTGTCGTTTAAGACAGGTGAATTTGTAGCTTCACTCGTGGGTTTTGAATGGCTGGCGTTGGCAATACTGCTACCACGGTACTCATACGTTAAGTTACTTTCCAAAAGACAGGGAGGAGGTATGGGAGGAAGCAAATAAAGGAATGCACAATTGCTGCTACTAGTAGCATTCCAGAAGCTAAACTTTAGCAGGCACAAACAATACCAGTAGGGAACAATAAAAGAGTTAATTATACACATCTCTTCAGGATACTGCTTGACAGATTCTGACTTTCCAACATCCAGCCTCACAGAGCCCAAGTTACAGCCATTTTCTGCCACCCTACAACCCATCTATAAAAAGGTAAACTGACATTTGATGGCAACTTAATTCACCACAATTACTCTTAACAGTAAAGTACTCTTATTTCCTAAGGGTTGTCCCCTGATCTCTCTAGGTTTTTATGGTAACGTGTTTTGAGGGAGAACATGTTCTTACTGTTCATCTTCCCTACTCCTTGAGTACTCTGCAGGAAAGTTACAGACTATGACACACTATAGGCTAAGTATGCTTGAAAGAGTTTACAGAAGCAGGGGTTGCCTTATAGATTGTGCCTATTTTTAAAACAGAAGGAAGCATCTTTTCACAGGAAAGCTTGCTTCAAATAAAAACAAACTCTTAGTTCTTATCAAAGCCCATTTCTATATGAAGTCTTTACCAACAGAATCTTACAGAGCTTTGATCACCGTGGAGAGGTCCTTGGAGTACCAAATTATTTGGGGAATTTTCAATGATCCCTCTTAATCTTGAGATAGTCTCAAGAAAAAATGAACGTTGAATGTTGACTTGAATCTTATTTCTATCCCTTTCCTAATGGTTCCCAACGTTCTGTTAGCCATTTTGAGGCTGCACACTGAGCTGAAGCTTCCAAAGAATTAGGCACAATGGACTCCAAGATCTATTTTTTGAGTGGTAACAGCTAATATAGAACTCACTGTTTTGTATATATAGTTCGGACTATTTTTTACAGTGTGCATTGCTTTGCACTTATCAATGTTGAATTTCATCTGCCACTTTGTTGCCCAGTTTTGTGAGATCCCTTTGTAACTCCTTGCAGTCAGCTTTGGACTTACTATCTTGAATAATTTTGTATCATCTATAAAAACTTTTCCACTTCACTGTTTACCCATTTTCCAGATAATTTATGATTATGTTGGACAGCACTGGTCCCAGTACAGATCTTTGGGGGACCCTAATATTTACCTTTTTCCATTGTGAAATCTGATCACTTATTCCTACCCTTTGTTTTCTCTTTTAACCTGTTACTGATCCATGAGAGGACGTTCCCCGTTATCCCATGACTACTTAGTTTTCTTAGGAGTCTTTGGTGAGGGTCCTTGTCTAAGGCTTTCCAGAAATCCAAGTACACTATCACCCTCGTTCACATGTTTGTTGACCCCCTCAAAGAATGCTAATAGATTGGTGAGGCATGATTTTCCTTTACAAAAGCAGTGTTGACTCTTCCCCAAAAAATCATGTTTATTTAGGTGTTTGATAATTCTGTTCTTTACTACAGTTTCTACCAATTTGCCTGATACTGAAGTTAGGCTTACCAGTCTCCAGATTGCCTCTGGAGCCCTTTTTAAAAATTGATGTTACATTAGCTACTTTCCAGTCATCAGATACAGAGGGTTATTTCAGCAACAAGTTACATAGGACAGTTAGGGGGTTCTACAATTTCATATTTGAGTTCCTTCAGAATCCTTGGGGGAATACCATCTGGTCCTGGTGACTTATTACTGTTTAATGTATCCATTTGTTCTAAACTTCTTCTGTTGACACATCAGTGTTGGTAACAAATCTGAAGTACTGTGCATCGTCAAAGCTATTCTTTTGGGATGTCTCCCCAACATCCTCTGCAGTGAAGACCAATGCAAAACACCCCCCCCCCATCCCCCATTTAGCTTCTCTTCCATGGCCTTGACTTCCTTAAGTGCTCCTTTAGCACCTTTGTCATGTACAGGCCCCACTACCTGTTTGGCAGGCTTCTTGCTTCTGAAGTACTTAAAAAATTCTGACTATTAGTTTTTGCATCTTTAGCAAGTTACTTCTCAAACTCTTTGTTGCCCAGCATTCTCCATATTATCTGTGCTGTTTTAACAAATGAGAGGAATGTTCCAGAGTTAAATATAGTCATCAGGAAACAGAGGTTGTGAAGAAAGTCAGCATACATACCATGTTCACTGCATCTTGATCAAAGGGGTTCCACTCTATATTCTGAGGATAGTGTGCCAGAACTTTGGACTTGAAAGTTCTTCTTAAGGGGCTCTGGTCAAAGTTCTCTCCTGGAAGAGATTAGGAAGCAACAGCTTGTCAGAAATAAAGTCATTTCAAGATAACTTGTCTGTGCCATTTTATTTGGCAATTGAATGATCACAGTTATGGAAAAAGTAGAGTGTATATTCATTTTAATAGGCTCACTTCTTTAAGAGAAGCAGAAGAGATTTTGAATGGGAGACTCAAACCTTACCTTCATTATCTTGGATCAAGACTTGTATTACAAGAAAAAAAATAGCACATTCAAACATAATACATAACTCAGTATTTATTGCCTTGAATTCAAATTGTATTAGAGTTTTTAGAATTACTAACTGAGTTTGTTGAAGAAAAACCTCAAGACAGCTGAACCTACAATCTTTTACAGCTATTTTAGTAAGACCTGACAGTTATTACTAAAGCACTTAAAAAAACAATTCACTTGAGTTCCTCTTGCTATTGAGAAAAGTGTGTGCACCTTAAGGCTATTAAAATTACTCAGGGATTGATTTAAAGGATTTTTCCTACCAACACACAAGTGACACGAAGATCAAGCCTTTATTTCCTACATGTCGAACTTCAGAGTGACAGATTTTGCTATAGTTTCCATACGTATCAATATCAAAATTGAAGTTAAACCTCTAGTAAATTAGTAAAATCTAGCCAAATTAACAGACTACAAATAAAATAAGTGTCATGCCGTAGTTGCCAGTGGAGTTATAGCAGAGCATCAGGGAAAGCTATTGTGTAAGCAACAAAATTCCATCTAAATAAGATTTGTTTAGATCTATGAATTACAGTTCCAGGAGAGCTCTCTCAAACTCGACATCAGGTCAAAGGTCTAATGCCACAAACTCCCTTCTTCCTGAATCAAAAAAGATTAATTCATTACAGAAGTATGGTTAATATACCTGTAGTCAGATAATTAACCAATCAAACAAATTAAGAAAATGATTGAGGAAATTAGCACTAATTTCCCAGATGAAATTTTCAACTCTTCCAAAGCGTTTCTCATTTTTAGCCCTAGCTCTTGAAGATTTTAAAAGTTAAAAGCCTAAAAAGTTGAGCTCCTAAATCCATATTTTGGCACGTAACTGATTTTCAGAAAGTCCCACATGACATTCCCAGAAAGCAAACTAGGGAAATATGATCTTGACAAAATTACTATAAAGTGAGTACACAACTGGTTGAAAGATTACTTAAAAAAGTAGTTATCAATGGTTCGCTGTTAACCTGGGAGGTCACATCTAGTGATATTTTACAAGGCTCAGTCCTGGGTTTGGTACTATTCAATATTTTCATTAAATGACTTGGATAATGGAGTAGAGTATGTTCATAAAATTTGCAGATGGCACCAAGTTGGGAGGGGTTGCAAGCACCGTGGAGGACAGGATTAGAATTCAAAATGACTGACAAACTGGAGAATTAGTCTGAATTCAAGAAGATGCACTTGTCTTTATTGAATGCCAAAGTACTTCACTTTGGAAGGAAAAAAAAAAAATCAAATGCACAACTACAAAATGGGAAATAACTGGCTAGGTCTGGGTCGGCAACCTTTGGCACCCAGCCCGTCAGGGTAAAGCCCTGGTGGGCCGGGCTGATTTGTTTATCTGGAGCGTCCGCAGCTTCCACTGACTGCAGTTCGCTGTTCCCGGCCAATGGGAGCTGTGGGAAGCAGTGGCTAGCACACCACTCTGCCTGCACCACTTCCCGCAGCTCCCATTAGCCAGGAACGGTGAACCGTGGCCAGTGGGAGCAGCAGGGCTCCGTGCCTGTGGAAGCTCCAGATAAACAAACTGGCCCGACCTGCCAGCGGCTTTACCCTGACAGGCTGGGTGCCAAAGGTTGCCAACCCCTAGGCTAGGTGGTAGTACTGCTGAAAAGGATCTGGGGGTTATAGTGGATCACAAACTGAATGTGTGTCAACAATGTGATGCCATTGTGAAAAAGGTTAATATCATTCTGGGGTGTATTAACAGGGATATCACATGTAAGACAAGAGGTAGTTGTCCTGCTCTACTCGCCACTGGTGAGACCTCAGCGGGAATACTGTGACCAATTCTGGATAGGTGTGGATAAACTGGAGACAGCCCAGAGGGGAGCAACAAAAATTATAAAAACCATTTCAAAAACCTGACCTACGAAAAAAAGGTTAAAAAAACTGGACACATTTAGTTTGAGAAAAGACGACTGAGGAGGAACCTGATAAACAGTCTTCAAATATGTTAAGGGCTATTATAAAGAAGACAGTGATCAGTTGTTCTGTGTCCCCTGAAGGCAGGACAACAAGTAATAGGTTTATAATCTGCAGCAAGCAAGATTTAGGTTATATACTAGGAAAAGCTTTCTAATTATAAAGAACAGTTAAGTCCTCGAATACATTTCCAAGGGAGGTTGTGGAATCCCCATTATTGGACGTTTTTAAGAACAGGTTTGACAAACACCTGTCAGGGATGGTCTAGCTTTATTTGGTCCTGCCTCAGCACAAGGGGCTGGATTTGATGGCTTCTCAAGGTTCCTTCCAGCCCTACATTTTTAGGATTCTATGAACATTCAACATTTGATATTGAGGTAAATATTTTATTTAATCTCTTATCTGGGAGACAAGGGCTGAAAGAAAAATGAAAAAAGTATAGGTTTTTAAGTTGTTTAAATTCCAAAGCCTTCAAAAACAGACTCATCTTGAAGTTTTTCAATATTTTCAAAATATTTATCAAAAATATCAAAAAGTTACTGAAAGTTAAATGTTTTGTTTCACAAAAACCTGTTTTTGTAAGTTTGTTTTTAAATATGGGGGGAAATGCACAGTATGTTTTTCCATAAAAAAAGTTTGGTTTTGGAAAAATGTAAATTTTTTGGACGAAAATTTTTTTTTAATTTCAGCCAGCTCTACTGGAGACTATCTATTCCTACAAGAGCAATGAAAACACGGAGTTACTTACTTTCACTTAGACTTTTCCAAAGGCATTGTGGACTGTGATAGTATAATCTAGATTTAAGACTTGGGTGCTCAAATTCATTATCAGAGAGGATGAGATGTTACCCAGGTAAAAGATTCCCATGAACAGCTAAAGAGTTACATTCAGCTCAAAGCTTTCTGGCACAACAATAATCAGGTCTGCACCCTGTACACCTTGAGGCATATAATCTGTATGAACACTCTCCCCACCCCCCAAATAAACTCCATTTGGTCCTTTGCAATCACTATGAAGCAGCAGAGTGCACATTTTCCAAGGTATACTTGACAACCAGTATTTGTCCTGGGATATTTTGACATTCAGAGAACTATTTACATAAAGCGATTCTCTGAAGATAGGTATTTAAGGGTATGTATACACTATGAAATTAGGTGAATCTTACAGAAGTCGATTTTTAGAAATTTTACACAGTCTATTGCGTATGTCCACACTAAGCGCATTAAATCAATGGAGTGGATCCTCACTACCGTGGCTAGCATCGACTTGCAGAGTGGTGCACTGTGGGTAGCTATCCCACAGTTCCAGCAGTCTCTGCCACCCACTGGAATTCTGGGTTAAGCTCCCAATGCCTGATGGGGCAAAAACATTATAGTGGGTGGTTTTGGGTAGATGTCATCAGTTGCCCCTCCCTCCATGAAAGCAACAGCAGACAATCATTTTGTGCCTTTTTTCCGTGCGGGCACCATACTACTTTCAGCAGATGGTGTAGTAGGACTGCTAACATCGTCATCCACCGCTTTTGCTGCAACTCTGTTCTGCTGCTATTGTCTCAATAGCAAATTTTTCCATGTGGTCTGTCATGAGCTCCCGGGTACATGTGTTCCTCCGCGGGAAATGTGTGCAGTGCTAACCGTCGTCCTCCACTGCTTCTGCTGCAACTCCGCTCTCCTGAATCCACCTTGCAGGTCCTCTCGTCGTTCTCTATAAATATCTGTTTTCGTGGCATCTGTCATCAGCCACTGCTACCGCTGCAACTCTGCTCTCCTGCAGACGCAATACCACGGCAAGCATGGAGCCCACTCGGATCACCGCAGCAGTTATGAGCATTGTAAACACCTCGTGCATTATCCTGCAGTATGTGCAGAACCAGAACCTGCAAAAGCAGGCGAGGAGGTGACGGCAGCATGGTGATGAGAGTGATGAGGACATGGACAAAGACTTCTCTCAAAGTACAGGCCCCGGCAATTTGGACATCCTGGCGGCAATGGGGCAGGTTCATGCAGTGGAATGCCAATCCTGGACCCGGGAAACAAGCACAGACTGGTGGTCCTGCATAGTGTTGCGGGTCTGGGATAATTCCCAGTGGCTGCGAAACTTTCGCATGCGTAAGGGCACTTTCATGGAACTTTGTGACTTGCTTTCCCCCGCCCTGAAGCGCCAGAATACCAAGATGAGAGCAGCCCTCACAGTTCACAAACAAGTGGCGATAGCCCTCTGGAAGCTTGCAATGCCAGACAGCTACCGGTCAGTTGGGAATCAATTTGGAGTGGGCAAATCTACTGTGGAGGCTGCTGTGATCCATGTAGCCAACGCAATCATTGAGCTGCTGCTATCAAGGGTAGTGACTCTGGAAAACATGCAGGTCATAGTGGATGGCTTTGCTGCAATGGGATTCCCTAACTGTGGCGGGGTGATAGACGGAACACATATCCCTGTCTTGGGACCAGACCACCTTGGCAGCCAGTATGTAAACCACAAGGGTACTTTTCAATGGTGCTACAAGCAGTGGTGGATCACAAGGGACGTTTCACCAACATCAACATGGGATGGCCGGGAAAGGTACATGATGCTCGCGTCTTCAGGAACTCTGGTCTGTTTGAACGGCTGCAGGAAGGGATTTACTTCCCAGACCAGAAAATAACTGTTGGGGATGTTGAAATACCTATAGTGATCCTTGGGGACCCAGCCTACCCCTTAATGCCCTGGCTCATGAAGCCGTACACAGGCACCCTGGACAGTAGTCAGGAGCTGTTCAACTATAGGCTGAGCAAGTGCAGACTGGTGGTGGAGTGTGCATTTGGACGTTTAAAGGGTCGCTGGCACAGTTTACAGACTTGGTTAGACCTCAGCGAAACCAACATTCCCATTGCTGCTTGCTGGGTGCTCCACAATCTTTGAGAGAGTAAGGGGGAGATGTTTATGGTGGGGTGAGAGGTTGAGGCAAATCACCTGGCCGCTGATTACACGCAGCCCCTTCGATCACCGCTTGCAGGGGCAATAAAGTCATTGTTGTTTCAAAACCATGCATTCTTTATTAATTCCTGGGAGCCTGGGAGGGGTGGGGGAGGAAGGAAGCACTGGGTGGGGTGGTGGATGAGGGGAGGAGGGAAGGACAAGGCCACACTGCACTTCAAAACTTATTGAATGCCAGCCTTCTGTTGCTTGGGCAGTCCTCTGGGGTGGAGTGGTTGGGTGCCCGGAGGGCCCCCACCCCGCGTTCTTGGGCATCTGGGTGAGGAGGCTATGGAACTTGGGGAGGAGGGCGCGTGGTTACACAGAGGCTGCAGCAGTGGTCTGTGCTCCTGCTGCCTTTCATGCAGCTTCACCAGACGCCAGAGCATATCAGTTTGATCCCCCAGTAGCCTCAGCATTGCATCCTGCCTCCTCTCATCATGCTGCCACCACCTCTCATCTTGCTCGTCCGTCCTGTCCTCGTGTTCATTTTCTGCTTTCCTGGACTTTGCAATTGTCTGCCTCCACACATTCTGCTGAGCTCTTTCAATGCGGGAGGACTGCATGAGCTCAGAGAGCACTTCATCGTGAGTGCGGTTTTTTCGCTTTCTTATCTGCGCTAGCCTCTGGGACGGAGATGATAGGGGGAGCGTTAAAACAATTACAGCTGCGGGAGGGGAAAAAAGAGAGAGTAGTATTTAAAAAAAAAAAGACATTTTAGAGAACAATGGGTAGACTTTCACAGTGAACCAAGCTGTTAACATTACATAGCAAGTGTGCTTTCGGTATAAGGTCGCATTTTGCCTCTTATATGGAGGGCCTGCCAGTTTGGTTCTGGGCTGGGCAACAGAATTCAGTTTGCAGGCAGCCATGGTAAGCCACAGTCTTTCAGCTTCTTCAATCTTTATAACATGTCAGAATGGTTTCAGACAGCAGTGCCCTCCTTTCCCATACCAAGCACCCATTGGGTTGGCCATTTAAAAGGAAGGGCTGCGGTTTTCAGGTTAACGTGCAGCACAAACCCAACTAATGCCCGCCCCTACTCCCCACCCAATTCTCTGGGATGATTGCTTCACCTCTTCCTCCCACTGCATGACTAGTATCAGGGAAGATCCCTGCCAGCCAAATGCGAACAGCTCAGTGTGAATGGGCCCCTCCCACTGCACAGCTAAAAGCGGGGATGATTTCTTTTCAGCCAGAGGCAAACAGCCCAGCAGGAATGGCCACCTCTGAATGTCCCCTTAACAGTGTCCCTGGAGGATTTCCACTCTATCCTCAGACATGTTAACAGACTTTTCCAGTAGCTGTACTGACCACGAATGCATCCAAGTCTTCAGGGCAAATTAATCATTAAACACGCTTGCTTTTAAACCATGTATAGTATTTTAAAAGGTACACTCACCAGAGGTGCCTTCTCCAGCTTCATGGTCCAGGAGCCCGCCTTGGAAGGGTTGGGAGGGTATTGGCTCCAGGGTGATAAACAGCTCCTGGCTGTTGGAGAATTTTCTCCGCTTGCCTGTTGTGCACTATCCTCCTCCTCTTCCTTGTCCCCAAAATCCTCATCCCTATTGTGTGAGACTCCCCCCTTGCAGGTGTCCACGGACAGGGGTGGGGTAGTGGTAGGGACAACCCCTACAATTACATGCAGCTCACCATAGAAGTGGCATATCTGGGGCTCTGACCTGGAGTGGCCGTTTGCCTCTTTGGTTTTTTGGTTGGCTTGCCTGAGCTCCTTAATTTTCACGTGGCACTGCTGCAAGTCCCTGTTCTAGCCTCTGTCCATCATGCCCTTGGATATTTTTTCAAATGTATTGGCATTTCATCTTTTGGAACGGAGTTCTGATAGCACGGATTCGTCTCCCCATACAGCGATCAGATCCAGTACCTCCCGTTTGGTCCATGCTGGAGCTCTTTTGTGATTCTGGGACCACACGGTCACCTGTGCTATGAGCTCTGCACAGTTACCTCTGCTGAGGAGTTTGCCGCACTGGCCAATTTCGAAATGAAATTCAAAAGTTCCCAGTGCTTTTCCTGTGTACCTGGCTAGTGCATCTGAGTTGAAAGTGCTGTCCAGAGCGGTCACAATGGAGCACTCTGGGATGGCTCAGAGGCTCTGTCAATACCATCAAATTGCATCCACACGACCCCAAATTCGACCCGGTGATGTCAATTTCAGCGCTAATCCCCTCACCAGGGAGGAGTACGGAAATAGATTTTAAGAGCCCTTTAAGTTGACAAAAATGGCTTTGTCGTGCAGACGGGTGCAGGGTTAAATAGATCTAATGCTGCTAAATTTGACCTAAACTCGTAGTGTAGACCAGAGCTAAGATTCATACTAAGGAGCCTCTCTCAGACTAAGAGAAATTTAATTAACAAAAAGAATAAGGGTACAAGGAACCTTTAAGATGGATCAAGGAAAGAAACATGTTTAAATAATTAAGACAGCCCATACATGAATCTCCAGAACAGAACTGGGGTTAAAATATTAACTACTTAATGACCTATCTTAAAACAATGGTGTAGAATCAGCTTAAAGAAATAATGTTAAAAGGGAAAGTAGCTAAAAATTATACATATAATAAAAAGCTCTTTCAACATGCAGCATTCGAGGTGTAAGTTATATGTCAAGACAGGATTCTAGATTGCAAAGCAGCCACTTAAAATTTTTGCAGATTTGATGAAACTGGCCCAAGGGTGGCTGCCAACTCTCAAATAGCTCTGCCGCCACTCAACCACTTCGCATGGGCAGAGGCAGCTGTTCTGCATTTGCCTCACACTGGCGGCACAAAAGGAACAAACACCTAGCTTGAAATCCCTCCAACATGGGGGATTTCCAGCAAATAGAGTTGGCATAGCCAGCTCCTACAACTCCCTCTCCCCCCACCCTTGACACAGTGACTTCTCAGGGAAAGCAATGGGAGTGGTCCCAGGGGATAGGCAGAGAATCATGGAGTCATAATTGGCTCATGGAGAGGGGAAGGGCTGTCAGAGTGATTTTAAAAATGTGGATTAGCATTATTCCACAGAAAGTTCCCATTTCTAAGAGTGTGCCAGAGACAAATGGCATTTCTAGTACACTCAGAGTGGCATCTAAGTACCCTGAGTAGTTAATCAGTACTGCTCTATTATTTTCATTAGCACTTTCAAGGCAAACAAAATTGACTGTTTGCCATGAAAAACAAGATCTCCAATGAAAAATGTGAAATTAAGGTTTTCACCTGAGTTTTTGTTTTGCATTTACTGCACTTGTGTACAAAAAGCCTTAGAAGATGTAAGTGTGACAGATGAAGCAGTCAAATTTACAGGTGAGGAAAGAGTTCTGGAGGTAGGTTGTGATGGCTGTTGACTGGAGCCAGGTAGTCTGCCATTGGGCTCTCATTATTGCATCCGATGAAGTGAGCTGTAGCTCACGAAAGCTTATGCTCAAATAAATTGGTTAGTCTCTAAGGTGTCACAAGTACTCCTTTTCTTTTTGCGAGATTTAGTAGTATATTTGACAGTAACTACTTGAGAATGAAAAATGTACTTTTTTTACATCTGTAGCCACTTGTAGGTCCCTTCATCCCATCTGTCCAATGCACTAAATACCTCCAGCAGAGGTGATGCTGCATCTAGCCACATAGCTTCATTTCATCAGACAGACAAGAATGAAGAGCAAGTGAAAGATGGGGAAAATATACAAAGAAACTAACTCCTGGAAAAATGTCTCCATTCAGAAACAGAAAAGAACCAGAGAGGAAACATCGCTAGCAGAATAACTAATCCAGGGAGCAGAGTGTCATAGGAACCTTAAGCAAACCTGGAGTTTAGTCCTAATCTGTAGATATCTTGTATTTAAGCTTTCAGTTCACTGATAAGGAATGGACTCCCACATGGTCAGCATTTGGCTATGCCTATTGAAAGGAAGGCACCCACTCCTATTGGGCCGTAACCAGGGCGGGATGAGTAGCGCAGCTGCTCAGGGTGCAAAGTTGCAGGGGCGGGAAAATGGGGCGGAAAAAGATGGGGGAAAAAATAGGGAGGGACGCAAATATGTTTGCTTGGCCCGGGTGCTAAAATACCCAGTTACGATGCTGCATTGGGTCATCTTGTTAGTCCTGATAAGGTATATGGAGGACAGAGCCACAGCAGTTTTCCACAAGCAGAAGTCTGTTTTACAACTTCCTGTTGCATTAAGTTCCAGCTGAAAGAAACTTTTGGGCTTACAAGTAGCAGTAATACTTGGAGGAAACTAGTTATGAATATGGAAACTTATTTAGTTGTATAAATCTGTGGTCACAACAACTAGCAATCCTACTGAACTGGGATTTCCAAATGATTCAGAAGATACAGACCATATTATGCCAATTTAATAAAAAAAATTTGGACATGATTTTCAGAGGTACTGGATGTTTATAGTTCCCACTGACTCAAAATGGGAGCTACTGGTCTATAGCACCTCAAAGATCAGTCCCTGTATCTTTTGAGAAAGTTGTCTAACATTTAATAGAGTGTTTCCTGTAGTAGTCATCAATGAAAGAGTATAAAACGTTTTTATAAAGGAAATTTGCCACAAGTAGAATGAATTAGAGACTTTTGAGCCATTGATTGAGTGAGCCTTTAGAAGATGGGGATGAAAATATGTGAATAAGGGAAGCCACATTAAACTGATACTCACACAATTTATTAACACAGCCAGGATCAGATTACTTTTTCCTCACATAGTCCTGATATCTGCCAGCTTCAGCCCATTCTCTGCACTGTGACAGTGTTTCCCTGATCTGTGCTACAGAAAGTGTCCGTTTTAATATCCATTGTATCTTGCAGAACCATATATTTAAATTCCTTGGATTCCGAGTAGTAACTCGGAAGCATCCTCAAAAGGCTATTGGATCTGTCACTTACAAGAAAAGGCCACACATGGCTAACCATATCAACAGAGCCAGAGCTGGATTTATCTCCAGAAGATACACCACCTCCCAATTCTGTAGCTAAGAGGTTTATGTTAATTAACGATTGATACATTGACATCTGCCAGTCCTGGAACAAAGAGCAATACACAGCTCTTCTGAAGCACCTTGTACCTAATTTTATCAAGACATTTTACAGGTAGAAGGCTTCCTGTGTGTCTATTTATCTACTTAAAGGTATCTGACACATACAGTATGTACTGTAATACTCATTTCCCTCAGGCACTCCCTACTAGACAGATCTGAGCTCTGGTCCTTATCCAATTGACCCAGCTTTTATTGTAGAGGCACCTAGCGTCACCATAAAATCCTATTCTGGCCAACGCTTACAGCGGCACTGATTGAGTCCAAAACTGCAACATTCAACACCTCAGCTGGCAAGAGCCACACTAGGACCTTCATTGAAGGTGGAGGGTATGATCGCAGAATGCTCCTCCTTCAAAAAGCCAG
This sequence comes from Lepidochelys olivacea, assembly GCF_965140295.1. Taxonomy (NCBI): domain Eukaryota; kingdom Metazoa; phylum Chordata; order Testudines; family Cheloniidae; genus Lepidochelys; species Lepidochelys olivacea. Next base: position 245,539,576 of record NC_140411.1, read on the forward strand.
AACACCACATATTCTTTCCTTCTCTGGTGGTAAAAGGTTTACCAAGCCACCATCACCACCCAACAAATGGGAACAAATATAGCTATCAATTTTATTTCAGAAATAACCAAGAGATTCTGTCATTGAGGATTTGCATGAACTTCTGAAGGACTCAACAGCAAAAATGAACCACAGGGTTTTTTTTTTTTTTTTTTTTTAAGTTCTCCTTTCCACAGTCTGAAGCACACAATGGTCCAACATAATCAGAAGCTAGTGAGAAGGGTAACACTAATTTGCCTCTGTCCAAACCAAGTGGATCATGAAAGCTCAGGATTTTTTTAACCAGTCTATTAAGGAAGTAGATAGAGTTTACATATTGATAGTGATGAAGAAGCCTAGCATTTTTGCTGCCAAAACCTGAGCTTCTTGAAGCCATCTGTGTGTATGAAAGCCCAGTTTCTCAAAAAGTCAGTGTCCATAGAAATGTTCAGAAATCGAAGACTTTGAGGCCATATGACCCAGGAAAATGGATGGCACAGATAAAACTTACCTTTATCAAAAAAGTCTGCAATGCCTACAATTTATTAGGATAACGTTTTTGTTTTTTTAAAGCAAAAAAAACATACAGTTTTCTTAGCCACGAATTGAAAGACAGAAGGAAGCAGCCAAGAAGCCACACCAAAATCATTTTCATTGACTGATCAATTGCAAGGCAGAGCATAGAACATTGCACCCTCCACAAAAGGCTGTTCTGGGGCACCAGAGAGACTGAACAAGGACATTTATAAGTAACTTCAATTAAGTTGAGGAGGGCACAGCAGAAGCATGTCTGGGATTCTGCCTTCTAATAGAGCTCTTAGTTGTGAGGGTGAAATGTCATCATTTAATCAACCTACAAAAAGGAACTCCCACCCAAATGATATGACAGAATCAGAAAGAATAATCAAATCCACTCTGGAAAGAAAACGGGAAAGGTAAGTCACAGCAGGCAGAACCTTCTTGGCAAACATGGAGGGATCAGCATCTGATGAAGTGAGCTGTAGCTCACAAAAGCTTATGTTCAAATAAATTTGTTAGTCTCTAAGGTGCCACAAGTACTCCTTTTCTTTTTGCGAATACAGACTAACACGGCTGTTACTCTGAAACCCATCTGAATACAAATGCTCTTTATGATAGGAACTCCCACCATTGGTGGTATTGGACTGCTGAGTCACACCAAGCATGGAGAGAGACTTTACCTTGACAGTATTTTCAGGCACTAAGTGAATTATGATTTAATCGAATGAGCATGTAAATTTTTTTGGAATCTCTCAGGCGAACATCTCTAAACTGTCATTAGCAGAAGGTACTATATTTGAGCCTGGCTTTTAAAATGGAACCCAGCTTCTTATCACCAGGAGCCAGATACTGATGCTATTAATTGCACAGTATTCCACAACAGATTCCATTTACTTCAAACTCACAGACGAAGGTTAGCAAGGTTAGCCATCTAGCCCTAAATTAAGCCCTTGAACTATTAGGTTAATACATCAGATTAATATTTATAGTATCTCGCATATTTTAATAAATGATAATATGTCCGATTAAGTTCCACTGTAAATGGATACTTAATTCTACTTAGTGATACTTGTATCAGAATTATAATGCTGCAATTTTTAGCTTAAAACAAATAAAATTTTAATTTTTTTCTGCTAAATGTAGTTTAGTTCAGATTTACAAGTGAGGGGCTAGGTGATGAATGCTGCTGCTAAATAAAGCGAAACTGTGTTAATTTAATTTTAGAATGTTAAGTAGACTCCATGAAGCGGTTACATAAAATATTATTGTCCATTTAGGGTGCAGGATAAAATTACCTGGGTGAAAGGCAAAAGGTTTTTAGACTGTCATCCATGATCAGTCTCATTTCTGGAGTGACTGCTCACAAACTAAAACAAGGAGTGTTGGGATTTTAAACAAACACATTTAAATATTAGCTCTCACAGCTAGAGGAGGCATACATAGATGCATATTAAATTGGCAAAGTTCCCTCATTCCACACCCTGTAGCCTGAGGAATTTTAACTGTGTAGTTGATTACAAATTCTGGAACATGACTACTGAAATAAAAATATATTCTAACTCCTTTAGAGAGACCTACTGGGAGCGTGCACAATACTGCACATCATGCTGACAACCTTTGTTAGCTGTCATTTCTCATTAAATTGGTTCAGCATGTCCTAATGATTGTGCTATCTCCCAGTAGAATGAACTTTAGAACCAAAGTCTACTGGACAATTGTATCACATTACATGAGAAGTTAAGTACACAGAATGCTGAACGGAGGGCGGAAGCAGGGAAGAGTAATGCTTGGAAAGGGAGCAACTATGCTGTTAATTGCTGGGTTTTAGAACTGAGCGGATGTAGCTGGAAAACAGTAGTGCATAGCTTCTTAACGTTATATTTAGGGACATGTCATTAACCATTCAATATTCAGGAATACTTATAGGGCACCTCTTCCATCAAATACTCTGGTTACTGTTAGACTATTGCTTTGCAGTTGTTTTAGATGGGGCTACGGCAGACGATAAAGAGTTCTAGAACTAAAATTAAAAATATACAATGAATTTATTCAACAGGATGCCTGTGTGTAGGTGGGGTTGTATATTCAGTGCAACACTTGCTCTCCAATTTTTAATAGAAATACGTAAACATCCTAGTTGAGTGAGTACAAGCGACTCTTTGATAGGGCATCTGACTCTCCACTCTGTCTGGAAAATTTTTAATTGTTAACCTCAAACATGCTATTTCCTGTAATCTAATGAAGCACATTTTTCAATGTAGATCTTAAAAAAAAAACAAAAAAAACCCAGCAACCCATATGAGCCTCTGTAGTAGGAATTAGTGGGAAAAGACACCACTCAAAAACATTGCTTTATACCTGCATATTAGGCAGAGTTGGAATCTGTGATAAAGTATCTATTGATATAGTAACTTCACATAAAAGAATTGTTTAGATTCTGTCACTAAGCAGACAAAATATACCTAATACATACATGAAAGGATTTCCACCAACTAGACTTCAGGGGAAATTAAGTTTCTCTTCTAAGAGAGAAGCATATCTGCCAAGAGAGCTTTAGGGAAAGAATAAAATTTAAATAGCCATTGATTCAAGTTAAGTTATAGACTAAAGGTGCAATATTTAATTTTGATCCTTAATTTGAGTTGATTCAAGGGAAGTTATAAGATGGAGAATATTTAAAAAAAAAAAAAAAAGGCACAGAGGGCATGGAGTTCTGATTTTTAAACCCCCTTTTTACCTGAGGTTCTGTTTGCAGTATCTGAGCTCTTGACATGGCGATCTGCTTCTAGCCACTGGTATAAGACTATATAACATAACAGAAACAAAAACAAAAAGCATGTATGAACAAACAAAAGATACACAAAACTCAAAAATGTGAAGTAGAAAAAAAATCTTTCCTTCCTAGCCCTTCTCTGAAAGTTTTTACAACATGTCTAACTGAAATGTTCTCTCTCCCAGCAGATGCTTTGTTACCCTTCCATAGAAAACTGTTTGAAAAATATTTAAAGGTAAGTAGCATGTCCCAGGTAAAAAAGATGCAACCCCAGAAATAAAAATCAAGATGAGAACACAGATCATCATGTGTTGGGCACTAGATAAATGAACTGCAGATCAAATCCACAAAACCAAAATATAAATTTGTCTTGTAATTCAGTGCTGTAATGCAATTCAACTGGCTCCAAAAAGTGAATTAAAACAGATTCGCACTACTGCCCTCCTTGTTGGTCAATTGTCTATGGCACCAGGAACTTAAGAGTCCATGAATAGGGCTGCCAGGTGTCCGGTTTTCGATCAGAAAGTCCGCTAAAAGGGGATCTGTGCAGCATTTAGTCAGCACCACTGACCGGACACCAAAAAAGTCTGGTTACCAGAGTAACCACAGTTGCTGCTAGAGGAGGAGGGATCCAGACAGCACGCAGCATTTGAGGAGCAGAGCAGGCAGCTGGGCTCACCTCCCATGAGAGCCCATCCCACCTTCTCAGTGTCCCAGGGCCCCGGCTCTCTCCAGACCCTTGCTCCAGGGACTGAGGTCCCCCAGCCCTGCCCGAAGTGGGCAGGCAGGCAGGCTTTGCATCAGCTCAGCCCAGCCCAGCTCTGCAGGCAGCAGCTGAGTTCTGGGGTGGGGCGGGGGGGGGGGGAGAAGTGAGCAACGGGGGGGAAGGGAGAGGAGTGGAGAGTGAGCAATGGGGGTGGCCTGTAGTGTTCAGTTTTGAAAAATGGGCAAGTTGGCAACCTTATTCATGAATGATCGCTTCTCCTAATTGTCTATCACTTGGAAAGACATTCCTCTGCAGATGACTGAGAGAAGTGCTTTTAATAAAGAGATCTAGAATGGAATTTTTGGTTTTTAGGAGAAAACTTCTTGTTCCTCGGGTTGACAGTGGGTTCTAATTCTCTCCATCAGTTACAGCATACTGGTTACACTTACAACCTGTAAAGCAATGGTTTTCTACTCCAGAAACCTTAAATTATTTCACTCCCAAGTTCTGAGACACCTTAAAAAAAACAAAAAACCCCAACACTTATTTGAATCTAATCATTAAATAGAATAGAGGACTTAAGAAAACCTGTTGCCTGGGGGATTCCTAGGGTCAGACAAAGGAAGAAAAATTAGTTAGGGAGACCACCAGATAGGAAAAGCGTACGATTCTTTTGCCCACAAGTTCTCCCTCTTTAGTGGCAGAAGAGTCCATGGGGGGGGGGAAGGGGGGGGTTCTTTGCCTCTTCTAAAAACTCAGTTATTCCGGGAAGAGCACAAGGAGGCTGTCCAAGTAGACACATAACCACAGTCAGCTCTCAGTTATGAAATTCCCAGTGCTCCAAGCTCTCTTAGTTAAATCCAGGATGTCTAATCACTGTACACTAATAAATAACCAGAGTGACTCTACAAGTATCTGCTTTGATTGGCTGCCACCATCAAAACTCCTAACTTAAACAGTTTTTAAAAAAATCATACCCTATGGACATAAGGGAGTTAGGCTCTCAACTACCAACAATTTTAAAACTATCTGCCTTATCTTCAGCAGGAAGAGATAGCAAGAAGAATGGAGATACACAGGATAACGGGGAAAATGGGGCAACCCAATGTGCTGTGGACACATGTATCTAAATCCTGGAGTGTATAACCAAAGTACAAAGATTTATGTAATCAGACGGTTAAGCAGCTACACAAGTTAATAATGTAGCTGAAGTTGATGTACTTAAATCAACTTACTGTGATGAACTGACTGCTGCCACTCCCCTATCGACTCTGCCTGCACCTCTCGTGGCGCTGGAGTACAAGAGTCGATAGGAGAGCGCTTGGGGGTCGATTTATCATGTCTAGACTAGACACGATAAATGGATCCCAGCTGGATCGATCACTGCCCACCGATCCGGTGGGCAGTGAAGATGTACCCTTACAGGCAGCATCTGGACACAAATCTTTAGTCTGTCCCATTAAAAGGCCAACAACAAAAAAGTGCTGCTCTTTTATCCTTTGAGGTACCCCTATGCTTAAGCTTGTGAGCATTCTGAATCCTTGAAGCCACAAAAAGAATAAGCATCTGTACTAGCTTGAAAAGCAGAGTTTGAGTGATAGATTTAAGTGAATTTTAACTTAAGCTTCATACACCATTATTGAATGCATTCTCCTGACATCTTTCAGCACACCATGCTATTTAAGTAGTTGCATATTGAGCTAAAAGGATTTAGCCTCCCATTCTTTACATACTTGATCAAGTCCCCAAAATAGATGCGGATTGCTGTCTTCAGCCCTGCTTCAGAAAAGCTTTCAAGTGCATGCTTTAGTCCAGGGGTTCTCAAATTGGGGATTGGGACCTCACAGGGGGTTGCAAGGTTATTACGGGGGGGAGAGGGGGTCGTGAGCGGTCAGCCTCCACCCCAAACCCTGCTTTGTCTCCAGCATTTAGAATGGTGTTAAATACATAAAAAAGTGCTTTTAATTTATGGTGGTGGTGGGTGGGGGGTTTGCACTCAGAGGCTTCCTATGTGAAAGGGGTCACCAGTACAAAAGTTTGAGAACCACTGCTTTAGTCCCACTGATTTTGCCAATGGGATTTAAATTGGTTCTTCAGTGTTTTCCTCAGTCCATGCTCATCTTTAGTCCATATTTACTCCGACCTCCCATCCATGTCTCACTAGCCTAAACATACATAAATACAGGATCAGATTCTGACACAATTACTTCTCATTGAATAGCACCTTTCTCCATGAGAAGTGCCACTGAAGTGGACTGGAAAACAGAAATATCAAAGAGCAGGAGTGAGGCGCATCAAAATCTGTCCCTTAGCTAATAGAGTAGCTGCTCAATGGCAGAAAGAGGTTTTTCCAACCCTTCTTTATACAGCATGAAATACACTTTCAGTATGGTGGATTGGTACAGCATTTAGTAGCTTCTTTACCATATTGTAAAGGATGTAGACATCTTGGGAAGAAAACAGCCAAAGTGCAGCATGTTAATGTAGAGACAACGTATTCCATTTCTCTTGCTAGTGCCTATTATTCTTTATATAGACAATCTGACCTCTGGTGGACATGGGGAAGAGAAGGAGGGAATGTACTTGAACCCTAGTCAAGTCAAGCCTCTTCAAGGTGTTTCAAATTGGACACCCTAAAACTGAATCACTGAAAATCACTAGTCACGTAAAGTCTTGGCCAGTACCTCTACATAAAAGAGCTTGATAAAAATCACAGCTGAAACAACGATATATGAATTCTGTTGCCAATATTAGAAAATGGACAGAAGCGCACCAAAATTAATTTGTGAGGAAAGTTCAGTAAGTTAGCAGGTTCCCAGGGTCTGCACAGCACTCTGTTGCCAATCAAAGCTGTGACAACAAAAAACAAAAAATAAAGCACCACAAAAAAGTCCCCAAAACCAAAATCCTAGAAGCTCAGTATTGCACAACACTATAAAGTAAGCTACCAATTATAATCAACCCAGAGATAGACTGTAATTAAAATCAAGGCATTAGTTTCTCACTGAATTTTAGCAGCTCCAACAGGATACCGCCTATTCTGCGATACGTAGGTTAAACAACATGCAAGGGATCTACTCAACTTGTAGCATTTCTGTTGCCTGATAGCAACAGAGGGACCTGCTGTCACTTTGATTGAACCAAATCAATTACAACTCTGTCCTCTACCTCACTATCTCCCTCCCTTCTTCATTCCCAACTCAAGTCAGAGAGTCAATATAAATATATTCATCCAGACCACATCACACGATCTATTGTCTACAGCCAAGCTCTAAGATACAAGCGCATTTGCTCCAACCCCTCAGACAAACACCTCCAAGATCTCTATTAAGCATTCTTACAACTACAATACCCACCTGCAAAGTGAAGAAAGACTGACAGAGCCAGAAGAGTACCCAGAAGTCACCTACTCCAGGACAGGCCCAACAAAGAAAGTAACAGAACCCCACTAGCCGTCACCTTCAGCACCCAACTCTCCAACGCATCATCAAGGATCTACAACCTATCTTGAAGGACTACCCATCACTCTCACAGATCTTGGGAGACAGGCCAGTCCTTGCTTACAGACAACCCCCCGACCTGAAGCAAATACTCAACAGCAACCACACACCACACAACAAAAACACTAACCCAGGAACCTATCCTTGCAACAAAGCCCTATGCCAACTGTGTCCACATACCTATTCAAGGGACACCATCATAGGACCTAATCACATCAGCCACACCATAAGAGGCTCGTTCACCGGCACATCTACCAATGTGATATATGCCATGTGCCAACAATGCCCCTCTGCCATGTACATTGGCCAAACCGGACAATCTCTATGCAAAAGAATAAATGGACACAAATCAGACATGAAGAATTAGAACGTTCAAAAAAAGTCGGAGAACACTTCAATCTCTCTGGTCACTCAATGTCAGACCTAAAAGTCACAATTCTCAAAAAAAACCCAAAAACCACAGACTCCAACGAGAGACTGCTGAATTGGAATTAATTTGCAAACTGGACGCCATTAAATTAAGCTTGAATAAAGATTGGGAGTGGATGGGTCATTATACAAAGTAAAAACTGTTTTCCCATGTTAATCCCCCTCCCCCTCCCCGTTACTCACACCTTCTTGTCAACTGTTTGAAATGGGCCATCCTGATTATCACTACAAAAGTTTTTTTTCTTCTCCTGCTAATAACAGCCCACCTTAATGGATTGGTCTTGTTACAGTTGGAATGGCAACACTCATTTTTTCATGTTCTCTGTGTATATATATCTTCCTACTGTATTTTCCACTGCATGCATCCGATGAAAGGGGGTTTAGGCCACAAAAGTTTATGCCCAAACAAATTTGTTAGTCTCTAAGGTGCCACAAGTACTTCTCTTTTTTTTTTTAAATATAAAGAATGATCAAATGAAATTCATAGGCAGCAGGTGTAAAAAAACAAACAAAAGGAAGTATTTCTTCACACAACGCACAGTCAACCTGTGGAACTCTTTGCCAGTGGATGTTGTGAACGCCAAGCTTATAAAAGGGTTTAAGAAAGAACTAGATAAGTTCATGGAGGATAGTCAATCAATGGCTATTAGCCAGGGATGGTGTCACTAGCATCTGTTTGCCAGAAGCTGGGAATGGGTGACAGGGGATGGATCACTTGATGACTACCTGTTCTGTTCATTCCCGCTGAAGCACTTGGCATTGGCCACTGTCGGAAGACAGGATACTGGGCTAGATAGACCTTTGGTCTGACCAAATATGGCCGTTCTTCTGCAAGTACTAGCACAAGAAATTTAAGTATTAGGTCTTCATATTAACATGCTATACTTGAACTTTTTATTTATTTATTTTTAAAAGCAATTTGAAGTTTTTAATTTGCTCTTCATAATGTGAGAAGATTCAGTTTTTTAAAATTATAATACGTCATTATATTTTCCCATTCCGGAACAATTGCATCGCATAAGAGAATTCTGAACAGTACTCCTTTGATGCTTGATGTTTCTACCTTACAACAAAAGATGAGTCATGCACTTGATTTGCTCACCGTAAAGTTGTATTGTTTGGGTTAAACATAATGAAATGTTCCAAGTTCATTTTTTGCAAGTGCCAACAAACTTAAGCTGCTAACTAAACATTTAAAAGTCAAGCTTCTGTAAGGACTTGTTCATGCTTTACTTAAGTGCTTTATCTCAAGATCTGTTTTTCTGATTTCTGAAGGCATCCATTTTTTAATTTTTTTTTTTAAAAGGGAAATAGGAGGAAATATTTTCCTACTGAATTCTCCAATCTGAAAATCCTGCTGAAGTCTTCTACAATGAAAGGGTTTTGTTTTGTATTTTATGCAAGTGGAAGGGAGAAGAAATATGTCTTCCTTGTAATACAAAAAAAGCCCTAAAGCAAAAAAATATAGTAGAAGAATGAACTTTTTATACAATGAGGAATAAAGCTGCCCAGCATTCAGAATGAAAACCTCTATTTGGTGGTATTTTTTTTAATTTGGATATTTTAAGGGCCTTGGTACTTATCCTGCAGATACTTGATATAGACTCAGACTTTAAGGCTAGAAAGGACCCTTAGCGATCATCTAGTCTGACATCCTGCATGTTGCAGACTACAGAACCCCACCCACCTACTCCTGTAATAGGCCCATCACCTCTGGCTGAGTTACTGAAGTAATCAAATATGATTTAAAGACTTTGAGCTACAGAGAGTCCATCATTTACACTAGTTTAAACCTGCAGTTGACTTGTGTCCCATGTTGCAGAGGAAGGCAAAAAAGACACAAGGGTATCTGCCAATCTGACTTGGAGGAAAATTCCTTCTTGACCCAAACTATGGCAGTCAGTTGGACCCTGCGCATTTTGGCAAGACCATCTGGGAAAGAATTCGATATGGTAACTCAGAGCCCTCCCCATCACCAGCCATCAGAGATATTTGCTACTAGTAGTCACATTCCATTGTGGGCAGTTTCACCACACCATCCGCTCCATAAATTTAACAAACTCAATCTTGAAGCCAGTTGGGTTTTTCATCTGCACTGCTCCCCTTGGAAGGCTGTTCCAGAACTTCACCCCTCTGATTGTTCATCTAATGTCAAGCCTAAATTTGTTGCTGGCCAGTTTACAGCCATGTGTTCTTGTATCAACTCTGGTGCTTAACATGAATAACTCCTCTCTCTCCCCTAATATTCATCCCTATGATGTACTAATGGAGAGCAATCATATCTCCCTCTCCGCCTTCCTTTGGTTAGGCTGAACAAGCCAAACTGAGTCTCCTCACATAAGGTAGGTTTTCATTCTTCTGATTATCCTAGTAGGCCTTCTCTGTACCTGCTCCAGTATGAATTCATCTTTCTTAAACACAGGAGACCAGAACTGCACACAGTATTCCAGATGACGTTTCAAATAACTCACCTGATGTATCCTAAGATTGCATTAGCCTTTTTTCATAGCTGCATTACCCTGGCAACTCAGTCATTCTGTGATCAACCAATACACCCAGGTCTTTCTTCTTCTCTGTCCCTTCCAACTGATAAATCCCCAGCGTATAGCAAAAATTCTTGTTGTTAGTACAAAGTTATGCACTATTAAATTTCATCCCATTTCTACTACCACTACAGTTTTCAAGGTCATTCAGATCTTCTAATAATATTCTGGTCCTCCTCCATATTAGTAATACCTCCCCAACTTTGTGTTATCCACAAATTGTATTAGCACACTCCCACTTTTTGTGGCAAGGTCATTAATAAAAATGTTAAAATAAAATAGGGATTGGTATTGGGACCTGAGTAACTCTTCTAGCAACCTCCCTCCAGCCTGAGAGCTCACCTTTCAGCATGACCTCTTATAGGCTCCCCTTTAATTCCTTTTTCACCTCTCAGTTCTTATATTAATCCCTATCTTCTCCAATTTAACTAATAATTTCCCATGTGCAACTGTATCACTATTACTGAAACCCAGGTAGATTTGATCCATTGCATTTTCTTTGTCTTAAAAATAAATAAATAAAATCAGTTATCTTAAAGATGAATATTTCACACAGAGTGCAAAGATGCCCGATACAGGTTTCCAGAAGTCCAGCAGTTTTTTCCCTTTCTTTGAAGCCCACCTCTGCTTCTCTTGGAAAACACAAAGAGTTGAGGTAAGTGTGGACTTGACGTTTTCTCTCACACAGTACTGTATCAGACTTGGAACGTTTCTGTTTAAGTTTTATTCTTTAACCGTTCTTTTCCTATTTTGGCTTGCATTCCTTCCCTCTTGTTGTTAATATTAATTGTGTTGAATACTTAGTCACCATTAACCTTTTTAGTGAAGACTGGAGCAGGAGAGATATTAGCACCCCAGTTCTTCTTGCTGTCGTCAGTCATTAGCTCTCTTTCTGCCCTAAGTAATGGGACTATACTTTTTTGGTCATTCTTTTGCTCCAAATGTGTTAAAAGGCAATAAGAAGGCTCTTTAATGTCCTTCGTTAGGTATAACTCATTTTGTGCCTTAGCCTTTCTGATTTTGGCCCTGCATGCTTGTGCCATTCTTTTGTACGCCTCCTAAGCAATTAGTTCATTTCCACTTCTTGTGGGATACCTTACATGCACACGTAACACACACATCCCTCCCAAAAAGATGGGCACTGTAATAGAACATTTCAACGAGTCAAGAAATTACCCTTACCAGTTAATCAAGGTTCTTCAGTCTTCTGAAAGAACAGAGAAGACATTAAGCAAAGTAAGGATGCTTCTACAATATGGACATCATAAATTACCAGCCAGTTGATAACACTCTGTAGAGTTAATTTGTGCAGGGAAACAGTATTTTATTAACATGTTTTCTTGGTACTGTATTATTCATTATTCTGCAATATTCAAAGAAACCAAAAGGTCCCTCCGACGTATATCAGCTCTTCTCAACACAAAAAGGGAAAATGGTATATACACCTGTGTACACTTCTAAATTGTAAAAAGAGGAAATGAATGTACTCTGTATATAGATATTTTCAGAGGGATTTCCCCTTTTGTTTTTTAAAGGCACATCAAAGGGAAGTCTCAGACCATAAATATTTGTCAGCCACAGCAACTGTAACAGACACACAGCTGTGAGATTGAGATCTGCAACTCTTCTGTTGTATTTAAGACAAACAAGTAGTAACTGGCTAGCTGACAAAAGGACATTGAGAACACGTCCATCCCTTCATTATTTGGCTGCTAGCAGCTTTGGTAAAAAGACTGGAAGGGGACACATTAAACATCAGCTTACCATCTGTTGTTACAAAGTAAGATATCAAGGGCTCCACAGGTATATGGAAAAACATCATGAGATCAGGTTATTGCCAGATGCCTTTGCAAATTTGTGCTAGTGCATACCGGGAGTAGAATTCCCACTTCAAAAAAAAAAAAAAAAAAAATCAAAAAAGGATACATGCATTCCTACTATAGTGAAGAAATCTGAGCACTTACATAAAAGAAGGCTTGTAGCTACAAAATTCAAGAGACCTGATGGAATTTAGAGTTCTACTAAAACTCTATAGCTAAACTATCACTTGTGAACCAAAACCAGTCAAGCTTCGGAGTAAAATATTTTTTAAAAAAATATTTGAATGAGGTTGCTTGTTAAGAGCTACAAGGAGTGCTCCCTTTTAGGCTTTAAATTCACAGTCCTCACACCAGTTAAAAATAAAACTGTTATGGTTACATATATATATTACATATTCTGTACATTTTAACCCTCAAAATGCTGAATTTTCCATTCATCACTATGTTTTGTAGATGAACGTGAGTTGCTTAATTTCAGTAATCAGACTTACTACATTAAATGTGCCATTCAACTCTCTGGCATTGCATTGGTGCCTGGTAACCACATGATAAGGAGACTAGGAAACATTCTCTTGCAGCTTTGCCTTTCATAAGGTCATGGTATGTCCACACACAAGAACCTCTATCCCAAGTTCAGTGGTGCTTCCAACCCAGGGTAGCTGGCATAGCTAGGAGTGCTGATGCTACTTTCCCTCGGTCTGATCTCACTGAGAAATTAGCAGGTTGACATAGAATAAGTCTTTCAAGTGCTGACAGTCCTCCAATGCCCCCCCACAATTCCCTCCATGTGACCAGAATGGACAAGTGCACTCACCGAGAGCCTGTGAGCCAGCTGGGCTCTCGGCAGGGAGCTGCTAGCGGAACTGAGAGACCGGGTTTTCAGCTCCCTACACTGCCCATTAGGTCAGTGGAAGCAGTCCTGGTGAGCACACACACCACCTACCCAAGGAGGTTAGTGAGGACATGCACCTTGACCTAATAAAGGTCAACTTACCTTTCTTGTGTAAACATCGCCGTAGCTTCTTAGGGTATTTTACAATCATGTAGTCTAGCCCGTTCCACACAGTCTTGAGCTCTAGGGCATGAACAGGTCTTCCTTTTCTTTCCTTAGAAGAGGACCTAGTCCCTGCATCATCCTAAATGAACCCCCCTCCCTTCACTTCAAGACTGGCATGGGTGTTTACAGTGCACAAGGATCCTTTTTAAATAGGCAACTCTCCACTAATCACCAAAGAGTCTTGCTTGGGGAGAGGAATGAAAAAGGGCTTGCCTAATGCTTGATAGCTGGACTCTAGAAAGCACTGTAAACAGATGGAGATGCAGGGTGGAAGGGAGCCCAGGACATAACCTCATGGCAGGGTATCAGGAGTCAGCAGGTAAAAACCTCAGTCTGTACTGCATTGCTAGGATTGGAATGACACACAGTGACTAAACTCGGCCACTTTCACCAGGGATAAAGGGAGTCTGTTCTCTGCTCTGTTGAAACAGATTCTGTGCAACAAGTTCCAGGTGGGAGACCAAAGCCTAGGTCACCACTAGGCCAGAAAAAGAATGAAATCATGCCAGTGCCCATTTAACTGTGACCTGCACTTCCCACAAGGGCCTTCCTCAAACTTGTTAATTGCTCAATTAAGGTACAAGGTCATGCCTGCCTTATGTAAGCCATCAGCTGTTGCCATCAGTTTCAGGATAATTTGGGGAGCTACTGGGCAGAATGAATGTGCATAATATTGCAGGTGACTATGCACAACACCACGAATCAAAAAAAGTGCATCTAATGCCTGGTATACATTTAAAAGTTAGCTACCATAACTATGTTGTTATATCAACCCCACCTCACCCCACCCTGCCCTAGGGTAGAGGCAGCTTGGTCAATGGAAAAATTCTTCCAATTCTGTGTAGCTACAGCCACTCAGGAAGGTGGATTAGCTACATCAGAGAAATCCATTCTGTCACTGCAGAAAGTTGATACTACAATGCTAGAGGAGCATAGCTACAGTGCTATAGGCATGCCACTGTAGAGCCCAGTAGACGTGGCCTAAGCCTGTCATCACATTACGCACGTCACTCCTGAAGGTCCCAATTTGGGTTGTAACTAGCCCCAACCCTCGTTTTCTCAAGCACTACTCTCTCACAAGTACCCAGTACCATGAGGGCCAAGGAAAGTATGCAGTTGTTTTCTCTAGTAGAGAGGGCTTTGCCAGCACAAGAGGCCATTGGAAAAAAGTCTATATTCTGTACTGGATCTACCATTTTCACTTTTCAGCTCAGACCTTGTAAAGAACTTGGTCCAAGTAGGGAGAAAGTAAGTCTTAGTGTCCTGTGCTCTCCATTTGCAATAGGAATCAGGAGTCCAGAATGAGCGGAGTCTGTAGGTTTCTGCATAGTGGAGACGGATTCACTAGAGCTAACTTTTGACTGAGAGGCCTTGAGAAACAGGTTGTTGAGGTGGTCTCTTTTCACTTTGGACTGAACTGGACCCAGCAGCCACAACTGAAGAAAGTTACTCTTTGTCTATGCGCCTTTTTTCCTTTGACAATTTGGTTACCCATTGTTCTGCCTAGATGGGACCTGAACTCTTGTGAATCTGGCCCTTATTGAGCAACCCTCCCCACCAGCCAAAGTCAGGAAGGAGCCCAAGTATGTTTTAGTAACTGCAACTGGTAAAGCAAGATCCAAGCAGTTCAGGAAAGGTTCTGTGATCTCTGACTCAAAGCTGATCGGTATTTCTGCCCAGTACAAGATTAGGATGAGCATTACAAGTAACATCCCTTGGCCAGACACCAGGAACTGAATTCACTCCCCAAGAAGAAAAAAAACCCAGTGCTCCAAGTTTTGAAACAATAGCTCTATTTTATAGGTCTTGCAGCATTTCTCACTCCCTTCCACAGATCATGCTAGATTCCTCAGTGCATTAGCCACTGTGCAGCCACATTTCTGTAGCAGGCGAGGAATCCCTAACAATGAGTCATGAGTGAAATACTTCAGAGATTTTTTTACACAGCTGTAGTCTAGGCAGTGTTCCTACTAATACTGTCTGAAAAGCCTTGTTGCTATTGCCTCCCTGCAGGGAAGCTTTCTGCAGCTATCCTGACATTGGATTAATGCTGATTAGTCCTGACACAATTCTGGTGTAGGCTCCCTGCCAGGCCAAAGAATGAACAAAATTGGTTTGCACACAGGCCAGACGACAGCTGCAGTCACTCCAGCTCAAAATCTGTCGAATGAAAACCATTTTCTTGTTTACCAAGATGAGGCTAAATTAGCTCAGCATGAGACAGAAGGATAAAACAATTGCTGAAAACCAGCTATCCTAGCTTAGTTTAAAAGTGTGATATAAGACATGGTTGAGGAAGAGATCATTTTTGGCTTGAAATAAACCCTAGAGTAAGCAGTACAAAATGCATGTTCAAAAGCTTTGTTTCAAATGCACCCTCAAGCTGGAACAATTTTATTTCCTTAATTATTTAAAGAGGACTTGCAAGTGTAAGTAACAAAAACTTATCAGTTGGAATGCCCTCAATTATCAAAGCAAGAGTGACTTCCACCATAGGATTTACGTCAAGCATGCATTATTTCCTCTTCCCTTTATAGGCCCAGTTGTTTAGTTCCACCATGCACCACAGGCTCCCATAACGCCATAAGCACACTAGTCTTGTGGGAGTAGCGGGGGAATCACTATAAATATTGTGGGAAGTTACAAGTTGGCTCCAGTCTAAGAAAGCATCTATCAAAGCATTTTATACTGGCACCCCTCACCCGGAGCATCTTCCGCACAAGAATAGAGGCACGTCCAGTCTGTATTTTATCTAAAGATACACCTGAATATTAAAACACAAAACTTTATACCTAACTATGAAACTACATATTAATGAAGACAGACTTCACAATGTTTTACCCTGCCCCAGGGCTGACTAGAGTCTACACCAAGACAGTGGAACACAGAATGTTAGTAGCATTAGCAAGTGCTGGGACAGCTCACAGAAAGAACTGGACAATCACAACTGGGGCAAAAAAATGCAAGGAAAGGTTGATTTAAAAGGATATATGATGATTGCTTTCTCTTGCCCTGAGATTTTGAAGAATTCAAGATATTTACTAAAAACATTTTAAAGATGAGGGAGGGAGGATAAGAAAGAATGAGTCTTGCATAACTGAAGGGATCTGCAGAACAAAAATAAGTCTCATGCCAAAATTTAAGACCCAGGACACCTTGGGAAATGATAGTGGTGCAGCAGTGCCACTGTAGTTAAGGTTGCATCACGACTTCTGTTTAAACAAACAATTCTAAGTCCTCTAAATTCAACATGCTTAGTCGGATTCCTTTGACATTTGGTATGCCAAGGTCAGATGAAGACTACTGTTAGAGACTCAAATTTGGGGTCATTCCATCTACAGGTTACAGAAATATAAGCCCTGAATAGAAGAGCCATTTTTAAAAGTTTCCATGAGAGGGGTTTGTTGTTTGTTTTGTTTCATTTATATATACACGTAGATCTAGGTATTAACTACTGATGTAATGAAGGTCAAAAATGGTCTCATTCTGTCAAGTTGTACACAAGGAACTGCATGGCACCCACTACATCTTCGGGGGACCCAAACGGAGAATGATATTTAAGAACGTGTTCACTTCACTCGCACAGTGCATAGTCTGGAAGGATTACAGTGCATATGCATGAATAAAGAAAAAAACACAAGGGTTTATGTGCAGCCATTCTACTTGCATGGGTAGTTCAAGGAAACAACCACTACTACACCGGTGAACATCCCACCAGGGCCATTTCTAGGCTGAAGCTTTGTACCCCTGTGCAACAAAGATTTAATAATTCACACGGCTTGCTACAAGTTGTCTCGATTATAATGTGTGTTTCTATTTTATTGGGAGGTTCACTGTGAACACAACAGTCAAAAAAAATTGGTGCATCAGTGTGGAGGAGACCAAGGAGTGGGAGCTGAGTGGGGGACGATGACAGCGAGAGGGATTGCTAGAAGAGGGAAATAAAGGCTGGTAGTAGGCAAGCCTTGGCTTGGTTGCTTGAGAAAATCTGTTCTTTACTAGCCCGTAGGTGTGGGGTACAACATAACATGGGGATTGCTGACAACAGGCTGGTTTGGGTCAAGAGAGGTGGCCTATGTTGGTGTCATGTTTTGCCCACTCTGCAGCATTTAACTGGTGACGTAAGAGGTTATGATCTACCAGACATTGTGGTGATTCACTTGGGAAGAAATTATCTGGGCCTTATTCCTGCTGTGCACCTCATACAATGTCAGAGATTTGCTTCTAGGAGCTACAATAGTTTTCTCTGATTTGGCTGAGCATCAGACCAATTGCTACAGCAACAGTATGAAAGTTACTGAGTGTTGGGGGAGGGGGGAAATCTGAGGTTTCATGTCTGACACCTCCCCCCCGCATTTCTTGTAGAGAAACACAAAACGGTCAGTCGTTCAGAACAGAAATGCTTTGTGATTTCTCTTGCTAGCCCTGCCACAAATTCCACCCTCCAGCCATTCTGAAACACAGGCAGGAACACAATTCCACTGTAACATAAATGGACACAAATCAGATGTCAAGAATTATAACATTCATAAACCAGTCAGAGAACACTTCAATCTCTGGTCACTCGATTACAGACCTAAAAGTCGCAATATTACAACAAAAAGACTTCAAAACCAGACTTCAATGAGAGACTGCTGAATTGGAATTAATTTGCAAACTGGATACAATTAACTTAGGCTTGAATAGAGACTGGGAGTGGATGGGTCATTACACAAAGTAAAACTATTTCCCCATGTTATCTCCCCCCCCCGCCCCCGTTCCTCAGAGGTTCTTGTCAACTGCTGGAAATGGCCCACCTTGATTAGCACTACAAAAGGTTCTCCCCCCCTCCCCCGCACTGATATTAGCTCATCTTAAGTGATCACTTTCCTTACAGTGTGTATGATAACATCCATTGTTTCGTGTTCTTTGTGTATATAAATCTCCCCACTGTATTTTCCACTGAATGCATCCGATGAAGTGAGCTGTAGCTCATGAAAGCTTATGCTCAAATAAATTTGTTCGTCTCTAAGGTGCCACAAGTACTCCTTTTCTTTTTGCGAATACAGACTAACACGGCTGCTACTCTGAAAGCTGTAACATAATTGTCCTTCACTCCAGGTGTTGCATATGAGTCAGGTTATAGGAGGCAGGGGAAGCAACAGGAAGAGAAATGTTTGTATACCAGAAAATAAAGACTTCAGGGAGATGCATTTACTCCTTGCAGTGAGTGGGGCCTGGGTACAATAGTGGAGAGGATCCAGGTTGGAGGGAGGGGAATGCAGTGAATGGATCAAGGAATGGCTGGGAAGATCTGCTGCAGCACCGGTTGGTGGGGCCCAGCTAATGTGGCGGGGAAGAAAGGGGTGGCTGTCTTGACAAGCAGATTGCAGGTCATGGTATGTACAACTGCCTAAATGACTATTAACTCCCAGCAACATATCTTTTCCTATTAAAAAAATCCTAAGAAATTCAAATGATAAAAAACTACATTAATGCAGAGAGTTAAGGTGGGATGTCATCCCCTTGCATAACATTGAGTTGAGCAAACCAAACTTCTGAAAGACTGGAAATGCAGTTAAAGGTTGCCCATGCAACTTTACACTGCCCTCTTTCAACAATGTCTTGTTAACACACATACCCAACCCCACAGCTGCTGAAACATACAAGCTCTTCACCTCCTTTTACAACCCACAGCATTCCATTTAACATATTAAAGGACAAAAGCGGGAGGCTGCCCACACCACCTTCCTTCTGTTTTCCTAGAGCTGGCAGTAGCCAATGGGAATTATTTGGATCAACTCCAGGGGCAGCTAGTGTGTCTGGCATACTTTGGAGTTCCTCTATTCCAAGGCTGAAGTGTCAATAAGCATGTCTTATTTAAAACTCTTCTGGGAATAAGAGAAGGGAGTTCTGAGGCTTATCTTTCACTTTTTGTTATGTCTGTAAATACAATAAGACATCTGTAGCTGCTGCCATTGCAGCCTTGAGAAGTGCCTCCTCCACAACTAGAGAACACCTGACACTGATGAGGGAGAGAAAGACATGAGCTAGGGAGACATTCACTGAGATCCTGAAAGCTACTGCTGCATCAGACCACGAAGAAGAGGGTCTGGAGGGTGAATATGGCAGATGGGCTGGAGAAGGAAAGAGCAGATAGGAGAAAGGTCCAGGAGCCCCAATAGGAAAAGGGCAGGGAAGTGCGCAAGGACATAATGGGGCTTCTCAGGAAGCACACATGCATGCTTACAGGTCCAGCAGTCACAGGCTCACCTCCCTTTGCAGAGCTCAATTTCCCTTCACCCTGCCTCCCCCCACATTCCATATGGCATCCTGGGGCCACATCCCTACCCCTACTGTGACATTTCTGAGTGCAATCCAGATGAGCAAGGGGCTGTGTCACCCTTGCCCTGCAATCGGGGGTGCCTCACAATGCTTTGCTGCTGTAGCTTCCAATCTGGGTCTGTCACAAAAAGCATGCAGGTCACAGCCTGAGTGTTGTGTATAGCTGCAGCCCTAGTCCAGCAGCTCTGACCCCAGCAGCCTGCCAGCAACACCGGCTTCCACCAGCGTTGGTTACTACTTGCCGGGTGACCCAAAAAATGCACTCCTAGTCCTGTATTTCCCCGCAAAATGTGTTCTGCACTGTCTAGTCCTTTTCTGGACAGTTAAGCTATGTTAGGCCTATTGCCTCTCTAAATAGATTGAGAGCCAACAGTTTGCTACTTTAAAAGGAGTTACCCACATAATTCAGTTTACACACAAAACACTGGATTAGTTTTGATTAGAGAATAAAACAAGCTTATTTAACTACAAGGAGATAGATTTTAAGGAAGAACACGTATAAGGCATTAAAGTCAGAAATGGTTACAAGAGAAACAAAGAAAATGGTTCCTAGTGCTAAAACTTCATCTTGAACCAAGTCTAGTTTAAGCCCCTTACCACATGTTCCCAGTAACACTGCTGATCAAATTCCCCAAAGTCCAAAAACCATTTCTTTGGCCCTTCCTTGCCAAAAAAGGGCCACTTGATAGGTGATAGACCAGGTGTCATCAAAGTTGATGGGCAGAGGTATCAGCTTGTCTTTGAGAAACTGGTTTACCCAGAACTGACTGCTGAACACATTTCAAACTTAATTTCAGCTCATGTTTATAACTTTACATATAATGTTACTACACACATCATGATATTATTGACCAGTGCGTTACTAGTTTTCAGATGATCCCTCGCAAGGCATATTTTGTACAAAGATTATTGCAATAGTATGTAGGATGTGAATACAGGGGTGTGTTCTTTCATAGTTACCACTCCATACCACATCACCAACTGTGGAACTCACAGGTCAGGGTTATATTTAGCTGAAATGGACATGAACGTTCTCTAGCATTTTAAGATTAAAATTCTGTTCCATTAATTTTATAAGTTTGCACAGTTTGGGCTTTTAATTGTACAATAATGCTCTGTACCTTTTTGGTACGCAATTTTTTTTTTTAAAATAAACTCATTACAACATATACTGCAGAATGCCCAGTGCTACTCAAAGTATGCATTGCTTCTAATACAACAGGATCACAGAAAACAATGTAATAATCATAACTGTACAGTAAGCACAGCATAGTTCATAGATTTAATAAAAGATCATGTGATATTCATAAATGTACACTAAATATTGTACAATTCCTAACAACCTCCAAAACTTTAGGGCCAGATAGAGCACAGTCCACCATATGTTATTGTGGCTGTCCATTAAAGATGTCTTCTCAAGGCCTCCCTCAACCCCATAGCTCCGTGTTGAGCTCTTTGAATGGCCCGTGTCTGGCTGTTCAAAGTCAGCAAACAGCTGTTCCACCTCCCCCTTCCCTTTGGCAGCAACTTTTCCCTCTCTGAATCACACATTATCCATGACACAACAGGCAGCTATAACCATTTGGATACATTTCTCACTGAGATCTAATCTAGCAAGTAAACACCACTAACATCCCTTCAATCTGCCGAAAGCACATTCAGCTGTCTTTCTGCATTTGCTAAACGTTTCCTAAAAAGAAAAGGAGTACTTGTGGCACCTTAGAGACTAACCAATTTATTTGAGCATGAGCTTTCGTGAGCTACAGCTCACTTCATCGGATGCATACCATGGAAACTGCAGCAGACTTTATATACACAGAGAGAATATGAAACAATACCTCCTCCCACCCCACTGTCCTGCTGGTAATAGCTTTCCTGTCTTTCTATTGGCATTTCAACATCACCAGTGGTAATCTGCCACTCGGGGCGGGAGGAGGAGTCCCTGCTTGCAGCTTCCTGAACAGTCGTGTGTTCTTAAAGATGAGAGACTCATGCACCTTCCCTGATGAGCACACACTGACCTTTGTGACGCATCCCTGGTGATCTACCAACACTTGCATTAACCATAGAAAAGTAGCCCTTTCTGTTGACTTACTCTGTGACAAGGTGGGCTGGTGCCAAAAAAAGGGGATATGCGAGCAGTTTATCACCCCACCACACTTTGGGAATGACATCACTGAAGATCCATCCATTATTTCTTACACATTGCAGAGTGTCACATTCTTGTCGAACAGAAAACAATCAACGGCCCTATAAACTTTCATGGCAGCGGCCCTCAATGTGTTTTTTGCAACTCCAAAATCATCTCCCACTGACCTGTAGCAAAACAGCATTGCAAGCTTCTATAGTGCGATCACGTCTCGCTTCTACATTGTCAATGCACCTTTCATTCTGATGTCTACATGCTGGAGGGCTGGCGTGAGCTAAGCATACAGATCAAGGAATGTGGCCTTTCACATCCAAAAATTCTGCAACCACGACTTGTTGTCCCAAACCTGCATTGTGATGCGATCTCAGTCATTGCTCATTTCTCAGGCCCCAAAGCAGCACTTGACCATGTGCAACTACGCTGTGAATGCCACCAACAAACTTTTTGTTGTTTTTTTGCTATGTCCGGTAGCAATCTGCCCTCAAAGAAATGGTCATGTTCCCCCATTGTGTCGTACTTCCTGTGGCTCTGCAAATACCAGAGGATCATTCATCCTGTATTTTCAACGTTCATGACAACAATGCAGAGCTGTATTGGCTCCATGCTTCTGTCAGAGATGGCAGACAGCAACAAGTGCCATATGGGTTTATGGGATTTTTTTAAAAAAGGCATGGAAGTTATGGGATAGGAATGGCATTATTGGCTAAAGAAATTTCCATGATGGGAATTTGATCCCTTGCTCCCAGCCCCACTGCAAAACTTGTGTGCACCCCACAACACATTGCAAAAATACGCCAAATTGTATGGCACCAATGGGTGGGTGGTGGATTTACACACTTGGATTCCTATCCATAATGCACCACGCTTTGCATCAACACAAGCACTCCTCGTGATTACGTGCAGCACACACGACATACTTACGCCAGCATAACGCCGCCATAGTAAGTTCCGCAGACGAAAGTTTGTCGTGTAGACATGGCCTCATCATGTGACCTTGGGGAAGTCACTCAATCTACCCTGTGCCTCAGATCTCCATCAGAGGGATGTTGAGAGACAAAAGCCACTAATGAAGGTGAGACTCAGATATGTGACAGGGGACATTTGCCTAAACAGATACAGACTGTTGAAACAAACATGGTAAAATATTTAGTTTTTTAAAAATACACTTTGCTCTGAAAAGGGTTATAGTTGCATGAAATATTACCTTTGAGATAGTTATTTGAATTATGAAATGATGCAGAGATCTTTTGATTTTAAGATATTACAATCATACTCTTCAAGCACTACTGCATTCAAATTTAGTCTTTACAGTATGCATCCACATGTGCAGACCCAAATTGCATGAGCCAGGTTAGCTTTACAAA
This sequence comes from Lepidochelys olivacea, assembly GCF_965140295.1. Taxonomy (NCBI): domain Eukaryota; kingdom Metazoa; phylum Chordata; order Testudines; family Cheloniidae; genus Lepidochelys; species Lepidochelys olivacea. The sequence goes on from NC_140411.1 coordinate 245,562,778, forward strand.
AATGATTGAGGTTACCCAGTCTACTGCAGTATATATTAACGGGAGGATTGTTACATTTCTCTTTAGCCCTTCAAAAAGCATAAGTGCTCTACAACTTAAAATCCGTGACCCCAATAATGAAACTTTCTCCCCCACCACACCAATTACAATGTCACCGATATATAAGAATTTCAAAGCAGTGTGTGTTCCATAGCACAATCCATCCTAACTTGGTGTCCTCTTCAGAGGAACTGATTGAAGAATTTTGGCCACTTGGACTTTAGTTTGCCCAAGTCATATGCTGGGATGACACAAACAGCAGTTTATAGTTCAATTAATAAGTCAGGATTATGCAGCTGGATGAGACAGCCAGACCATATGACCTTTTAATCATCTTAAATTAATGTCTGTAGCATGTTTGAATGGATGCAACACTGGAGTATTTTAGTTCCAATGCATCATGTTGAAAGCAGCTCAGAAGACCATGGATGCTCAAAGCACTGAGCCCTTTCATCACAAACACCCCTGTAGCCCTTTTGGCCACCAACTGTTCCTTTGTTCACCAACAACCTCACCTCTTCTCCCACCACCCCATAGCACCAAGCTTGTTTCTTTCAGCTGAGCACTTGCTTCGTCTGAGTCTGTTTTTCCTCCTATTCGCCTTCTTTGGCTCTCTGTAGCCATCTCATTTCCTCACTTTTCCAGCTCCCAGATTTTTTCCCTCAGCACTCTTGAAAACAATTTGGGAAAGAAGAGTTAACTTGCATAGCACATTGGCTAATTTTTATATCAGACTGCAGAGAGGAGGTAGAAAATTGTTCCGTGTTTGTTGAATTAATCAATTATGAGCTTTGTTATTCTTTATCTCATTGACCCAACTGCTCCAAGTGACTCTCAAAACGGAAGGGAGGAAAGGGAATATGATGCTGGCAGATCAGGTGCCAGCTCATGCTAACGCCCCAAGCCTCACTGAATACTGGCAAGGGCATAGCTAGAAATCAGTCTGGCTTACCAGTGGGTTAGTATAGTTAAAATAGATATTCGTGTTCTAAGACTGTTTAGACTTAATGGAATGCTTGTAGGATGCTGCAGGTATTAATCCTACTTCTAGTATCTGAATCCCATGCTATAAAGGTAACATTTAAGTGTTTGCTCTACAATGGTAAAATGTTTGTTCAAAAACTCACCTCACCAAACAGGAAAAAACTTAACCTAATGCAAAGTGCTGGATTCCTACAGAAGGTGTTATCTCCTGCCTCTCCAAAACACAAACACTATTGAATCCAAACGGGCCATTGTGGAAGAGAGACTCTGTCAGTTGCTCCCTTCCACCCTACCCATGAAGAAGTTATATGCAGAAACGCTCAGCCCATCAGCTTGGGCTCTAGGGAGCTGGTGATCCAGATTCCTTCTAATCAGGGATTTGTGTCTTTTTATGCTGTTTAGACTCTAAGGGGCAAAGATTCCTAAACAAAAGCAAGAGACCCCCAAGCTGTTTGGCTTGGGTTAGCCACAAAGGACAAAAGCTTACTTGTTATAGAAGTTTCTATTACTTTTTGAACTTGAGCATACACACAAATGAAATGTAATCCTATCTGTTTTAACCTTGTAAGTAACTCCCTTATTTCTTTCTCCTTGTTAATAAATCTTTAGTTTGTAGTCAATCCTGTAACAAAACTAACTGTTTCTTTGGAGCGAGCTCTAAAGGGCAAATTGACTTGGGGTAAGTGACTGGTCCTTTGGAGGTGGGAGTAACCAGAATATTTTGTGATCTTTACCATAAAGTGACCATCTATCACAGAATCCATCTTGCCTGGGTGGCAAGATAGATCAGAATGTCCAAGGAGACCATCCGACTCCATGTTATAGCTGTATGGTGCCTGAAAAGTTTACACTTGTTATTTGGTTGGTGAAATCTAAGCACATAACTCACAACCAGTTGGGGGGGGGGGGAGGCTCGTCTCCGGCTTCTTAACCATCTGCCCTGAGGCTGGTATTCTTGCTCATCACTCACTCCACAGTGTGTGACATGGGAGTGAGGAAGAGTTCAGTCTATGGAGACCTTCACCTACAGGGTGATCAAATTAGAGGCAAAATGAGCCACACTGACAATAAGTCACAAACCAAATGTGCTGCATCTGATTTTTCTATCTATTCACAGCTTTATCAGCAATAAGGCGGCCCCAGTGTGGAGTGGAGAACACAAAAATGACTGATATTTATTTGCAGATGTATCGGACCTAGTTAAAAATAGTTCATCATATTTTTATTCTTTTTCCTCTCTAATATTTTAAATTCACCAGTTTCACATGAGCTCAGGTCATTTATGAAACCGCAAATAAAAAAAATCCTCAACCCACTTAGTTTAAAACTTTAGTTTTAGTTGCTTAAGGTAAAACCCCAAAATGTAACCTCTTTCCCAATAAACCTTTATTCTTGTACAACGTGCACAGACAGCTCACTATAGTAGCATATTCTCTTCTCCAGTAGTAATCCTGCAGTTTTCCTGGGGTCAGAGAGAGAATGCATACTTCGATAGCTAGGCAAATAATATAGTCATTTGTATATTTGCAGGCAAAGGGTTTTTGAGACTCTTCTTCCTCCTCCTATCGCTCTCATTTCATTGGAAGAAATTATGCAGAGCTGAAACTCAGCCAGTGACAAGAAATATGGATACCTCCCAATCAGTTACAGCAGAACCTGACTGCCTGGAAGCAGCAGAGAAGAGAGGCTTTATTGAAGAACTTATCCATTAAATTGATTAGATTGGAGGAGTTCTTCTTTGAGCATATGTAAAAAACTGCAAACCCAGAAAAAAAGCCATGCACCACATGAGCTACTTTCCCTGCCTCAGACTATGTACATCTTGCTAAGTCAGCAAGCAGAGCCTCTCCCCACACACACACACACACTTACTTTATGTAATTGCAATCTTAACATATAATCTTAATAGTGCTATCATAAAGGAGATTTTCCCACTTTCCAATAATTGAGAAAAACCTTTAGAAGAGGAAGTCTAGCCATATACTCCTAGGTTTGTTTTCTTCCAATAATAAGCCAGGCTCTGCACTACAGACGTGTAGGCACACAAACCAGTAAGATTTGGTGCGACAAGGACTCCCTTTCCCAGACATGCACACACCACATGCGCACACAAATTTTAATTTAGCAACAGTTAGAACAATTTCATCAACTATCCCAACACAACACCACAAAAGATATAAAAACACTGGTTATAACCCAAAACATGAACAGTTTACATTGGTGGAACAAAGAAGAAGAAATTATGAAGACTCAAGATAAGTTTCAATATGGAGACCTAGACTCTAGGTAGTAACACCAAATGAAATCTTGGGTAAAAACCACATACTAAGCCTTCTGTGCAGAGACTACTAACGCATGCACTCTGTAGCCAAAGGCCACATAAAATAAGGCATCCATATCTAATCTGTAGAGTTTAGGAAACAACATGGAACAAATTCCAGGTGACAATATAGCAAGTTCCCCTAGCAGAGGTGGAATTACACTTAAGCACAAGTTGTCATAGCTTCAGCTATAAATTAAAATTAGTGGTAGCTTAGGTACCTGTGACTTGATCACACTTATATGCAAATAGAAATAAAGTTCAAACTGGTAATGTGTGTATTTGCTTTAGAATGGCCAGTTCCACAAAGTTGCCAGCAATTCTGAGACAAATCCACTGGAAGAGAGGGGGGGGGGGGGAGTATGTGAATGGTAATTGGAAATGGTTTATGATAATTTTACTAGATGGCCAAAAATCCACAATCCCACAACCAAAAAAAGGAAGGTCACATTGATTTGAAAGAAGACCAACCTGGCTTAGACGAAGCAAATGTAGCTATAAAAATAAAAAGCAGATGAAAGCATGGGGAAGTTTACAGTAATAAATGTAAGTCAGAAGCTAGTAACTGTAGAAAATTGATAAGGGAAGCAAAAGGACACAGACCTCTATGGCCAATAAAGTTAAAGGACAAGAAGAAATTTTTGTTTTATTTTTTAGGGACAAGTAGAATACTAACAATGGTATTTGTCCATTACTTGATGGAAGTGGTTGAATTTATTTATTTATTTAAAGCAATGAATATTTTTCTGTATTCAGGAAAAGCCAAAAATCAGCTGAACATGAGCTCCCAGTGCAATATTGTATCAAAACGTTTAATGTGATCCTTGGATGTACGAACAGGGGAATCTTGAGTAGGAATAGAGAAAAATCATATTTACCTCTTTGTTCCAGGTTGCGAAGATTGCACTAGTTCCAAAATACTTTGTCCAGTTCCAAGGTCAATGCTTCAAGAAAGATGTTAATAAATTGGAGTGATAGGTATGAATAGGAGCCACAAGAATTATTAAAGGAACTGGAAAATGGGCCTTTCAGTGAAACTTGAGGAACTCAATCTATTTAGCTTAAATAGAAAATTAAGGGGTGACTATCAGTCTAAGAGTACGAATATTTGATAACGGACTCTTCGTTTTATCAGACGGACAAAAGGTATAAAAAGATCTAATGGCTGAAAAGTAAAGCTAAACAAGTTCAGACTGGAAATATGTTGCAAATTTTTAATATTGAAGGCAATTACCCATTGGAACAACTTGACAAGAATGGACTCTCCATTTCTGGCAGTTTTAAAAATCAAGACTGGACTTTTTAGAAAAAGATATGCTCTAGTTCAAACAGAAATTTCAGGTAAGTCCGATGACCTGTGTTACATAGGCAGTCAGCCTAGATGATCACAGTGGTCCCTTCTGGCCTTGGAATCTATGAGAAAAAGTAACACTGGTGAAACTGGCTCCCCTGACTCTCCCCCTCACTATCAGCAGGCATGGGTTATTTCTGAAGACAAGTCAATGCTTCTTGAGCCATTACCATTAGAGTCTTCGAATAAATTAAGGAGCTGCGTCAAATGCATTTCAAAACAGTATATAAGGGATCAGGCATACAGTCTTATCCACTGCACTCTGATGCAAGATCCTGAATCTCTCTGTTTAGCTCAAAAAAGTTTGTCTCTTTCACCAACAGAAGTTGATCCAATAAATATTACCTCACCCACCTTGTCTACAAAGATAGCCAATATTTTTTACTTCAACCCTCCAGCCTTTGGGTGTCTGCCAAGGAGGAAGGAGTGTCACGCTTTGGTGAAGTTATCCAAGGTAGAGGACAAGAGCCTGACAATGCAACTGTATGGGTCACATAGATTATAAACAAATGAACACCCAAGAGCCTAACAAGGTATGACTGGAAATTTTGATACTGAGAGTTTGGCAGAGTTCTCTGCTTGCTTACTTGTGGATAGTGCTGCCCTAAATTTGCATCTTGGAAGGAAGGAGACGAATTGGGACATTTTCCACTATGTCCTCGAACCTCTGCCTGGTGCTATGGAGCAAAGAAATCTGGCATCTGAAGTTAGCTTTGGAGGCACCAAAGTAAGCAGCACAGACAGGGCAGAATGACCTAGCAACTGCTGAAGATACCTTCTGCCACCAAACCTTCTTGCTGGACAATATTACTCACACAGAAAAGGCCAGCCCTTCCACTGATGCAAAATGAAAGGAGAAGAAATTCTTGTTTAAAAAGATCAAAATCTGAAGCCACATGTTCAGTTATGGACACAAAGCAAATCAGAGTGAGCACCTAGGTGTCTGTATAGAAAGCCTAGAAATAGAGAAATTTACCTGAACTCTAAGTTTCAGTTAAATTCTATGTTTGCACACTACTTTGTGTGGTTACCACTGAGAAACTCTCCAACTTTATATCCAAGACAAATTATTTATAAATTATATAAAAAGCAAGTACTGTGGAAGATTTTAACCATCTCAAAATCAACCATGACCACCTTTCAAGAATGACAATTTTGCTGATGCAAAATAGAAGAGGTTTGCAGAGTGGAAAGAAGCCAATCCCAGTTACTAATCTAGTAGTCAACAGCCACAATTAAACATTTGACTCCATAGCGGATTTGTTGCTATGGCATTATTTACTACAATGGCATTTGAAATTCACTTCTGCCAAAAAGATATTATTCAAAAGTATAAATCTCAAATTTAATACAGGACTAGCAGTCTGCTTAGGGTTCTGTCATCTCTTTGTTAAGAAGTAGGCATTGAAATAGATTTGTATTAATCCACATAATGTTTATGTATCAAGATCTATGCTACTGAATGCAGAAACAGAGCAGTGCCCCCCCAGCATATTTAGTGATAACTTCAAAAGGACATTGAATTCTGTAGACCTGGCCATCTCTATTGCTTGGTTTATAGAAGTTTTGCCCATTGGCTATTTATTGCCATTTTTTACGCTCCTGGATCAACATAATTTATTCTTGCATGTTAACATAAATAGAAGCAAGGACTACTGGCAAGTTAAAATGAAGTCTGCAGCCACTTTTGATTATTTCCAGCATTAGTTTAATAAAGGAGTGGGAAACAAATCCTTAATTCACAGTTTGTACTCCCCCCCCACCACCACCTTATAATATTACACAATGTTTTTCCCCTTTCTCCTGCTTTAGAATTTTTACCACCTGCTTATTCATATTCTCTACTCATAACTCAAAATCACACAGAAAGTGTATGTTACATAAAATAATTTGATTTTCTTTGCTCCTCCTCCATGATGGCCCAGTATCTGTCTCTCTCCCCCTCCAGCCCCACAGTCCAATGATAGAACAGATCAGACCAGACCAGACAAGAAGTGGCCATAGACCTATGTTTATGAATTCCACGATTGACTTAGCTGTAGTGGCACCATTTTGTGACCTTTCAGCGGGCAGCATCCCAACAGTGCCCATCTCTTCTCTAGGACCCCTGTGAGGTAGGGAAGTATTATCATCCCCCTTTTTACTGATGGGGAATGGAGATACAGAGAGGTTAAGTGACCTGCCCAAGGTTACCCAGGAAGTCTGTGGCACAGCAGGGACCTGAACCTGGGTCTCCCATATCTCACATCAGTACCTCAACCACTGGGCCTCTTTCCTCCCATATCCACAAAGCAACAAGGGGAGAAAAATACTTCATTTTAATTTTTTTCTTGCTATTGTTATTTATCAGTGCCTGGTTACATTCTGTAAGAGTGTCTTCAGAATCCTATCACCACAGGTCATTTTAGTGAGGGCAACATCTAACAGTAACCAGGAGAAGAGTCAAAAAGCCAATTTTCAAGCAGATAGTGTGCATTGAGGTAGGTACTGATTTTTAAAAATTAAATATTAACGTTAGCCAATACAAGCAACTATATGTGGATAAAACATGGGCTAATTTTTTTTTTACAGGGTGTTATGTGAACTAATGACAAACCAGTTTTAACTAGCATAAAAAGACAATTGGCTCTCAATGAAGATCAGCAATTCAATCATACATAAAAAGCAGTTCTCAATTTAAGTCAAGTCTACTATCCTTTGCAGAGCCAGCTAGAGAAATATCTATTCAAAAAGCACAAGAAAAATCTTTGTTGCCATAGCTTACTAGTTAGAGATGCTCAGTTTGGTTTGTAAAACTTAAATCCTAACATTAAAAATATTTTCTAGAAGTAGCAGCAGCTCATCTTCAGAAATACAGACTCCCACTTAAATGGAATAGATTTTAAAGAGAAACTAAAGAATTAAACTGGAAACTGTAAAGCGACAAGAATGATAGCAATGGTTACCAGAGCACATTTTTTTATGGCCTTCTTGCTTGCATTTAGTAGGTTTCTCCTCTAATGTAACCATAGAAACTGTAATGAAGAATCTAATTTAAGAGTCTTCACTTCTGCTGGTAGGTTAAATTATGAGATTGCATTTGAGCTAGAACATTAACAGTCAAACACTGTTACAGCACCAGAAAGACCAGACTTAACTGAAGGAGGTCTCATCATACCACAGAAGGCAAACATACTATCCCATTATATCAACTGCCACAAGAGTGAGTCGGAGAGTGACAAGTCCCATTCAAGCCATTTCACCAACAAACCAAAAACAAATCCACAACAGGTTTCTACAAGTAGGCACAATAATAGATTAAGAATACAACCACAATTTGTATAAGAGATAGAAAACAACTGTGAGCAGCACAGAGTTCTGATTTTGAGAGAGAGATTGTTAACTACCATAGTTACCCTTTAATTGCTTTGCAAAATATTACAGACAGGAGGGAGGGGGACTGAGAGCAAGACCCCAAATAGGGCAAGGTTTTGGTAACATAACTGTTACATTCAATTATAACCTATTTAGCACTCAATCCTGAATGTTATATGATAAAAGATTTAAAGATGACTAAATTCCAGAACTGAGAAAGGTATACCATGGAATCATGTAAAAATGGTGTGTGGATTTATTATTAAGTCAAAAATTAGGGTATGATATATGAAGCCAGTTACAAAAGAAAACAAGAGGAACATATACTAAATGGATAGTACACTAAAGAACTGGAACCAGCTATGATCTACAATTATTTTATAAAGAAGCAGTGGAAGAGCCTAGAACTTTTATGTCATTGTTAATGAAAACTAAATAAAGTAGATGGATGAAAAGTGTGTTAATCCTGTAAACAGGACTTTAAGAAGAAAGTGTTCATATTTATAAAGTAAAAGTAAGCAAAAGCAAGAGGAATTTATAGTAGCTATTTTTAAAACACAAAGCAGTGAGAATTGTCAAAATGCATATTTAAGACTTGACACACGATACAGATTATCCAGTAACAGCTTTTTAAAATACTATACATTTTTACTTTGGTGCAAGAGAGGCGGCCACACATTCATGCCCCCCAGCCAGTCTCTGCCAGAAAGGGCTATTGCTTGTCAATTAGAAACACTCACCTTATTCTCAGAGGTTATAGATAAATATAATGGCAGTTACTTTAAAGCAAATACTTCTAGATTTACAGTATATGCAGATTGCTAGGAGAATACAGATAAACTCTATATTCATCTTTAAATCTACACATTTGTACACGGCAAAACAATTTAAAGGAAAAGTGTTGAAATAAGATCTGAAATGATTTCTAAAAATGTAATGCACCTTGACATTATGAGACAAGGCATCTAAGAGCAGGTGGGGATCTAAACTGGTGAAGCTGTAGCAAAAGTGGCTACAGTTGTCTCTGGCATCCATACCACTGCTCTCAAGGTAAAAAAAAAATTGTGGAGTACCCATCTCTCTGAAACTGTTCAAAAATTACTTGACAAGGTATTCTAAACCTTGCATAAGTGCACTAATCAGTTTTCATCTTGCTTACAATTAGTTTAATAATTTTTATATCACTATCCAAGATATCTGCGCGGGGGGGGAGGGGGGTGTGAGAAACTTTTGCCCAGACCAGCTGTTTGATCATTGTTTCCAACATGTAGGTTCACTTTAAGACTAATTCTTGACCTTTGTAACTGCAACTCATTTGCTCTTATCTCTAGCTTCTAGAAACATCTCAAATCAAGGGGACATATTTTCAGAAGTGCTCAGCAACCAGCAGATCCCATCAAAGATGGCTCGATGCTAAGCTCTTCTGAAAAATCTGGCCCAACTGCAGTGTTGAGTATTGTGAAAGTCTGGCCTAAGTTCAATAGACTTCAATATAATTTACCTCCAATTGGTATAAAGTTTATCTCAAAGAAGGCTCTAGAGAGCTTTGCTAGGATAATGCTCTCTCTAGCCTGAGAGAAAAACTGCATTCAAACATAAAAAATAGGGACCTAACCACCTATACCTTAATTTATTTTTTTTAAAGTGCTTTGTTGAATACTTGTAACTTTCCTATTCTCATTTAAAGTCACACAGTGCTAGATTAATCATTTTAACAAGGGTAACATTTTCACCTATCCTGCAACTAACAGGTTCTAATCCAGTTTTTCCTCAGAGCTCCTTTGTGCGTTTGTACAATGCCTAGCACAAGGAGGCCCTGATGCCTGATCAAGGCCCCTAGGTAGCACTATAATACCAATAGTAAATAAGCTTATAACAAGTTACTAGTGAAGCACTACTTCAAAGTTTTGAATGTTTTAAGAGTTTTCACTCACAGATGTCAATGGGATAAGATCCTACTCACAATTTATCTTTTTCCACAGGCAAAATGGCAGCCACCAAGCAATGAACACATTTCAAACTTTGTATTTAACAATAACTGTTTTGATTTGCTTTTCCATTCAAGGTTTTCAAAAAAAAATATGAATTTCAGAAAAGCCACAGTTTTCACTTTTTGGTTCCATTTCTTATGGTCATTCTACGCCTTGTTCAACTAAAAAAAAACATTTTATAATTCAATTAACCTTCTATTTGACTAATCAATTAAGTTACTCCAGTAATGGTTCCGTGAACGAACCTCCTCTTTTCCATCTGATGCATATTCACATTTTCACACTTATTTTGATAGACTAGTCTCCTCGCTGGTGAAAAGCGCCAGTTGCTATATTTACAGATGGTAAATGACACACAGCATTCAGGTTTGCATGTTAAATTTGCATGCCAAACATCTGTGAGTTAATTCTGATATTAAAACCTCGAAGAATTATACAGAGAGAAAAAAAGAGAAAAAGGCAGCAGTGTTCACCTAAAACTGTTAAGAGAACCACCACTGATTTTTTTTGGACAAAACTTAAATTTTGTCCAAGTTCCAATATAATGGAAGTGTTAATTAAAAAGAAAAAAGTTTTTAAAACAGCGGTTTTGTTTTGATGTAAACAAATATTCATTTCTAGTATTTGAAAGTCCAAAACGTCAAAGCTAGTGCACAAGCAAAAAAGGAACAATGGAAACTAGTCTGTTTTCAGTACTCTAGAGAAAGTTTAAAAAAAAATAAAATAGTTTGAAGTTACCAGATATTTTAGAGGTGTTCCCATATTTACCTTATATAAACAATTTTTTTTTTTAAGTGTGATTAACTCAATTTCCAACTCTTATTTGATAGACAGGTCTTTTCCCTCTTTAAATCACAAACACATTGGTCTGCTATTGTTAGGTTGCTCAAGAAAGCCATTCACCATGTGTGGAAGCCTACCAAATTTGTGCAGGATTCCTTTAATGTAAGGTAATGGAGGGAGTGTGGTCTAGGAGATTAACCCAAGGAAATGGGCAAAACCCTTAATCTGAGCCTCAGCTCATCTGTCAAATAGGGATCCATCACTGTGGATGTCGTGAAGCCTAATCTTCTTATAAAGTCTTTGACAGCTTCTAGTAAGGGAATTATGTATTACTTCATGCACTAACAGATCATTGACAATATTCTGGTGATGAAGAAGGTCATGCTTGAAGATGCCATGTGGTATGTAAATAACTAAGTGACTCTAGAACAGTGGAATTCCTTTAACTGGCACTATTAATGCTTTACCAAGTTCTTATTGCTCACCACTCCTACCCCCCAGAAAAAAAAAAAGGAGGAGAAAAGAGGAAGGTTATGACAGTTCATGGATATTTCATCATGATCTACTGCTATCTGTATTAAGCACACTGTACATGGCTGCCTCATTAAAACGTCTGAGCTCCAAGCGATGCTAGTTTTAAATTAAATTTAATTAACCTTTTTCTATAACAAGATTTTAGGCTCACTCTTAATATTTCATAATGTACTGTACTAGCCAGTGAACTGAAGAAAAAACATGGCAGGTATTTTTGAATCCAGAACGAAACAAATGATTTGCCCAACTTGAAAAAAGGTTTTTTATAAAGCCAGTTATTGAAATGCTCCAAAAAGGCAGCCAAAGATCATAGGAAGGACTCATCCTTGAAACAGTCTGCCTATTAACAAAAACCATCTACTACAAGATTAGAGTAATTATAATAAAACTGGAATGTTTTGCCTTTGGAAACAGAACTAAGGGAGAAGGTCAGTGAGGAGCAAATACAATTAACGAATTGAGAAAGTCCTCCAAATAAGAAGTTTTGTATGAAAGCCTTCTAGGATATTTCTTTCTGTAACACCTGGATCACCCCCTAAAGCCTCACATTTGAGACAACATTCTCCAGTTTTGTGAGCAGTGAACAACAAAGGCGGCACAGGAAACTCTTTTCTCCACAAAGCTTGTTCAGCTGAAGGGGTTCCGTTCAGTGAGAAAGGTAATGGGGTAATGGTTTATAAGAGAAATCTTATGTCTTCTCACAGTTTTGTCTGCAATGAGGAGAAAACAGGGTATGGAAGAAAGTACTGAGGGGCCATCACAGAAAAGGACTCAAAGGACAGGAAGGAGGTATGGTAAATCATTGAGAAACAGTGATACACACACAAAAGGTCATTTGAAAACTGAAAGAAGATGAAAAGGCTCAGGAGCAAAACAGTGTGCAGGTAATATTGTCCAACGATATCCATCAAGAAGTCAGACAACTACTTTCTGAACATGCTCAACTAAGCTTTACAGCACTGTATCTAGCAAGGGACAGAAGGAGAACCATCTGGACGACGAGTACAGTATCTTCCCTGGAATGTTGAGTTAGCTGTACTGGCAGTTTTTGTAACTCGGGGTAAGGAAAGGACAAAAGTGAACTTTAATCACTTGTGTTTTGAGCTGTTCCCACTAGACCTGGTCACCTGACAGAGCTATTCATTCTAGGGAAGAGATGGTGTAGGTATTTGGAGGATAGAGGACAGAGTTTTACCTGAAAATGTTGCTTCTCTCCATTCTTTCATCTTTGTTCATGCACTAGCTTAACAACTAAGCTTTGTGGCTTTTTAGCCATCCACATTCAGTCTCTAAGCAAGTTAGGACTAACTTACCATATACACTCGTTCATTAGCCCGTTCGTTTGTAAGTCTACCTATCCATCTTGGGGGGTCAAAATAGTAAAAACTGTATGACCCTTTCATAAGCCGACCCTATATTTCAGGGGTTGGCAAACTTTGGCTCCTGGCCCGTCAGGGTAAGCCGCTGGCAGGTTGGGACGTTTTGTTTACCTGGAGCGTTCACAGGTACAGAGCCCCTCAGCTCCCAGTGGCCGCGGTTTGACGTTCCCAGCCAATGGGAGCTGCAGGAAGTGGCGCCAGACCCATTTATAAGCTGACTCCTGTTCTTTGATGCATCATTTTTTTTTAACCAAAAATATTCGGCTTATGAATATATATATGGTAATTAAAAACTAGCCCAATTAATTTACCATTTCTTTATCAGCAGCTAATGTCAGAAGATTAATCCCTTTCATTTCTCATTACCTTGATTTGCACATAAAACTACTAAGGTGTACTATATAAATGAAATTATATGCAATTGAGTACTTACACAGACTTCAAGCTGGCCTACTTAACCTAAGGTAGCCTTCCATATGCAAGGCACAGGATATATTCAAGCCAGTAATAGAATACAATACATTTTCCCCCGGGGCTATTTTAACATACTATTCAGGTTTAAGAGATAAAAGACTCAGTTGTACGCATCATCTCCAGTACTCTACATATCAAAAAACTTGACAATAAGCAACCTTAGTACTGAAGGCCACAACTCTCAGGTCATTTCACACACTCTTGGGCTCAGGAATAGCTCATACAGCCTTAAGTATTGGGCACTAAGTATTTATTTTGAAATGAGTGGAGGGAGAAGTATTAGACTGCGGATATTTTAGGAAGAAAGATGATGTATTCTTATATCGATTATGTCGAAGGGTACTTAGACCACAGGAAGCGAGGCAATTTGAAGAGCAGTCATTCAAAGGGTGTATCAACACAGAATCTGGGAGGTATAATTCCCACCTCAGGTAGATGTGCGTGCACTAGCTCTGCTCACAAAAGGACCTAAAAACAGCAGGATGGCCATGGTGCCACAGGCAGAAGCTTGGGCTAGCTGCACGAGTACTTACCCGGGTAGGGTGGGACTCCTATCACCATAGCCACACTGCTATTTTTTGGTGCTAGCAATGCATGCATGTTTATCCAAGCTGGGAATTACACCTCTCAGCTGCTGTGTGGATGCACCCTAAAGGTACAACATCGTGCAAGTCCCACCCATGGTAGGTGGCCATACAGATTCCAAAGCTGGAACAAAAATTTCTGTAGGTAGCCATATTAAACTGACAGGTTTCAGAGTAGCAGCCGTGTTAGTCTGTATTCGCAAAAAGAAAAGGAGGACTTGGGGCACCTTAGAGACTAACCAATTTATTTGAGCATAAGCTTTTGTGAGCTACAGCTCACTTCATCAGATGCATAAAGTGGCTCTTTATGCATCCGATGAAGTGAGCTGTAGCTCACGAAAGCTTATGCTCATATTAAACTGAGTGTGACTAAAGTGCACTTTAAAAGTAGAGAGAATACTAGAGATCCCTTAAAATTCAGAGTAGGGTCAGTCAGTGGTCCCCAAACTTTTCAGTCATGTCCCCGCTTTCCCCCGTCTGCATCCCTCTCAGGAGCGGTGCCGTGGCCCCCAGGGAGGGGGGTGCGCGGACGGAGGTAAGGGGGCCGAGGCTGGGGCCAAAGCTGCAGCTGAGCCAGGGGCTGCAGCCAGAGCAGAGCTTGGAGTGTGCTTCCTCCCCACCCCCACGCAGGCTTGCCTGTGGGAGGGAGCACCCCACAGTTTGGGGGCCACTGGTTTAAATGCAAACTTTGTTCCTCCCCTCCCCAGAAAGTTAAGTCAAGTTTTCCCCTCTCTCAAAATACACTCAGTACAATCCTCACAAAAGGCAAAATTCCTATATTCTTTCACTTGTTTAGCGGCGCCTTACTTCATAGAGTAGTCCACATGGACATACACGTGTGGAAGGTTGTCAAAAAATGGTTCTGAGGGAAATTAGTAGGGAGATGGTGCTATGGAGAGGAAGTTTATGCGACTTCCCCAGTTCCGATGCCTCTGACTTCACTCTGACATTGGTCGACCCCACATCCCAACCATGGATTAAAATTCTGTTGGACCCTCTGCTAGCCAGGATGTCTAACCAAAGATTAGATCGAATCTGTGCTTAACCTGCTATGGCCCAGAGGGGTCTTGTGAGGCCACCCAGGAAGTTTTCGCTATGTCCATCCAAGCCTGACAAAAGCAACCATCTTAACATTTTGTCAGAAGACTCCACAGGATGATCAAAAATTAAAACAAGCAGACTGAGCTACCCTGTCATTATACAGATGTCCTCCAACTCCAAGCTAAACTGCAGGATAGTTTTGATTTACGCAGTGATTACATTAAACTTCAGTCTACTGATTTTTTTATGTGGTTTAAAAGTTTTCTATTATATTTGAAGGACTCTGGCTTCTTAGGCTGACTAATCATGTGTTGAGAAACAGGTGTACCATTTCAAACAGAAGTTCAAAATAGCATAATGTGATGTTGTTCCATTTTAGGGGGAAGAGCAGCTTTCAGCAGAAGGACAAAATGGGGGGTGGGGACGTGCACAGATGGTGGGTTACTTTGTTAAAATTTGAACGAGTTCCTTCTGGTATTCTGTGAGGGCGCTCTGGAATAAATTATAGCATGCAAGTTCATGCTGCAGATTTTTGCCAGAAAAAAAAAACAACTGAATATAGCTAACTAACTTTGTATTTGACTGACATCTGTAAAAATATACTAGCTGTTGTCACTTGAGGTTTACAGTTACACACCGAGTCTGATTTTTCAGAGGTGCTGAATATCCAGAGTTCCCATTGACTTTATTTGAGGAAATGGGCAACCAGTACTTCTTAGCATCAAGCCCATATTGTGCATGTGTGCACGCACATGATAAAGAGCTCACTGTGAACTCAGCTTAACATCGACTGTTTCGTATGAACAAGCTGTACTACCCCCATTGTTTTGAATACATTTGGATCCTTTCACAGCTAATCCTAATGAAAGCAGTGTAACGTTTTTCCAAGCAGATGCACTAAAAAACTGCTAAATACTAAGCCAACGTGTTGAACATGACTAGCTAAATGTGTTTTTAAAGCGGTGTTAAAAACCTCTACCTACATTAGTGTAAACACACATGTTCAAAGACTGATTTTTAAAAACAGCCTATTTTCCAAGCCTAGGCATGACCTAATTGTTTGCAGACTCAGACAGACACCTAAATATAAGAGCCTAATTTTGGACTAAGCCTACTAAATACATCTAACCCAGTAACAACACACAATCAGTGCAAACTGCAACATTGATTAGTATCTTAGGATGTGTTCTCAGGGACACAAAAACACTTCATGTCATGGTGTTTTGGCCAAGAAATACCATCTAAGCTTTGGCCAGACACAGCCAAGGTGATATTCCAAAGCAGATCAGCCAGATGCCGCATGTTATGAGAGTCCAAAGACAATGTCCCCATCTCCCCGCACTTTGTACGATCAATTTCCATTTTGTCACATTCTCCAATACGGATGAGGTTCTGAAAAAGGCTAGAGTGGTCAGTCAATGTATTTTAAAGACTAAGTTTATGGAACAAAGTAATCCATTTACTGATTTCTGAACCCAAGCCTTCAGAAGAATGTCAGAATCCATACAGAGCTCCCAAAGGCTAGATTTAACAGCTATGTTTTTGATTTAGCTGAACATCGATGATATCCACCTATCACGAGCCTGACCACTCCTGACTAGCTACACGGGAAGGCTAAGTTCCATGGGTGTTTTTTTTGTTTGTTTGTTTTTTAAAACAATCCATTATAATTTACACTCACTAAACTGTTAGGCCTACCACCATGACACTCATTACAATACATTAATGTTGCAGTGGGTGATTCAGTCCTTTTTGCAAAGATTACCACAGCAAGGCAACTCATAAGCAGCCTTAGCATTATTTCAGACCACACTTTTGTCCGACGACGGCCTGTCTTGACAAACCATATGACACACTGTGGAGACTGGCCATGACACACAAATAACCGTGGAGATGAAAAGCTATACTTTTTTGGTTGATGACACAATATATATTGATTTAGAAGCCAAGGTTACCATGAGTCCCTTGAACTCTTAAGTTTACTACACATTTTGGTGATGTACAATACTGATCAGTAGAACTTGTATATTCACAGAAACAGAAAATGAATCCTTTGTAAAATAAGTTTGTGGCACTTCTTAAAACCAAAAACATGCTATACCATTCAGAAATGGAAATTCTACATTCACTTAGAGCAGTGGTTCTCAACCAGGGGTTCAGGGCCCCCTGGAGGGCCACAAGCAGGTTTCAGGGGGGCCTCTAAGCACGGCCAGCATTAGACTCACTGAGGCCCAGAGTAGAAAGTTGAAGCCCCACCGCATGGGGCAGAAGCCCAGGGCCCTGAGTCCCACTACCCAGGGCTGAAGCTTAAGCCTAAGCAATGTAGCTTTGCGGGGCCCCCTGTGGTGTGGGGCCCCGAGCAATTGCCCTGCTTGCTAACTGCTAACGCCAGCACTAGCTTTTATATGCAGAAAACCAGTTATTGTGGCACAGGGGGACCGTGGAATTTTTAATAGCATATGGGGGGGGGGGAGCCTCAGAAAGAAAAAGGTTGAGAACCCAACTTACAGAATATTGCAGCCTACTCTAGAGATTTAGCATTAGTCAGTCAAGTAGCATTAATATATGGGGTAACCCATGTACCACACCTACCCCTCGACAAATCCTCTTAGAAACATTTGAAAAGAGCAACTTCACATTTGCCTTTTCTTATTTTCTCACCTATTAGCATGAAGTTAGAAATGTTTATCTTGTATTAGAAGAATTAAGGTAAGAATGTTACCTTGAAGTACCATGAATATAGTTTCAAAAACACAGAAAGTGACTTGGGCACAGCGTCTTATTTTAAAAGCCGTGCCCAAATTTTGATGATCCAAAAAAGACTGTTGTTTCCATGGGTGCTGGAACTATGGGTGCTGCCGCACCCACTGACTTTAACTGGTTTCCATCATATACAGCAGTGGTTCTCAAAGCCAGTCCGCCACTTGTTCAGGGAAAGCCCCTAGTGGGACGGACCAGTTTGTTTACCTGCCGCGTCCGCATGTTCGGCCGATCGCGGCTCCCACTGGCTGCGGTTCACCACTCCAGGCCAATGGGGGCTGCGGGAAGCGCTGTGGGCCAAGGGACGTGCTAGCTGCCCTTCCCGCAGCCCCCATTGGCCTGGAGTGGTGAACCGCAGCCAGTGGGAGCCGCGATCGGCTGAACCTGCAGACGCGGCAGGTAAACAAACTGGTCCTGCCCGCCAGGGGCTTTCCCTGAACAAGCGGCGGACCGGCTTTGAGAACCACTGATATACAGAGTTCATAGTTTGGGTCAATGGCTCTCAGTTCCCCCATTACACAAATTGTTCCAGCATGCCTGGCTGTTCCACAAACTCACCCATGAACTTTTGATTAATAATGGAGGGATAAAGTGAAGAAACTGGTCACCCATGTCCACACCTTTAGTAATGGAAGTGAAAGGTGCTGAAAGGTTTGTAGGAAACCTGTCTCTGGAAATCCTGCTTGTGGAGGCCCACTCCACACTCACTGGTGTTAAATCAAATTAAGTTATCCAAGGGTTCCAGTGGAGTAAGCTTATGCGTATAAGGAGACAATTAAATAGCCAATGACCATAAACCACTATTTGCTCAGTATCAAATCCATTTGGACCTCATTTATGAGCACTAAAAAACTTCAGCCTCACTTGCTGCTATCTGAATGCAAATTTTATTTTAAAATTAAAAACAAAAAACCCACACAGTGAAGTTTCTCCACTAACCCGGACAAAAATTCCCACTTGTCTAATCCATTTCTTCCAAGGTAGATGTTAATCTTCTCAAGATTTGATAGGGGAATGTTGCAGTTAGGTGTCCTGTTACTCAGGCTTCAGGACTTTGGAAGAAATACATTCCAGAAAAAGAAACTTAAAACTTATTTAGCAAATTTTTAGTCACCTGAATTTCCTGTCCCTCTACCCCCACACCATTAATTGGAGCTTCTAAACAAATAACATGAAAATAAGCAGGAGTTGGGATATTCAACCCCTTTGAATCTCTCAGCCACTACAATATTGAGAACGCGCAAAAACTTCATTACATCAGAAATGGTCTTTAGGGTCCCTTTATCTTTGGTAAAAAGAAAAGGAGTACATGTGGCACCTTAGAGACTCACCAATTTATTTGAGCATAATCTTTCGTGAGCTACAGCTCACTTCATCGGGTGCATCAGTATGCATCAGTATGCACCCGATGAAGTGAGCTGTAGCTCACAAAAGCTTATGCTCAAATAAATTGGTTAGTCTCTAAGGTGCCACAAGTACTCCTTTTCTTTTTACAAATACAGACCAACACAGCTGTTATTCTGAAATTTGTCTTTGGTGGAATAGAAGGACAGAGCTC
The DNA here is from genome assembly GCF_965140295.1 of Lepidochelys olivacea. Classification (NCBI taxonomy): domain Eukaryota; kingdom Metazoa; phylum Chordata; order Testudines; family Cheloniidae; genus Lepidochelys; species Lepidochelys olivacea. The sequence continues at coordinate 245,581,930 of NC_140411.1, forward strand.
TGTAAAAGTCTCTATAGCACACCCATTGGTAGCAGTAAACTCTGGCCAGATTCTTGGGAGTATTTTTTCCTCTTGCTATGTACTGACTGGGTTTTACTTCCTAGGCCAAGAGACATCGGTTTGAAAAGCACTGAATGTTCTCCAATACTATTCTGTATTCCAATTTTATAATGTACTTTAAATGTTCAGTTCCACACCTATCCAGTTTAAACCAAAGAATGTGGAGTTGAAAGTAATTTTTAAAACGGTACAAGTTAGAAGAGGAGCTCCATACATCCGCTCATTCTTAATCTCCAAAATCCCATTCACTTCAGCTAACTGCTTATAAAAAACAAGTCTTTTCCTATGGACCCCAACCATGTATACTTCCCACTTATTCAAATGGGAATCCCATACAGACATATTCATGCTCACCCACAAATGAATTGGGTCCCCACCTCTTACTATGCCTCTATCTAAAAATGTGGTTTATAAGAGTATTAAATTTTCCCAAATCACTAATACCAGGGTGCCTGACCTACAAGTATTTTGACTAATATTACCAGAAAATTCTAATATATATATATAAAATATAAAAAAAAAAAATTAAGGAACATGCATTTTACAAGGTCACTGAAAAGTCTTTCCTGACAAGACTTCAATTTGAGCCCTGAAGTTTCCTTCTCCACCTCAAATTTGTTTTTTGTTCAACTGAAATTACCACCTAAAAATAGACCAAAAAGCTACATTTTCTTATACTGCTACAGGCATTCCATGACATTAGCCAGGTACGAGAAAAAAGAAAAGGGAGAGCAGAGGAAAAAAAACAAAAAAAAACCCCCACAACAGGCATGATCTCTGGATTTGGCAAGTGACAGGAAATAATTTTACAGTTTTTAAGTCTACACATATATTCGGTTAAGTGATTTAAGATCTCAGTTTTATTAAATGAAAAGCTTTTAAGGATTTTTTTATTTTAAATAAATAAAGCTGTTTTACTACTATAAAGTAAAGCGTCTTGAGTCAGTTTCCTAACATACCAAGTGAATTATAAATGCCACACACAAGTAGAATCTTGCTAGTAAACATTATTACTCACAGTGCCAGAGAAGGCCAGTTAAATAAAATAATTTCCCTCTTATGCTCAAAGGAAGTGAGAATGTGCATAGAAATAGAATCCAAATCCCAGACCCAAAACAAAATTAAACAAAAAAACAAAACAAAAAAAGAGAGATATAAGAATAAAAGGAACAGATCCACTCCCTTCCTGCTTGGTTTAGCCTTTTAATTTTAACCAAGCATTTTTCACTGCATATAATTTTTCTGTGCAAAAATGTCTCCTTCAGACACTGAGGAATACAGTACATACAGTAAATTAACAGATTAACCTTTAAATTAGAGCAGTAGTAGTCATTGTAGGTAACTTTTGCATTTAGTACATTTTTCGTGGAAGATGCACATTTGTAACTCTTATCTAAAAGGCATCAATAAAGCTTTCTTCCTGGCCTGGAGCCAAACTGCTGCTTTCCTATCATGTAGGATAGGTTCATCAGGCAGAAAAGTAGCCACTCTTCCTCCCTACTTATCAGTTCTTTATGTCCACTAATCCAAATGGGCCCAGTTTAAATGGGTTCATTCATACCAGCCCCAGACTAAGCTGCCTTCTGCGTATACAATAGATTAGTGTGCAACGATAACCATTGTTGTGGTAGTGTTCCCAGTATTCTACACTTCAAGGCTCACAAAGTGCCTTACTTAAGCATACCTCACCAAAAAATAGGGTGACCAGATAGCAACTGTGAAAAAACGGGACAGGGGTGGGGGGGTGGGGGTAATGGGTGCCTATATAAGGAAAAAGAAGAGTACTTGTGGCACCTTAGAGACTAACCAATTTATTTGAGCATAAGCTTTCGTGAGCTACGGCTCACTTCATCGATGAAGTGAACTGTAGCTCACGAAAGCTTATGCTCAAATAAACTGGTTAGTCTCTAAGGTGCCACAAGTACTCCTTTTCTTTGTGAATACAGACTAACACGGCTGCTACTCTGAAACCTATATAAAGAAAAGGCGGTCTGCCCCCACCCCTGCAAATCCCTGTAAAAACAGGACATCTGGTCATCCTACCAAAAAAAGAGTAAGTATTGTAATTTGTGTGCACAGTAATATTTAAATTGCACTTAACACTTTCAAAGTACTATACAAATATAAAACAATTAACCTTCAGAATATCCCTGCCAGAGAAGCAAGAATCCCTGTTTCACGCACAAGAAACTGGAATTAGAGAGTGAAAGTCATCTGTCAAAAGCCACATAAGCAAGTCAATGGCAAGACTAGATTAGAACTCAGGTTTCATGTCCCAACCAATGTGCTTATTCCTCCAGACCACAATGCCTCTCCTTTAGAAGCATTAACACTTTTCCTCCTCCCTTCCCCAAAACCAATCTTGCATTTCCTTCTCCATGAAAACGTCAGTCATGCCAGTTGTGAACTTCACACAATTTGTGCTCACCCCCCAGTCAAACCCAGCAGAAAGAGATTGCTGGGGCACAAATGGCAAAGCCAGTTAGAGACAGGGTGTGCACCTTAGTCCTATTCTGCTGTCACAAGAAGCCAGCTTGTTCTTCTACCGACAAGGTACCCCACCTCCACATATTGCACAACCGCCTCTTTCTGGGGCTTAGGATAAGCAGATTGCACCAGTGTCAAGAAGCCACTCCCAATACTGACTGTTGTATGGAGACAACTGAGCAATGCTGTACATGCTACATCTCGAAGCTTCAGAGGAAGCTGAAGAACTATTCAATAGCAGAGACATGTTAAAACTGATAAGCCACTGCCAGTCTGATACTATTTGGAAAATTTGATTCCCCAACCTGCTAAAGAGAGTCTAGTGTCCAAGTAAGCAGCTGCATATTAGAATGATCAGTGTTTCATGGTTTACCTTGTCCATCCCCCAGTTAATTATTTCATCCACCTGTTGTATCTCATCACAGGTACAGCTTATACGGTATCTGAGGCAGACACAGTCTACTGTGTGCGCGTACTGTCGAAAACATTGGAACCCTTGTAAGTGGCACTGTAGCATAAGTCAGCGGCTCTCCAACTGTAATATGTGTATTGCTGAGCGTACACAGGCCACAATCAAACGGTACCGGGGCTGCCTTATTGACTTAATACTAGGTTATAACTAAGGATCCAATTCCCTCATGGACGTTACAGATTAAGTGACTTTGTACAGCATAGATACAATTCTGAAAGTTGAAGCCCTATTTTTTAGATCTCCCTTGCTATCTTCCCCTACACCCCCTGGCATTTATCCCCCCCGACCTTCCCCCTTTGTTTCTTTTTGCCTCCATCTCCAACCCCAAACCAGCTCCAATCTGGATCCCCAATGCTGCCATCCTGTTACACTAAGCGACTAGAGCAGTATTGCTGTAACGAACACCAGACAGAAAAGGCAACTCTAGACCAGCAGCTTGGGGGCGTAAGTGGAGCTAAGCAGAGAAGCAAAGGCCTCTATCCATCAAAATGCCTTCTCCTTCCTATTGTGTCATGGAAGGAACATACAAGATAAAAACATGAGAGAGAGGTCTGCCGAGTCACATCCAGTGGTTACGTAGTCTGAACTGAGGAGAAACTCGCACCACAGGGACCAAAGAGAAGGGGAAGCTCTATTCAGCCAAATCAGGGAAAGCAGAGAGAGTAGCTCCGCCTCCTTTTAGCACAGGAGCATGACCTTCCAAACCCCTGCCTCATCCATGCCCCAGTTCAAATGCAGTTGAACTGTGGACTCAACTCTCCCAGATCTCAGCTCCTCTCTGCCATGCCACCGGGTGGCCAAAAAGCCATTCCTGGACACATGGTTCCATCAGGCCAGCAACTGGCTAAGCCACAGAGAGGGGCATGCATAGAGCCAGAGCTCCGTAGACACATTCTCCTCTGGCAGGACTCTCTTATTTGGAGAGAACAAGAATTGTAGGGCCTTTATTAAATTCATTGTATAGTCCTCTTTTAAAGTCCTGTGACCCTAGATTTCAGAGTCTTCCTCACAATGCAGGACAGGCATATCTAGTGTAGCTATGCAAAGAAATGCAATCCACTAGCAGCCAGATTACACGTCGTATGAAAGGACTGTATTTAGCTTATTAGTGTATTTAAGCCTTACATATAGGCAGGCCATTTTATTAACAAGTCTTTACAGTATAAAGTCAATTTAGGAAAGTAATCCCAACTGAATGAGGTCTAAAAGCAATTAGGTAAGAGAAAAAGCAGCTCTTTTGTTTTACACAAGACAAAATCCAATTGTAGAAAAGAAGACCCAGCATATGGATCACTTCAAAGATTCACTGACACATCGATCACATCCAATTGTCCATTGGCATGCACATTATTCCCAACTGTTATCCAAGAGCAGAGAAAACAAAAAACAAAAACAAAAAAAACCCACCACTTATTGGCAATGTTTTCAAGGACTACACATGTCTAATTTTCTGCAACATATGGTATTGCAAGAGACTTTGGTATATTTTAAAAAATTCAAACTAAAATTAGGGAGATCAGCATTTATTTTCCCAACATTAACAGATTACAAGATAAATGTTGAAATATACCAAGTAGCTTAATTTCTCAGAGTCCATTATTTTCAGAAAAAGGCAGTAGAACTTCAGTGGTATGCACAGCTTCTAATGAGGGCTGCAACACAACTGACTATACATTTTGATAAATAGAAATGAAGATTGTGCGCATCCCTCATTCATTTATAATTAGAGTTTTATAATACATGGAGATGTTATTTCACCAGTGTAACACGACAAGCTTCCATTGGCATAATTAGGTATCATTAATATCTACCTTACTCTCCAGAGCATGTAATCTCTCTCCTCCTCTCTGGAAACTCTAAGCAGGATGCAGAGCTCCTGCTCAACAATAAACCAAAGCATGAAGGCTGAGTCTAATCTGACATTACGTTTTAAATTGTTTTAAGTGGTTTTATCCCTTTTCCTAGCTATTTGAAGGTAAACATTTCAGATACCTTAGCAAATAATTAAGGAAGTATTCAGTGGAGCTGGATGTCCAACTTGCCTTTAAAAAAAAAATCTCTCCCTTAATAGATTAGGATTAGTTTCCTGTAGAAATGAAAAGCCTGAATACAAAGGCTCAGTAGTTCTCTCCATACCTCAAGCAAAAACTTTCTGCATGCACACTGCATCACTCCGGCATAAACACTTGTTTCCAGAAACAGATGGCAGCCTGCAAGACCTACAAATCCTTTGTCTAGAGAGTGGCAAACTAGGTTCCATTGCCCATCGAAGTCAATGGTCACATTGTGAAGCACTGACCCTAACAAATCCATTATGCTTATTTCTACAACAATGCTAAAAAAGACAAGTGAGTCAGACTTAATGGGAAAGGGTGGGAAGGATTTTCTATATGTCCAAACTACAAAGCAGATTGTTCTCAACAGATTCTTCACTGAAGAAGAGTTAAAGCTCACTCTCAGGAGCAGCCAGTCAGGAATGATACACTATTTTGCTTTAAAACTGATTGCCTCCTATGAAGCCCCACTGACTTTAATGAAGCTGCACAATGTATGTCAACCATACTGCCCATTTGGTCAAGCATACACATCCAGAGCTGTAAGACAAGGCCCGGTGTACTATAGAGCACATTAGACCCATTCCTACATCTAGTCTCTGCCCTCCCACCCAGTTTTGCAGCAGAGCTGCACTGATAATGCAGCAAATTCATATGATAAAAGTTCTTTATAAATAGCTGCAGGGAAAATTAACATGTGGAATACTTTCTCCCCTTAATGACAGGTTGCAAAGTAGCAGCTGTGTTAGTCTGTATTAGCAAAAAGAAAAGGAGTACTTGTGGCACCTTAGAGACTAATTTGTTACTCCTTTTCTTTCTCCCCATGATTTTTTGGCTTAGCTTAGACTAAAATGGGGGGGGGGGGGGAGGGAGAGGAAGATGGTGACTCATCAAGGCATTAATTACTTCTTCCAAACGAGGCAGGAAGAAACATGGAAGCCTGCTAGCGGAGACTGGGGGCAGGGTGAAGAAACAAAGACCTAATCTTGGCATGGAAATGCTCTATCTGGATTTGTTACCACTTGACTGACAAGGGATACCCAAAACATCTGTACTGGTTGCAACCGTATCACAGAAAGGAAAAACTAATTTGTAAAGGAAAGTCTTTGTTAATACTCATGAATAAGCCCGGCCATAAGAGATCCAATGGTGAGATAGTTAGGGCTTTCATATTAACAAAAACAAGAAGTGTGTCATGTTTTCACAGTAATGTACTGGCTGGACCTTTTTTCAGACTCCTCCAGTAAAGCAAACAGATTTCATCTGGAAATTAAACTCCCTCTACTGGATTTCCTACACATTAAATTGATTTAATAAGGAAATCGCAACAATGAAGCTGAAATTAGAGGCATTTAAATCAAACATTTGAGTTTGACACTTGTATCACAGCATTGTATTATATTACCTGCCTGACAACTCAAGCTTATTACATAAATGAAGATCGTACAACCAAGTTTTATTAATCATGGCCATTGTGCATTGGTCTGAAAGAGTCCAGCATAATAAATTTTTATTGTATTACAATTTTAGATTTAATTAACATGGTTTGCCCTTCACTGTCTTTTCTTTTGTACCAGAGGACATGAAACAGAGATATGCTGGAGCTCAGGACTAGACATGCAAGAGATTGTTTATTTAAAGGTTTTACTATGGCTTTCCTACCAGAGGACTGGAAAGCAGAGATAATGGACTATTTCTGTGGCAGCTGACTAGCAATTAGTTTAGCGAAGACCAAATGGTTCTCTACAGTTTTGGATCTTTTTCAGTTCCCTTTTTATAAGCTTTCATATGTCAGCTTTTAGATGCATGAAAGGTACACCATTAAAATTGAACACAAGTGAACAATTGTGTGTGTTATGTTCCTCCTAAATCCATAACATGGGTGTTCATGTTATTACCAACACAGCAGCGTATCTGAACAGTTTATAACTACCTGCACAGCAGGGTGCTCTGGAGTTCATTTTCTTCTATAAATATTTAATGTACAGGAACTGTTCAGGTTACCAATTTCTCTCAAATGTTTTGACATCCATGCTCATCACATGACAATGATGCTCTATTTAAACCTGCAGCTGTAGACGGAAGGAAAGATTTAGTTTCCATTTTAAACAGCATGGTTAAACTGGTGACATGAAAAACTTCATAACAGGTTTTCAGGACTATTATGGGAAAACATCTATTTAAATAACCATAAAGTGAAAGTTCTCTAAATTTATTTATTTATTTTAAGAAGAGAGATCTTGTTTTACTTCAATGCACCTGACACTTCAGAAAATTACCACAATTTGCAGGAATTCTGCAAAACAAAGTCTCCAGAAAGTTCATTTGTTTCTCTAAACCATTAGGATTCCAAATAGTCTATGAATGACAACAGATGGTAACCTCAGTCTCTCACAGCTGATGAACTCTGCATTTTCAGGTAGAGAAATGAGTTGGTTTTTGTTTTTTTAAGCACACCCCACAACACGCAACCCCACCGATGAAGGCTATACAATTTAAATATGCTACAATTAGAGATTTGAAAGGGGCTATTTTACGAGACTATTTTAAGGAACTTTGCTTCAGCATGAAACTATTAGGCCTTGTCTACAATAAAGGGAAAAGTCGATCTAAGCTACGCAATTTGAGTTATGTGAATAGTGTAAATCCAATCGATGTAGCTTAGATCTACTTACTGTGGGGTCCACATTACACAATGTCAACAGGAGATGCTCTCCCGTCAAATCCCCTTATGCTTCTCCATCAGGTGGAGCACAGGAGTCGACAGGAGAGCAATCAGTGGTCGATTTACCAGGTTTAGACCTCCTAAATTGACCACCGATGCATCGATCACTGTAGCATCGATCCTCCGGTAAGCGTAGGCAAGCCCTTAGAGCCATGCTTGGGGACAAGTAGATAGAGGTGGTGAATCAATTCAAAAAGGCGTTAGACATTTTAGTATTCGTAAGCACAGTACCACTAGACTGTTAACTGGAATTCCCTGACTTTTTGCTTACACCCACAATTTAGGGTCTCTGACAAGGCAGAATATGCAGCTGGCCTGCTAGGGACATTCTCACAAGAAAGATATACGTAAATGTTTTTCAATGCTATATACATACAAATTGTGTGATACAAACCAAGTTTTTGAAGAAGTGAAACAGAGTAGACAATTAAGATCTACTGTAAGTGTTGAAAATAACATGACAAATTCATTCTGAAGACTGGTACAACCATAGCAGTTTACAAAATTTGATGAATTACACGGTTTTGGTTTATTCATCTAGCTTAACTAAGCTTGAATTTATAATTCCTCAGTTACACTATTAGATGTTCAGCAATATAGGCCTGAATCCCCGTGATTGGATCTACATGGAGTAGACCCTTGCACATTTACAGTGTCCTCTTGGCTTCAACAGGGAATCACATGGGCATAAGATTTCATTTATGCCAGTCCAATTGTAGGAAAAGGGGTAAATTTTTGTCAAATTAAATGTAGCCATAGTAATTTGAGAGCTCATTACGGCACTCATCTGTTGAGCTCTGCTGTAAAACGGGAAGACTTATTTTGGGGACGTACCCATTATGAAGTTTGTGGATAGTAAAAATGTGAATCACCAATATCCTACTGCAGTACAATTTGATTAAATGTTAAAAGGCTGTAATATTTAAGGCTAGTTCTGTAAACAAATTCAGTTGAATACTGCCATTTATTTAGAAAATATATAATGCATGATTAGCCATTCACTTTCATGTTTTCTACTAGGAAACTCAGTTTTCCAAAGCAAAAAATGTACTTAACACAAACTTGAAACCACTTACCGAAATTTTAGCAATTCCTATTATATTAATTTTGACTCAATCTTTTAAGAGTCTGAGAGAAAAACAGTTTTTCTAGGTACTACATTTAAAACTATAGTAAAGTGCTTTTGGTGGTGAGGGGGAGGGGAGGTGGTTTGAAGGAAAGGGCACAAAACATTTCTACACCATGTGTTTTATTTTTTGAGCAGTGTTTTCCAATCACAAGCTTATCCGAAAATAAAATTTCTTCTATTAAACTGAGGGGTATGTTCTTATACTTACCCTCCCCTGTGAGCACAATACTCCCTTCCCCCACCTTATTGAATCCTTCCAGTGAGTTAGGAGTTAGATGCAGGATTAGATAAACACCCACAGCACCACCAGTAGCACTGTAGCCGCTCTTGTTCTCTGCTTCATCTCGGCCCATGCAATATACTCAGTTATCTCCTCCCACCTTACTGAATCCTTCAGACCTCACTTAAGTCTGAGCCAGTTTCCCGCCCTCCTGTCCCCCCCACACACACCATCCCTTACAGCAGTGGCTCTCAGGTCTTCCTAGACTACTGCATCCCCTTTCAGGAATCTGATTTGTCTTGCTTAACTCAAGTTTCACCTCACTTAAAAACTACTTGTTTACAAAATCAGACAAAAATACAAAAAAAAAAAAAAAAGTGTCACAGCTCACTATTACTGAAAAATTGGTTACTTTCTCATTTTGCCTGTATGAAAATTTTAGTTTGTACTGACTTCCCTAGTGCTTTTTATGTAGCCTGTTGTAAAACTAGGCAAATATCTAGATGAGTTGATTTCCCCGTGGGAAGACCTCTGTGTACCCCCCCAGGGGTACGCGTACCCCTGGTTGAGAACCACTGCCTCAGTGAGACCATTCAAGTTCCTCTTAACACTCACTTCTCAGCTCACCTTCCACTCCGTCTCTCATATGCCTACAATTAAAACAAATTTAAAAAAAAAATTCTGAAACAATTCTAGAAATTTTATACCAGAACCATCCAGAACAAAAGAAAAGGTTACTCACCTTATATAGTAGCTGTGGTTCTTCCCAATGCATCCCTCTATGGATGCTCCACTTCAGGTGCACACGTGCCTCAAGCCTGGGATCAGAGATTTTCCCTTAGCAGCATCTGTTCAGCCCACGCATGCACTCTATACAACCTCGTGCCACGCTCAGAGGGTACAGAGGGCTACATAGGTGAACCGCCCGCAGTTTCTTCTCTATCCCAATATTCAACAAGAACAGTCCGAAGTAGAGGGGAAGGAGGGTAGGTAGTGGAGTACCCATAGGGACACACATTTTGAACAAAACAGTTACTGCACAAGGTGAGTAGGCTTTTCTTCTTCTTTGAGTAGTGTCCCTATGGGTGCTCCATGTCAGGTAACTCCTAAGCAGCATCCTCACAGGGAGGACACTTCAGAATCAAGTCCAAGACTGAAGACAGTACAGCAGAACCAAGTTCGGCATCAGATCTGATGGCGTGGACCAAGGCACAGTGTTTAGAAAAGGTGTGCACTGAAATCCATGTAGCTGCTCTGAACATCTCAGGCATTTGAAAGCTTTTGAGTCATACTGTGGAAGTTGCTTGTGATCTGGCAGAGTGTGCTATAATCCTCTGGGGAAGCAACGCACCAGCTGCATCATAGCAAGCAGTAAATAACCCAGAGATCCATCTCAGACTCTGAAGAGATCATGGACCCCGTGGATCTTTCTGTGTTGGAGACAAAGCATCCAGGTGATTTATCTTAATAGGACCAAGCAGTTTCAGAAAAGGTCAATACCTGCCATATACCTAATATGTGAAGGGAAATCTCCTGCTGAGACTTGCATAGTTTAGGAAAAAATCCCAGTGAATGAACAGACTGGTTAAGATGGAAATCCAACAGCACCTTCGGTAAGAACTTTGCAGGTGGACACTGGGAGACCCTGTCCTAGGGGAGTTGGGGGGGGGGGGGGAGAGATCATAAATGGGGGGTGGAGGTGTGCCACTAAGGCTACAGTTTCTCCATCCCTGCAAGCCAACATGATAGCTACTAGAAAGGAAGTCTTCACAGATAAGTGGAGCAAGGAACTGGTGGTCATATGCTCAAACAGAGGTCCCATAAACAGGTATTTAAGAGGAGACCGCAAGTCTGAGTATGATCTTAAATCTGGGGGAAAGATTCCCCAGACTCTTAATAAATCTCGAGGACACAGGGTGTGCACAAAAAAACAAAAAACAACCCCCCCCCAAAAAAAAACCTCAAAAAACACCCTTTTGTGAGGAATGAAAAGCTGATACTGCAACAAGATGAACCTTAACAGAGCTAACGGATTTAAAAATAAAATAAATATTTAAAAAAAAAAAAAAACAGGTTTAAGTCCAGCAGATAATCTAAGGCGGCTGACAGCAGAAAGGATTCAGGCACAAGATGGTGACGGTGACACCAGTGGTTGAACCTCTGCCATTTCTGAAGGCAAGTAATTGGAGTGGACTCCCTTCTACTGTTTAATAACCTTATTGTTTTCCTGACAAGCAGGTGGATTCTAACCCCATGAACCCATGCTTGGAGATGGAGAAGGACACCCTAAATTAGGGGTTGAAGCACACAACCTGTGTCCTGGGAGAGGAGATGAGGGACAGTAAGATTCTGGAGCTCCAATTGGCCACACAGATAAAGCAGGTCAGGGTACCAAGCTTGCCTCAGTCAGGTCAATATGACAAGGATAACCGTGGCTTTATACTGCCTGACCTTCCTCATCACTCTTAGAATTAGCAGTGATGGAGTGAATGTGTAGAAAAGGCCCTTTATTCAAGGAAGGACAAAGGAGTCTCCCAAAGAGAGGGGACCTAAGCCTCCTCATGAGCAGGATAAGGGGAACTTCCTGTTACTGGATGTGGCAAATGTGGACTTCTCGAAGTGAACCTATCTCTGGAATATCCCAAGAAGGGATTGGAGAGTCCATCTCTCATTTGAAGCCCTGGGAGACTCACCTGCTGAATATATTGGCTGTGACATTCTGGACTCCAGGAAGGTAGAAGGCTGAGATCTGATTCTGATGGGCTATACACCAGTTCTATAATTTTATAGCTTCAGTGCACAGAGTGGGATCTCGCGCCTCCCGTTTGTTGATACAGAACATACAAGCCAATTAAGAATCATGATTCTTATTCATTTGCCCTTGAGGGGTAGGAACTGAAGGCAGGCATTCTTGACTGCCCTGAGTTCCAACAAGTTGATATGGAGACGAGCTTCCTGAAGTGAACATCTGCCCTGAGCTGAGTGTGCTGAGGTGTGCTCCCCACCCCAACAGCGATGCATCCACTGTCTCAGTTATTGTTGAAGCTGGGTGAATGAAAGGGATGGTCGTATAGACATTTTATTGATCTTTCCACCAATTAAGGGAGTTCTTGACCTGGAACGGAACCATAACCTGTTTGTCCAAGCTATCTCTGGTTGAGGAATAGGTCCTCCAGCCGAGACATAATCTTGCATGCTCAGTAATGAAGGTGGAAGCTGTCACATGACCGAGAAGCCACAAAGAGTGCCTTGCTAGAATACAGGTCTTCCTTGAATTGCCCTGACCAGATCTGACAATGTAATGAATCTATCTGTGGGAAGGCAGGCCCTGGCTGCCAGCAAATATGCCCCTATGAATTATATTCTTTGTACAGGGGCTAACTTGGACTTCATGTTTAGCCAAGACCCAACTCCTGGAAAAGGTAGAGAGCAATCAGGGTGGAAGTCAGTCTCTCTTTATAACAGCGATCCTTGAGCAGCCAGCCGGCAAGATTATGGGAAGATTAAATTTGCTTCTCACTGAAGGTAAGCAGTTACTACCACTAAAATCTTTGAGAACATTGCTGGGGGATGAAGACAGGCTGAAGGGAAGTACTTTGTACTGAAAATGATTCCGGCCCATGTCAAAGCGCAAGTATCTCCTGTGTGGGGGATGTATCGCCGTATGGAAATTGGTTTTCAGACTGATACCTCTCCTGCCTCTACAGAAAGGATTATAGCTGCCAGAGTCACCACGTGGAACTTTTAAGACTTCAAAAATTTACTCAGTTGTCTTAGATCTAAGGTCGGTCTCCATCCTTCATCAGGAGCAGCAGCAACTCCCTAAAAGTGGAGAGGCCACCGGCACTTGAACCATGACCCAGCCCTCCAGTGCCACTCCTTCCTCTCTTGAGGGGCTTGCTCCTCTCCATGCCCTCCCTCTGTCACTCACCCTTACTGCTGGTAAAAAGTGGAGGGCAGTGGTCCCCTGGCTCTCCCGTTCTGGCACCCCTGCCCTCTCATCCTCCTTTGGCACAAGAAAATACTTTGAGTAAAACCCTTTCCACCTGTGAGGGGATGGGACTGGGTCTATTGCTCCTAAACAAAGGAGGGAGCATACGTCTTGACTCAGTATAGTCTCGTGAGAAATAGTTTCCCATATAAGTTAATTAAGATTTACCATAACTCAGTTTCTACACAACCATTCATTAGTCTAAAAGCCACTGGGTGTTGATACATTCAACAGTACAAATACACGGGACTCCTTCAAAATCAGTGACGTAGAATTTAGAACAGAAAATATTTACCAGTAGCTGAAATCCAAGGAGAAAATTACTAGGGCTGTCGATTAATCACGGATAACTCACGCAATTAACTCAAAAAAATTAATCGCGATTAATCAGAGTTTTAACTGCACTGTTAAACAACAGAATACCAATTGAAATTTATTAAATATTTTGGATGTTTTTCTACATTTTCATATAGTATTCTGTGTTGTAATTGAAATCAAAGTGTATATTATTTTTATTACAAATATTTGCACTGTAAAAATGATAAAAAGTATTTTTCAATTCACTTCATACAAGTACTGCAGTACAATCTCTGTCATGAAAATGCAACTTACAAATGTAGATTTTTTTGTTACAAAACTGCACTCAAACAAAACAATGCAAAACTTCAAAGCCTACAAGTCCACTCAGCCCTACTCTGTGTTCAGCCAAATCGCTAAGACAAAAAAGTTTATTTACATTTACGGGCGATAATGCTAACTACTTCTTATTTACAATGTCACCAGAAAGTGAGAACAGGCATTTGCATGGCACTTTTGTAGCTGGCATTGCAAGATACTTAAGTGCCAGATATGCTAAACATTTGTAGGCCGCTTCAGCCATCATTCCAGAGGACATGCTTCCATGCTGATGATGCTCGTTTAACGCATTTTTTTTTAAATTACATTTGTGACCAAACTCTTTGGGGGAGAACTGTATGTCTCCTGTTCTGTTTTACCAGCATTCTGCCATATATATCATGTTACAGCAGTCTCAACTGATGACCCAGCACATATTGTTCATTTTAAGAACACTTTTCACTGCAGATTTGACAAAACACAAAGATACCTACGTGAGATTTCTAAAGATAGCTACAGCATTTGGTCCAAGGTTTAAGAATCTGAAGTGCCTTCCAAAAATCTGAGAGGGATGAGGTGTGGAGCATGCTTTCAGAAGTCTTAAAAGAGCAACACTATGATGCAGAAATTACAGAACCCAAACCACCAAAAAGAAAATCAACCTTCTGCTGGTGGCATCTGACTCAGATAATGAATATGAAGAGGTGTTGGTCCGCACTGCTTTGGACTGTTATTGAGCATAACCCATCATCAGCATGGACGCATGTCCCCTGGAATGTGGTTGAAGCATGAAGGGACATATGAATTTTTAGCGCACCTGGCACGTAAATATCTTACGCCTGTTCTGACTTTCAGGTGACACTGTAAACAAGAAGTGTGCAGCCTTATCTGCTGCAAATGTAAACAAACTTATTTGTCTGACCGATTGGCTGAACAAGAAGTAGGGCTTGCAGACTCTAAAATTTTAGATGGTTTTATTTTTGAATGTAGTTTTTTTGTACTTAATTCTACATTTGTAAGTTCAACTTTCATGATAAAGAGATTGCACTGAAGTACTTCTATTAGGTGAATTGAAAAATACTATTTATTTTGTTTTTATATAGTGCAAATACTTGTAACCAAAAGTATAAAGTGAGCACTGTACACTTTGTATTCTGTGTTGTAACTGAACTCAATATATTTGAAAATGTAGCAAACATCCAAAAATATTTAAATAAATGGTATTCTATTATTGTTTAACAGTGTGATTAATCACACTATTTTTTAATAGCGCAATTAATTGCAATTAATTTTTTTAATTGCTTGAAAGCCCTAGAAATTACTGATTATCACGGTTTCAAATGTTATGGAGCAGTTCGAAATACCAAACTGACGTATTTTAGCCAATTCTTAATTGAGCATCTGCAAGGGAACTGGCAACTCCTAGAAGCACAAAAAAGAGTCCACAGAAGAGATCTGAACTGATGCTTTTTTATTCCTGCTCCAAGTTTATACCAGCTCTCTCAACCACGTTAATTCTGATGGAAAGAGGTGTGGAAATCCACATACATCCAGACTGCAACACACAATGCAAGACATGGGCTCACTCTAGTTCAGCTGTTGTGCAGCCAGCAGGAACAAAAACGGGCACTAAGCTTTCTGAGGTTATGATTAGGGCAACCTCATCGGAAAGTTCTGCTCTTTTTCACCTGCTGGTTAGGACAAAAGAGCACAGAAGAGGGGACAGGAGTAGTTCAGGAAAACTTTTTCTGAGAGACATCCAACCTGTATTACGTACAAGAGTAGAAAACTATTTCATGGTACACAACACACCACGGGATGCTGCACAATACATTTTTCTTAGGCGCTTCAAAAGGAAAAGACGAAACAAGCAACCAAATATGCACTTGGAATCTCACAGTGCTATGGTTAAAGATCAATATGGTTAAAAAGTCACTACTCTGATAGAGGATTTACGAGACAGTCTTCAGGCACTTTCTGTTTATATATAGGACATAACACTTTTTAGTTATGCCAGCCAAGATAGAGGTCCACATTTAAATTACAATATATATGACTGCTTAGTAACATTCCTTAGACAAAGAATATTTAGATCTTAGTCATTCCTCAGTTTAAAAAAAATCCAATATTAAATCCGAATGTTCCTGCTTGGACTAAAAATTCCACAACATCTGGTGTCACATCTTTAAAGCCTGAAAAAGTCTACATATCTGCCAGTAGTAGAGTAGACAATCCACCCAAAGTAGTATTATCTTGGGAAAAGGCTGATCACACAACCCATCTGTGCAGAGTAGTTGCCAGTCATTGTGATCTTTGTAGACAAACACTTAGTTGAATGATAATTGTAGTGACTGCAGCCGAAGGTCACAAAATGAAAAGTGGTGCATTATGTATATTTAAAAACTTGTTCATAATGATTCATGTTTAACAATATAATGAAATAAGTAAACCACACAAGAATACACCATTAGAAATTTTAAGACTCATTTGTTTGTTTTTAAGAGGTAGAGCAACAGCATTTTCACGGAGAACCAATGAGAAACAAAACATTCCTGATAATCTGTCAAAATGGTCACTCTTCTGCATTTCTTCCGAATATCCTTTCATTTTCCATCCATCAACATCTCATTTTACTCAGTATTGTGCCGTTTCTGAATGTTCTGCCCTCTTTCAGTACTCAGTCGTGAGAGTTAATATTTATACAGATTAACAAAAAAGACTTCATACATGGGAACTAGCTATACTCATAACTTTGTTGTAATGCTAGCTTCTGAGATAGAAATCAATTTCCTTATTTTAATACAAAATTCTGAAAACTAACATTTTACAACTTGTTTAATACCACCACCTAGTATGGAAGAAAAAAAGATTAGCAGTTAGAGACTGCAGAGAAAAAAAATATACTATCACATGATTAAATAATTGAGCAGCAAGTCCTTTCTTGCAACCCACTGACAACTAAAAGCAAAAAAGATTTATCCAATTGCACGCTGCTTTCATTGGTCTTATTATATTAGTTTATGATGTAAAACAAAAAGATCCAATCAAGAAAAATCAAGAAAAAAAGGTCAATGTGTGTTCTTCCTACACTACTACAGGAGGCTCCATCTGTCTCCCAATTTTCAATGGGCAGACTAAAAGCTCATTCCCTAACCAAGTTTATAAATATCTTAGTACATTTCATTGATAGTAGTAGTTGAGTAAATTAATGCTTTGCATCATGATACTACTATAAACACTTTACATCTATTCTTTCATTGATAAGAATCCCGAAGCATTTTAGTGCTGGAGAGCCCAAATTTCAGAGATGTGTGACTGTAGGAATAGCATATAGAAGTCAGGCATGCAATTGTACGCACAAGTGTGCAGTTAAGACACATAGCTGGTAATTTTTTGCAAGAAAATATTAACATGCATGAACGTGTAGATAAGCACAAAATACTTACTTTTTAAAATAATGGAAATTATATACATGTCACTAGCAGGTAAAACTATCTGCAGCAGCCAATGTATAGAAATGACACCTCAGATGAAGAAAAAAAATTCTGCCATTGTCAACATAGAATGGCTGTCACTATGCCTTATAGGGCTTTGCAGATTAAATCCTTCATCCCTCCCCACATCTCTCCCTTTTACAGGATGCAAGTGAATAGGGAAAAGCTGGAGGGGGGGGGAGGGGGGAGGCAAGGAGGAGTCATTCTGGCTTCCCCACTGTGAAGGTCCACTGAAGTCCTGAAAATATTATGTAGGTTGCCTGGAAGCAGGGTGCATTTTATGGCTGAATTAAAACCTGTTAAATAATTAGATTAGCTAGCCCTAGACACTTCACATTATCATTTCAGTCCCCCTTTAAAAAAAACAAAAACAAAAAAAAAAAAAAAAAAGAGACAAGCAAGCTGCTAGTTAACTGAAATTAAGCATACATATTCCAAGGTGAATAATTTTTTTTTCCCCCCAGTGTGAATTTTAGAGAACTTTCGCATTGGTTCTTGTTTTGTTTTCAGAAGCATCTTTTCATATGAGTTTTTAAAAGCTTATTTTTGTGTTAAAATATATATTCTTTGCAGATCCATCAAGCACATTCTGATAAAAGTTACATTAACTTTTACACCATCACTCAGAGCAGGGTGAATTCAGAGCTAGAAGATCTTTAAGCTTATTTTTAAAAAAAGTAACTTCTGTATCAGGGAATGCTCCTTCAAAAATTCAAACTTCAAATATCCAAATTGAAGTGCTGAAGTTTTTACATTAAATCCACGAGTAATAAGATTTAGTTTTACATTAAGAGGTGACATAACAGAGGTTTTTAGTATGCATAGTAAAGAGACATCCGTTTCCAACTAGGTCACTGATTTGGTATGCAACCTGAACATCACTATTGACAAGGCAGCTATGAAAAAGCTTGATGAATCCTTATTTCCAACTGTCTGCTGCAGGTGCCAAGGATAACCTTATCTTGAGCAATGTTACCAATGCAGTCAAGTCCCTGTAAACAAGCTCTTGAATAGTGGTACATTAAAGAGACATATCAGGTAGGGTACAACATTTACCATTCTTTCAGCCTGTCAACCATCCTCGAGCTCTCTTTTTTTAAAATGAATCCTAGCAAGGACCTCTGTATCCTAAGCTAGTTAAAAAAAAGCCATTTATGAAAACATTGTTAATTTTGGGGTGGGAATGTCTACAAGTCCGTTTCCCCCCACCCCTGGCCTTTATACAAACTACATTCCAGGTCTTTACTGTTCAACAGTGTTCTTTTAATATGTCCGTCACATGGTTCTTCTATGAGATTTTTCTACACAACACTACACTATTGTGCTAGTGCAGCAGAACTAAACTAGACTCTGAAGATACTAGACTTGTTCGTTTTCAGTTCTGAGTGAAGCAGAAAGACTGAAAAAGAAACCCAACAGGTGAGAAGTACATTAGGTTCTCTTTTGTGTAGTGTGAATGATTCCAGGTTACTTTTAGCTTCCCCTTTTTAAAATTTTATTAGTGTAGGAGGTATTTATTTTCATAGGCAAATGCAAGTGAATGGTTAAAACTGTTTCAGAGAAAAAATATGGTCAAACATAGTAAGAGTTCATCTCCCAGTATGTATAACTGAAAATAAAGAACTCACTGTTATGGTTAGAATAAATTAATACAGTACAACGAATCGTGACACCAGTAGTGATAAGTTAGCTGGGTACCCAAACAAGCCAGTCTCCTTATTAGAGACCAGTGTAGCTGGATTCTCTGCTTGTCAATAACATTGACAAATATAAATAAAGGATCCCTTGTTTCCTTTGGCATCAAGATTTTTCCTAGGGGAGTATATTTTTACTACGTAATTCAGAAAGTTATAAGAAGCAGTGCACTGACTTTCCATTATATACTAATTCTAGGATTGTGTATTTTGAAAGAAAAAGTCTTGCCTATTTTTTTCACTTTAAAGTGGCCATTGGTCTCACTATCAAAAATATATTATAGGCAGATTTTGGGGTCAAAGGATATTGAGATTGTTAACTCTTGTTATGAGCGGCCACATTATGCCAGGAATAGATTGACATAGGACACTCCCAGTAACTCTGGAATTAGTTACTGGCAACTGGCCAGTTAGAAAACAGGTCATTTTTGAGGAAGGCGTTTTGGGCGGGAGGAGCTGTTATCTGTATAATGTGGAATAGGCTCAAATTAATTTCATTGTATTTGACAGTCTCTTTAAATTTGATTGAAAATACTTGGGAATTAATGATGGTCTTAGATTCATTGGGCCTGGGCATTTGCTTATCACATGCATAAGGAGTAATTTAATAGCAAAAAAAAAAAAAAAAAAGTTACAGAACAAGGTGTTACTGCCGTCATCTACCCTTCAGTTGGAGGCTGTTTCAGGGGAACAGAGCTACATGATCCCATTTATGTACTATTTGTAGCACTGTCACAAGAAGATGAAAGTGAAGAGTATCGCCATATTCCCTTTAACTAGACGGGTGACAGATCACATAAGTAGATCAAAATCAAAAAAAGCAATTCTCATCTACACTGACAAAAACCTAAGATAGAACTTTTAAACATACCAGGAACGCTGTTTACCATATATATTTCCCCATGCTTTCTTGTACATAGTGTTTTATTATGTGAACACCAGCTTGTCCTTATCAGCTATTGCAATAGAAAGTCTATTCACTCCATCCAAATGTACACCCCATTGTGTGAGTGACACTCAGTAAAACCTGCTGAGATCACCCATTACTCCTCTTGCAGACCTTCTCTCCTAGCATTTCATTTGAGAAAGCGTCCCCTTCTGTTCAAGCGATGGTGTTAAAACTCCATCACTTCCAAGAGCTCTGACGGAGTTCCAAGTCCCCAAACAATTCCATCATAACCCCACGCTCTTGAGATGCAAGAAAAAGTTAATTGACTTGTATGTTGTCAGTAACCAAGCTACTCTGTCTGTCCTTTCCAAAGTCACATCATGATGGTTTAACCTTAACAATTCCATGTTAAATTTACAAAGGCCCCAGACTCTGCATCTTTATTTTAAGAAAAAAAAGAGTTGGAATTAAGAAAGCCTTTGGACTGTCTGTTCATTTACAATTCTAACAAGAAAAAAAAATTCAGGAACAGGAACTGCAACTCTGACAAGATCCCTTGCTATGGTCTTGTCTACACAAAGAAGTTAACCAGCATTATTATCACTATACTTCAACAAACCAAATTGAAAGAAGGCCACTATTATTCTGAATGTGGGGGTCCACGTGAGGAATTATACCAACATAACTGTAATGGTGAAATTATGTTATAGTAGGGCCAGTAAGGCTGTGTCTAAACTGGGAAACTAAGTGAGAATTTTAATGGCCCTCTACTCAATTTACAACCCACAGAGTAAAGGAAGATTTTCCATTTGTTTATTGAACATCTATTCCTACAAGACATTGAGGCAGTTTCCTTACTAAAATATCTCACCTTATAATTAGGGCTGTCGATTAATCACAGTTAACTCACGTGATTAACTCAAAAAAATTAATCACAATTAATCACACTGTTAAACAATAGAATACCATTGAAATTAAATATTTTGGGTGTTTTTCTACATTTTCAAATATATTGATTTCTATTACAACCCAGAATACGAAGTATACAGTGCTCACTTTATATTATTTTTTATTACAAATATTTGCCCTGTAAAAATTATAAATAGTATTTTTCAATTCACCTCATACAAGTACTGCAGTGAAATCTCTTTCTTGTGAAAGTGCAACTTACAAATATATATGTTACATAACCACATTCAAAAACAAAACAGATGTAAAACTTCAGAGCAGAGATGGCCAACCTGAGCCTGAGAAGTAGCCAGAATTTACCAATGTACATTGCCAAAGAGCCACAGTAATACGTCAGCAACCCAGCATCAGCTCCACCCCCCTGCTCCCAGCACCTCCCACCCATTGGCTGCCCCGCCGATCAGCACCACCTCCTCCTTCCCCGCACCTCCCGATCAGCTGTTCTGTGGCATGCAGGAGGCTCTAGGAGGTAGGGTGAGGAGTGAGGGGAACAACAGGCTCAGGGGAGGGGGCGGGAAGGGATGGAGGCAGGGCCGGGCCTGTGGCAGAGCCAGGGCTTGAGCAGTGAGCACCCCGGTACATTGGAAAGTTGACGCCCGCAGCTCCAGCCCCGGAGTCGCTGCCTATACAAGGAGCCGCATATTAACTTCTGAAGAGCCGCATGTGGCTCTAGAGCCACAGGTTGGCCACCCCTGCTTTAGAGCCTACAAGTCCACTCAGTCCTATTTCAGCCAATCACTAAGACAAACAAGTTTGTTTACATTTATGGGAGATACTGCTGCCTGCTTCTTATTTACAATGTCACCTGAAAGTGAGAACAGGTGTTTGCATGGCACTTTTGGAGCTGGTGTTGCAAGGTATTTACATGCCAGATATACTAAATATTCATATGCCCCTTCAAGCTTTGGCCACCATTCCAGAGGACATGCTTCCATACTGATGATGCTCGTTAAAAAAGTAATGCGTTACTTAAATTTGTGACTGAACTCCTTGGGGGAGAATTGGGTGTCCTGTTCTGCATACATTTCATGTTATAGCACATGTTGTTCCTTTTAAGAACACTTTCACAGCAGATTTAACAAAACAACAAGAAGGTGCCAATGTGAGATTTCTAAAAGTAACTACAGCACTCAACCCAAGGTTTAAGAATCTGAAGGATCATCCAAAATCTGAGAGGGACGAGGTGTGGCGCATGCTTTCAGAAGTCTTAAAAGAGCAACACTATGATGCAGAAACAACAGAACCCGAACCACCAAAAAAAGAAAAGAAAAAAAAATCAACCTTCTGCTGGTGGCATCTGACTCAGATGATGAAAATAAACGTGTGTAGGTCTGCACTTCTTTGGATAGTTATCGAGCAGAACCTGTCATCAGCATGGAAGCATGTCCCCTGGAATGGTGGTTGAAGCATGATGGGACATAGAATCATAGAATATCAGGGTTGGAAGGGACCTCAGGAGGTCATCTAGTCCAACCCCCTGCTCAAAGCAGGACCAATCCCCCATTTTTGCCCCAGATCCCTAAATGGCCCCCTCAAAGGTTGAACTCACAACCCTGGGTTTAGCAGGCCAATGCTCAAACCACTGAGCTATCCCTCCCCCCGATAGCTATCCCTCCCCCCGATATGAATCTGTAGTGCATCTGGCATATAAATATCTTACCATGCCGGCTCCAATGGTACCATGCACACTCCTGTTCTCACTTTCAGGTGATATTGTAAACAAGAAGAGGGCAGCATTATCTCCTGAAAATTGTAACCAAACTTGTTTATCTGAGCGATTGGCTGAAGTAGGACTGAATGGACTTGTAGGCTCTTAAGTTTCACAGTTTTGTTTTTTATTTCAGTTATGTAACAAAAAAAAATATATGCACACACATTTGTAAGTTGCACTTTCACAGTAAAGAGATTGCACTACAATACTTGTATGAGGCGAATTGAAAAATACTTTTTGTTTTTCAATAGTGCAAATATTTGTAATCAAAAATATAAAGTGAGCACTGTACACTTTTTGTGTTCTGTGTTGTAACTGAAAACGTTTGAAAAGGTAGAAAACATCCAAAAATATTAAAACAATAATAGAATACCATTTAAGAGCACAATTAACTGCAATTAATTTTTTTAATTGCATGATTATTTTATTTTTTAAATCGCTTGACAGGCCTATTTACAATCTACTCTTTTGCTTACAATGGAACCTTTCTGAAGTTTTATTGTGATACTTGAGAGACAAGGTGGATGGGGTAATATCTCATATTGGACCAACTTCTGTTAATGAGCGAGACAAGCTTTTGAGCTGGTCTTACTCTTCTTCAGCAAGAAGCTCTTCTTCAGCTCTGGAAAAGGTACTCCGAGTGTCAAAGCTAAATACAAGATTGAAGTAACAGTGTTATGCTAAAACTCTCTCTTTAATCTTGTATTTAGCTCTGAAACTCTGAATACGAGGAGATTTTCTTCCAGCCTCAAAACCAGTTTTGTACTAGCGCCAAGTAGCTTCTTGGCTTGAAACCACATATATACTACATTGCAACATCTCCAGTGTTCAACACATTGAAGGCCAGGTAATTAGAGACACATTTTCAGTAAGTTCAACTGCCAAAGAATTACCCTTATGATAAAAAATATTAATTGGATATTATGGCATTGGATCCATTTCCTATTTGATAAAGAAGCACTCAAACTGAACTAATACTAAAGAGAGCAGAGAGGAACTAAGCAAAATAAGACATTGTTGCATTGTGATGGCAAATTTAATTTACAAGACAGCTTGTTTATAAACACTTGTTTACAAAATAAGTCACTAGGTTGTCTCCACAAAATTAAGCACAAGTAATTCACACACACAAGACCAATTTAGGTTTAAATGCAGGCAATGTATACTGCAAAGGCTATCCCTAGTTGAAGGGAACACATAGGTCATGTAATTCCAGATGATGTTGGAATGCTGACTCATTTGGCAACTAGTCTGTAAGCCCCATGACTTAGTGAAGTGTCTGCGGTTCACTGCTGATCCCAATTGAGTCTCATGGGGAGGGGGGAATTGTTCTAAATTCCGTTCAAAAGTCATTTGGGGGAAAAAAAATACAGTACTACTGACATAGCAGGAGAGCTAACCTCTTCCAATTTCTGACATATTTTGAGTTCTCAACTATAACTCAATTCTATTAAGGCTACAGTTCAGCAAGGCACTTACAGATGTGCTTAACAGCATGTGAATAGTGACTTCAATGGGATTTACATACTTAAAGTTAAGTATGTGCTTAATTACTTTGCTGGATTGGGGGACAGTGTTCCTGTCACTAGAGTAACTGTCCTTCTCCTGGAAGCCTATGGTTTATTGCAGTCCTTAACAAAGAGATAGGAACCGGATCAAAGCTACATAATCCCATTACGCCAGTATTTAATTTTTTAAAAAATTTTTAAACATACACACAGAAGATGACAATCTATACATATAGAGATGAATATATTTCTCTCTTTAACTGCTTCAAAGGTCTAATTTACACTACAGCCCCAGGCCAGTCCACACATATTTTATGTTGTATGAACAAGGAAGAAAGTAAGTTGCTATTCAGGCCCCTCTATCTCCATCATACAATAGTCAACAAGCCACTTCACTTGCCATTAAATCATACCCAAGGAAGAAGCCATTACCATTGCCCAGACCGTAATCAAACTAATGTCCACGCTGCTGGCTTTGCAATATTTTTCCAATATCATAAATCTAATTAAAAATGTGAAGAGTAATTTACATTTTAATGCAATAAGATACATTATCCCTACTACTGTGCTCTCATTACACCTTTATAATAAGATGCAAAGGGTCCAATAAGAACCTCGATCAGTTTACAGAAGAACATTTTTTGTATTGCTGCAGCACTCAGAGGTCCTGAGGATCTGGGACATACTGTGCTAGGCGCTATGCACAGATGTACTAGACAGTCACTACACCAAAGAACTTACAGTCAAAGCACATGACAAGAGAAAACAGGTGGATGCAACAAATAAGCAGAGGAAGGTCAAGGTAACAGTGAGACAAACAAGTTTGGCACAATAAGCAACACATCTATTGCTTAGCCGTACAATTTTGTTTAGTATGGTATGCCAGGGGTGGGGGGCAAAGGAGTCCTTGGATGTTTTTACAGTGTTACTGTAAACATAATTATTGAGTTAAAGTATATTACTTTCATTACACATTTTGTTACTAAGTTAAACAGCAATGTACCAGTAATGCACCTACTCAAGCAATATTGTTGGAATTGGACTACTTTAAAACTGGAGTTATTCTAATGCCTGTTTTATCAAAAGAAGTAAAGACAGTATTTTTTTAAAGTGTTTTCAAGTCATTTATTTGTAAACAAATATTTTAATACATCCCCTGTGAGTTCTTCAGGTTTTCAACTATATTCCTGAAGAACTCATAGGGGATGTATTAAAATATTTGTTTACAAATATTTATCTTGTCCTTGACCTGACAATGCCAATTCTTCCTATTGAAAAAAAAAAAAAAAAAAAAAAGTTTGACTAGTGGTGTTAGAACTGGTGAACTGAAGACACTAAATTAACACATGAAGTGAAACCTCGAAGAAGTACAGTATGTTATTTATATTCACCCACGAACAGTCCTCATTTTGTCTTACAATTTCTACTTAAGCGGTTTCACATAGTAAGTCAGCTAATTCCTACCTGAGGTGGTGATAAACTCTTCCAAAGACAGTGTTGGCTAGCAAGTTATTTTCAGAAATAGGAATAAGAAATGACAAATGTTAAAACCTTAAAAGGTCATATTATGCAACTCAGAGATTTAGTACACGGTTCACCTTCAGTGGTGAGATGCCACATAAACCAGGAGTTTTCTACTGAAACGAGCAGAATTTAGATGTGCAAATGACAGCAATGCTACACAATAAAAGCAAAAAGTTCAAAAGGTGTGCAATTAAAGTCTCAACTTTAAACCAAGAAATTCTAAATTAACAGTCCCAGCATTACCTTAGCTATTCGCCTAGTGCGCAGCACACAGGGTCTTTCATTATGTGATTACACAATTTACATTAATACAAAAGGGACAGATGCAATTATTTTGAACCTTAGTCTAAAATACATTAATCAAGAGAATGAAATTCAAATTGTGTTGTCTCACTAAAAAAATTCAGAAAATAAAGTTCTTTCTATTATTGTCCAGTATGTCAAGATCTGTGATATAATGAAAATCCATACCGCAGCACATGCTTACCATCAGGCAGATATAAGCCTCCCACAGCAACCTTATTCCCTGATCCTGTAAATGTTTACATACATGTGTAACTTTACTCAAATACATAGTCCTATTGACAGCAATGGGGACTATTCATGAGAGTAGTCAAATTATACATGTGCATAACGGTTTGCAGAATTAGGGGTCTAGTGTGGAATTTCTTGACTATGTGCAATTAAACCTCACACAAAGCTGTGATTGGTTTAATCTTTTGGTATTTTTTTAAAGTTAAAATTCAATTTTTAATAACTTTCTTTCTTATTATTTGTTCCCTAAACTTCACCTGCCTTTATTTGAATGTACAATCCTGAAATACAGTTGCATGAATTTTCTATTAACTTCCCAAGATATTCAACTCAATGCTAAGAACAAGTATGAGTAACCTCATCTCCAAAAGTTATTTCAGAAAGTCAAAATTTGGGTCTCTATAAATGTGCAGTAAATGTTGTCACTTTTACTCTGGGATATTCCCTCCTGGATTCTATGAAAAATGTGGGGAAAATCCTGCCAGAGTAATTAAAGTATTCTTTATTGCACCCAGTCTTTCAAACCCCCTCTCCCTCCAACATTTTATTACTCCATTCAACATTTCCAATCCCCTTAGATTTTTTCTTTTATTCCTGACTTAAATTGGAAATGGGAGGGGGGATGGTGTCACATTTGATAGAACATTCCGTTATTTTTATATTTGAAACATTCTCTTTTTGCTGTGTCCACCTAAGGGAGTCCCACCACACTGGGTGAAGCACAGCCACAGTACATTATAAACATACAGACCAGCAGTGAATAAATGCAGATTTTTTGATTTTCATCAGGAAGATTCATGGATAAACAGCCCATTTTAATCATTTCTGCACTGGCCGTCAAACTGAGTATGGAAACAGTATATAAAGTGGTTCCACATAAACCAGTTTCTAACACAATTTTACCACCTCCACGCTGGCTGGACAAGTTGTGTCTTTTTAAAAAGACACTTTTAATCACTTTCTCACCCCCATTCCCCCAAAAAAGAAAAGGGGGAGGAGAGAAGAGGAAAAACTTTTTGATACAGGAGGACTGACGTAAGTTAACAGTACCCTCTTAAACATGTTTCCTTTTCTGTTTGAAGCTGAATGCATTGGAGAACTTAAAATACAACTGCAGCCCAAGATTCTTGGTTCACCACCATGGAGAAGGCCTCTTAGTTTTCCCTGTATCCCTCTACATGAGTTACACCCCCTCCAATAGTTACCTCTCTTACCCCCTCCTAACTCAGACCTGCAGTGAAATACAAGTGTGCTTCACACCCTCCAAAACAATTTACTTTGATTTTCTACTAATGGTGGAAAAACCCAAACCTTCAAGAGGAAGAACCATGGCAGGGACAGAAACAGATATTTCATAGTGCCAGAAGGTCCAAAGGTAGCTTTTCCTGCTCTTTGAGCCCAAGTTACCACGAAATGCACACGTTTCTGACTGATTACATCTTCACAGCAACCTCTGAAGCATGAGGCAAATGCAGCTAAACTTAAAGGATAAAGTCCAAGCGGTAA
The DNA here is from genome assembly GCF_965140295.1 of Lepidochelys olivacea. Lineage (NCBI taxonomy): Eukaryota > Metazoa > Chordata > Testudines > Cheloniidae > Lepidochelys > Lepidochelys olivacea. The sequence goes on from NC_140411.1 coordinate 245,609,512, forward strand.
TAAGATTACAGCAGCACATCTAAATGTGATCTGCTTACTCCCACTGACATAACCAGTCCTAGCCACTGCAGCAGGTTTCTATAAAGCACCGCCACTGAAAGTGGGGCGGTGGGCAGAGGGAAGCCGGAAGCCTTTTCAGAGAACGGTGAATGCAATCGTGCTTTGCATCCAGTGGGTTTCTTGTGCTGCAATTAGTGGCTGGAACTCAGGCTTCTTGGGTGGGTGGGGAGCGTTCTCGCAATACAAGGAGACATTACCAAATCTCAGTTCAGAAGCAGCCTCCCCCCGGATTATTAGGCAAATCCCTTGAGAGCGACTCCCCGGGAGCGGACGAGGAACACAGTGAAGACGCCGAACAGCCTGTGCACCTCGGGGTGCAGGGCAGAGAGTGCCCCGGCCTGCTGTAGGGGCTTGTGCACAGACACAGGCAGGCAGCCCCCGCGGGACCAGCATCCCCTGGGTGCGCTGCTCTCGCCGGGATATTAATAGCCGCTCTTAACCTGTTAGCCCGCAAACGCACCCGCCCAGTTGCCCCCCCCCCCGACCGCTAACGCTGCGGAGCGGAGAACACATCGCAATGACAGTGCGGGCAAACACACGCTACCGCCATCCGGGGGGGAGCTGCAGAGAAAGGGGCTCCAGGGCGCAGCCTGGGAGGACACGGCAGAAGAAGGCTGCAGCAGGCATGAAGGGGCAATGAAACGCAGCCCGGGAACCACCCGGCGGCCCCTGCCCGCTGCGGCGCAGCGCCCACCCCCGCCGGCTTACCGGCCAGTTCGTCGGGCTCCAGCCCGCTGTCCGCGTCGGTCCCGCACAGCACGAAGTAGTGAGCGAAGCGGCAAGGCGCCGGGCCGGCCCCGGGGGCAGCGCTCCCGCTCATCCCTGCTGCTGCTGCTGCTGCTGCTGCTCTGCGCTAGCCCCGGCGCGCGGGGGCCGGGCCGGGATCTCGCGCTCCCGCGGCTGGTCACAGCAGCGGCGTCTCCATCCCCAGCGGCAGGGTCTCGCGCGGGTCCTGGAGGCGGCGACTGGGGGCGGGGGCGGCGCGCAGCAACCGCGGCTCGCGCCGCTCCCGGCCTCTCTCTCGCGGGCCGCGGCTCGCGCTCCTGCAGCACCCCCGCCGGGCGCGAGAGCGCAGCGAAGGGCTCGCGCCGCCAGCAGCGAGCGCCCAGGCGGTGGCAATGCGTGCAATGGCCCCAGCCGCTGTCAGCGGAGCAAGCGCCGGCCGGGCTGAGCGTCCTCCCTGCTGCCGCAGCCAGTCAGAGCGAGGGGAAGGGGCGGGCACAGCGGGACATTTAAATCACGGCACGGCAGACTCCCGCCCCGGCCCCCTCGGCCCCCTCCCCCCAGCCCAAGGCTGCCGTATTGCGGCGCGGCGCGGCGCGCAGGTCTCGGTTGACAACGTGAGCCCCCCCCCCCGCCCCCAAGGAGCTGCGGTCTCTCCCAGCAGGACTCCAGAGCAGACCGTGGAGAGGTGAAGGCGGAGCACGGTTTGTTTAGACTCACGGCCCAGTTCACGGCCTAGTCCTGGAGCTCGCCTCTGGCTGCCCGGTTGTGCTCCACAGTCTGAGCTTTCGTTTTAGAAAAAGCCTATGGCAGGCTCTCCTGGGAGGGAAAACAATCCCGTAAGCTCCGCAGCCAATGCAGCGTGGGGTGTGCGCTCAGCTCCGGAGGTGCCAGCTGTCCCATTCAGCCAAATGAGACCTTTGGCAACGTTTTAAAAAGCAGCTCACTGATTTTGGAGCCAAAGGCCTGGTGTACACTGAGGTACGTCTACACTACACAGCTTTTAGCGACAGGGCTGTGTCTCTACAACCGTGCTGCTAAAAATGCGCAGTGTAGCCGCTTTGTTTGTCGGCACTCCTGCCAACAAAAACTTCCACCCCCAAGGAGCAGTGTTTGTGTTGTCGGCAGGAGGTTTAAACCCCTCTGAAAGACGAAAGTTCTGTCATTCAATTGCCCGTGTAGCCATAGCCTTAAAATTTCTACTTGTACAGCTGCACCACCGCAGCACATCTGGGGAAGACACTCCATGCCAGTGGTTCTGAACCTATTTACCATTGTGGGCCACATACAATACTATCTCTGTGGCCCTGAGGATGTCTCGTGGGCCACAGCTCTGTGCTGATTGGGCCGCAAGCGACCCGCTGGCCGCATGTTGAGAACGACTGCTCTGTGCAAACCAGAGAGAGCTCACCCATCAGCATAATAAAACCAGCCCTGCGAGAGGCAGAAGCTGTGTCGGCAGGAGAAACTCTCCCGCCGACATAGCACTGTGCACACTGGCACTTATGTCAGTGTAATTTATGTCGCTCAAGGGGGTGGAATATTCACACCCAAGAGTGACAAGTTTTGCCGACATAGGCGATAGTCTAGTCGTAGCCTTAAGTACAGGTATAGTCAGTACTAGGTCAACAGAAGACTTCTAGGTGGATCAGTTACAGCGATGGGGAGAATCCCTCCGATTGCTGTAATGAGTGTCTCCAACAAAGCGCTACAGTGGTGCCACCCCAGCGTTTCTAATGAGGAAACAGTCTTAGGCTGACCTAGCTATGTCACTCAGAGGCTGCGAATTAAGTTCTTCTGGCAGCCTAGCTACCACCTGTAGAGGAGGTGAACTAACTAGAGCAGTGGAAAAACTCTTTCCATCGCTGTAGGATGTGTCTGCACTACAGTTGCTGCACCATAGCTTGCCATTGTAGCATCTGTAATGTAGACAAACCCTAAGTCCCATTTTCAGTGATGACTTAGATTTGTCTACACTACAGTAACTTAGGTGCTTTTGAGAATTTTACCCATTGACTCGGGAACTAAAGGTAACAATATTTGGCATAGTGAAAAACTGAAAATGTGTTTTAAAAAAGTATTGTAATGTAAAAATAAATATTCAACTTTCATAAAAGCTTTATTTTTAAAATTTAGTTTGCAGAATTTCCACTACAGTGCTGCAGAATCCAGAGTGTGTGTCCCCTATGTGGCGTACACAGGATGTTGATGTGCTTTAGTTTTTTGTGAGGCTTCTGGAAAAGTCTGTGTTCAGAAGGAATTTTAAAGAGGGGAGGGTTGAGTACAGAGCACAGCCCAGACAGTGTGTTTGATGCTATGTAAACAGACAGGAAGATGCAATTGCTGCCTTGGGACTTGTCTATCCGGAGAATTTTAGGGAAAATTCCCACCAGTACTACCATTGTTTCAACTGCACAGCTGCTAGTGCTGGAGAGAGCCCTATATTATACAAGGATCCAGTGGCATCCAGAGTAAATTTAATCAACACAGATATAAGAATACCAGAAGCCATCAGAACTACTATAAGACATTCTAAAAATGTAAGGCAGACTAAAAGTGAATAATAATGTTAGAATTGGAAGAGGAATAGATTATTTTGGATTCTAGTAATATTTACTTTAAAATCCATAAACTATTTATGGAAACTGGCCAGTATAAAAACATTTCTGACTAGACTGTCAAAAATCAATAGGTGGCTGCTGAGCTATCCGTCCTCCTTCACTTGGCACCCATAAGGCATGAGCCAGAGTTCCACAAAACCATTAGCAGTCTATGGCTGCTTCATCACCTCCGTCTATGTCTACACTACAACTTATGTCGGCAGAACTTATGTCACTCAGGGATTTGAATAACACCCTCCCCCACCCCCCTCCAGCCCCGAGTGATGTAAGTTACACCAACATAAGCACTGGAGTGGACAGCACTATATTGTCGGAAGAGCTTCTCCAACGGACAGCTTCTGCTACTCGTAGAGGTGGTTTCATTATGCTGGGAGGGCTCTCTCCCATCGACATAGAAAGTCTTCACCAGATGCACTGCAGCAACACAGCTGCATTGGTGTCGCGGCAGTGCTGTATGTGTAGAAAAGCCCTTAAGAGGTTGCCTTTGGAAGTACCTACGAGTCTGCTTACTACAGTCATTGCCAAATGAATAATTAAGGAACTTATTAATCTATGGTGTACAGTACTGTCATAAATTCATTTCAGGACTATTCTGGTCTATTAACAATAGTTTTCAGTGTTGTTGTAGCCATGTTGGTCACAGGATATTAGAGAGACAAGATGGTGAGGTAATATCTCAAAGCAGCACCAGACTCTGCCATAACAACAGATGCAAAACCTGCAGACAATATCTCCAATACTATGATGATCCGTGCCCCCCACAACACACCATTCAAGATCCATGAGTCCTACACACAACTATCACATGTGGTGTACCTCATCCAGTGCACTAAATGTCCCAATAACAACCATGTGGGTGGAACCAGACAATCACTACACTCTGAAATGAACTCATACAAAAATTATAAAGGACAAATTTCAGAGTAACAGCTGTGTTAGTCTGCATTCGCAAAAAGAAAAGGAGTACTTGTGGCACCTTAGAAACTAACCAATTTATTTGAGCATAAGCTTTCGTGAGTTACAGCTCACTTCATCGGATGCATACTGTGGAAACTGCAGAAGACATTATATACACAGAGACCATGAAACAATACCTCCTCCCACCCCACTCTCCTGCTGGTAATAGCTTATCTAAAGTGATCACTCTCCTTACAATATACAGCTGTAGCTCACGAAAGCTCATGCTCAAATAAATTGGTTAGTCTCTAAGGTGCCACAAGTACTCCTTTTCTTTTCTCCTTACAATGTGTATGATAATCAAGTGGGGCCATTTCCAGCACAAATCCAGGTTTTCTCACCCTCCGCCCTCCCCCCACACAAACTCACTCTCCTGCTGGTAATAGCCCATCCAAAGTGACCACTCTCTTTACAATGTGTATGATAATCAAGGTGGGCCATTTCCAGCACAAATCCAGGTTATCTCACCCCCCCCCCTTTTTTTTTTCCAAAACCCACACACACAAACTCACTCTCCTGCTGGTAATAGCTTATCCAAAGTGACCACTCTCCTTACAATGTGTATGAAAATCAAGGTGGGCCATTTCCAGCACAAATCCAGGTTTTCTCACCCTCCGCCCTCCCCCCACACAAACTCACTCTCCTGCTGGTAATAGCCCATCCAAAGTGACCACTCTCTTTACAATGTGTATGATAATCAAGGTGGGCCATTTCCAGCACAAATCCAGGTTATCTCACCCCCCCCCCTTTTTTTTTTCCAAAACCCACACACACAAACTCACTCTCCTGCTGGTAATAGCTTATCCAAAGTGACCACTCTCCTTACAATGTGTATGAAAATCAAGGTGGGCCATTTCCAGCACAAATCCACTATGGATGTAGAAGCCCTCTACACCAACATTCCACACAAAGATGGACTACAAGCCGTCAAGAACACTATCCCCGATAATGTCACGGCTAACCTGGTGGCTGAACTTTGTGACTTTGTCCTTACCCATAACTATTTTACATTTGGGGACAATGTATACCTTCAGATCAGCGGCAATGCTATGGGTACCCGCATGGCCCCACAGTGTGCCAACATTTTTATGGCTGAATTGGAACAACGCTTCCCCAGCTCTCGTCCTCTAACGCCCCTACTCTACTTGCGCTATATTGATGACATCTTCATCATCTGGACCCATGGAAAAGAAGCCCTTGAGGAATTCCACCATGATTTCAACAATTTCCATCCCACCATCAACCTCAGCCTGGTCCAGTCCACACAAGAGATCCACTTCCTGGACACTACAGTGCTAATAAACAATGGTCACATAAACACCACCCTATACCGGAAACCTACTGACCGCTATTCCTACCTACATGCCTCCAGCTTTTACCCTGACCACACCACACGATCCATCGTCTACAGCCAAGCTCTGCGATACAACCGCATTTGCTCCAACCCCTCAGACAGAGACAAACACCTACAAGATCTCTATCAAGCATTCTTACAACTACAATACCCACCTGCGGAAGTGAAGAAACAGATTGATAGAGCCAGAAGAGTTCCCAGAAGTCACCTACTACAGGACAGGCCTAACAAAGAAAATAACAGAACGCCACTAGCCGTCACCTTCAGCCCCCAACTAAAACCCCTCCAACGCATTATTAAGGATCTACAACCTATCCTGAAGGATGACCCAACACTCTCACAAATCTTGGGAGACAGGCCAGTCCTTGCCTACAGACAGCCCCCCAACCTGAAGCAAATACTCACCAGCAACCACATACCACACAACAGAACCACTAACCCAGGAACCTATCCTTGAAACAAAGCCCGTTGCCAACTGTGCCCACATATCTATTCAGGGGACACCATCACAGGGCCTAATAAGATCAGCCACACTATCAGAGGTTCGTTCACCTGCACATCCACCAATGTGATATATGCCATCATATGCCAGCAATGCCCCTCTGCCATGTACATTGGTCAAACTGGACAGTTTCTACGTAAAAGAATAAATGGACACAAATCAGATGTCAAGAATTATAACATTCATAAACCAGTCGGAGAACACTTCAATCTCTCTGGTCACGCATTTACAGACATGAAGGTCGCTATCTTAAAACAAAAAAACTTCAAATCCAGACTCCAGCGAGAAACTGCTGAATTGGAATTCATTTGCAAATTGGATACTATTAATTTAGGCTTAAATAGAGACTGGGAGTGGCTAAGTCATTATGCAAGGTAGCCTATTTCCCCTTGTTTTTTCCTACCCCCCCCGAAGTTCTGGTTAAACTTGGATTTATGCTGGAAATGACCCACCTTGATTATCATGCACATTGTAGGGAGAGTGGTCACTTTGGATAAGCTATTACCAGCAGGAGAGTGAGTTTGTGTGTGTGTGAGTTGTTTTGTTTTTTTTTTGCGGGGGGGGGGGTGAGAAAACCTGGATTTGTGCTGGAAATGGCCCACCTTGATTTTCATACACATTGTAAGGAGAGTGGTCACTTTGGATAAGCTATTACCAGCAGGAGAGTGAGTTTGGGGGGGGGGGGGGGAGGGTGAGAAAACCTGGATTTGTGCTGGAAATGGCCCCACTTGATTATCATACACATTGTAAGGAGAGTGATCACTTTAGATAAGCTATTACCAGCAGGAGAGTGGGGTGGGAGGAGGTATTGTTTCATGGTCTCTGTGTATATAATGTCTTCTGCAGTTTCCACAGTATGCATCTGATGAAGTGAGCTGTAGCTCACGAAAGCTTATGCTCAAATAAATTGGTTAGTCTCTAAGGTGCCATAAGTACTCCTTTTCATAAAGGACAAAAAAACCCATATCACCTGTGGGCAAACACTTTACAACACAATCACTCCTCTCAGTCCTTATCCTCAAAGGAAAACAGCACAACACCTTCAAAAGATGAGCCTGGGAGCTTATATTCATAACTTTGCTAAACACTAAAAATCATGGTCTTAATAAAGATACTGAATTATTGGCTTTTTACAGCAATCTGTGACCCACTCCCCCCCCCTGTTTTTGCCCTATGATTGCAGAAGTGTTAATGGCCACTTGACTTTGAATGGTCTCTTACAATATGTGTTAACTCCTCATGCTAAACAATCTTTCCACCTTCTATTTAGCTGTGACACTCTGACTACCTTTCCCAGACCTGAAGAAGAGCTCTGCAGGCATGTCTATACTACCAACTTAAGTCGACCTATATTAGGTCAATTTACAGCCACTGCAGTAATTACTGCTGTTTTCATATCCACACTGCCCTCCTTCTGTCGGTGGTGTGCGTCCTCACTAGGAGCGCTTCCACCGACTTGAGCAGTTTTGGGGGCTGAGAGTCTGGGTTCTCAGCTCCGCACAGAGCTCCCCACTGGGAGCCCAGAAGCTGCCCAGGCTCTCAGCTCCACTCCCAGCTGGGAGCCCAGTCTAGGCTCTCAGCTCTGCTCCCTACTGGGAGACCAGCTACCGCCGGGGCTCTCAGCTCACTGCGGAGCTCCCTGGTGGGAACTGGACTGCCCGCCAGCTCCCCGCTGCCACCTGGGCTCCCCACTCCCCTTCAGGAGCCCAGCTGCCACCTGGGCTCTTGGTTCCCCACTCCCGCTGGGAGCCTGGGCAGCTATAGGGCTCCCAGCAGGGAGCAGGGAACCAGGAGCCACTGGGGGCAGCCAGGCTCCTAGCAGGGAGCTCAGGCAGCAGCCCAGCTGGGAGGGGGGAGCCGGGAACCTGAAGGAGAGCTGGGCTGTAGCTGGAGCCCCCACCGTCCCCAGGGTGACAGTCTGAGCTGTGAGCCAGGCCTAGGGTTCACAGCAGGTAGCCTACCAGTCTTTCTTGTCAATTTCAGGGCTCCAGCAAGGGAGCCATGAAATTGACAAGAATGAGGGGGAGGGATAGCTCAGTGGGTTGAGCATTGGCCTGCTAAACCCAGGGTTTTGAGTTCAATCCTTGAGGGGGCCATTCTGTATGACAGTTGTTTTAGGGGGAGGGATAGCTCAGTGGGTTGAGCATCGGCCTGCTAAACCCAGGGTTGTGAGTTCAATCCTTGAGGGGGCCATTTGAGATCTGGGGCAAAAATTGGGGATTGGCCCTGCTTTGAGCAGGGAGTTGGACTAGATGACCTCCTGAGGTCCCTTCCAACCCTGATATTCTATGATCTATGACAGCTAACAGCAGATGTAAGTAATGCAGTGTCTACACCAACATAAGCCCTACGCCTCTCGTTGAGGTGGCGTTATTATGTCGGTGTAATAGAGCACTAACATAGGTGGGAGCAAGGCTGTAGTGTAGACACTGACACAAGTAGGTCAACGTAAGCTGCCTTACATCAACCTAACTGTAGTGTAGACTGGGCCTCAATAGTAGCTCTAAAGTTTCTGTCTTTCACCAACAGACGTTGGTCCAATAAAAGATATTACCTCACCCACCTTGTGGCACAGTATATAGGAATTACTAAGGTCAACATTGAAAGATAGGTTTCAGAGTAGCAGCCGTGTTAGCCTGTATTCGCAAAAAGAAAAGGAGTACTTGTGGCACCTTAGAGACTAACAAATTTATTTGAGTATAAGCTTTTGTGAGCTACAGCTCACTTCATCTGTAGGGTGGCAGTTTGTAGCAGTTGCTAAGCAGCACACAGCAGCCCAACAGCATAAGAAAAGAAGGGAAGAATATCATATCCATATGGGAAAAAAGAGGAATTTACTGTATGCCAGTAGAATGTAGTTATCCAAATTAAATTTAGGTAGGATGCTAGCAAAAATTCTTGTGTACAAATTTAGAAACAACATTAATTATGAGGTTGCAATCATAGTAGAATGATAGTGTACTCATGTACACCTGAAAAAGACTGCATTTAAAAATGGTGATATACCCTCTGTGGGATTGCACTGATCATAAATGACAATTAAGGTTTATTGATACATTTGATTTTAACCTACATTTTTATTTAACTTCTCTTTCTTGTCTAGGGTTTTATAGTATGCCCACCACTGTATTGTTTGAATGCCTTACAAATTTTATGAGACAATTTTTTGTTTTGTCATAAAGTCCCAGTTCCTATATTCCTGTGATTGTGTAAAAGGCTCATCTTTCATTCAAATATATAAAAAAATACATTTTTATTCCTTATGGTTGAGGTGACAAGCTTGAACATGTGAACCCCAAAGGCTCAAAAACCAGAAGGCAAATAAAAAGGATAAAAAATGGTACTATTTTAAAAATCTCATGATTTTTCTAAGGCAGTCATATGGGATGAAATCTTGGCTCCATTGAAGTGATTGTTTAAACTCCTATTGACTTCAATAGGCCGGGATTTCACGTTTTTTTTTTTTTTTTTTTTAGCCTGACTCATTATTTTTGAATGCTTGGGATTGGCAACACTGCATAGCAACAGATCCTAACCCCGTTTTAATCACTTAGCTCCACTGACTTCAACATAGTTATGTCAATTTGCAAAAGCAGAGGATCTGGCCTATAGAATCTAGGAGGAGGGAATTTTTTGGTTTGTTTACATGCACTGTTATTGCTGAAGAGTGAGAATAAAGAAGTGTTTTATATTTTGCTGTGAAGGCAGTGAGGCTTATAGTCATTCTGACATGTTCCAGGAATGAGTTTAGTCTGGTTTTCACCCCATTTCCTTAATCCCCTTGTTTTAGTATTACATGATACCTGAAAAATCTTAGGAAGGTCAATTGTTCGGTTCACCCACTTTGGATGATGGAATCTGAGGTTCAAAGACATTAGAGATTAAAATACCTACTGAAGGACCCATTATCCAGTAGTGATATGCCCCCCTCTTTACCCTTGCAGGACTGCTTCCTACACTGTATTTTCTAGAGTTTTATTGTGTCTAATTTATAATATTCAAAATGTCAGGCTTCCACAATGTGTCTTAGACAACCATTCCACCATCTAAACTATCTATTTGTAAGGAAGTTTCTCCCAATACTCAACACATAATTTATCTTTCTTCATTTCATCCCATTATTACTCATGGTCCTTGTACCATCATAAATATTCTCCCATCCTGGTGTTTATACCTTTCAATTATTTGTTGACCACTATGTCCCCTTTCAGTTTTCACTTAGAAAAAAAAGCTCTCTACATTTAGACATTTAAATCTTTCCTTATAAATCATCTCCTCCAACTGCCTAATAATTTGCTGTGCTTTTCTCTGAACTCCCTCAAATTTAGCAATCTCTCTCTGATAATGAAGTGTCTAGAACTGAACTCAGTATTGCAGGTGTGATAGCACCAGAGCCATATGCAGAGGGAGAAGTGGAGATGTGATTTGATGTTTGTATGTAAGCAGCCCCAAATTACAGTGGCCTTTTTTAATGACCACAAGTTATATCTGCTCTCAGTGTCAAACTATCTCTCAATGACAGGTTTCAGAGTAACAGCCATGTTAGTCTGTATTCGCAAAAAGAAAAGGAGTACTTGTGGCACCTTAGAGACTAACCAATTTATTTGAGCATAAGTGAGCTGTAGCTCACGAAAGCTTATGCTCAAATAAATTGGTTAGTCTCTAAGGTGCCACAAGTATCTCTCAATGGTGAGCATTCCAGCTCACCTTTTTTTGCATTTAAGCTACTTACATTGATGTACTGTCAACAGATATTTTTTTCTATAAACAGAAAAAAATTAAAATCTGCTCGTGTGCGCGTCATTTCTCTGTCTGCAGCATGGAGTTTATCAGGATTTTTGCCAGTTCTAAGTAGGATTAGCTGAGTGGCTTTTTATTTTCCCTACATCTCACCAAGAGCTAAGTTACTTTATGTAGTTTGGTTTGTTTATTAACTTACTTCTGTTTGACCATTCAGCTCTAGATCACATGCCTAGAGTTCACTCAGGCCCTCACTTTCATCCAAACCAAACTGTTTTTTATTGAGATAATACTAATACTTGTTCCTTTGTTGCAGGCTTCTCTGCTGGAGATGAGTGTATTATATAGCATCCCTGAAAAGCAGTAAATACAGGATATTTAAAGCTATATGAATTAGATCCTCCCAAAAGAAGTACTCAAAAGCTTTAACTTTTCAGTTCTGACTTTTCACTTATGTAAGGGGCAATTCTGTAATGATGTGTTTTAGCCATCTCCTACACAGAGCAATAATTTTTATTCAAATATACTACTCATATACAGAGACATTTCAATCACACTAATAATAAATATAAAATTGTAAAATAGAACCCTTTAGAATGTAACTATAAATATCCAACAAACCCATTCTCTTGACACACACAGGTTTCTGTCACCAGTACTCTTCCTGATCTACCCTTAGGGTCAGCCCTCCTTCACACCTTCCCTCCCGTTGTTGTAAGTATAGCTTCAACAGAACCAATAGAAGAGCCAGGTACTTCCTTCTGAGTTTCACCCGAGTATTCACTTCTTCTTTTAATAAAGAGGAATCCCCAGGCCTCACATTGTCCCTTGCAAAACCACTCAATTCATCCTCAGTAACCACAGCAGACCCAGCTGCCTCACAAGCACTTCACTGGGTCAAGTGTCTGTGAACTAGCAAGTAGTGACATGGCCCCCTCTGGGCAGGATTTTTCTTGTCCAAATCCCCCCATATAAGTTGTTCTTATCCAGTCTGATTCTCTCCAGACTCGTCTAGTTTGAGACACAGCAAGTTGCTTTCTTTCGTGATTTACTCGTTGTTCTTTACCCTGGCTCCTAATAGGAGTCTGTAGGTTTTTTGGAAGATCTTTGATGAGAAAAATATTCAGTAGCAAGCACAGCTAGCAATGTGCAGGGTACTAATTATACCCAGACGCTTTTCCTTAGATCTTGTGACAATAGCTTTTTTCACGTCAGTGTCTGGCCTGGAGATTCAGTTTATGCCCAGCTTTTCTTGTCTGTATTCTTCCCTGGGCCTGGCTCTCCATTGCCTTGCACTATTTGTTGTCATTTACACCTGTGCACAGTGGCTGTACAACACGATCAAATCACTAGTAGCATTTTATCCCCACTTTGTATGGGCATAAATGACTACGCAAAGGGAAAGGCAATAGAGAACCAGGCCCAAGGCAGAATATGGAACCCTCCCCCATCTAATCCACACCCCTATAGTGACAGCTCTGTCCCACTACCAGTTGCTCTTTTATTTGTGGGACATCATAGGGGAAGATTTTGGCTGGGCAGGTTTACTCTTTTCTTCAGTTAGTTGTGTTTGCTCGCAATGGATAATTCTCAGCAGTTTCAAGTGGGATAGCTCAGTGGTTTGAGCATTAGCTTGTTAAACCCAGGGTTGTGAGTTCAATCCTGGAGGGGGCCATTTGGGACACAAATTGGGGATTGGTCCTGCTTTGAGCAGGGGGTTGGACTAGATGACCTCCTGAGGTCCCTTCCAACCCTGATATTCTAGGATTCTAAGTTATTACCGTTTCTTGCTTTCATTACTTGCACTTTCCTTAATCTCATAGCAAGTCTTACTTTTCAAAATCTGTCACTTTAAACTGGGTCAACTGCTAACACCGCTTTTCAGTTTTTCCTCTTAGGATTTGTCATAAAGAATCAGACTATTGCTCTGTCAAGCCCTGCATCCTACTTCTGCCAGTGGCCAGTGCTTCAGAGAAAGGTTTTTAAAATGTTCTGTTGTAAGGATATATTGCACATACTTGTCAGTGACTCTGCTGTCTCATACTTCATTTGCTTCAGAATCCTTCAATGAAAGACATCTGTTCCCCGTGATATACTGCTCTTGAATCTCTCACATTGGTCCAGAATTTCTTGCATAGAATTTTCAGCATCTGCTAAGGCCACATTGATTTTCCATTTAAAGTCTTTATTATTTTTATCTAAATATTTAGATAGTGCCATAAGAGACGGGATGGAGGGACAACACTAACAGAAAATAAGATGCAAATAAATGTGTATAAAGCTTGAAAGAACAGATTTTTAGATTTGACCATGAGAAAATTAAATAGATCACACTAGTGTAGGAGTCGACTGGAAAGCTAGCTGAAAGCAGTGGGTTGGTTTTAAGGAGGGATTTGAAGACAGAGTAAGATCATTCTAGGCACAGGGGGAAAGATGAAGAAAAACACAAAGGCAAAAGTGGGAGGAGACAAATTAAGTAGCAAGAGAAGAAGAGTTGGCAAAGTGCATGAAACAAACATACTTTTTAAAAATAATAGATTGGAGACTTCAGTATGCTTTTGGAGTTTAAAACTGAATAAGCCAAGTTGGTAGGAATAAACACACAACTAATAGATTTTCCCCTTGCACAAATTCACAATTACTGAGAAAGAAGATACTGCAGGCATATTTTCTGAACTAAATCAAATTATAATACCAATCAAGTGAATGGCTTATCTTCAGTACCAGCCTCATAGCTGTAAAAGATTAAACTTGAACAGAAACATAGTGCTTTTCTCTGGCATAATTATTCATTGAGCAATGGTACACATAATGCATTCAAAAATTATGACTGTTCTATCTGTGATTTACCATTGTCACCTCTTACATTATAATGATCTTACCAGAATTTCTGTGGCTTTTTCCATGTATGACGAATTCATAAAAGTCAGTTCCAGTTTGAACTCATTGCATTTTGTTTGTTTCAGACACATCCAGTAATATTTGCATGATGTTCTTTAGCTGAGATTGCTGTTAGGATGATTTGTGCTACTGCAGTAGTACTTATAGGTTTTGTTTGTGCTGAGGATTAATGAAATCTGATATGTCTGTGCAGTGCGTTCTTGTCACTGCCTGGGGACTGGGCCATCCGGTTGAACACAGTGGACTCACGAGCGAAGCCATGTGAGACCAGTGGCCTTCTCCAATAGAGTTGGTGCCCAAATCATGGAGACCAAAGTGCTGTTCTAGGACAGGTAGAGTATTCATCCTATGCTCAGGTCATGGGAGATTTAAAGTCCTTTGCGACCACCGGTGAGACAAACCCTCTGCAAGTATCCTGATTAGACAGATCACCAGCGTTGTCACATACCAATGGAGACATTATTCTGTGAGCATCAACCAAAATCACCCACACAGTGGAGAGTCCGTCACTGTGTGACGGAGTCACTGACTTGCTGTGTGACCTTGGCCAAGTTGCTTAGGCCTGATTTTCAGAAGTATTGAGCACGCTCAGCTCCCATAAATCAGGCCATTAAGCTCTTTGTTCTTACCCCTTCCGTAAAATGAAGATAATGATGCATATCCACCTTTGAAACTGCTTTGAGATCTGCGGCTAAAGTGCCGTGTAAGTGCACTGCACAGTTATTAGTAAAGCGAACCCTGCGGCTGTCTTACCATGATGCAGACATTTCCTTTACTTGGCATTAAGTTAAACCAGGGGTAGACAACCTATGGCACGCATGCCAAAGGCAGCACACGAGCTGATTTTCAGCAGGACTCACATTGCCCGGGTCCTGGCCACCCGTCCGAGGGGCTCTGCATTTTCATTTAATTTTAAATGAAGCTTCTTAAACATTTTAAAAACCTTATTTACTTTACATACAACAATAGTTCAGTTATATATTATAGACTTACAGAAAGAGACCTTCTAAAAATGTTACAATGTATTACTGGCACGCAAAACCTTAAATTAGAGTGAATAAATGAACACTCAGCACACCACTTCTGAAAGGTTGCTGACCCCTGAGTTAAACCTTGGTGTTGGCAGACACTGCTGATTCATTTCAATGTGGGCCCTCAGGAGCACTTCAGCATTGCTCCCGGCTGATGAAGGTAAACTCTTGCTGGATTTAGGATGCGTTCAGGTTTGTTAGTTATGATACTGACTCTCCAGTGGCTATCTAGGCCGAAACTGATCACGTGTTTTCTGTTAGGAGTATACTGTCTATGGCTTGTTTCTAACATATACTACTGTCGGTGTAGGCGTGGAAACAGATAACCATTTACAGTTCTGACATCAAGGCCTCAGGACATTCCTAGCATTGATGTCACAGAATTGGTTTTGTGGGAAAGATCCAAAGCAGTAATGTGCCAGAAGTCTTGTGACACAGGAACAAAGACATGCATATTTTTTCAGATTGAAGTAATAGAGTATGGCAGTATCCCCACTATCAAAATGAGTATTCTAAGCCAAGCTTAAGTGCAGACTATTTATATTTGGCTGTGGACAACTAATGTTTAACATAATAAGGCCAGCCAATATGGATATCTGGAATTAAAAAATCAAAAAATTCATTCTAGCCTTCATGTATAGCTGAGCAAAGACATGGTGTTTCAACCTGGTTAAAACATGTTTTTTCCATGTTGCTATCCCCAAAGAGAGTTCCTATCCCGCATACACTGACTTTAGTGGGAGCAGCATTCAGCCGAATATTATCATGCAGTTTGGACAAAATAAATCAGTGAGTCACACAGGAGTTCTCCTTAGGCACTTTTAAAAATTGACCACCTCAATGCCTTCTGTCTGGATGCAAATTGAACTGAAGTGTGATTTCAGCATTTGTGATCAGGCTTCCCACTAGTGCACTTTGATTTCAAGGAGAAGTGCCGGGCATCTACATTACAATGCAACACAGCACAGTTACAAAAGCACAAGAGGTTTGCTAAGGAGTCCCAGAATCTATAGCAAATACACAAAAATGAGATGAATGAAAGTTCTGAACAACATAGTGGAATGAATACTCAACATGGTATTTTTAATCAAATGGCAGAAGGCCATTGTTTATTCTGTGTTCCATAATTGGCAAACACATATTCACATCACTGTAACAACACTGTTATAAACCTAGAGATAATCCTGGCAGATTAAAGATTTCGTCCTATTCTGACTGTACTATCATAGCTATTTGCAGTGTTGTTGTAGGCGTGTTAGTACCAGGATATTAGAGAGACAAGGGGGATGAGGTAATATCTTTTATTGAACCAACTTCTGTTGGTGAGAGAGACAAAATGATTTCTAGGAAAAGCACTCAGACTGTCAGATTGTTCAGCATAGGCAGTTAACACATATTGTAAGATCTGAAGAAGAGCTCTGTGAAAGCTTAAAAGCTTGTCTCCCCTGCCAACAGAAAGTGGTGCAATAAAAGTTACCTCACCCACCTTGTCTCTCACATATTGTAAGTGAGCATTCAAAGTCAAGTGGCCTTTAACACTTCTGCAGTCATAGGACAAAAAAGGGAGGGAGAGGTTAGTGGGTTACAGATTGCTGTAAAAAGCCATACATTCAGTGTCTTTAGAAAGATCATGATTTTTAGTGTCTAGCAAAGTTAGAAGAAAGAAAAGGAGTACTTGTGGCACCTTAGAGACTAACCAATTTATTTGAGCATAAGCTTTCGTAAGCTACAGCTCACTTCATCGGATGCATACTGTGGAAAATACAGAAGATGTTTTTATACCTTCTTCTGTATTTTCCACAGTATGCATCCGATGAAGTGAGCTGTAGCTCACGAAAGCTTCTGCTCAAATAAATTGGTTAGTCTCTAAGGTGCCACAATACTCCTTTTCTTTTTGCGAATACAGACTAACACGGCTGTTACTCTGAAACCTAGCAAAGTTAGGAATATAAACTCCCAGGCTCATCTTTTAAAGGGGTTGTAAAGGTTTCTTTGAGGACGAGGATTGAGAGGTCAGATATAGAGTAATCATGTTGTGGAAAGTGTTTGCCCACAGAGTTGGGTTTTTGGTTTTGGTTGGGTTTTTTTTTGTGTGTCTTTTAT
Source organism: Lepidochelys olivacea (assembly GCF_965140295.1). Classification (NCBI taxonomy): domain Eukaryota; kingdom Metazoa; phylum Chordata; order Testudines; family Cheloniidae; genus Lepidochelys; species Lepidochelys olivacea. Next base: position 245,626,504 of record NC_140411.1, read on the forward strand.
AATTTTCTGGTGTGATGTCATTTGAGAGTATATTGATTGTCTGGTTTTACCCACATTGTTATTACTGGGGCATTTAGTGCACAGAATGAGGTATACCACATATTGTGGTAGGCATGTGTAGGACCCATGGATCTTGAAAGGTATCTTGGGGGACGGGGACAGTAGGGTACTGATCATGGTAGCAGTGGTGTTATGTCTGCAGGTTTTGCATCAGTTGTTATGGCAGGCTCTGCTGCTGCTTTGAGTTAGTGAGTGCTGATTAGTGAGAAACTTGCTTCTCCTGACGAGCTTGGTGAGATTGGATGGTATTCTGAGGAAGGTTGTTAATGTTGTGTTGTTTCTGGAGGAAGTCAATTGTGTCCTGGAAGAAGTTGAATCTTTGTGCGATGAGTGGTTTGAGGATTTTTTTTTTTGTGAGTCTTGAATGATATTCCTTCAGTAAGAGTGCTATGATCAGATATGATGAGTCATCATGGGTTCCTGTGTTTGTGCATCTTGGGAAGCAATTAGAAGGTCCCTAGGATGGGTTCGTGATGACTATGTTAACAAGGCCAATTGACAACTCTCCAACACCACCTTCTATAAAGAACTCAAAGAAGACCCCACACCACAATTCACCCAGGAATTTAAGAATATCATCAAATCCTTCCAGAAAAAACTCCCAAGATAAATTCTACAACCGCATCCCCCTTCTACTATCAGAGCTATGGTTTGTTGGCCAATAGCCTAATAATTTAACATCCATCAGGTTAGCCATTCATATTCCATACCAAGACATCTGGATGCTCTTCGTAGGGAACTAGCCCGAAAATACCTGCTGGTTAGTGTTCTCTCCTAGAGTACTGTCAATTGCAATTCAAACTGCACTCCACTTTCTGTACTAGATTATTTAATTCATGCCCTGATTTCAGAATTGGGTTATCAGTAGTCAGTGCTTTAGAGCTCAGACCTTCAAAAAAGGGATTGTGGCCGTGTCTGTACTACAAACTTTGGCTGACACAAGCTACAGCAGCGTATAGCTACCAAAGTTGGCATATCACTTGGGCTTGTGCATACTTGGCTGCCTGCATCAGCACGGTATGTACTCATCATGAGCGCTTGCTGTATGCAGGGACATTCTCCCCCAACAGGCAGATTATCATTGGTGCCAGAATGATGGTTCCTTCCCCACTCTGAACTTTAGGGTACAGATGTGGGGACCCGCATGAAAGACCCCCTAAGCTTATTCTTACCAGCTTAGGTTAAAAACTTCCCCAAGGTACAACCTTTGCCTTGTCCTTGAACAGTATGCTGCCACCACCAAGCGTTTTAAACAAAGAACAGGGAAAGAGACCACTTGGAGACGTCTTCCCCCCCAAAATATCCCCCCAAGCCCTACACACCCCCTTTCCTGAGGAGCTTGAGAATAATATCCTAACCAATTGGTTACAAAATGATCAAAGACCCAAACCCCTGGATCTTGGAACAATGGAAAAATCAGTCAGGTTCTTAAAAGAAGGATTTTATTTAAAAAAGAAAGGTAAAAATCACCTCTGTAAAATCAGGATGGAAAATACTTCACAGGGTATTCAGATTCAAAACACAGAGGATCCCGCTCTGGGCAAAACCTTAACGTTACAGAAAACAGGAATAAACCTCCCTCTTAACACAGGGAAAATTCACATAAAACAAAAAATAAACTAATCTGCCTTGCCTGGCTTACCTATACTGGTTGCAATATTGGAGACTTGGATTAGGATGGGTTGGAGAAGATGGATTTCTGTCTGGCGTCTCTCAGTCCCAAGAGAGAACAACCACATAAAGAGCACAAACAAAAGCCTTCCCCTCACAAAGATTTGAAAGTATCTTGTCCCCTTGTTGGTCCTTTGGGTCAGGTGCCAGCCAGGTTAGCTGAGCTTCTTAACCCTTCACAGGTAACAGGATGTTGCCTCCGGTCAGGAGGGATTTTATAGCACTGTATACAGAAAGGTGGTTACCCTTCCCTTTATATTTATGACAATTGGCGATGAGGAAATGCTAAACTCAGTCTACTCCTTCCTCCACTCTCTCATGAAGCTGTGCATTGGCCATCTGGACAGCACCAAGGAAAGCTTCAGCTCTTGGCTCAGAAGAGGCAAAATGTATTATGCAGTACACAATATGCAGCTAAAACCATTGGGATGTTTTTCTCGCTGAGATCTAATCTAGTGAGTAAGCGATGTTAACAACACTTCACTCTACAAAAGCATATTCCAGAGTCATTCTGTCTGGAGATAGTGTCTACCTTGTGTAACTTAAATGACGTATTTTGGGTTTTTTCCCTGCTCTATCTATTCTGTTGCGCCTGCTGCAAAATATAAATACTGCTGGGCCTGGGGCTTTGCGTCCTGCCCGGAATTGGGTGGGGTCACTTGCTTTACATTTATGAAGATGGCTGGGTGTTTTCCTGATGCTATGAAGTCTGTGGTACTTGGTATGCATTTATAAGTACCGTTTGATTTCGTGGCTGCTGCCATGCATTCTATAATATTTGTTGTGAACTAATAAAGATATCTGAGAGCAAAAATTCAGTGCACAAAATCAAAGTGCAAAGAAACATGTACATAGAAACAATGTCATGACCTTCTAACATTCCTATTGAAAAGTAAGTAAATATTGATGTCCAGTTGTGTAAACAAAAAGGTAGTCCAATGTAGTCTGTTGTGGCTACACACGCACCAATCTGTGGTTTTCACAGGTCCATGTATGTGAAGCTCTGGTTTTCCTTGTTGCCCCTCTCTCACCCCAGCATGGAGGGTAGGGGAAGGATGCAGTCTGTGATGCTGTAGGTGATATAGAGAGCAGCAAGCATGGAGTTCTCCAAGGACTTCAACAGGTGGGCAGTCTAGGATTTTTGGACCTGTATGTCAGTCAGGGTCTGCAGCATTTGAGTGTGCTGCCTAAGAGGACCCATTACGTCCTGGTGCGTTTCCCCCTCCTGTGCTGCTGGGACTCTCAGGCCTTTCACCTGTCCTTTCTGTTTTTCTCATTGGGTTGTAGGAACTCCTAGAACTTCTCCTCCCTCATCCTCATCAGGAACAAGCATTCTGTGGGTGTGGAGGGGGCCCTCTGCAAGGCCACCATGCCAGAAGCTTCTGTTAAAAACAGACAGACTTATCACTGGATTTATAGTCACAGCGGAAAGGGAAAAGTAAGTTACAAAATTCCTGCCTGTACTCCCTTAAATACTTTAAACAAGAAATGCTTATTGACACTTCAGCTTTGGAGCACCTCCGCACAGCAACACACTCCAGCTCCAACCCTGGTAAACACAGCCTGGTGGGATTGGGTAGGGTTTTCTGTTGCATGAAGCTGTAAAATTCTGGCCCCCAATCCATGGCTACAAATATAGGGCAATAGCAGTGAATACTGGCACTATTGTTCACTGGCAGAGGTGATTTTGGCTGATCTCTCGCTCCTGGGGGGTCACAAAAGCACAGAGCATCCAGCTGCTACTGGTGTACCAAAGCTGCCTGGGCCCATGTGGCGCTAGCCTATTTTCTGCAGTGGTGCCAGCCAAACTCATCAGAGCGGCACGGGAAAGTGCCCTACCCTAAAAGAGGAGGCTGCCATCCCTCGAAAGCTTCAGGAGAGGATTGCGGAGTATCTCCATGGAAGTTGAATGGAGATGTCTCAAGGGGATAAAAGGCACATCCCGGCGCTCCACATGCCCTCTGCTTCCGTCAGCTAAAGCCCAGCAAGGGAATGGAAAGCAAGTGCTGACTCCACCTCTTCCTGAGCTCAGGACATCAAAACGATGCAGACCGTGTAACTGGACTTCCCAGTCACTATGGGTCAATAATTCGTTTTGAATTTACTTCCTAACGTTTTAGTTTCTCACAATATACCAGTAAAGCAGTGTGGTTGATACCTTTGTCTTGTAAACTTGGAGATTGACCAGGCACCATCTTTAAATGCCCCGGGGGAAGGAGGAAGGAAAAACAAATAAAACATTGTAAGGAAAAATGCATGTACAAAACTAAGCTCCTTTCCTTAACCAAGCTCTTTCATCAGCAGTTTCATCCATGCTTGATGGACTCACTAGACTCCTGCAGAGTTTCAAACAGCTCCTGGTTTGTAACACAGTTGGAGTCCCCCACTGCATTTCCCCCTTCCTCCTCTTCCTCACTGCTCAGAGCAAGGAGCCTCGGTCTTGGTCTCCTTGCAGATATCCGCACTTGTCTGTGGGGTGTTGGTGGGGTCGCCGCCAAGTGTGGTGTGCAGTTCACTGTAAAAGCGGCAGGTCTGCGGCTCAGCACCAGATTTCTTGTTGCCCTCTCTTGCCGTGTGATATCACTGGCAAAATTCCTTTGCTTTCATGTGGCACTGCTGCTGAGCTCTGTCGGACCCCATTTCCTGCATCCCCTGTGCAATCTGCTCATAGATGTCCTTGTTTCTACAGCTGGTCATAGCTATGCCTGCACTGATTCTTTTTCCCCACAGGCTCAGGAGATCCAGTACTTTCTGTCTGCTCCAGGCAGGAGCATGTTTGGTGCATGGAGCCAGCATAGTTGGCTGGGCAGTTGCACACAACCAGGCTCAACTACTAGGAGTGCTTGCCAAGGTGGGCAATCAGGAAAAGGCATTACAAAAACATGTAGGGGTGGGAGGGGCTTCTATGACCCTAGGCACTGGAGTTTAAAACTGTGAGCAGAGCTGTCACTGTCATGGGACTGCGGCATTGTGAGACAATGGCTGAAGAATTCTTGGGGTCAACATAGGTCATGCAGTGTCTACATTTACACTGTGTAGACCAAAGTAGGTTGACCATGGCTCTACGCTATTCAGGGAGATGGTTTTCCCGTGTTGCTGTAACAGGACTATTATATTGGCTGGAGACAAATTTAAGTTTAGACATATGCAGGCATAGGTCAAAACAAGGCAACTTACATTGACCTAACTTTGTAGTGTAGACCAAGCCTATGACTTTGTAGTGTAGCCCAAGCAGGCCAATCTGCAAGGTTTACACCCAGCAGGAGTCAGCTAGTGCATCCTCTCCCAAACCAATTGCTAAGAATTCCTTAAACCACGAATGAAGGTTGAGGTTGAACAAGTCCGAACCAGTCTTTGACAAATGCATGCCTTTGGGATGGAAGAGCTTGAGATACTCTAACATAATGTTCTTATGGCCCAGAACCTTCCACCCATGCTCAAATGCAAATAGCTTCATTTCCCAGTAGCCACTGGATTTCTGGCATGTGGCTGTACTTGCTAGGGAAGAAGGCTGGAGCATACCAGTACAGCCGTTGAGACACTCCCACTGAATCTTCTCAAGGGATGCTCATTCCGGTTCCTTGCTGGTTTTCACTGACAGGCACACTCATTGTAGCCTGGACGGATGCAATGCAACCTCACATGGTGCACCAGTGACATCTAATATTCCCAGTGCATACATCGGAAGATGTAGAGTGTGAATTCAAATCCTCCATTGAGAACCCTTCTTCCTTTCAGTTGTCTGTTTTTATGTCCAGAAAACAATACTGTGACTACATATCCATACTTGAACTGGAGGGTTTTTCTGGGATGAAAGTTTCTGGAACATTTGAGGCACATACATAAGATATGATGCTTCGGTCAGATGCCGTCTAGGTGAACATCAGCTTTCAGCAGCCTGAAAAGCACTTCCTATTAGCTTGGATATGGAACATGTGCATCATTGAAACGGGCTAATAAGGCTGAGGGAGCTGCCCCTATCCTTGAGTAATGGGTGCTAAATTAATTTTTGGAGGGGGCGTGCATGCAGGAGAGAGAGAGAAACCCCCAGAAAAGTCAATGGTTTGCAAAATACCACTGAAAATTAAGAGCAAGTTAGAAGGCTACCCCCATGTCTATGTGCATGAACAGGAGCCCTTTCATGCTTGGTTGAACTGAAAATAAGTTTCAAGGCATTTGCCAAGCAGGCTAGCTTGGTGACACTATGGAGCCGTTCTGCCATCTTTAGAGTAGCATGATCAGAGTCCATGCTTTCTGGACTCCACTGAAAATCAGTCAAGAGCAGAGCCCCTGTCATGGCCTAACCCTGATTCATGGGCCTGCCCACCTCAAAGGCCTCCAGCAGTGTAACAGTGAACACAGCCCTACAAAGGAGACACTTTGTACTAGAACTGGCCACCTTGGGCAAGGCTTAGTAACCTTAGTAACTCTGTTTTGACTGGGTGCCACCTGTCTTGCATCTGGCCCAACCCTTTATCATTTTCTGTGCCCGAAGGCCCCAGTGAGGGTCAGAATAGCTGCCAGCCTATGATGTGAAGGTAAAAACCAAGTGGTCAGGTGACCACTGTGGGCCAGGCCCTATGTAGCTAGAAAGGCACTGAAAAATTCCACGTATTTCTCTGGCACTGGCCAATTATGAAGTAACTCTGCTTTTGTGCAGAATTGTTAAAACTTCTGAAAGACAACATGAGATGCTTGCCATGTTCCTGGAGTCAAGGACAGCATACATGAACCCAAACCCTATGAACCCTTTTGCACAAAGATGTGTATGGAGTCTTCCACACTGCTTCAGGCTCCGTTCTGCCTCCTGAGCCAGCTGGAGGTAACTGTTCTGTCTGGAAACGGGAGACAGAATCAACAATATTTTAAAACTTGCTAGGCACAAGCCATGCCTGGAAATCTGTAACACAAAGGCCTAGAAAGCATTCCTTACTACAGGCTCATTGGCAGGTATACCACTGAATATGGATCCTTTGTGGTTGTGGGCCTGTTCCTGCAGACCAGGTGCTGGTATAGTCCAGTTTGTGGCTCCATTCATATGTGGCCAAGGGAACCTATAGTATGTGGTTAGTTAGTGCCAGGCTGTGCTCCGTGTGAGCACCCCTTGGTGACAGACCATGGAGTAGAGCAGATTGAAAGATAGTGAAGTTTTTTGGCTAAATTTCACAACGTTTCAGCCAGATGTAAACTGGAAGCCAGGTGGCAAGTCCACGGCTGGAGGGCAAGTTGGAGGTGCTCCAATGTCAGTGAGATGTTCCTTTCCCGTGGAGACCCCACTTTCACCAAGTTCCAGAGGCTTTCCCTTCCTCAGGGGCCTCCTAAGGGGCACAGCTCCCCTTGTAGAAGCAGTGTGGACAGATCATGCCGCTGAAGCATTGGTGTGGCTGCAGCCACAGCATTGTACTGTACTATTTACACAGAAGCCGTTGCACTAGCCACCTCCTGTCACTCAGTTTGAGCTGCAAGGCCTCCTTCTTTCCCCAGGCTCTTCTCCCCCGTTCCCTGGCCCAGCTCCAGAGCCCCCCTCCACTTCATCTGTTGCTGCTCCAGCTGGAGCTGCTTTGTTTAGGGCACTGATGTTCATCTGGTGGGGGCGGGGGGAGTTGCAGTTTCTCCATTCACCCAACCAGCTGCTTTCTGCAAACTGCTGTGACACTAAATGCCCCTGCAACTCCTGGATACATAGGCATCCAGTCAGAGGTGAAAGTAACCCAGTCCAGTATGGTGTACCAGCAAAAGCTGGTATACAACCAACCATACCGGCAGGGGGCAGCTTCCCCAGGCCGGCAATTTAAAAGGGCCCTGGGATTTAAAGGCCCTGCCTCTTCAGGTTGAGGCCCCGCCCCCTTGCTCAGGGCCCCGGCCCTGCGTACCAGTAAGTCCTTTAAATCACTTTCACCCCTGCATCCAGTCTGAGCCTGATGGAAGGGGACCCTCTGCAAATGACCCAGGAGACCAAGATGGAGTCAATGGAGGACTGACTGGGAAATCCATACAGCTAGGACAGGTACATTCAGGGGAAGCCAGATGGCAACCTAGCGCTCACTCTCCCAGTGAAATCTCTCAGCATGTCTCTCAGCATAGTAGTATAAGTAGCTATGTGGCATGGAAGTGGCTAAGCCTCAGTCTGGAGCTGCTTCCTTGACAGCCACAGCCCCATGCTGCAGCTGAGAGCACTTTGAGTCCACACCTGCAAGAAATTCATGTAGGAGTGGTTGGAGTATGTTTTGCAGCCTCTTTTAAAGGACACAGGTCTCACCTTGTCTGGCTGACCAGGGATGTGCTTGCTGGCTGCCTGGATTGATCATTTTCTGTGGTCTCTTCTCTCCATGGTCAGCCCAAGGGGAGGCAAAAATCATGCTGGCGAGTTGCCACAAGTTTGAATGGGACTGTGGATAAAATGGTCTAAAGCCCCCATGGGATTTAGGAACCTAAGTTCCATTTTAAAAAGTGGCTTAAGAGCCTAAATATCATTGACTGTCAGTGAGATGTAGGCTCCTCAGTGCCTTAGAGCTGGTCTACCTGGTGCAGGAATGAGCACTACAGGTAAATTCTAACGCACAGCAACATGTTGTGCACTAATTGGCCCATGTAGACCCTGCTGGTGCCCACTGAGGGTACAGCTACACTGCAAAAAACAAAGCCACGGAAGTATCTCCAAGCCTAGTTCTACAGAGCTGGGCTGGTGGGATTCACGCTACAGTGCTAAAAATAGCCGTGTAGACATTCCCGTTTGGGCTGGAGCTTCGGTTCTGAAACCCACCCGCTACCAGGCTTCTGGGACCTGATCTGGAACATGTACACAGCTATTTTTAGCACTGAGCCAGGAGCCCCAAGAGAGCTGGGCTCTGAGACACTGCCACAGGTGGGGTTTTTTAGCAGCGTAGTCATATCCTAAAAGTTCCCTCCCTCCCTGCTGCTTCAGACTTTCAGGCAAATGTTCATAATCTACTAGAAAAAACAGACTCTAATGAGAGACTGCTGAATTGGAATTAATTTGCAAACTGGATACAATGAACTTAGGCTTGAATAGAGACTGGGAGTGGATGGGTCATTACACAAAGTAAAACTATTTCCCCATGTTTATTCCCCCCCCCGCCCCCCACTGTTCCTCAGACACTCTTGTCAACTGCTGGAAATGGCCCATCTTGATTATCACTACAAAAGGAGTTCTCCTGCTGGTAACAGCTCACCTTAAGTGATCACTCCCATTACAGTGTGTATGGTAACACCCATTGTTTCATGTTCTCTGTGTATATAAATCTCCCCACTGTATTTTCCACTGAATGCATCCGATGAAGTGAGCTGTAGCTCATGAAAGTTTATGCTCAAATAAATTTGTTAGTCTGTAAGGTGCCACAAGGACTCCTTTACTTTTTAGAACTCATTTGTTATTTTCTTGGGGGTGGGGGGCATGAAGCATACTGACAACACACAAAGCTTTTGTGAAATGAAACACAAAATTAAATGCATCATGTGTTGTGTGGTTCACTATGTCAGTATATTAATTCCTCAAAAACACAGAAAGACACATATTGTCTAAAGTGTGGAATTTGCAATTTTGTAAGTAAAATGAAAGAAAACATAAGACTCTAGTCCTAGTCTACCCCCTGATCTTTTGTATTTGCCTTTAGCTACCAGTATAGTTTTGCAAATTTACTGCTTTTTTAGCATCTAACCAACTATGAAATTTGAACTGATCCTAATATGCTAAAAACGCAATCGACTTATTCGGAGCTGGCTGGATGAGAGTGCAAGTCTGTTAAAAATTGGCAACATTCTGAATTCAAATTTCCTGACCCCTGTGATTTTACTCCCATCATTTTTTACTATTTTGATGCAATAAACTGTGATAACCTTCTTTGCAAACATAGATTTGAGATACAAAACTGGAACTTCAGTTTTAAATTCTAAAAGAGAAGGAATGAACTATTCCATCCTAATGGTGGTTCCATTTCTTTGTTGTTAATTAGCTTGAGCTAGATTTCCTCGTCAGGCAGTAATCCAACAAATCCCTCTGAAACCTCCTTCAATTGCTTTTGTAAATTTAGTGTCTCTTGGTACCGTCCCTTGGTGTACAAAGTTTGTGCTATGTTTTGCTCAAAGTCCTCCTCATCCTTAGTGCAAATTTCAGCATAGTTACATTTGTTAAATACAAATACAGTGACAGCTGTGATCAGCAGAGACCCTCAAGATGAAATCTCAGTTTAAGTGAGAAGGGGCTGATAATGAGGGCCTATCAGTTTTGAAACCTGCTCCTTATCTTGGTCCCAAATAACCCAGGACTAATGTCTTTCAGCATGACCTGAAAGTCTAATCAGTTTATTTGATCTTTTGGAGTGGGACAGATTTAATAGGGGATGATGTTTATGCATTAGGGAAGTTTTATTGGAGATCATCAGCTGGTTAGCTTATGATTTTTATATATTTTTAAAAAATTATGTGCTAGAGTGTTTGATGTTTTATTTATATCACATCAGAAGCCTAAATTTATAAATGTAGAGACACAGTCTTTCTGTGAGTTCTGGACAGTATTGTGAAGCTGTGTCATCAATCCTCTTTTTCCTCAGTCAACCAATCACAGAGATGATAGTGACTGTGGAAGAATTTTTGAATTCCCACAACGTGTTATTGAAGCGTGCGTGTTAGATGTTAAAACATTTCACCAAGGTTCAAATAGAAGCTTAGCGGCCTCATGTCAGAAGTTTAGGATGATTGTACCTGAGAAGTTGTCTCATTCTTTTTGTTTTATTCTTGTTGTTTGAGCAAATGGGCAAGACCTCCTTGTCAAATTTCTTTCTGCATTGTCAGGCAGCATCTTCAACAGTTTGGATGCAAAACGCCGCAGTTTCATTTCAGCTGTAGAATGAATAATATCGTGTAGGAATGTATTATTCCTTATAAGGATGCATTTAGGAATTTTTAGATCATATCTCATGTGTAGCTAAACCTCTTGCTTTAATGTGAATGTTGAATCTTTTAACTTGCCACATCTAGTAACAGACCTGCAAGATGAAATCTGCCTGTACAAGTACATCCACAGTGAAGTGCCTCAATCGTAAATTGCTCATTTTGTGCTTCACTGCACAGTAGACAGAGGTGAGGTGCAGTAAGGACATGCCACATTCTGCCAAAATATCCAAAAGGATCATCCATGTTTAAATGAAACTCCCAGCTCTGTAAGAAGCTTTCACATCAGAGGACACTTTAATTGTACTAAACCAGCTGATCACTAGATGGCCTCATAACCTAAGAGATTCGGGCAGATCTAGGTTTAGGACATTGTGCGATTACCAGCCTTACTTTTAAAAACTTTGGGATTTATAGTTGTCACTTCAGAGGACAAGCAAGACTCCCTTTAAAAGGCTGTTTGCTAAATGTCATACTGAGTGTCAGAAGGATTCTAGAACAAGAGACTTGTGCTTTTGTACTCAGCAACTCAGTTTATGATGTAGGCCAATGATTCCCAGGCTGTCAGTTGAGACTCCCAAAGCATATCACCAGGGAGCTTCACGGGGCATGCACATGTGTGAAGGGAGGTAGAAAAAGGCAGGTCACAGCCTCAAGTGAGCCCTGATGTGCTGCAGCACCACCACTCCTTCCATTCTCCTCTGGGGTGGGGTTTGCTGATCAGCCACACAAGGAGGCAGCACCAAATTCAGCCAGCAGGGGGAACAAGAGACAAGAGTCCAACTTTCACCCTAGGGTTGCACAGAAGGGGATTGGTAAATGGAAGCTGCCGCTCCACCACACGGCTGGACTGACTGGGGAAGGAAGAGAGGAGGCCTGCTGCCTGTTAGTAACTGAGATGTGGGCAGTTGGGCCTTGTGGGTAGAGCAGGAGTCAGTAGCCAGGAATGGGAGCCTAGAGTCAGAACTGGAGTAAGAAATCAAGAGTCAGAGCAAGGTTATCTGGAGTGAAGCAGGGCTAGTCACACAGGCAAGATCATAGACATGGGTAAATGCTATGAGCAGCTGCCAGCTTGCTATTGGGCTGAAAAGCTGATCTGCTGACTCTTCCCAGCAGTCAGGGGATGTAGCCAATCAGGCAGCCTACTGCAGGCCAGCTGTGCCTATTAGGATGCCTGGAGACTGGCCTCTTCCCAGTCTCAAAGCACAAAGGCAGTGCTGGGAGAGAGATTGGGGAGGACAGAGCAGATCTCAGGAGAAGACAGATGAGGGGACTTTAGGGGAAATTGGTGGTGGGGCAGAGGAAATCCATTGGGAGGGAAACACACAGGTGGAGGAGACAGAGTTTGAAAGCAGAGGGGAATCTGTGAGAGAGAAAAAGAAAAGGAGCACTTGTGGCACCTTAGAGACTAAGTTTGAGTTTTATGAATATAGATATCTTATAAAACACAAGAACATAGTAATAGTAGCAAAAATAAATACAATATCATTAAACAATGATATTTCATATGCATTAATTTAGGTTACACTTTCCACTCCACTTTGATGGAATTTAGATTGATAACTCCTATTACACTCAATGACATTAGTGTGGTTAAAGCCTGTATCAGCCATTGAAGATTCAGGCCCTGATCGTTTAAAAATTTATCCACATGCTTAACTTGATGCACTGTGGTTGAAATCCTGGCCCCCCCCTTAAGTCAATGGCAAAACCCCCCTTAACTTTGATGGGGCCAGGTTTTCACCCTGTGAGTAGTTCTGTTGTAGTGAGTGCAGGATCGGAGGTTTAGCGCTTTACTTCTTAGAAGCCACTATTCACATAGCAAAACAATCTCAAAATAATATGGTTTTCAGTTACCAAATTCTATCTTTGTTTTTATCTCACATGTTGAATTTCTTCCAAATAACAGATAACTAATAATTGATGGTTTTTTCCCTACAGGAACATATCAACTATAAATTGGATCACACTAATTATTTTTGTTTCATTTTGTTCTTTACTTTCAAATGCAGAACTAAAAACCAATTAGAACACTGGTGTGGGAAATGCTTGTTATCAGTAAGTATGAAGGGCCATGGAATTATAAGAATTTCAGTCTCAAAAAACCAACAAAAGATGGGCACCCTAGACATTGCACCATTGTGGTAGGACATGAGGACGCGAAAATGAAACTGACTAGTTTACGTTCACTGTCCTGGTTGAGCGAAACACAAAGAGTGAAAAGTAAATTAGACTGCAAGGATTGTTTCTGATTTTGACAGGTTTCAGAGTAGCAGCCGTGTTAGTCTGTATCCGCAAAAAGAAAAGGAGGACTTGTGGCACCTTAGAGACTAACCAATTTATTTGAGCATAAGCTTTTGTGAGCTACAGCTCACTTCATCGGATGCGTGCAGTGGAAAATACAGTGGGGAGATTTTATATACACAGAGAACATGAAACAATGGGTGTTACCATACAAACTGTAACAAGAGTGATCAGATAAGGTGAGCTATTACCAGCAGGAGAGCCGGGGGCGAGGGGGGGACCTTTTGTAGTGATAATCAAGGTGGGCCAGTTCCAGCAGTTGACAAGAACGTGTGAGGAACAGCGGGGTGGGGGAATAAACGTGGGGAAATAGTTTTACTTTGTGTAATGACCCATCCACTCCCAGTCTTTATTCAAGCCTGAGTTAATTGTATCCAGTTTGCAAATTAATTCCAATTCAGCAGTCTCTCATTGGAGTCTGGTTTTGAAATTTTTGTTTTTGTTTTTTTTTTTTTTGAAGAATTGCCACTTTTAGGTCTGTAATCGAGTGACCAAAGAGATTGAAGTGTTCTCCGACTGGTTTGAATGTTATAATTCTTGACGTCTGATTCGTGTCCATTTATTCTTTTACATAGAGACTGTCCAGTTTGGCCAATGTACATGGCAGAGAGGCATTGCTGGCACATGATGGCATATATCACACTGGTAGATGTGCAGGTGAACGAGCCTCTGACAGTGTGGCTGATGTGATTCGACCCTATGATGGTGTCCGCTGAATAGATATGTGGACACAGTTGGCAATGGGCTTTGTTTCAAGGATAGGTTCCTGGGTTAGTGTTTTTGTAGTGTGGTGTGTGGTTCCTGGTGAGTATTTGCTTCAGGTTGGGGGGCTGTCTGTAAGCAAGGACTGGCCTGTCTCCCAAGATCTGTGAGAGTGATGGGTCGTCCTTCAGGATAGGTTGTAGATCCTTAATGATGCGTTGGAGAGGTTTTAGTTGGGGGCTAAAAGTGATGGCTAGTGGCGTTCTGTTATTTTCTTTGTTGGGCCTGTCCTGTAGTAGGTAACTTCTGGGTACTCTTCTGGCTCTGTCAATCTGTTTCTTCACTTCAGCAGGTGGGTATTGTCGTTGTAAGAACGCTTGTTGAGAGACTTCAACAAAGAAACTTCAAAACCGGACTCCAAGGAGAGACTGCTGAATTGGAATTAATTTGCAACATGGATACAATTAACTTAGGCTTGAATAAAGACTGGGAGTGGATGTGTCATTACACAAAGTAAAACTATTTCCCCATGTTTATTCCCTCCCCCCACTGTTCCTCACACGTTCTTGTTGTTGGGGACACTGGGGCATGGCCGCTAGGTAACTCGAGGGGATGGAAGACCACGAGTGTCGATGAAGCCCCCTCGCACTAGGCCCAGGTGTCCTTGGCCCCCCCTCCTGCCTGGAGGCACTTGCAGCAGTTCTGCGTACTAGGCCCAAGTGTCCTTGGCCCCCCCGCCTGGAGGCACACACAGCAGTTATGCTGAGAATCTGCAACAATATGTTGCAGAGTCAGACTGCCTGAAACTAAGCAAGGCCACGCAGGCCAGATATGGAAGAACAATGCTGAATAAAGCAGCTTTATGTATAGTTTAACAAATGATACAGAGAATCAGGGAACTAGCTGGGAACTGGATTGGCTGGCTATATGGATACTTGGGGCAGCTTGCTATTGGATAAGTATGCTGGGGAAAAGGATGTATAAAAGCCTGTGTAACTTCCTGCTCGGTGTGCAGGATTTGATTTTATTCTCCCTGTACCTTTTTGCAGCTGCAAATAAACTTTTCTGCTTCTCCACCCCGTTGTGATTATTGGGTGTAGCACACCGGGTAACGAACCAACTCAAGCTGTTGTTCAGCCTCTCGGCACTGGGTGCCGGCAACATTGTCAACTGCTGGAACTGGCCCACCTTGATTATCACTACGAAAGTTCCCCCCTCCCCCCTCGGCTCTCCTGCTGGTAATAGCTCACCTTACCTGATCACTCTTGTTACAGTCTGTATGGTAACACCCATTGTTTCATGTTCTGTATGTATATAAAATCTCCCCGCTGTATTTTCCACTGCATGCATCCGATGAAGTGAGCTGTAGCTTACAAAAGCTTATGCTCAAATAAATTTGTTAGTGTCTAAGGTGCCACAAGTCCTCCTTTTCTTATTACTGATTTTGTAATCTCAGTTGCTCTCTTTCACATCAGGAAGAACATCTGGCTTTTTTAAAAAATGCAATTTTTAGACAGACTATTCCTATATATAATCCCAATCTAACCTCACCAAGAATCACAGAACTTTAGAGATGGCAAGAGGCCTGTCTGATCTGTCTCCCTGCCATCGCAGGATTTTTCCTTTACACAGGCATCTCAAGGCAGATCCAGCAGCAGTTCTACTATATCAAACACTGCCCCCTTTAAGGGATGTAAGGGAAAAATCATGCACGTGGCTTCCAGAGCAGAGCACGAGCCTGATGATCTCACCGTGCTGGTGCACGTGAAACAGGAAACAGAAAGCCAGGCAAATGCTATTTGCTAACCACAGCAACAACACAAGGTGCAAAAAAACAACAACAACAAAATGGAGAAGGACAGATTCACTGGGCAGACGGACTCCAGGTTTAAGCTGTCACAGTAATAACAAAGGTAGGCTTTTAAAAAACATTAAAAGTTAAAATCTTTTCTGCACTAGCATTAGCACAGTGTTAGCAGCACCTTCCTAAGGAGGACTGCTTTTACTAGCTCAGTCCCTACTCCCCTGGCCCACGAAGACAGGGGTGGAACTGTTAGAAGACTGTACAAAGCTCTGCTGAGCAGCAGGCTCGCTGCTCTCGAAGCCGTGAGTCTTTTAAGAGAGGCTGGGAAGAGAGGTACATGGTCAGTGATACAGACCTGGCAAGTCTCAATCTTTTGGATTAATTTTAAGGCAGTTTTAAGAATCCCTTATTTTTGGATTAATTTTATCCGAAGAACACAATTAATTTGAAATCTAATCAGTTAAAAAAAAGGTCGTGCTATTTGAGTCCTTCTGTCAGCGTATGTGGTTTTACGCTCACATTTCTTATATTTAAAAACCGATATTTTCCCTCTCCTGTTGCTGTAGGAGAAATCCATACAACTCGGAAAACTGACTAAACGGGAAATCATGAAATTGACCATAAAACAAAGTGCGGTCAAATGCACTGTACAAACCAACTGAAAAAAAAAAGTCCTCTCTTTTTGATAGATTCGAAGATTTTAAGGACAGAAGTGACCATTAGATCATCTAGTGAGTCTGACCATCTGTACAACACAGACCACAGAATTTCACATAGTTGTGTACTGTCTCTCAGCTTCATAGATACATAGAATTTAGAGCCGGAAGGGGCCATATTGTCATGTAGTCTGACCTCCAGTATATGAGCCATTAACGCTCACCCAGCTACTTTTATCCTGAGCCCAATAACTTGTGTCTGTCTCAAGCTTAAGTTATGTTTGACTAAAGAATATCTTCCAAAAGGGCATCCAGTCTTGGTCTGAAGACATCAAGATATGGAGGATACACCACTTCCATTGGTAGTTAGTTCAGTGATTAATCACACACACTATTCAAAATTTGTGTCTAATTTCTCATTTGAATCTACCTGGCTTCAGCTTCCAGCCATGGGTTCTTGTTATGTCTTTCTCCGCTTGATTTAAAGAGCCCTTTTGTACCTGGTATTTTCTCCCCATGAAGGTATTTATACACAGTAATCAACTCACTTCTCAATCTTCTTTTTGATATTCTTAACGGGTTGGGATATTTAAGTCTCTAGCCCCCAAATTATTTTTGCAGCTCTTTTTGGAATCTTCTTCAATTTTGTTACCTTCTTTTTAAAATGTGAACACTGGACATGTACACAGTACGTGTCTTACTTATGCTGTATTCAGAAGTAAAATCACTTTCCTACTTCTGACTACTTCCTTGTCTATACCGAGGTAAAATTACCTCCCTATATCTCAGTAGTGGCCAGTGATGCCAGTTCCCATGATTTTGTCATGGGTCTCATGATAATTGTTTTCCTTAAAGCCCCAGCTTCTGGATTCAGGTGGATATGTGATGATTTCAGCCTTCATTCTTAAAGAAAAGGACGTTTCTAGTCCTCGTGGCTATGGAGAAAGCTTCAAAATGTGACCCCAGTACACTGCATCCTAAAGGCTCAAAAAGCGGGAGGCAAATAAAAACAACATTAAATGTATTATTTTTACATAATCTCATTATTTTAAAGCCAATCTCATGATTTTTGGTGAGCCTGGCTCATGATATTTGACGATTTGGGGTTGGCAATACTGGAACTCCCCTATGTATACATCCAAGGATTGCATTAGCTGTTTTTAACCACAGCTTCTCATTCATGTTCAGTGGCTTGTCCACTACTAGCCTACAATGATCCTTTTCAGAGTTACTGCTTTCCAGGACACAGTCCCCCATTCTGTAGGCATCACCGGCATTCCTTGTTCCTAGATACATAGCTTTGCATTTGACTGTATTAAAGCATATTTTATCCCAGGTTATCAAGTGATCCAGATGGCTCTGTATAATTGTCGTGTTGTCATCATTTAGTGCTCCACTAATTTTTGTGTCATCTGCAAATTTTATCAGCAGTGATTTTATATTTAATTCCAGCTCATCGAGCAAAGTGTTGAATAGCATTGGGCCTACTACCGATTCCTATGAAACCTCACTAGCAACATCCCATTCAATAATGATTCCCCATTGACAATTACTTTTTGAGAATTGTCAGTTAGCCAGTGCTTAATTCATTTAATGTGTGCTCTATGGATATTGTTTAGTGCTCTTTCTTAATCAGAATGTCATGCAGAACTATACAAATGCTATACAAAAGTATATTATACCTATATAGTTACCTTTATCATCCAGACATAATCTTCTTAAAAAATAAAATCAGTTAATTTGATAAGACCTATTTTCCATGAAAGCATGTTAACTGGTGCTGATTATATTCCTGTCCTTTAATTCTTTATCGGTTGTATACTGTATCAGCTTTCCCATTATTCTGCCTGGTGTTGATGTCAGACTAACTAGCCTATAGTTACCAGGTCATCCCACTTGTAATAATATTAGCTGTAACTTGCAATACGATGTGTATAACATATTTTAGGAATGTAGGTTTTAAGTTAACAATGTCCCTTTAATGATTAAACTTTTGGCCTGTGTTACACTGATAGTTTTAAAACTAAGAGATTTTAAATGTCTCACTCATTCAGATTGTTCCCACCGTTTGACAGCCCACTCAGTGCAGGATTTTAAGCAACATTTACATGGAAATCCACAGGAGATTCAATAATAGAGCTCTTTCTTGAATGGAAAATAAGGTGCGTTGTTCCTACACCTGGAAAAAAAATTAGAGGTAAGAAAGACTTTAGATTTCCATCAACTTCAAAGGCAGCAAGAATTTTCAGCAGAGGTGTGAGCTAAGTGATAGTAGCATAGTCATTGCTCTCCTTAGTGTCCTGATTTGATTTTGACCGGAGGTTAAAAAAGCTTAAGGCATGAATTAAGATGCACTCAGGGCCCAGTCTTGCACTCCAGTGGCACCCCTGGGCACAGTTAGTGTTCTGGGTGTAGCAGAAATGGATAATCATGCCCTATGTGTACATTTTGGGTCAATTAATGCCTGTTCTACGCCTGCCAGGGACTTCCTCTACATTGTTGAAATTCCATAGGGTACAGAAAGGCAGCTTTTTGGCCCCTTTTTGCTGGCAGAGCTGGTGTAAGGTGGTTGTGGGGCATCAATGAATTGGGGTCCTCCTCCCAATGAGTAGTTCATATCTGTCCCACTTGGGGGCAGTGTGAAATTGACTGGAGTCACGCCAGTGTTGCTGCTACCCCCACAGTGTTTTGATTGGCAGCAGTGTTGTTCATTGTACTCTGCTGCTGCTTGGTAAAGCTACGAGCCTCAGCACAAGTGCTGAAGCCCTCCCTTTGCAGACCGCACTACAGTGGTTTTCATTCAGCTCACATATGGCTATCTCCACAACCCTGTGGGTTGGAACCTGCTCTTGTTTTAGTGAAAGCTTAAAGTCCCCAGAAATTGATGGTTTAATGCCCCCCCACTTGCCAGGGAATACTTCTTACTCACCCCTGGAGAGTAGATTAGTTAAGTACTGCACTATAAATATCTTAACAAAATTCAAAGCAGCCATTGAACCTTTAATTAGCATTTCTATAGCCACTTTAAAGTTCATGCCACATATAACAACAACGTGGGCTCTCTGCCATGCCTGTGCATAATTGCATAGATTGAACATTCACTGAAAAGCAATAGGTGTGAACATCCTGCTGTTGTGTTTATCTGTGGGGAGTAGGGAGGCAGACGCTAAAAACTGTGTGTATTTAATCTTTAAATCTGTCAATTCAACCACTGACATTGTATGTCCTTGGAAGTGTTTGAGACACTTCCCCATATGCAGTTCCCTGATTTGATTACTTTAATGGCTCATTCCCTTGAACGCCACCACTCCCTTCATGGATTTTATTTTAAGTATCCAAAGACACTGTAGTAGAGCACAATTCAAAGTAATACCCTTCCCCAAACCTTTTCACGGTTTTGTAGCAAAGGTGCCATTTCATGTTCACTCTCTTGCCTTCCCTATGGGAATACCTGCTGCAGAATGTGAGATTAGTAGCCGAGCCTTAGACCAGGTCTATGCTAAGAGCACACTGCCAGTATAGCTACTCTAGCATACTATACTGGACGCAGCCCCCTCCGCTTGCCCCCTCCAAGTAAAATAAGCTATGGTGCCAAACCACAGTTTTATTGGTAGAACTGCGTCTACACTAGGGACTTTTGCTGGCACAGCTCTGTCGGTCAGAGATTATACCTTCACACCCCTGCCTGACATAGGTATGCCAGTACCAGTTGCCATCCAAGGCCTAAAGTTGAAATTAGAAATCAAGTCCATCTAAACGGCAAGCCCAGCAGTAACAGTATGTGGTGTAATTTATGTTCAGTGCATGTTTATGTTTCCTTAGGGCCACTGAAGTCAATAAGAGTTTTGCCATGGACTTTAGTGGAGCCATGGTTTGGCCCATTGGGTTGACTTTGTCTCCTCCTGCCATAACAGAACTAGAGTAATGAGCTGTCACATGAACTGTTGCTTTCCATCCAAAGAAACTCACCCCACTGTCCTCTAAGTTCTCCACCCCTGTGTAGGATTTGCCTTTTCTGGAACTACATTGTAGACCTGTGACATGGGGAAATATGAGCCTGACAAACTTGAGATCTTTCATCCACGTATAGCAACTCCCATCCAGCTGCCGCCTCTTGCAGCATTGATGGTTGTTAACCTTGAAATAGATATTTTATCATTAATACGTTGCTCTTGCTTTCAGGAATCGCCTCCATTGCTACAAAACGAGACCGCTTCTGAGTTGGTTTCAAACACGTCTCCTCACACACTTACAAGATCAACCTTCGCTGTGCAGCTGCTTTGAATTCAGATCAGGAAGGATTTTTACCAAAGGGGAGGCATGGTATTCTGCTACTTGAAGTGGTTTATAGGCTTTGTCAGTAGGGATGTCCTCACAAAAGCTTCAAGGAGCAGTAACAGAAGCACCTCTTTGGTATGGAGATGCTGCTATCACAGGACTCCAGGAAGCTTCCTGGATCCTGAGATGAGAGCATTTCTGGAGGAGAACACTGAAGTCAGTAGCAGTGGGCACCTCACACCAGAGATACGACTGCGACTTCTGACGCCTCGCTGCAGATTCTGGCAGGAAAGAGCTGACTTGTGGCCCTATGGCGACCCCTTCTGGGCAATCTACTGGCCAGGAGGCCAAGCCCTGTCCAGGTACAGTGCCCAGTGACCACTAGAGTAAATATGTACTATCACCCCATGCTGCATCGGATACCAGATTTGCTTGTGATAGTACTGCTCTCTAGTGGCTGCAGCCAAAGGGGTTTGTAAGCCCTAGTACAAGTACACCTAACACAGATTCTCCTTCAGCTCAAGTGATAGAAGCCTGTGGCTTTGGAATAGAAGGTCCCAAGTACTATCTCTGCTGATGACTATGAAGTCTGTGCAGCTGCTGTATGTAGAATAACTGTTGGCTGTTAAATCTGTTGACTTCCATGGAGTAGCATGTGTTTACACCAGGGCTGAATTTGGATGTGTGGGAAAGTTTTGCATTTTCCACAAAAATATTGCAAGGTATTTAATCACATCATTTAGTGTCACTTCAAGAGGGGAATACTTAGTTCACAATAACTCAGGGTTATTCCAGGAGGAGACAAAACATGCTCATGGAAGCATATCTGTGTCCACTGAAAAGGGTAGAATTCTGCTGGTGCAACCTTTGAGTGTAGACAAGGCCTAACCTATATCCAGACTGGTTCTAAAATCCTAAATAAGGGGGCGGGAATGTACACAGACAGGATTATTTTATATTTATCTGACCGTGTTGCACTCATTTACAAACTGTATGCCATATTTTATTTCTGACAATTTTGCAGTCAAAATGCAGATGCTGTCTCTGATTCCCAGGGGCTGTTAATGTTCTTATATCACCCAGAAGTATCTTCTCCTACCTAAGAAGTCATGAGTCATTACTGCAAACAGCCAACCTTCAGCCATCTCCCATTAAGTTGAAAGGGAAAGGTTTGATTTGGGGTTGGGTTGGGTTGGGTTTTTAATACTTTAAATTTTTATCATTTTATTTATTTTTGTCTGCAAGAAAGCAAAAATCAGAGGCTTTTTTAAGTTGGAAACAATATGAGTCTCACAGCTAAGTTATGAGAGGTGATTAGATGGACCTTCAACACAATTAAAGTGCTGCTAAAAACAGTAAGTCAATTAGGTACTGTAGTTAATCTCATCTCCATGGTTTGTTATCAAATGGTGCCTTTGCTACCTAACCATTTGGTTAGCAACATTAATTAATGCTCTGGCATTTCACCAGCAGATTTAACAACGATTTGCTGTTTTGCTGACCTGAGAACTTCAGTAATGAATTGCATAATCTGAAAAAGTGAAAAATGGACAGTGCGTAGCGGGGGAAATGCTGCTTCCGCAATTGTATGCTCTTTCAACAGTGTCTGTTTCCCACAACATCTGAGCTCTCTGATGACAAAGTTTCAGAGTACCCTTTTCAATATAACCTGAGATACCTTATTAACCTAGCCTTGCAGACAACTGTCTCCAGCACTAAGGCAATCTATTTCCACGCTGGGCTAGCATTTAGGCCCTAACTGTTTTCTGAACTTCTAAAGCGAACATCAATATTACAGGCAATCTGAGAAACACTGAGTTGGAATTAAGGTACTTAAAAATATTCTGGGCACAATCACCCTCTCTACTTGCATTACTTCAGATCCAAGCAGGGTTCTGCTGCATGCTCCTCCTTTTCTATGACCCCCCCTCCATATATAAGTTATGGGTTCATCTGAGAGAGAGCAAGGCTGCCATAGAGGAAAGGGTGTCAGCAGGGCTGGATTAAGGTTATGAGGGGCCTGACACTAATGGGAGGGAAGGGCCTAAGTATGAATTACATATTGCAAGAACAATTATGAAGTCATAAAACATTTATCGACAAACATATTTACATATTTATTTATTTATGTAAAATTAACAAGTTTGTTCTACTCTAACTACGCTCAATTCTTCAAACAACACCCCCCCCCCAGCTTTAGCAGTGGCAAAGTCATGAATGATGTCATTGTAATTCAAAGACCTGATGATTTCATTCTCAATGCTCAAGAGGGACAAAGCACTGAGATGCTCTTGAGTCATGGTGGATCGGAGGACATTTTTGACCCTGGTTAGAAGACAGAAGGAACATTTCTCCACTACAGTTAGTGATCATTAATGACAAATACAGCCGTAATGCAGTTTCAACATTTCAGAAACATTCTATCACATTGGTTTCAGTGATAACTCAGTACATCCAAATACAATTTGCTTTCATCATCTTTTCTCTCTAAATCTGAGAGTGATGCGAATTCAACAAATTGAAGAAATTCTTTAGTAAAATCGACAGGGAGATCGTCTGGGTCCTTCTGACACAGACGTCTGAAACCTTCACTGACTTCAGAACTTGAAATGTTAGGCAAAAAATTTGTCAGTACACTATAGTACAGTTTTGTCAATATTTTCGTAAGCCTTGATCCAATGTCCTAATGAACTCTTCAGTTTGTCAATGATTGTGATGAAGGTATTAGCTCTGAAGGCCTCCTTGTCACTGAATGAGTGGGAAGCTGCATCGTCGCATGTCTTCTGTCTTTTGCAGCGTTTGGCTGACTCTTACTCATGGTTAGCAGTCTTTGCAGCCCCCTGAATTTCATACACATCAAACCTATCCTGCATTCGTTGAAAAACAGTTCCAAGACTCCTCATTAGGTTTACCGCAGTGGAAAGGTCAATTTGAGCACTTTGCAAGCGTACACTGCACCTGCTGAATGGCTGAAGTATATCATTCCAGACCTCACACAAAATAGCAGTTTCCAAAGGGTGCATTGCATCACTCAGGATCTTCGCATCTTTTCTTGTTGCTGATTTTTGAGATTCATCTTCCTCGATGCTCTCTAGTGCTTCAAGGATGTTGGGGTATCCCAGAACAACTGCATTCTCAGCTTCAGTGTTAGCGCTCCACCGTGTCCCTGAGAGTGATTTGGGCACCCCTTTGGTAGTGAATCTCTAAGAATCATCCAACGACTGGTTGATGCAGAGAAAAAAGATTGTACAATTCTTGGACAAATCCAAAAAAAGAAACTGGTTCAACACAACAATCCACGGCAGATTGGCCAACAAGGCTGAGTGAGTGAGCAGCACATGGTATGTAATCAACCAAAGCACTGTGCTCTTTTATCTTTGCCTGCATCCCTGAATATTTGCCACTCATATTACTTGCATTGTCATAGCTTTGGCCACGACAAAGGCGGATGTCAATCCCATTTCTGGTAAGGAAATTGAGTAGGTGCGAGACAAGTTTCTCCCCTGTGTAGCTGGTGATGTTTATGAAGGTCATGAAACGCTCAACTGGTCCGCTGGGTAGCACATAACGCAAGATGACAGTCAGCTGATCTACGTGTGACACATTCGGTGTTGAGTCGACAGACACTGAAAAATATTCCACATCTTTGATCTCATCTATAATCACTGATAGTGTCTTTGCCAGCAATGGCCTTTTCCATAATTTGCATCTTCATTGATGTGCTGAGCTAAGAAAGGGTCGAACTTAGAGATTAGCTCTAGAATGCCAAGATAATTGCCATTGTGTTTCAATCCAACAGTCTCATCTGAGCCACGGAATGGCAGACCACGCTCAGCAAGAAAAACTATGGTTTTAACGACGCATCTGAGAACATTCTTCCAATAAGCACGAGCTTCCAAAAACTGATTTTCCATTTGTGTATCAATTCTGCCACTTACTTTCTTTCGGGCGTGGTAGCTGCTGGCGATGTATGCTGCTCACTCATTGCATGATTGATAATGTATGCAGTATTCTTCCAATCATTGAAGCCTTTGCAGAACATTCCCCACTTTTTGGTATGAGAAAACAGGCTGCAATAAAAACAGTACACTTTCTTCTTAGAAGGTGAATAGATGAGCCATTTGTTTGCCAATCTGTTTGTTAGACTTCACATATTCAAACATTGACTTGGTCAGATAACAATTCTGATTGGTGTACTCTTGCTTTGTCAATGACAAGTCAGCATCTAGATTCTGGCATTTCTGTGGGCCCTTCTCTGTCCAATATGCAATGAGATCTTGAGAAGTCACGTCCCACGTGCCTGGATCGTTGGAGAAGGATATTTTTGTCTTACTATCACTGGGAAAGTCTTGAGAGGAGCAGGGTGAGACTGCAGCTAGAGAAGTCACAGGAGGCTGCTCCTTTTCATCAGACGCAGGCGCAACAGGGTCACGTGGGCTGGTATTCGCCTGGACTTCCTCACCACCAGACTTAGCAGGAGGAAAAAACGTTAGGAGCAAAGGAGATCTTTTCAGTACTGCATCTTGTCTTTGCCGTCTGTCTTTGGCCTCCTTCAATTTCTACCATCCTCCTTTCTTCAACATGGCTTCTATTGTTCAATGTAGGCCTACTGTGTACAAAGTTCTATGTTGCTCGGCCCACAAAGACAAAATCACAACCACCGTAAATTGAATTCACAATCTTGATAGATTAATTTGTACAAAGCAATATCTAATGAGAAAAAATTTCTGATGGCCCCGTTACCGTCGCTCAGCTGTTACTTCAGTGTGGAATGGAGGGCCTAAAAATGAGAGCCTAAAGTAGGGCCTAAAAATAGGAGGGCCTAAGGCTATAGCCTTATTAGCCTATGGGTTAATCTGGCCTGGGGTGCCAGGAAATAGTGCTACTGGGCCATCACATAAATTCCATTGCTCTTTTTGTTGGTGCCTTCTAAGCTACAGAATATCCCTGTGGATCTCAGAACATCTGCACATTAGGAGGGTCGTGCTGCCTGCTCATTGTATGGAATAAGGGGAGGAGGGTTGGTTAAACCCCTTCCCCATGGCAGAATAGTGAAGAGTCTCACCTGTTGTATATTGTCATAGCCCCTATGAAGCTAGGACAACTTTCATCCCACCCCCACACATAGGGGAGAAAATGACGCGCTGTATTTATTAATAATAATAATAATAATACCTGGCTCTTATATAGTCTTCAGGCTTTTCCTCCTCAGATCCAGGTTAGAGGTCTTTGTTTGCTGACTCTTCACAGCACAATGGTTCTGGCTGTCATGGTGCCAAGCATAATCTCACATTCACTGTTAATTCGTCTTATTTTTCCAGTCACTCCGGTGTAGCGTTTCAGTGGAATATGAGCATGTGGCTCTTTAAAAACCAGAAAAGGAGCTCGTGTTGCAAGTTGTCAGATAAATCATGTGGCAAGACATGAGTTGCTTTGAAGTTATAGAATTTACATCTCTCAGAGGCTGAGTGCTGCATCAAACTATCCAGACATTGCTGTTAAAACATTCATATTTGTACTGATAGTTGTAACTTTAATGTCACTACTATCAGCTACAGTTGTTCCATTTCCTGCTTTGAGTGTCAAGTTTCATAGCCACCATCCAATTTTAACCCATTCATTCCATGTTTTAAACCGAGAGAATGATCTGATTGATTGAAATGAAGGATGTAGCTTGTTGCTGTTGTCGCATGCATGCACCCTCTGGTGGTTTTTTGTGTTAGCACAGACATGCTGGTTTGCAGGAGAGACTGCGTGCAAGGCTTACGTGGAATATCTTCTGAATTAATATATCCTGCATCATTACGTCTATGAAGTGGACTCTCACCCAGTTTTCATTTTATACTCAGGTATATCTTAGATAACCCGGATGCTGTCAGAATGGGATCAGTACTAGATCTCGGAAGTGGATGTGGAGCAACAGCAATCGCTGCTGTGATGAGCGGTGCATCCCAGGTCCTTGCGAATGACATCGACCCCAGTAAGATACCTCTTTCCAAGCCCTGCAAAAGGACATTTTTCAAGCACATTTGAGGAGTAGCATTTCTTTCAGTTGTTCAGAGAAATTCCTGGTTTCAAGTAAAATTAGAAGGAAGCAAAAACGTTACGCGGGTCCTGCCCAGTGCTTCAGTTTACAGCGCTATCGGCAGAGCCTTTCCTGGGGGATGGTGCATCGGGGTGACCGCTCCGGGCGCCACGCTTTCGGGGCCCCTGCGGGCTGGTGCAATTGGCCGGTGCCGCACGGGCGGCAGGTGAACCGCTGGCTGGGGGAGGCTACCCTCAGCCCTGCCCCTTCCACCCGAGGGAGAGCGCGCCGGGAGGGTTAGAGTGCATGGCAGTGCGACTGCAGCCTCCCCAGTCCCAGAGCGCCGGGACGGAGAGCGTGTGGCACCGCCGGAGCCTCCTCCCCTCCCCCAGGAAGGCGGGCGCCATGGCCCCAGCCCGCTGGAGCCCAGGAGTGCTACCAAAGCAGTACCCTGGCAGGGCGGAGTGTAGGCTGGGCCACGCCTGGCTGTTTGGGGAGGCACTGCCTCCCTCAGCCTCCCTTACCTGCCCTCGGCACGGTCGGTCCCGGAAGTGACGTCACTTCCGCCCTGGGCCCCGCACCCCCTTAGGGAAGGCCCTGACTATCAGTCTAGCATCTTTGGCAAACATTAAGGACTAGATTCTGCCATCCTTACTCATGTGACTGAGGCCATGTCTACACTACAGAGCTTACAGCGGCACAGCTGTACCGGTGCAGCTGCGCCCCTGTACGGTCTCTCATATAGAGCTCTGTGCTGAGAGCTCTCCCATCAGCAGCCTGAAATCACCTCCAGTGAGCAGCGATAGCTTCTCCCGCCAACATAGCGCTGGGCACACTACCACTCATGCCGGCATAATTTATGTCGTTCAGGGGGGTGGAATAGTCACACCCCTGAGCAACAAGTTTTGCCGACATAAGTGGTAGTGTGGACATGGCCCAAGTAGTACCTCACTCTGTGCTCATGCCCATTGAAATGAATGGGAGAGCACATTTTCTAACGTACTGTCCCTAGCAAGAAGACCCTCCAGGGGAAGTGGGTAGTTTAGTCTCTATGCCGAATCAGGCCTTGACCTCTCTGCCAAGCCTGCCAATTTAAGTGTTGCTTTTTGTGTTGTGGGCACCAAGTCACTAGGAACTGGACTGCAGTGGAAGCCTGTCTCGCAATAGATCATAGGATTAGCAGGAGAACTGGGTTCTGTTTCCAGCACTTGCATTGAGTTGCTCATTGACCTTGGGCAAGTCACTTAACTACTCTGTGTCTAGTTTCCCTGGATGTAAAAATGGGGATAATATTTATCAGACTGGTGCCATGAGGCTTAATGTTTGTAAAGCTCTTGGAGTTCTCTGGCCAAAAAGGAAGTATGAGTGCACGGTAATTTTACACACACCTCTATTATTTTTTCACAATTGCCCTTGCTACCATCTGTCATGGGATAACAAGTATAAGTCATTAACAGCCTGGATCATGTCAAAATTGGTGATGCCTTTAATGTCTTCTGCGGCATTACAACTTGATGCAAAACTAGACCTGTGAATTTGCTCAAAGCCTCTTGTAACAATAAAAAAGTGAGACTTAGTATGTTATTTCAGATTTTTCACAGTCACCTTCAAACCTGACAGATACTTGGATGGTGATTTCTTTTATAAGAGATGTCAAAAATCCTCCCTGCCTGCCTCGCATACCTTGGCAAGTCTCTGCTTCTGTTTTCTGGCGATCTTGCCTAAATGTCTGCGTTCCCCTGGTAACTTGTGTATGCAGCTTTTTAACCACAGCAGTGCTGTATCTGACCTCAGCCTTGTGTAACACTCAGCATACACCATTGGTTAGCGGCTAAATGACTTCACCTAGAAGGTCAGTCAACAGGTGAACTTGCATTTATGAACCTTTCTTTGCTGATACCTTTTGGTAAAGAAATAGTTCTGTTCTCTCCAAATTCTACTGAAAACAGTCTATTCAGTTTTTATCTCTATATTATCTTAATCAAATATTTTTTGTATCTGTTTTGAAACAGCTTATCACCTCTAGGATGGGATAAGTCTCGTCCTTAACAATTTGTTCTTTTCATACTTAGGTCAAAGAAAGCCAGACTCAATTTCTAAAGTATGTGCAAATAATCCAAGTTAATATTTGAAAGATGACTACTGATTATGACTACCAAAGCGTTCCCCACACTCTTCAGTCTGCTAGATTACACTGCTGTGGACTTGTAACAAAAAAAAAGTTTAATCATCAAGAAATTAAAGTTAAAGCAAGATTACACACGCATGCTCCCCTCCCTGCCAACACACACAACTTCTAGAGGAATTTAAAAATTAACACATTTTACATAGAAAATGTAGAACTACATATTTATACTTTAAGGCTTGATTTATTTTCAAAGTGATTGATTTTGAGTGTCTCAGTTTTGGGGTGCCCAATTCGAGACACCTTAAAGGACTGATCTGAGTACCCATCTTCTGAAATTGGGTCCAGTCACCTTTGAGCATTTAGCTCCTGATTCCTAACTTTTATGCGCTTTATTCAGCACCTAAGTGAGTGACCTGATTTTCTAAGGGGTTGCACACCCAAAATTTTGACAACTGGCCTGTGTTTTTAGTTGCCTTACTTAGGGAAAGAGACTAATGAGATTTATTTTATGGATTTTATTTTTGAATAAACCACACTGATACTGTCTCTATCCCTGGGGTAAACTCTGACTTCTGGGAAGTTACACCAAGAATGATCTGTCCCATGTTTACATGTTTTAATAATTATTTTCTGATTATGTGGCTAACAGCAATTTACATGTCTTATTTTTACTTGTTTTCCCCTTGGCACCCTTTATATTTGATTTATTCTTATTAATTTACTTAACATTCTTGGTTGACTGGGGAGAAGGTATTGTCTCGTGGCAAAGGCACTGAACTGGGACTTGCACAAGTGAGTTCAAGTCGTGGCTCTGCCACAGTGTCCTGTGTGACCTTGGGCAAGTCACTTCATCTGCGCTGTGCCTCAGTTCCAATCTGTAAAATGGGGATAATACCTAACAGGGATGGTATGAGAATCAAATTCACCAGTGGTTGGGAGGTACTAAATTACTACCTTAATGAAGGCTATATAGATACCTAGTAGAATAACACTGATATTTAAGAGATTATCCAAACAAAGAATTTGTGAAAATATTAGAAGAGTTTACCACTACAGATGGCTTTTAAGTATAGAATTCTAAATCACTTCTCATGTACTTTGTGCTTGTTCTCAGTTGCAGGAATGGCCATGGTATTAAATTGTGAGCTGAACAATGTGAACCCCTTTCCTATTCTAACTAAGAACATCATTGATACAGAGCTGGACCACTGGGACCTCATTGTTTTGGGGGATATGTTTTATGATGAACAACTTGCAAACAGTCTTCATCGCTGGTTGAGGAAATGCATCAGTATCCATGGAACTAAAGTGCTAATTGGTGACCCTGGGAGGCCTCAGTTTTTAGGCCACCGCATTCACAGTCAATTGCACCAAGTGGTAGAATATTCACTTCCTGAATCCACTAGGCAAGAAAACAATGGATTAACCTCAAGCATTGTCTGGAGTTACCAGCCCTGACCTCTCGGTTTCTTCAAAAACTGGATTTAAAAGAAGTATGGCCTTTAAAAAAAGAAATCTGTTCTGTGTTTATAAAGTACGAAAATGGAACATTTGGGCAGATCCTCCCCTGGTGCAAACTGCTGTAGCGCCACTGAAGGGCACACAGTTATACCAATTCACTCCAGCTGCGAATTTGGCCCATCGTTTGAGAGAAGCCTTACAGGCAAATTCCACTCTTAGACATGCAGATGCCCCCCGCCCTGCCCCATTGAAGCCAATGGAAGCTAAGTGTGCGTGTTCAAAGGCTGAACAGGATGTAACCAAAGAAAATAAAGGTAAATGGGGAGAGGATAATAGAAATTCAGTGTAGCGGCATGCAGCTTAGTGGGCTACCACAGAATGTTCCTGCTCACTGCTGCACCAGTTGATAAGAATATAGTTTTCAATGTCTAGTGAAGATAAGTTTCAGAGTAGCAGCCGTGTTAGTCCGTTTTCGCAAAAAGAAAAGGAGGACTTGTGGCAATTTGTTAGTGAAGATAAGTGTGTTGAACTATCTGGCTGCTTCACAAATTTCTTTTGCTAATTATGAGGCTATTTTGTCCCAAGAAGTCACAGTTTTATCCAGCAGCACGTGCCTGCAGTTCCTCTGGGGGATTTAAATCTCCTTCCTGTGTGTAATCCAGTTATACATACCCTGGTGGATATAGCATTCTTGTGAGCTTTCTGTTCTCTGCAACTAGGATGTATTCACGAGAATAAAAATAGCGTAGTCCTGTTGATGTACGTGTTAATAGCTCTGCAGACGTCCAAACAGTGTAGCACTAGCCCTTTTAAGACCAGTGCATCTGTACTGCATCAACTGGCCCATATTAGGCTTTAAAAGAAGGCACTTGGGCCTGAGAAAGAGAGACACCAGGTGAGTCAGAGCTAAAAGCTGCAGGAAGCAGCAAGACTGTCAGAGTCCCCTGGCAGGAGAGACAGTGAAAGCCTGAGCAGTGAAGGGGAAAAGTCCCCTGGGGATTGTAGCTCAGGGTGAATTGAGGAATTGGGCTTGCTTGTTTTTTGTTTTAAGTTTGGTCAATAAAACTGCCCCAAAAGAGCCTGTGGGCATGGCAGTGGATCCTAAACAAGCTGGAGAGAAGACGGGCCTCGTTACACACGTCTTCTGGATTGTGCTTAGGGTGAAAGTAGAAAAAATGGGAACACCATGTCTTGGGAGCGTTGGTAAATTGTGTTCCTCTTTTAAATGAGCTCTCCCATTGACCTGTGGTAAAGTGGCTTTAGGCATGACATCACTACTACTTCCTTGCATTAATCCCATCAAATGGGGTCTGCTTTATGAGTCCTCTCCCTCTGAAGTGCTCTGTTCAGTACCATGTCCTGTATCATACTACATGCTATCCAGTCTTCCTTTATGACAGCCACCACTGCTTCTTGGGGCGGCCTCAGTCTTTGTCTTTCAGTCTTGATCTCTTGGACTCTCTCACCTATGTCATTGTCACAGCTGCACTTTGCGAGACCAAACCTACTGTGCCTGCACCCCCACCCCGACCTCATTTTCTCATGTATGGATATTCCTTTGAGCCTGCATACACATTCCTCACATGGTCTTTCTTGCTCCTCCCCACTCATCCTTCTCAGCATTCGCATTTCTTCTTTGTTGCCCAACACTCGTTGCCAGGACAAGCCACCATTTTATAAGCTGTGACTTTTAATCTTGCTGGGTCTTGGCACGACACTTCTTTCCTAGGAACTTTTTTCCCAGCCTGCCTCTCTAGATTGGGCCTTTGAAGTCTGCAGCTACTTGATTTTGCCAAATTTAAAGTGATAATTCTGCACCTGGTAAGAACTTCTGTGTTCCCTCTCTTATGAGTGAAGAGCTGGCAAATTCTTATGTCAGAAGAATCACTTTGTCAGCATACAAGTGCTGCCTTGCATAGATCCTGCAGAGGCAGGAACTTCTGGCCAGAGATGAAGGGGCTGGTTCCAGGACCATGTCTGGCCCCTGTTGCCTGATTTTTAGAGATTAGTAGATTGTTATAGGCTCTCCAATTGATCTGACCAGAAGATAGGAAGGTTTTGTTCTAGAATCAGGCTACACTGCGTTCTATATCTTGTAAGGACCCTTTGGGGGCCTTAAACCTTGGGGTGCATGGCAAGAACACTCACACTGAGGACAAATCAGCCTTAGAAACTTTTATTAAAATAAGTGAAAAGGTTATCAAAGTTCCAAGCCACAGAACCAAAAGGAAATAGTACATTTCTGGGAGTACCTTGCAGAAGTTCCTAGATTAGCATACTCACACCCTTCCTTGGGGACCTGGTGGTAAGAGACGAAGGACCAGCCTCATCCCTGGAATGCCAACTGAGTCTGATGTTCCAGGTTCCTGAATGCTCAAGATTGATGGTGAATAATAGAGCAGAAGGGTCATAGAATCATAGAATATCAGGGTTGGAAGGGACCTCAGGAGGTCATCTAGTCCAACCCCCTGCTCAAAGCAGGACCAATCCCCAATTAAATCATCCCAGCCAGGGCTTTGTCAAGCCTGACCTTAAAAACTTCTAAGGAAGGAGATTCCACCACCTCCCTAGGCAACGCATTCCAGTGTTTCACCACCCTCCTAGTGAAAAAGTTTTTCCTAATATCCAACCTAAACCTCCCCCACTGCAACTTGAGACCCTTACTCCTTGTCCTGTCATCTTCTACCACTGAGAATAGTCTAGAACCATCCTCTTTGGAACCACCTCTCAGGTAGTTGAAAGCAGCTATCAAATCCTCCCCCGTTCTTCTCTTCTGCAGACTAAACAATCCCAGTTCCCTCAGCCTCTCCTCATAAGTCATATGTTCCAGACCCCTAATCATTTTTGTTGCCCTTCGCTGGACTCTCTCCAATTTCTCCACATCCTTCTTGTAGTGTGGGGCCCAAAACTGGACACAGTACTCCAGATGAGGACTCACCAATGTCGAATAGAGGGGAACGATCACTTCCCTCGATCTGCTGGCTATGTCCCTACTTATACATTCCAAAATGCCATTGGCCTTCTTGACAACAAGGGCACAGTGTTGACTCATATCCAGCTTCTCGTCCACTGTCACCCCTAGGTCCTTTTCCGCAGAACTGTTGCCTAGCCATTCGGTCCCTAGTCTGTAACGGTGCATTGGATTCTTCCGTCCTAAGTGCAGGACTTTGCACTTATCCTTGTTGAACCTCATCAGATTTCTTTTGGCCCAATCCTCCAATTTGTCTAGGTCCCTCTGTATCCTATCCTTACCTGCCACTGTATCTACCACTCCTCCTAGTTTAGTATCATCCGCAAATTTGCTGAGAGTGCAATCCACACCATCCTCCAGATCATTTATGAAGATATTGAACAAAACCGGCCCCAGGACCGACTCTTGGGGCACTTCCAACTAGACATGGAGCCATTGATCACTACCCGTTGAGCCCGACAATCTAGCCAACTTTCTACCCACCTTATAGAGCATTCGTCCAGCCCATACTTCTTTAATTTGCTGGCAAGAATACTGTGGGAGACTGTGTCAAAAGCTTTGCTAAAGTCAAGAAACAATACATCCACTGCTTTCCCTTCATCCACAGAACCAGTAATCTCATCATAGAAGGTGATTAGATTAGTCAGGTATGACCTTCCCTTGGTGAATCCATGCTGACTGTTCCTGATCACTTTCCTCTCGTGTAAGTGCTTCAGGATTGATTCCTTGAGGACCTGCTCCATGATTTTTCCGGGGACTGAGGTGAGGCTGACTGGCCTGTAGTTCCCAGGATCCTCCTTCTTCCCTTTTTTAAAGATTGGCACTACATTAGCCTTTTTCCAGTCGTCCGGGACTTCCCCCGATCACCACAAGTTTTCAAAGATAATGGCCAATGGCTCTGCAATCACAGGTCAAAAGTGCTCATTCTCAAAACCTGTTACATCTTGCCTGAACTGATTTCTGTTTGTTACTTCTGTGTTTCTGCAGTGTACTCTGTTGAAGGGTTCATGTTTAGTTAATCCACCTGGAAACAGTCAGGGCACACCCTGACTGTTTTGTAGAAGCAATGCACACATTGCTCTATCCAAGGACAAGGACTAGATATGAACCATGAGAAGTTGATTAAAAGACAGTGACCGTGGGAAGCTTTTTTAGCCTGGGCTCAAGGCCTGAGAACCAGGATTGTAGTAGATAAAAGTTGGTAAACAAGTATATTAATCAACGTCATACATTCCTTTGTGTGTCTTTTTGCGGTAGAAGTACGTAATGCATAGGGGGGAGAAATATAATAAAAGGGGAAGGTGGAAAGCTGGGGGGCAGCAGCCCATTTCAGCTGACCAGCCTGCTTGCTTGCATAAAGCTGTGTTCTGTCTCATCATTGAACCGCCACACTCTGTGGTCACTGTTAAGCCTCGACTTTCTTAGGTAAACACATCTAGTTCCCCAAAATCTCAAAGGGTGACTGTTAGGCCAGTTATATATGCCAAAGGTCACAAGCCTACTTAACCATACTTATGTTAACTTCCTTAAGATAATCATGCAGGATACAGGCCTGCAAGTTCCTTGCATTACAGACAAACAGACTAATTCAATACAAAAATACAAGCCAAATAAAATAAAATAATCAAGCTAGTAAATGAAGGCAAAATATAATAAAGCAAGCCAGCAAATTAACCCTATAAAGCAAGTCAGCGGCTTAAACCTATAGGCTACACCCCTTCCTGACAGCTCTAGGGGTTTGTCTACTCTACCGCTTAAGTAGATGTAACTTAAGTTGCTCAGGGGTGTAAAAAGCGAGTGCCCCTGAGTGACACCCGTTATACCAACGTAAAGTGGTGTCCACACTGTGCCATAGCCATGGAAGACACCCTCTCGCCGACATAGCTTCTGCCTCTCCTTGAGGTGGAATAATTATGCCCACAGGAGTGTGTTCTCCCATCAGCATAGCATGTCTTCACCAGATGCGCTACAGTGGCTGGTATAGCACACTAGTGTAGACTAGCCC
Organism: Lepidochelys olivacea; assembly: GCF_965140295.1. NCBI lineage: Eukaryota > Metazoa > Chordata > Testudines > Cheloniidae > Lepidochelys > Lepidochelys olivacea. The sequence continues at coordinate 245,661,479 of NC_140411.1, forward strand.
CTAAGCGTCTCCAAGGACGGGACCCGATCAGTGAGTAAGAGTCAGTGGACATACTCGCTCGAAGGGGAATCTGATATTTTCAAAGAAAGCCTAGCACTATTGAGCAACCGTACGATAATAAAACTATTGTGCAAATACAGTGGAGGAACAATGATCGGAGCAGGAAATGGACCTTCTGTTTCAAGCTCCCACACAGTGATTACTGCAAGTTTAAAAAAAGCGGTGAAAATATTTGTCATTTTGATAACCATGCTGTCTGCGGTGGGAGCATCTGCCAACCTGACACACTGTTCTGGGAGGTGTGCTGCCTGCCAGGACCCTGTGTCTGAGATATTATGGAAAGGTTGCTGTGGCTCACCCATTGCTACCCGCTGCTGCTCATCCACCTGGGTACTAATAATACTGCCAGGTCTGTCCCTGAGCAGATCAGCAGTGACTACAGGCCTTTGGGAGCTAGACAGAAGGGATCAAGGGTGTAGGTTGTATTCTTGTCCGTCCTCCCAGATGAGGGTAAGGGCCCAGGCAAGGGCACACACATCCTGAAGATGAATGCATGGCTCTGTAGATAGTGTCAAAAGGAGGGCTATGGCTTCCTCAACCATGCAATGCTGTTCTGGGAAGAAACAGGGGGCCACCTGACCAAGAAAGGGAAGAGCATCTTTGTGCACTGACTCACCAACCAAGTGAGAGCTTTAAACTAGGTTCAAAGCCCACAAGTAAATATAAAAAAGTGATGTTAATGGAGGTTAGTTGTTGGTGGGACATGGAAAATTACAATAGGGCCATAGGAGCAAGAAGAAGGAAATCAGTGGGGGAAGCTGCTCAACATCTCAGATGTCCACACACCAATGCAAGGAGTATGGAGAATAAATGGGAAGAACTGGAAGTATTAGTGTACATAAGCTAAATTATGACTTAATTGGCATCACAGAGACTCAGTGGGATAAATCTCATGACTGGAATATTGGTATAGCGGGGTAGAGCTTGTTCAATAAGGACAGGCGGAGTAAAAAAGGGAGCAGGTGTAGCATTATACATCAAGAACGTATACACTTGTTCTGAGGTCCAGAAGAAGGTGAGGGGCAGACCCGTTGAGAGGTTCTGGTTAAAAATAAAAGAGGTAAAAATAGAGGTTAAAAAATAGATGTCATGGTAGGGTTGTCAATAGACTACCAAATCAGGAAGAGGAGGTGGATGAGGCAGATCTAGAACAAACAAGAGAAATATCCAAAACTCAAGACCTGGTGGTAATGGGCGATTTTAACTTCTGGGGTTATAGAGGATCACAAATTGAATGAGAGTCAACAATCTGATGCAGCTGCCAAAAAGGCTGGTATAATTCTGGGGTGTATCAACAGGAGTGTTATATGTAAGACGCTGTAGGTAATTGGCCTGCTCTACTCAGCACTGGTGAGATCTCAGCTGGAGCAATTCTGTCCAATTCTGGGCGCCGCACGTCACGAAAGATCTGGACAAATTGGAGAGAGTCCAGAGCAGAGTAACAAAAATGATAGAAGGTTTATGACAAATGGATGAAAAAACTGGCCACGCTTAGTCTTGAGAAAAGAAGACTGAGGGGGCGACGTGATAGCATTCTCCAAATATGTTAAGGGCTGCTATAAAGAGGACAATAATCAATTGTTCTCTACATCCACTGAAGGCAAGACAAGATATAATGGGCTTAATCTGCAGCCAGGCAGATTTAGGTTAGATGTTAGGAAAAACTTTCTAACGATAAGGGTAGTTAAGCTCTGGAACGTGCTTCCAAGAGGAGTTGTGGAATTCCCATCACTGGAGGTTTTTATAAACAGGTTGGACCGTATGGGGAGATGTCAGCAAACCAGTAAAGTGCCCGAAACCACTGTGGCTTATTGCTAAAAGCAGCCAAGTCAGCAGGCTGCAAATTGGCCATTCAGCAGTCTCAGCCCGACCAAGCCAGGAGGGGAGGGAGTTTTGGGTGCCACAGAAAGGGCAGCTTGACCCTGCGTCCTTCCTGATAAGAATTGTGTTAAAGTTGCTGATACATGCATTTTAGAAAAGCAGGATGTGCCCCATGTCTATTAGGGCTTCAAGGCTGCAAACTCTGGAAAAACCCACACCTGGTTAATCAATAATCAGAAGGAAACCTCTTGCTGACCACTGAAACTGCTTACTTAAGTTTCTTTTAAGGGACATGTCGTTCTATTACTAATGAAATAAGGCGAAAAGTTTGAGGTAGTTGGACTCTTTTGGACTCTCCCTCTGGATACATCTTGCGGTCCCCACCAGCAGACGGAAGATTTGGCCAACAGAAGCCTGCCGCTGTGTCACTCGAGAGCCACCCTCAAGGGTTGGGGATGTTTTACTAATCTGTTGCGCACGTGTGTAAGTGCTTGAGACTAAGTAAAGTTTAGCTTTAAGTGAAAGCACTCTTTTGTTGTCCTGTTTGTGCCAGCCATCTATCGATCGGACGGCCATGTCTCCCTTGATTTATTTCCTGACACCACCTCACACAGAGTAAAAGTTACCAAGAGCTTTGGGTTGAAAGAACCCTGGGTAACAGGACAAACCCCTGTCAGGGATGGTGTTTATTTGGTCCTGCTACAGCACAAGGGCTGGACTTGATGAACTTGATGAACTCTGAAGGTCCGTCCCTTGCAGCCCTACATTTCTATGATTCTGAACTGCTTTCAACTGCTTGGAAGTATACAAAAATGTCAATACACTTAAGCAACCTTTGAAAAAATACTTATCCAGCCCATCTAATTTAAAGGATTTAGTTTTCAATACAACACAATTTTTTTTTGCAGTGCTCCTCTCCAAAGTGCATAACCCAACACAACTTATCATAAGTAACAACAACTAGGGACAAAATAGAATATGAAGAATTAAACTAAATCTTCATATAAGTGCAGACAGTAGGCTAGGTTTCCATCCCCTCCCCCCCGCCCCAAAACACCAACATTTGTATACACAAGTATTTTATAGTGTAATCGCTGATCTCTGTTCCTGTGCAATGTATTAGTTACACAGGTTATGGAAGACCATGTTCAGTTCAATAACTCGCTTATATGTAACTGAGGGAACAATTTTTAAAGTTTGTCGCCTAAATCCCTATTTATTCACCAAAATCAGCACTAAGGCCTTGTGTACAGTGGGGAGTTGCTCTGATTACAGCCATTGGCATAGCTGCACAGGTGCCAACCCCCCTACTAGTGTAAGCAGGTAAAGTCGCTATTTGCACTCGGGCAGCTATACCCTTGGCTGGACCAAGATGGCTATAATTGGGGCAAATCTCCACTCTAGTTAAGTGCTTCGACGTCTGAATCTACATTTAGGGCCCTATAGGCACATGAATTTAAGTATCCAACCTTGAAAATGAGTTTCTTCCTATTTTGGGGCCTACTGATAGTTTATTGCCCTGCCACATGGGATTCCTGGCATTGATCTGGGCACCATACTCCCTGATGGGGAGGGATGTGCACTAGAATTGCCTTGCAATACATCCTGTGTGACTGCTGCAACCGATTAGGTTGCAGCATTTTAGAGCAGTGAACCGCAGCCACTGGGAGCTGCGGGTGGCCGTGCCTGCAGATGGTCAATGTAAACAAACTGTCTTGCGGCCCGCCAGCGGACTAACCTGACGGGCTGCATGCGGCCCATGGGCCGCAGGTTGCCCACCACTGATTTAGAGGCTCAGCAGGCATGAGAACCAGTAAGGCACAAGGATTGGTCCATCTCTGCTTGCATAAAGTAGTGCTCCCTAGAAGAATGAGCAGCTGCAGTAAGGAGCACTAACCGCTGTGAGGCTGCTATTCTTCCAGCTACTGAGCCAGGGAAGAAAGCTGTTATACAGAACCCCAGGATGGCAGTGAAAAGCCACCAAAGATGGGAGCTCCTCAAAGCTTCAAACAGAGGAGGAGCAATCTGCAAAGGGGGTGAAAACATTCCTTTCCAGTGGGACAGAAATGCTGCGAATCTCACAATAGGTTTGTTTGAAATTATTCACCATTCTTTGTTCTCATAGTGGGGCATGGAGTCATGTTAAAGGAAGATGCAGCTTATACTTGCTTTTAAATTTTGCATGCAGATCTGTTATGGTCTTCTATCATCTACCTCTAGTGTTTGACTTGGCGATATCTTGTCAACTTGTACTGTGTACAAATGCCTGCACGCCGAGATGAGCAAAGTCTCTTTCGAGGACACCCCCCTGTCCTGAGGATACTACTTTGACAGGGCAACACATTTTATTCAAACACACGTACGACCGGAGCCCGATCCTGACCTCTCACCAAGTTTTTAACCGAGTAACTCCATTGAGCCTCAGTGGAGTTATTCTTGATTCAAGCCAACGTCGCATTTAACAGCATACGTGCTGTGCTTTGGGGCGTATAAAAACCAAATAAGCTCAAATCAATGCCAAAAAGAGCAGCATTAAACGTATCTTAAGGAATAACACCTCAAGGTGAACATAGCTGGGCCTGTGGAAAACGGCAGCTACGCAGGCGGCAAACTGCGACTACTGTTTGTTAGGCAGAACATGCTTGTTTTACTGTTTCTGTCCCCTACTGTTGGGATGACCAGACAGCAAGTGTGGAAAATCGGGACAGGGGGTGAGGGATAATAGGAGCCTATATAAGAAAAAGCCCCCAAAATCGGGACTGTCCCTATAAAATCTGGACATCTGGTCACCCTACCTACAGTCACCTGTTCTATCCACCTGCTGTATCTAGTAATAGATTTAGGTCCCAATCCTGCAAACACTTATGCACGTGCTTAACTTTATGCTTGGGATTTCAAATGAAAGTTAAGTGTTTGCCGGCAAGCTCTCCAGGGTAGGAACTGCCTTTTTACCATGTCTGTACAATATCTAGTGTAATGGAATGCTAGGCATTACTGATTATTGCCCTGGGCCCCAAGGCATTACTGTAATACAAATCATAATAATTTTAAACTATTTTCTTAATGAAATACTGTTGGAGAATCAAAACATTGTAAGGTCATATTAACTACATATATTAAGTAAGAGTTAAGGCCAAGCCCAAACCTGCTGACCACTAGGACAAAGGGCCTATTGCTAAGATAAGATCTATAGTTAAGTGGACCAACCTCTTGGCAAGGTTTAAGAATAATATGTAATAATAATGTTAAGTTGTGTGGCCTTTATTAAGAGTGGATAATTTAGTTGTTTAATGTTAGCGTACTATCTGGTTTAAAATTGTCAATGTGTCTTTTAACTAAAAGTAAAGAAAAATGGATGCTTGCAAAATATCAAATAATAGGATGCTTGAGAAAAACAAACTATTGTGCACCCAAATCATCCAGGGCGCAAGAACAGATACATTGAGATTAACAGGAAACATCTGGATAACGTGAATGGGCAAGATAAGGAGTTTATTAAGCATGAACTGCATGTGATTGATTTGAAGGAACCAATTAGAACGGTTTTGTATAAAATGAAGCATGTACATAGCATGAAATATATTAAATATGGACAAAGGAAAAGAGTGATTAGATATGGGCATGCGTGATGTAGGGGTTATAAGCGTATAAAAGGATGTGAAGTGTTAAGAATAATTGGAGCAACACAGAACCCTTCCCAAAAGGCAAAACTTGTCTAGCCCTGGTGATGAAAGAAACAGCCGACTATGCACGAGGACAGGGGTCTCCAAACTTTATGAGATGAGGGCCATATTAGATTTTTGAAGGGGCTTCGCGGGCTGAAGCGACTGTGAAAGACATTAAATATATGCAAATTATATGCAAAATCGTTAAAAACACAACACTACTCTACTCAGCTGGTTGGGACTGTTTGGTTCTATTAGTGCTGTAGTTAAAATGTAACCATTATGAAATTGTTAATTTCCATCTTCTTTCCCCCATTTATTGGAGATGTAATTAAGCATCTGGCTTGTATTTTTACTCTAAGGCAGGGGTCCATGCCTGCTCGGCTGCAGCACCAACTCTCCCCAAGTTGGCTACCCTTTCGTGGGGACACTGGCTCCCGGGGGCACTCACCCCTCCGCACAGCTCAGCTGTGCTGCCACCCAGCATGAGCTGCTGCCGGCGGCTCCTCCCCCTGCCTACTCAGCTGTTTGCTTCGCCCCTGTTGGTTGGAGGGCCGGACAAACGGAAGCCCCGGGCCAGATCCAGCCCATGGGCCGTAGTTTGGAGACCTCTGCACTAGGACTAGGGAACTGAGCACTCTCTGATCCTCTCCTGCTTTATCTGTTTTACATATGCTTTGTGCTATAATTAAGGCGCTAATATACTGCCCTAAATTTTTTCATAAAGCTTCAAAATTAATTATTCTCGTTAAATTGGTGTGAACTGTGTTTTTCACCCAAAAAGATGATCAGACTTGTGATGTAAAGAGAGCCGTTGCTTTAATTACAGGAAATATCATTTCACAGGGTATTGACAGGCACACCTAAGACATGAAAGGACTTGGATGCTGACAGAGAGCTCTAGTAGAAACAAAGAATGAAGGAATCTGGTATTACTAGACAGTGGATACCAGAGAGAAAGCTGTTCCCCAGAGATGGTTGTTTCCTGAAAAAGCTGTACCATCTGGAAACTTTATATACAAATCAATAAACAGTCCATGTCACTTGCTTAATTTTGTTTGGTCCAACTAATTGCTCTAAGGCTTCTCGGGAACGATCTGTAAAAAAAGCACAAGAAAAACAAACGTTATTAATTGTTTATAATGTACACAGATACTGTGCAAACAAAAGAATTTTGTAATACAATCAGATACAGGAATAATTTATTTCTTCATATTTGTTTAATTTGCCATTAGCACAAAATATGGATTTTTTTTTGTTTGCTCCATATTCTGGGAATGGACATTTGAAAAAAAATCACATTTCAGATACTTTTATATCTGTAATAGTTCAAAATTGTGCAGTTTCTTCTTTATACCTAATAATAATAAAGCACCATCAAGAACCAGACTCTAGATTACAAGGATAGATGTTGGCAAGGTAGGGTTTTTTTCCTTTATTATTTAATAAATACACTCAACTACCCCTCAACCTATTCAGTACTAGTTGGCCTTTTTTTTTTGGTAGGCATCTGAATAGCTGTGGGTCTTGAGGTGGTTTGAAAGAGAAGAGCGTAGTGGCCTACAGATCAATTCAAGAATAGCATCCCACATACAAAGGGCAGCATGGCAGAAGGTGTGAAGTTGGTTATGGGAGGAATGAACCAATGGGCAGAGCAGGCTATCATCTGTGGTGGAGAGGAGAGGGCAGAGCGATAAAAGAAAATTCTGGGTAAGTAGTGAGGAGCGGAGTTGAGAAGAGCTTTGAAGGTGAAGACAAGAAGCTTGAGCTTGATGCAGAGGAAAAAGGAAAACCAGTGGAAGATTGAAGAGGATAGGGGTGGGAATGACACGATCAGAATGATAGGCAAAGATGATAACCTTAGCACCTTAAAAGGCTTTTCTGGTGGACTAATAAAAAAAAGATCTGCTTTTTTCTATGTTTAAAGTTTAAGTAATTCCTGGGCTAAGGCCAACATTGTATCACTATTTAACATTCATATTGTGCTAGCAGGTTAGGGCTTCATTGTTCCAGGCACCATACAATGGAGAAAGTGATAATCCCATGATAACCAGAAGGCCACATAGCACTAAGAAAAGAGCACCACCTTCTAATTTTTAAGGTAGAAACTCAAGAAGAAAATGAAAGGACCAACAAAACAATTACAAATTGAATCCAGCTGAACCACCTCCAGGGTAAATCCTAAGGCCTCGATAAAAGAGAACACTTAAGCCGGTGTTTAATTTTAAAGTATCTGTTTAAGCGCTTTCCTGAATGGGGGCTAAGATACTTTTCGTCTGATCCCCAAAGAAAACTGCTTTTTCCATTTTTTCATTGACTCAATTCAGTTCACATTGCTGGAATGACCAATTACTCTTGCACCCAGGAGTGCAACCATACTTTTCCTAAGGAAGATGCCCAAAGCTCTCCCTCCCCAGCCCTGCACCCAGCTCCACACACTGCCCCCCTGCTGCTCCCACACCAGGCTGAGCTCTCCCTGCCTCACACCCAGCACTGAGCTCTTACTCAGAGAGGTGATCAGGCTGAGGAGCACCAGCTCCAGCAGGGGCCAGAGGTCTGAGAGCCCCAGATCCCTTCCTCCTTCTGCATCTCCACTTCCCCAAAAGCCCAGATCCAATCTGCCTACCCTTCACGGGACTGGGGGTTCCCAGTGCCCATGGGTGCTGGAAGGACTGCAAAGGTGGTGGTGGGTGGGATGTGGGGGATGAAAAGCAGACACATGAGGCCACAGTGATACTCAGATTTGGTCTCGCCACCCCTCCTTGGTCATGACAGATGTGTGGCTGGGCCAAATTTCCAGCTCCAGTCAGGGGACAAGAAGAGGGGCTGCCCACTCCCCAATGCACCCCTGCCTGCATCATCAATTCCAACTGAGTTTATTCATAGCTTGCTAAGTGTTTATTCTTGATATTAGTTTTACCAAATGCAAAGCCACTATATTAATGCACAGTTAAAAACTGGCCTTTTCATAATCACAAAAGACTCAGGAAAGACAAAGTTATAGGTTCCCAAAGCAGCTGCAACAGTCCTCTTAAGCAGCCTGAATCTCCTCTCAAACTAGCACAACTTCAGTGGAGTTCCTCCTGATTTGCATCTGTGTGAAATTAGAATCTGGTTCTGCACAATGTATTTACTTACCAGTTTCTACAGAGCCAACCACTGTGTGAGGTGGGTGGTACATGGACACACCAGATAGGTCACATATGAAAACTAAGAACAAATGGGAGGTGGCATAGTCAGGTGAATAGTGGACTTGATTGGGAATCAGAAAACCTGATGTCCTATTCCCTGGCCTGCTTGGGGATCAAAAAAAGTCACTAGGGGGATATCAACCGCTATTGACACCAATACAGTTTCAGCTACATATAAGGACTGGAAACAAAGCTAAGACAAATCAAAGAGAAACTCATTAAACATGAAAGCCTTTTAAATAAGGTATCGATTTTGCACAGTAAATTTTCAGAGCAGAATGGCTCTTTAAAACCTACTACTTTTGCAATCTCTCCACCAATGCTGTGGCTACACCAACATGTGCCTGACCTGTTGTGTCTTGGTTTTGTCTTTGTTCAACTGCCAAGTCTCAGAGGCAGGAACATTGCCTTGCTGTTTTGGAAAAACCCTTGTATATTTACATCACTATCATTAATAATCATTTGTTATTTGTTTTCAGGAGCATCCACAACTTGATAAGTGCTTTCAAGACAGAAAAAAGGCACGCTCCTTGTGCCATATGTTGGGCTGACTTTGGAGTGAATACTTTGCTGGCTACCTGCTTGATTTGACTAACCTGTTATCAGTGGGCATCCATGAAACAGCAGAATATATATCGCCGGACAGCAGGTAAGGACAGCTTCCACAGCTACATCTGTCAGAGTCACACAGCGTTCCATGTGGATTTCCTATTATGAGAACAAAAACCTGGTAACTTCTAAAGCACAACTTTTATGCTGTCCATTCTAATTTTATAGATCCGCACAGATGGTGATTATTAGGTTAAATATCCAGCTCTGTAAACTAACTATGAAAATGAAGTCCTTTTTTGTGCACAAAGATTTCTGAACAAACATATATGCACAAAGATTTATAAGAAATTCTTGGTACTTAGGTTGAACCTTAGTGGGTAACTATGACAGTCAGGATCCAGACACCCCAAGAGGAGAACAGAAGGTTTAAACTCCAAAAAAGAGCACTTGAACCAACTGATCGCATACTGTATTATTGTGCTGTAGACTTGTATTGAGCAAGGTCTTTTATGAAAGCTTATAATGTTTTGAACTTGATGATCCTTATGAGGTATGTATACAGACTGTGGCTATGTAGTTGTGTACATATAAAAACTGAGTTCATAAGTTGTGCTGCAACGTTCAGTGCCACCTCATCGTGAGGCAAGTCAGACAGGGAGGGGCTTCCTTCCCTGCCAGATGAGACTAGCTCCAAGCACCAAATATTGTACAACTCAGCAAAAGACAAATGATGGGCTATTCAAGTTAATGGGAAAACACTGAAACAACCTGAAACTGAAAAGAAACCCCAGTCTTGGAAAACTAAGGGTATGTTTGTTGTACCATGGGCACCGTGCTATAAAATTGTTTATATTTTGGCTATATACAGTGTATGTTTTATAGTAAGAATTAAGATATTAGAATAAATTAATAGGATAGTGGATACTAGTATTAGCCATTTTATTTTTATGCCTTGTAAGTAACAGACAGGATTTTGACTGTGTCTATGTTAATTAAATTAGAGGAATTTTGCAAGCCCAGGCCCCAGTGTGGGAAAGGACAGTTACAAAATTTAGTAAGGTCTAATTTATAATGCCTTTCTTGTTCAACATAAAACACTGCTATTTGTTACCTTTTGAAGGTCTCTGCAAAGAACTGTTTGTGTGAATAAGGAATGTATTCATCAGGGAAAAATAAAGCGTAAAGGTCATTTTTGAAGCCAGATGGCCCAGGAAGAAAAAGCGAAGAAACTAAAGAGACTGAAGAAACTCAAAGACGCCAGAGAACCATCAACGCGCATCCATGGTTGAGGAGGGGCAGACTGACGATTCTGGGGTAAAGGCTGGCACCCTTAAAACACAAAATAATTAATTAAATCAAAACCAGACAGAATGACCCTCTCTGAGGTGTTTTGGGCCATCAACAAATAACACCAATTAAGAAGTAACTGGTCACAAACTGACACAGCAAAATCCATAAATTTCAACTACAAAAAGACTATAAAAACAGAGTGCTTTCCCATGGGACTTTGGGTTCATCTTGCCACTACTCCAAAAGCATCAGATCGTGACCAACAGAGTCCGGCTCCCCTCTGCGACCAATCTGGCTGGCCACTAGATTGATCCAGACTCTGAACTGGTAACTATAAACAGCAACTGGCAGGACTCAGACTAAAAAGCATATGCTAATTGCTGTATTCTCAATAAATGCGGTGTGTTGCCATTTCCCCTATAAAAAAGATCTTGTCTGCTCTGTTTAAGCATAACATGTTTATACTTAAAATGCTACAGCACTGTGGTCACACTTCAATGTAGACACTACCTACGCCGACGGGAGGGCTTCTCCCATTGGAATAGTTAATCCACCTCCCGTGGGCATAGGTAATCCACCTTCTGTTGACCTACCGTCGGATTTTTCACTATATCAGATGTAACTTCCGAGTGTAGACTAGGCCTAAGAAAGGAGGGAGTTTTCCCCACTTTGAGTATCTATAGTGGTTGAAGGAAAAAACCGTGCAAGCCATTAAAAGTGGAAGGGATTTGAACAGAAGAGTATCCAGAAATTGAGGGACAGCATGTAGGCTGGAAGCTGTCTGTAAAACGCTGGATCCTCCCTACAGTTAGGAGGTATACTGAAAAACTGTTCAAAGCCAATAGGTAACTTGTATTAGAAAAGGAATTATTAATGTAATTTAAAAGTGTAAAGCTTAAAGTTGCATTTTATGTTTGTTTTCTGCTCTTTTATATTTGTTTCCCTTGCTGTTTCATGTTTTAATCTGTGATTTTTTCTATTAAATGAACTGTTTGTTTTTATCTCAAACAGGTCTCTGGTGTGCAAACTGTATGGAATGTATGTGCCAAAGCAAGCTGGTGTCTGCGGGGCTGGTTTCACACCTTTGGGGGTGACTAACCAGAGGGGAAAAGTCCGAGTGCCTGGTAGTTGAGAACTTGGGATGGATGGATTTGGGGAGGCTTGGGACTGGACAGGCTGTTTGGATCACCCTGCCTGGGGTAACTAGGCTGGTGGAAGGCAGCGTGAGACCTATATGCGTGTGAGCTGGATACTGGTGTCCGGGCTCTGTGACATAGCAGCACAGCATTAGGACACTCAAAGTTACAGGGCAGGCAGTGACATAACCTCTTACTGGTCTGGGCGATCCCCAAAACGTCACAGTAATTAAATGAGGAAATATACATAGTCAATAAAGGAATTCGTATAATCTTATTCTCTATTCAGAATCTACTGACCTGTGAAGAATTGTGTCCAGATGTCCAAAGAGGGAACACTGGTAATTGGCAAAAAATGATGATCACACGTGTTCTGTGATTAATGAAACACCGGTGATTAACAAAGGTTGCCTATTACTAAGACTATGTTTTAGTCACGGGTATTTTTAGTAAAACTCATGGACAGGTCACGGGCAATAAACAAAAATTCATAGCCTGTGACCTGTCCAGGACGTGTACTATAAACACCCCTGACTAAATCTTAGGGGCGCCGGGGTGCTGCTGCGGCTTTTGGGATGGGGACTCCAGGGCACTGCTGCTGCTTGGGGGAGGGGAGGGGCATGCCATGGCTGTTCCGGGGGTTGAGGGGGCAGCCCGGGGTGTTGCGGCTACTCTGGCATCTCCCGGGGCAAGCTGCCTGGGGCCACCCAAGCAGCAGCCAGTGCGGCTGACCCCAGGGCTGCCCCAGCTGCTAGGGCAGCCCTGGCGTCAGCCACACTGTGACTGCAGAAGTCAGAGAGGTCCCAGAAAGTCATGGAATCCGTGACTTCCTTGACCTCCAAGACAGACTCGCAGCCTTACCTATTACTAAAGATGTGTGCTGTGGTTGACAGATGCTGGTCTGATGATCAACAAGGTCCCCTTATCAGCCACATTTTCTCTAATTGATGGGATAATGAACCACGGATTGATTTCCAAGTCAATAAGAGTCATTTGTTTACATGGATAGTTTTGGTAATAATGTATTAGTTACAGATGTCTTCTACAATTAAGTAAATAGAGACACCTAAGAGAGAACTCTCAGTTAAATCAATCATGAGAAAATAATTTCTTTGTTCAAACCCCTTCACAGGAAAAGAGTTTTGAGGCAGTTGAATTTGGAGTGAATTGTGCTGCACGCACTTCTTCGGTTGTCAGATCGGTTTGGTAAAGTACAATATGAGGCTGACTCCAGCTTTGGTCAGAACTGTTGGCTCAGCTGAAAACAGGAAGTTAGGCCAATCCACTTGTGTATTAGCAGATAATCAAAGGAGGCTGTTAAATGTCAGTGAATATGTTTGGTGTTTAAACTTCATAAAATTAATGAGATTCTGTATGTACTGTTTTCATGTACCCGTATCTTAACTTTTTGCATTGTATATGACCCCCAATATCTAAATAATCCTCCAAACATGGAAAAAGCCTTGTGTAATGCAAATAAAGTACTCTTTATCAGAAAGGTAATGCATCTCCGCACTTCAAAGCAATTGGTTATTGTGAGGGCATTCAGAGTTCAAAGACTCTAAAAGCATTCCTCTCTCACTGCTATCTAAGAAGAAATCACGGCACAGGGTAGCTATCCTGTCAGATTGTTCTAGGAGAACGAATATAAGTCTGGATATAAAGGAAATTCCTTCATCTCTGGAATGTTTGGATTCAAACAGGGCAGAATAACGGAACAAGAAGACAGAGATCCCCAGAATTATTCTGGGTAGCCCTAAAAGACTTTTGGGAAACTGGCAGATTACTACATCTCAGCTACCATTTGAAATGATAGACTGTGACTCACCTGTACATATATTTTGCCTGCTTTAACCTTTCAATAACTCTATTTTCTTTTTCTTAGCTAATAAACCTTTAGAACTGGCTACCAGTGTTGTCTTTGGTGTGAGATCTAGGATGCAACTCAGGACTCTTGGGACTGCAAGTAACCTGGAATATTTGTGATGTTAGGTGTAAGTAACCATTTATCACATAGTCCAGCTTGCCTCGGTGGCAACGTAGTATATAAGACTATTGTAGTACTCAGGGATTTCACTGGGTTGGTGAAATTAATTATAAAACATACCACCAGACTGGGGTGTCTGCCCTGCTTTTGACAGTCTGCCCTGAGGTAGGCACTCACAGTTGCGAGCCACTCCAGACAACAGGACATATACATTCATCTGAGTTCTGCTGTATAACTCTCTATTCTATAATCTCTGATTAAATATATTCCAATTAAGCTAATTATTTGGCATCTCCTATTATCATTATTCAAATTCAAACATGCAACATCAGAAAGGACTAACGCTACCTCCAAAGTCTGTTCGGGCCCTTCTTTCAGGGCACAGTTTTATTCTTCAGACGTAAAACTCACAAGGTAACACCCACACAAAGCTATCCTCCTAACCAAAGCAGGCTGCAGCAGCCGACGGGTCTTTCCCCTTGAACAGTCACAGATGAGGTTAGGCCCAACTCCCCCTAAAGGGCCAGCCACCCTGTGACATAGCCTCTTAGAGTTGTTAATTATAAAGAAGAAACTGATTTTTAAGTTTTGAATGCATTCCTATGAATTCAACCAGGCCTCAACTCTTCCTGCTCTGCTGACCCTTGTGTTGCTGAAGATTGCACCTTACTGCAGCTACACTGATGTAAAAACGACCACTGTAGAAAAGGCCTTAGTCTTTAAGAACAATTTTTTCTGTATGACTTGCTTTTTTTATTCCACTTTGGGCTGCTCTTCACAGAAAGCAGCACCAGGGCAGTGACATCACGGCAGCAGCCGGTGCCAGAGTGGCTGCCAGCAGCTGCTGGGGCTCCCCTGTTAAGCCATCCTGTCCCCCCCAGCACTGGCAACCCAGGTATCACTTCAGGCGGGGGGAGTCAGTCAGTGAACCACGCATGTGCGTTTGCCCCCACCCCCCCAAATATAGCACTCAAACTATGTCTCTGACAAAAGCTGGTGACCCGAAGGCTGCCTAATACTTGATTCATGCCCACAGTCGTGGTAATTGTACATGTAAATGTAAATGAGTAACCTGATAATATAAATAAGATTTTTCCTCTGGAATTTTAAAAATGTACAAATGTACCATATTTGCTTTTAACATTGCTTTGTGCTTGGAATAGGTTAGATGAGTTACCTTTAAATTCTTCGAACACATCCCACTAACTAGTGCTATGACACCATTATCAGTCACCTAGAAAAAAAAAATCGGTTATTGGCATATTGGATTAAAGAACGGCACGTACATATCTTTTTAAAAAGCAGTAATTTTGGAAGGACAACCAGAGAGGGTGCGATGACGCATCCAGTGCGGTAATGCAACTGATCCCAGAGAAGCAGGGAACGTATTTCCAGTCATTAAACTTACACACTTTTTACATGCCCCGTGCTTTAGACTACCCGGAAGCCACTAAAATCGTTTAGTTCTCCTCTGAACTGACACGGGAGAGTCATGCAAATATATATGTTTACTCTACTTAGTAGTTTCAAATCTAGACAACAAAGGCGTCCTGTTGTAGCATGTTCTTGCTGTCTGATCCAGGTATGGCTGCCACACTGGGGCTGTGTCTACACGAGCTTTCTGTTGAGAAATCGTCAGCTATTGAACTGCCACCAATGCAGTTCTACCAGAGGTAGCAACAACAGGAGCGCTCGTATAGCTGGAGCACGGGCATTTTTAACACAAGGGGTTGAAACATGTCATGCCGGTTTCTACCAATGGCTGAGTTTTCTGACAAAGGGTAGTCCAGGCACCTTTTTGCAGTCTTCTCTCGGCTTAAAATTTGATTTCTGCTAGTCTTGAACTAAACACAAAATTCAAATGACATGCACGCTTTTTAAAAATACAGAGCCAAATTCAAGGCTAGTTTAAGTAGGCACGACTTCACTGTCATTTACACCAAAGGTGAATTTGGCCCACTGCAGTTTTGAAACTGGCTCTTTTAAAATGGGGGGACAAGGTGGGTGAGGTAACGTCTTTTATTGGACCAACTTCTGTTGGTGAGAGAGACAAGTTTTCAAGCTACACAAAGCTCTTCTAGGTTTGAAAGTTTGTCTGTTTCACCAACAGAAGTTGGTCCAATAAAAGATCCACCTTGTCTCTCTAATATCATGGGTCCAACACAGCTACAACACTGCATACAACAATCTTTTAAAATGGGTCAGGCTGCCTTCAGCTGCCCAAACCAGGAGTACATTGTAATTTTAATCAGTTTTATAACTGGTTTGAAAATGTTTCCAATGCAGACATACATGCCCATGTAGTTCTTTACATCCAGATAAGCAGACATTTACAAGAAAGACAGTGTAATGTAAATCTTCAGAACTTCAATGAGAATTTGAAGTTTGCAAAATGTAATACATTCAATCAATGTAATTAACCTATTTATACAATACAGAGGAAAAAGACAGCCCACAAAACCATATCGGCTGCACTTGACTTATTTAAATCAGAATGTTTTGATGACAACAAACCACAAGAACCACAGAAATGCGCTTTGAGTAGTATGTATATTTCATCATAAACCAGAAGTGAGATAAAGAGATATTTATAAAAATGGTAAATTTTGCTTTGTTGATTCCCAATTAACCTAATGTTACCCCCATTTCACTCAACTGACTAGCCAAAAATATGGGATCTTGTCGATTGTTTCTGTTGGGAGGGTATCTTGGTGATGGAGCCAGGTACTACTTTAATGCAATTTTGCTTATTTACAAAAAACTGTACAAAGTCCTGTTTCCCTGAACACAAGAGGAAACAAACACCAGGAGGTTATTTCCTTGCTCACAGCCCCCAACCTCATGTAGCCAGCATCCAACCCAAAGGCACCCTTCCATGCTTCTCTCAGGCCACATAGTGGGTTTTTTCCATGCTGCATCTGGAGTTTCCTCCTTTGTTTCTGTGTGCCTCTCTGCTTGTCTCTCACCCACTCTCTTCACACTCAGAGATTACCTAGCAAGGCTCCTAGGCCTAACAATGCCAACATTGTTCAGTGGCCTTCCATGTACCTTTGTTTTGGGCAGGGACTGCTATTATTTCATCAAGGAGCTGAACTGTTTCAACTATCTTAAAGGAAGTGCAGGGGTAAGACCCACCAAGTTTAAATTAGGCTTAACCCAATTTATAACACCGTGAATTTTTCTCATGGAATTATTCAATAATGTTATATTCTGTGTATGTTAAATGAATTTGTTCTTTTTTGCTTGTCTACAAATAACACTAGTTGTTTTGCCATTTAAAACAATAAATCTAGCTCAGCTGACATTTAGCTGCTTTCGCAGTATGAGAATTTATTTTTAGTGAAAGTCTTGCCTAAGGAAGGAAATAGTAAAGACCACACAATTTGTCCGTTAGACTCTCAAAGTGTGATATCATTCTTTGAAACATTTATATGGCACATAAATCAACAGACATAAAACTGCCATACAATGAAACGAATACAAAACATTAGGGAAAGAACAAATTAAAAATTACTTAGACAAGTTATATGTCTTCAAGTCACCACGGCCTGATGAAATGCATCCTAAAATACTCAAGGAGTTGACTGAAGAGATATCTGAGCCATTAGCGATTATCTTTGAAAAGTTATGGAAGACTGGAGAGATTCCAGAAGAGTGGGAAAGGGCAAATATACTGGCAATCTATAAAAAGGGAAATAAGGATAACCTGGAGAATTACAGACCAATCAGCTGTACCTGGTTAGATAATGGAGCAAATAATTAAGCAATCAATTTGCAGATAATAGAAGATAATAAGGTGATAAGTAACAGTTGGTATGGATTTGTCAAGAACAAATCTTGTCAAACCAACCGGATAGCTTTCCTTGACAGGGTAACAAGCCGTGTGGACAGGGGTGAAGCGATAGATGTGGTATATCTAGACTTTAGTAAGGCTTTTGATACTGTCTCGCATGACTTCTCATAAAGAAACTAGGGAAATGCAACCTAGATGGAGCTACTATAAGGTGGGTGCATAACTGGTTGGAAAACCGTTCCCAGAGAGTAGTTACCAGTAGTTCACAGTCATGCTGGAAGGGCATAACGAGTGGGGTCCCGCAAGGATCAGTTCTGGGTCCAGTTCTGTTCAATATCTGTGTCAATTATTTAGATAATGGCATAGAGAGTACACTTATAAAGTTTGTGGAGTATACCAAGCTGGGAAGGGTTGCAAGTGCTTTGGAGGATAGGATTATAATTCAAAGTCATCTGGACAAACTGGAGAAATGGTTTGAAGTAAACAGGATGAAATTCAATAAGGACAAATGCAAAGTACTCCACTTAGGAAGGAAGGAACAATCAGTTGTACACATACAAAATGGAAAATGACTGCCCAGGAAGGAGTACTGCGAAAAGGGATCTGGAGGTCATAGTGGACCACAAGCTAAATATGGGTGAACAGCGTAACACTGTTGCAAAAAAAGCAAACATCATTCTGGGATTATTAGCAGGAGTGTTGTAAGCAAGACACGAGAAGTAATTCTTCCGCTCTACTCCGCACTGATTAGGCCTCAACTGGAGTATTGTATCCAGTTCTGGGCATGACATTTCAGGAAAGATGTGGACAAATTGGAGAAAGTCCAAAGAAGAGCAACAAAAATGATTCATGGTCTACAAAACATGACCTATGAAGGAAGATTGGAAAAACTGGGTCTGTTTAGTCTGGAAAAGAGAAGACTGAGAGGAGACATGATAATAGTCTTCAAGTACATAAAAGGTTGTTATGAGGAGGAGGGAGAAAAATTGTTCTTAACCTCTGAGGAGAGGACAAGAAGCAATGGGCTTAAATTGCAGCATGGGAGGTTTAGGTTGGACATTAGGAAAAACTTCCTAACTGTCAGGGTGGTTAAGCACTGGAATAAATTGCCCGGGGAGGTTGTGGAATCTCCACCATTGGAGATTTTTAAGAGCAAGTTAGATAAACACTTGTCAGGGATGGTCTAGATAATACTTAGTCCTGCTGTGAGTGCAGGGGACTGGACTAGATGACCTCTCGAGGTCCCTTCCAGTTCTATGATTCTATGATTAAAATAATAAATGAAGACACATCAACACAAATATAAAGCTAACTGAAACAAAGCAATCTGGCACAAGGGCAACACAGATAGCTCATGTGTGAGCCACCCCACCAGAAGAAAAGAAAAACTTCCCATATAACACCGGGCAAAACTGTGGCCTTTAGTCTTTGGCCTGCATAGGAGGGATTCAGAAACATCCAACTCCACGCAGAGTTTGGGGTGGGACTGTGCCTCCCTGAGCCTATCCAAGTGGCATCACATACATGGGAACTTTACATCCTGAACCATCCTTTAAGTTTGTCCCAGCTCCTCTCGTCCAGAAGGCTGCGTGTAGGTATGTCTTTGTATGCTCTCCCTCCCTACATGCACCCATATAAGGGCTTAAATAATCTTACCCACAATGTATAACATGGTAGGCAGCAAATACACAATATGAGGACTGAAGAATACCTTTAGTTCTCTGAGGGGACAGCAAAGGAAAAGAATTAAGCTTATAAAAAAACTAATAATATAGTAGGCCATAGCTCTTAAGGGTGACCTGCAAGATTTTTTTAAAATTGGGCTTGTGCCTTTTTTGATTCTTTATGAATTTTACAGAAGACTTGAAAGAATTCAGTTTTTAAAATGAGGGAATTATTTTTTATCTTAGAAATATCATAAATGTCAACTCCAATCTTCCCTGATTTTGCTGGAGAAAGAAACTTCTCTACTATGCTAACTTGGGCTGGGAAAGGGAGCAATCTTACTATTATGGGAAGTGTGCATTTTGGGGTAGCCAGACCTGATGTTTTGGGAAAAGAGTGCTAAGGAGTTAGCACATATAGGTTTCCTGCTAAAAGGAGGAAACAACCAGCAATGTGCTCCAGCCAGGGACAATGTTAAGGCTGTATCTATACTGGTAACATTCAGCATCTCTCACACCATTGGCATAGCAAAGGTAGAAGTCAGTTTCTTGTGAAGGAGTTTATGCATGGTTAGATGACAGTGGTAAAAACAACACCTCCCGCCAGTCTCATAGACTTTAAGATCAGAAGGGACCATAGTGATAATCTAGTCCAGTGGTTCTCAAACCATGGGTCGGGACCCCATAATGGGTTGCAACCTGCTTTGAATGGGGTTGCCAGGGCTGGCTTAGACTTGCTGGGGCCTGGGGCTGAAGCCCGAGCCCCACTGCCCAGGGCCGAAGCCAAAACCTGGGAAAGAATTCTCTGTAGTAACTTGGAGCCTTTCCCATCTAGTGTCCCATCTTTTATGAGGTCCTCACTACTTACCAATACTAAATCTAAAATAGGTTCAGTGACTATGTGGTGAAGAAATCTGTCAGCTATCACATGCAGGACTATCTGGGCCCTACCATTAGTAGTAGCACTTGTCCTCCAATCTATATCTGAGAAATTAATCTCCCATAATCACACAATTCCCAGTTGTATTTATTTCATTAAAATATTAAATAGGTCTCTCTTCATATCCATATTGGATCCTGGGGGCCTCTAGCAGACCACAAGCACTATCCCAGTGCAGCCTCTGTTACCTGTCTTCCCCAAAGTAATTTTGACCCAAATAGAGTTCCTTTTTATCCATTCCATTGCTTCTTCTTTCTTTACAGTCTACCTCATCATTAATATACAAAGATACTCCACCACCTTTACCTTCACTTCTGTCTTTCCTGAGCAGCACATACCCTTCAATACCTATATACTCCAGTCATGGCTACTATTCCACCCTGTTTCTGTTACCCCTATGTCATCTGTTTTCACTTCCTGCACTAGTAGTTCTAGTCTTTGTTAGTGCTTCCATCACTAAGCAACAAATGGAGCTGCACTTATGCTAGACCAATGGTGGGAAAATTGCTGGTAATTCTCCTTATACCTGAGGGGACAAATTATTATCTCCAGACATCTCTCAATCAGTAGGACTCAGCTCCTACTTAATATCACACAGCACTGGAACACAAACAGTGTCATATTTCAACTTGTCTCTGACTCACGGTCCCATGCAACTGCAGGCTTGTTAGCCTTTTTGAACTAACTTTGCTTGGTAGAAACTTGAACAGAAGCCAGAGAAAGCACAAATCCCTAGCTTTCATAGCAACAGCATTTGTGAGGGAGCTCCACTGACAAATTTTTTCCAATCACAGCTTTCCCAAGATTGAGGCCAGGTTTACACTTCAGACATATCAGTATAACTATGTTGCTCAGGGGTGTGAAAAATCCACATCTTGAACAATGTAGTTATACCAACTTAACCTCCCATGTACACAGTGCTACGTTGACAGGAGAGCGTCTTTCCTCGACATAGCTATTGCCTCTTGAGGAGGTAGATTAATTACACCGACTCCGATTGGTATAGTAGCATCTTCTTCTAAAGAGCTGTATGTGAAGACAAACCAAGAAATGATTCAGCACTTTGAAAGCTTGTGAAAGAATTTCAGATCTGACAGTGTCTATATTATTTGAAAAGTTATCAAAACCATTCCCAAGAACTATCCTCTTTAACAGTTTTGACGCGTGATAAACGAAAGCTAATTGTTTCCTTATATGGAGTCAATGAATGTTAAAGAGGAAGAGGAGTTGTAGCCATGTCAGTCCCAGAATATTAGAGAGATGAGGAGAAACGTTTCCCACGCCTGAAGAAAAGCTGGTCTTTCTCACCAACAGAAGTTGGTCCAATGAAAGATATTACCTCACCCACCTTCTCTCTCTCTCTATTTCTGTTGACACTTTTACTAGTTTGAGGGTACCTCTTCCCTGGACATCTATTTTACCACAAACTTGGAGGCACCAGTCTTAACGAAGTGCAGTCTAATAATCATATGAAATTCCTAAACATAGGTTACTCTCAGGTTATAAACCGACACTCTGGCCTTATTGTTCAAACACACTTTTTGCTAATACCATAAAGATTTTGGGAGAATAGTTAATATGTCAAGGATTAAAAATACAAAAAGGAAAAGGGGACTAAAATGGTTAATATCTACTAACAGGTACTAACAGTATTAATAAAGATACTAGAAGAAAAGTTCAGAAGGATTTCTGATTTTCTGCTTCTGGTGAAATTGAAGGAGATAAGAAGGGTATTTAAAATAAAAACCTGTTGTGTTTAGTCTCAAATCTCCGGGCTTGTCTCCACTTACTGGGGGATCGATGTATGGCAATCGATCCACTGGGGGTCGATTTAGCGGGTCTAGTGAAGATCCGTTAAATCAACCACCGATCGCACTCCCGTCGACTCCAGTTATTCACTTAGCTGGAGAAGCATAAGGTAAGTCAATGGGAGAGTTTCTTCCGTCGCAGCACAGTGCAGACACTGCAATAAGTCGACTGAAGCTACGTCGACTCCAGTTATTCACTTAGCTGGAGCTGTGTAACTTAGGTCAACTTAGCCCTGTAGTGTAGACCTGCCTTCAGATTTCAACTCCATGACTTGCTCAAATTCAACATAAAGAAATCCTTACATCAGTGTTGACTGAATTCCTTATCTTTCTCTGCCCCCTGCATCATGCCCTATCACAGTCCATAGTTCCACTATTCCCCAGTCACTAAGGCTTGAAACCTTGCTGTCATGTCTGACTCCTCTCTTTTCTTCTCCCTCCAAATCCAGGCTGTTGAGAAACCCTGTTGGTTCTTCCTCCACAATCTCTCCAACCTTTCTTGTCCATTCCTTCCACTAAAACTCTGTCCACGGTTTGCTCATCTCTTGCAACTTCTTGTACTCAGATTTCCAGTTTTCACCCTCAGTCTGCACAACAAATGCTGCAGCAAAAAGTAGCTCTCTCTCCCTTTCATTGCCCAGACTATGTCACTCCCCTGTTTTAAATCCTTCAGCGACTTTCCCTCACTTTCAAGGCTCTGGTCCGTGGCTTTGCTCTACACTATGGGTTCTCAAACTTTGTCATAGTGAGTCTCCTTAAGCTAAGGAAAAACAAAAACCAATTGTGCCTCCCCATAGTTTACTGAGAAAACACAAACTGAAATTCACATGTTCCAAACCTAAATGTGAGCAGCCAACTAGAACACCAATAATCTGACTTGTATAATATGATCTATATGTAACAAGGCTTCCCCACCCTCCACTTGGAATGGAAATCACATGGCAACTTGCACTGCAAAACCACTGCAGGCTCCTTGCCTCACCTTTCAGTCAGATCTAGCAAATAATTCCTTCCCCCAAAACACAGAATCCCTCCATTCACTGCTCTTTCTGAGGCTGCAGGGTGCCTTGGCAGCAGCTCTCCCTCCTCCTAGCCCCCTCTCCTCACTCCATGTTCTCTTTCTCTCTCAGGCTGACGAGACTTGCTCTGCTGCTCTATCAGAAGCATGCCCAGGCCTCCCAGGCCTTACCTAGCATGGGTTTTCTCCAGTGCAGACTCCCATGCTTCCACCTCCCTTCCCCACAGGTCTGGCAAACGTCCTCCTGCTCTCAGTGCAGGCTCCTTCCCTCTCCTGCAAAGAGACAACCCACTTGGCCCCATCAATATACTTCCCAATGGTCTCAATAAATCAATGCTGTTACACAGACCAAAAATCCCCACCCCCCCACCTACTATTTTGGACTTGCTTTGCAAAACCTATTCAAATAAAATATGTTTTGTGTATCCCTAATTGCATTACAGCTTTAATTATTACCACTATCTTAAGCACACTAGCATATGAATTTTTGTTAAGTTTAGATTAAGGGTCAACTGTCACCACTCTCCTTCCCCTGGTCTCTGAGGCAGCCCCAGTGTAGGCTTCCCACTCCACCCCCCAGACATCACAGTGTATTCTCCTCCCTTCACCCAATTATTTTCGTATGGTGATTCTCTCAGAGAGAGGGAGGGAGGGAAGGAAGCAGTGGTTTCCCCCTCTCCTCCCTCCCCCCGATTGGCAGCTGCGCCATGCCCAATCAAATTAAGGCCCGTGGTGGACTGGTCTAGTTGCCAGACCAGGAGATGCTCTCTCCTCTTTGCTCCAGCAGAGGGCGAAGGACAGGAAATCAGGGAACTGAGACATCCCTTGCCGCACATGAGAGCTGAGCCCCATTGTAGTTTGCAAACCTCTGCTCTCCACTGTTCCTGCATACAGCTCTGCTCTTATTTCTTCCTCATCCCCACCTCTCTCCTGCAAGTCCATTCAAGGCACCACCCCAACCACTCCTTCTCCCACTCTGGTTTTCATACATTCTTCCATGCTCCCCCCTCTGATTGGCAATTTCCTCCTCCTTATGCAGCAGTCAACTACCCTCTTCTCCTTCAAATCCTGTCTCTTAACACATACTTTTTTCACAAGCCTTTAAACGAAAAAAATCACCAAAGGAACCATTTCAACTGTGAGGTCTGTCTAAATTAGAGAGTTAACTCTGTGGGTCTGAGACAGTGCCTTCCACTACGCCTTGTACGATTCAGAACACTAAGAAGCTTCTCAAAAAGGAAAAAGAAAAAAAACCACTAGCTTTACATGTAACATAAAATGCCAGGACACTTATTATTTTGAAGAAAAAAGTCACAAAACAGGACCAAAATCCCAGCTTAATCCAGTGCTTAATTTGTAATGAAAGAGGTGCCGAGGTTCAAGCAATTTTTTTTACTTTCATAACTGACGCAGCAAGCCTAGAAGCGCCGGGGCTATGAGCTGCCAAGCCTAGAGGTGCTGAGCCCTGGGCAAGCCCTGGCACAGATTAAGTGTTGTCTTGATCATATTATTAATAACGCATAAATTTAGCGGAGGACTCAGAGTACAATGCACTCAGACCTTTTGTTTTGCACATTCAACTCTTTCTTTCAAGAGTGACTGAACCTTGAGAAGTGAAAAATTAGTTATCATCAGGTGTTTATATTTGTCTTATGCTTTTACTGGTTGTATGACTCATACAATTCAGCATGTTATCCCCCACACAGACCAATTAGTCCTTCTGACCGGTGTAAGGTTATATTCCTATGGCACAGAGTAACACCAACAGCACAATAAGAACACTCGAATACCTGACAGGCTTTAATAAAAAAAAAAAAAAAATGCATCTGTGCTCCAGGTTCGATATCGTTATGAGTAACTCTCACTTGGAGAGAATACGTTTACATTATCAGAAGACAGGACATATTTAATACCATTTCATTGGGAAAGAGTGTCTGGAACTATATGTGCCTTTGGCATTTTGAATCTTAAAAACCTGCTAAAACACAGCTAAATTAAAATGCAATTAATAAAACTCACCTCTTCATTTTATTTATATCACTGTCATTGACATTTTTATTGGTGCCGTTTTAGTTACCTGAGTCGATGAAAAATCCACACTATGTAGAAATCTGCAGTTCTGTCCAAGCGCATGCAGGGATGCATCAGTGATGCCTGAGCAGCTGCCTAAGTTAACTATTTGTAGAAGACGGCAGTTGAGCGCCAGAGCAAGAACTCCATTGTCTGATACATTGCAGCATCTCTTAAATGAAGCTTCACGTAAATAAGGGCAAGACAAGGCCAGAGCTCTGACTCCTATTGAAGAAATAAAGCAAGTCATTCTTATGTAAATAAGCTTTAATCTATAAAAATATTTTATTGTGTAACACTTCTTTATAAAAATGAGTCTGTCAATTCAAAAGTCACATTCTGCCTGAGCTTTTTTTTACAAATAACACAAGTAGAGAATATTTTCCAATTTATTTATTTTGCATACAGTTGGTTTACCTATTTCCCCTAGTGTCTGTGTGGGCTTTTGGCTTAGTTTACATTCGCAAAGTTGCACTGATTTAACTGAACTGATTTTTAAGTGGTTAAATCTCTGCAAGCCCCCAGCACACACACACAATTCAATCAGATAACCCTGGGGTTAAATTGGTTTAGCTAAGGGCATGTGTATGCACAGAAGTTGCACTAGTTTAGCAAATCAGTTTATTTAAACCACTGCAACTTTTGAGTTTGACCTCTCTTATATTGGTTTAAAACTGGTTATACTGATTTAACTTCTTAGTAAATGAACCAAACTACCATAACTCTTTTTATTCTTTGTAGGTGAACCAAAGTCCCAGCATGCCTTGTATTTATAATTTTTTGTATTCAAGCAGAACCTAAACTGAACTTTAAATGATCCGATGAAGTGAGCTGTAGCTCACGAAAGCTCATGCTCAAATAAATTGGTTAGTCTCTAAGGTGCCACAAGTACTCCTTTTCTTTTTTTTAAATGATCTAGTCCATATGCCCAGAAAGAGACTACTGGTAACCAATATGTTGCAGTTGTTTTCTATGATTAATAAGATAATGATCTATCAAGAGATACTTTTAGCTTATCAGGAATTACTCTAACAGATGATTTCTGTCATAATGACTCAGTTACAGATACTTTTGTAATTCATAAAACAATGGATGGTTGAAGCCACAGAATCATAGAAGTTTAGGGTTGGAACAGACCTCAGGAGGTACTTGTTGAGGTCTCGCGGGTCCAGGATGGGCCGTAGACAACCCATGGCCTTTGGTATTAAAAAGTACTGGGAAAGAACCCCTTGTTCCTGTACTTGAAAGGAACTTCTTACACCATACCCAGCTGTAGCAAACCCTTTACCTCCTGTGCAGGGAGACTCTTGTGAGAGGGGTCCCTGAAGAAGGATGGGGAAGGCGGGTGTGGGGAGGGATAGAAAGGAGGGTATAACCCTGGTCCACTGTGCTGAGGACCCATCGGTCCAAGGTTACAGTGGTCGAAGCAGGGAGGAAAAGGGAAAGGTGGTTTAAGAACACTGGGACAGATGGATCATGGGAATAGTCTGGTAGGTTGCCCTTGGGCGCACGCTTAAAATGACCATTTGGCCCCTTGCTTGGCACGGGTTGAGCAGATTGGCTTAGACGGTGCTTGTAGCCCTTGGCTCGTTTGTGGAGCTGGTCCTGCCAAGGCTTGCTCCCCTGGCCCTGAGGCTGCTGTGATTTGAACTGCTTATGCACCGAGGCTGGGACATAAAGACCCAGAGTGGTGTGGGCGTCCTTGAGGCCATGCAACTTGCTGTCTGTTTGCTCCGCAAATAGGGCTCAGCTGTCAAAGGGCAAATCCTGCATTGACTGCTGAGCCTTAGAGGAAAAGCCAGAGAGGAGCAGCCAGGAGGCTGGCCACATGGAGATAGCGGAAGCTGGAGTAAGAACAGTAGCATCAGCAGCGTCCGAAGCTGTCTGGAGGGCTGCCCTGGCCACGGTTGTGCCCTCATCGAGGACTGTTCGGAACTCCTTTTTGGAAGCCTCAGGGAGCGACTCTTCAAACTTGGCCATGGCTTGCCACATATTGAAGTCATACCGGCCAAGAAGGACTTGGTGGTTGGCCACTCTCAGCTGAAGGCTGGAAGATGAATAAATCTTACATCCAAAGAGATCCAGCCTCCTCGAGTCTTTATTTTTGGGGGTGGCCCCGGGTTGTCTTTGCCTCTCTTTGTGGTTAACCGCCTCTACCACAAGAGAATTGGGGGCAGGGTGGGAGTATAAGTACTCATGCCCCTTGGTTGGCACAAAGTACTTGCATTCGGCCCTCTTAGAGATAGGGGCCAAGGAAGAGGGGGTCTGCCACAGGGCATTAGTGATTTTGGAAACCCCTTCATGAAGGGGTAGGACCACCCTGGCAGGAGCCAAGGACATCAAACAGAGTCCGAGGGCTCTTCCAGTTCCTCTGCCTGAAGCCCCAGGTTGGAAGCGACCCTCTTCAAAAGTTCCTGGTGCGCTTTGGCGTCATCCTGAGGAACCGGGTAAAGGGGCCCATGATCGTCCTTGTCCATGATCGGCCCATGATCGTCCTTGTCGTCGCCAGACGAGGCTATCACAGTGCCGTGGGAACCTCCACGTTCACTAGTGGTCCAGCACCTTCCTCCCCCGGGTCCTCCTGGACTTGCGGGGTTTACCCCTGAAGCCTCGAGCACCGAAGGGGGACAGAATACTGAGGCCACTGGTTTCTCCGAGGCTCCTGACACCGATTGGGCAGCCTGGGACGGTTCAGTGAATCCCCAAGGATTCCACAGGTACCATGGTGCCGGCAACTTTGCTATCGCTATGAAACCAGTGTCGGTGCCGTCGATGCTGGCATCACCATAGGTACCAGGGCTTCTCCCGCAGTCAGTGAACATTGCTGGAGCTGTAAGTTGAGTGGTCAGTACCGGGCAACCAGAAACGAGCAGAACGGTGGCTCTTGTCCAACTGGTGTCTGTCGCTTCAATCCGAAGCTGACCTGACTGAGCGAGTCGGGTGCATTGGTCAGGGTTTCGGAGACCAATGGCGTTCAGCGGATCTGCGTCAGACACCTGGCAATCCATGCCTCACGCTGCTCAACTGGTACCGGGATGTCAAACGGGACCGGGAGCCACTATGGGCTGGCTGTCAGGAGGAATGTCCTGAGAAAGGCAATCTCCTCCTAGGAGATGGGTAATGACGATCGGGCAATTGGCGGGCTCTGCTCCCTGATCGGTCCTGTGATCAGTACCGGGCCCTTGCAGTTGGTCGGGGACCGTTCCACAGATCTTGCCAGTTGGCACATGCCCCAGAGGGTCTGCGCCAATCTACTGGTGAGGAACGGCTCAAGTCCTTCAATCGATGCCCCTGGTGCAAGGACCAAAGGGGGCTCCGCTGAGCCTGCCTCTTTTGTCCCGCGGTGTGACAGCTTCACAAAGGCAAGCGCTGGTGGGACGTCTCTCTTGATGGGGAACGGTGCCACTGAGGCTGGAACACACACACCGGCGCCGTCTTCCCCGCTTTCCCCTGGGTGCTCAAACCCCCACCCGTCGCCTCCAGCCCCGCCCCCACTCCACCCCTTCCATGAGGCCCCACCCCTGCCCCACCTCTTCCCACTCCCTTCCCTGCCCCCATTCCAACCCCTTCCCCAAAGTCCCTGCCCCAACTCCACCCCCTCCCTGCCTCTATTCCAACTCCTTCCCCAAATCCCTGCCCCGGGCCCGCCTCTTCCCCACCTCCTCCCCTGAGCATGCCACATTCCTGCTCTTCCCACTCCCACCTGGAGCTTGCTAACACCAGGCGGGAAGTGCTGGGAGGTAGGCGGAGGAGTAGGGAGGCGGCACACTCAGGGGAGGAGGAGGAGGAGGAGGAGGAGGAGGAGGTGGGGCACGGGGTGAGGGGAGCTTGGCTGTCAGTGGGTGCAGAGCACCCACTAATTTTTCCCTGTGGGTTCTCCAACCCCGGAGCACCCATGGAGTCAGTGCCTATGGACACACACACAGAGGTCCCAAAGTGGGTTTTCCCCGAGACCAAGGTACCACGGGAGCCAATAAGGGCGGCACTGGGAGTGTCAGGATCACCTGAGTTGCCTGAAGCGCTTCAAGTGTCGATGCTATCTGAAGGTGGTCATGACCTGCACCACTATCTGGAGTTGCAGGCAAAGTACAGGATGGGCTGCACCGCTCAACTTGAGATGAGGCCCAACTTCCTGAAGGCTGCATTGAGCGACCCCGGCATGGGTCGTGGCTCGCCCCCATCCCTCTCTTTCCTTTGAGGGAGGTAGGAGAGCATCCCATCACATTCTTCTTCGCCTTCATGACCAGAGCCATGGAGGAAGACCAGTGCTGGCTCATGGACAGCGCTGGTGGAGCACTGCGCATGGAGGCCACAGTGCTCAGTGCAGAGTCAGACCACTGCTCTGGTGCCGGAGTGAGTGCCAACTCCATTAGGAGCGCCCTTCAGTGAGTTTCGCGCTCCTTCTTCATCCTAGGTTTAAAGGATTTTCAGATACAGCACTTGTCATTTGAAGATATGGCACATGTGCCCCTCGTCTAAGCACCTTAGGCAGCTGGTATGTGGATCGCTGACGGGCACAGGTTGTTTACAGCGATAGCAGGGTGTAAAGCCTGGGGACCGGGGCATGCCCTGTCCCCCAGCTGAGTCCCATTTGGGACTAACGAAGAGTTGAGAACTACTACTAAGGGTTTAACTAAGAAACTATACACACAACCATTTTACAGATTTTCAAAGTTTGCAAGAACAGAGAACAAAACAACACTAGCCGAAGCAGCGGACGTTCCAGCACCGTCACTGGTGGCAAGAAAGAACTGAGGGTGGGGGGAGCCAGCGGAGCCCCTTATACTGCGCCATGCGGGCACCACTCCAGAGGGCACCAGAGCTGGTCCCCTACAGACACTGCTAAGGGGAAAATCTTCCAGCACCAGTGCATGTGGCAAGCAAAGACACCTAATATGGCATGGACGTGAGCAAGCACTCAAAGAAGAAATGTTAGACAGGGGTTCCAGGCAATAAAGAAAGATCAGCGATGGCATGTGTCCGCTGCTCAATGGAGAAGGTGAGCTGGAAACGGAAGATGATAAGATGGTGGAGCTGCTCAATGAGTACTTTGCTTCAGTCTTCACACAAAAAATAACATGTGACCAGAGACGAATGAAGGGGAAGGGATGCAGATCAGGATAAGTAAAAAACACATCAGAGATCTTCTGACTAATTTGAATGAATTCAATCAGCAGGGGTAGATGCTATTCCCCCAAGCGCTGGAGGAATTAGCTGAAGAAATCTTGGAACCACTGGCAATAATAACTGAAAACTCATGGATGACAGATGAGGTTCCGGAAGACTAGAGAAGGACTAACTTTAGTACCCTTCTCTAAAAAGGGGGAAAAGGAGGTTCCGGGGAACTACAGACCAGTCCACCTGACCTCAGTACCTGGGAAACTACTAGAGCACGATATAAAACATTCAATTTGCAAATATTTGGAGGATTAAGGGGTGATCACTAGCAGCCAGCACGGATTTACTAACAACAAATCGTGCAAAACAAGCTTGATTTCCTTCTTTGACAAGGTAACTGGTTTGGTGGATAGGGGAAATAAGGTGGACATAATATACCTGAACTTTAGCAAGGCTTTTGACACAGTCCCACATGACATGCTCACAAGTAAGCTGGAGAAATAGAGGCTTGGTAGAACTACACTACCATTAAGTGGATACAAAATTGGTTAAACAACTGCAAACAAAGACTAGCTATTAATGGAATGACATTATATTGAAAGGTCTCAAGTGGAGTTCCACAGGGATCTGTTCTGGATCCGGTGTTATTTAACATCTTTATTAATGACCTGGATGTAGGAATAGAGAGCATCCTGATCAGATCTGCATGACACAAAGCTGCAAACACTTTGGAGGATAGAACTAAAATTCAAAGGGATCTTGCTAAATTGGAGAACTCGGCTACCGACAACAAAATGAAATTCTACAAACACAAAAATGTAAGGTGCTACAATTAGGGAAGAAAAACCAAATGCACAGACACAGAATGGGGGATAACTGGCTTAGCAGTAGCACTGCTGAAAAGGATTTGGGAGTTGTGGTGGATCACAAGCTCAACATGAATCAACAATCTGATGCTGTTGCAAAAAAAGCAAATACTATTTTGGGTTGCATTAACAGAGGCAGTGGTGAGCTGGAGCCGGTTCGCTAGAACTGGTTGTTAAATTTAGAAGCCCTTTTAGAACCGGTTGTTCTGCGAGGGACAACCGGTTCTAAAAGGGCTTCTAAATTTAACCGGCCCAAAGTGGCGCCTTAGGCGCCGACTCCACGGGTGCTCCAGACCTGGAGCACCCAAGGGGAAAATTTGGTGGGTGCAGAGCACCCATGGGCAGCTCCCCGCCCCACCCCCAGCCCCAGCTCACCTCACCTCCGCTCCGCCTCCGCCTCCTCCCCTGAACACACCGCCCCGCTCTGCTTCTCCACCCCCACAGGCTTCCCGCGAATCAGCTGTTCGCACGGGAAGCCGGGGTGGGCTGAGAAGCAAGCAGCGGCTTCAGGCTCAGGCCCAGGGAGGCAGAGCGGAGGTGAGCTCGGGCGGGGGGTGGGCATGAGGAGGGCCACCCACGCCACAGCAAGTAACCCGGGGGGGAGGGGTGCGCAGGGGAACCGCTCCCCGCCCTAGCTCACCTCCACCACCCTCGGCCTGAGCTGGAAGCCGCTGCCTGCTTCTCAGCCTTCCCCGGCTTCCCGCTGAACAGCTGATTCACGGAAAGCGGGGAGGGAGGAGGCAGAAGCGGAGTGGAGGTGAGCTGGGGCCGGGCGCGGGGCAGAGAGCTGCCGGTCGGCGCTCTGCACCCACCAAATTTTCCCCGTGGGTGCTCCAGCCCCAGAGTACCCAGGGAGTTGGCACCTAAGGCGCCACTTTTGATGTGATCAGTGGGGGGGAGCAGCCGCTCCCCCTGCTCCCCCCCAGCTACGTTCCCCCACCCCTAGGAGCCAGAGGGACCTGCCGGATGCTTCCTGGGATCTGCCCTAGGTAAGCACCGCCACGACTCCCCCCCTCGCCCCCTGGCAAGTGCCTCTGGCTCTTAGGGGTGGGGTTGGCACCCACTACGGTGGCCCACGAGACCCTCCTGCCTGGTTCTGTGGGCAGGCGGGGGGGAGGGTGGATGGGGCAGGGATCCTGGGGGGTCGTCAAGGAACGCGGGGGGGTTGGATGGGGCAGGAGTCCCAGGGGGTGGGGGTGGGCAATGACACCCTCTTGGGGTGAGGATGGAACCCATTGTTAAGATTTTGGCAGCTCATCACTGAACAGAGACATATAATGCAAGTCATAGGAGGTGATAGTACTGCTCTATTCAGTGCTGGAGTAGTGTGTCCAATTTTGGTCACCGCTGTATAGAAAGGATGTAGAGAAACTGGAAAGGATCCAGAGGCAAGCGACAAGGATGATTAAAGGGATGGAATGCAAGCCATATGAGCAAAGGCTGAAGGAATTGGGTGTGTTTCATTTGGAAAAGAGGAGATTAAGAGGGGACATGATAGTTGTGGTGGAAAATTAAAAACACACTGTGTTTGGTTCAGAACAAGCATGCGCATACAGGGAAAGTCAGCCAGAGCTGCTCTCCTGTAAACAGAAATACTAGAGCTTATATGGCTGAAAACCACAATTTGCCAAACCCACTTCCTTCAACAGCATGTTCCTTATTTGGCATATAGTGCAAGCTTCAACAGTAGCTTTGCCTTACTTGGGAGTTTAGGAAAAACAAGCTTTTCCTTTTATTGACAGGTGTTTCCTTTGTAATAAACGGTTTTTCTAACTTCTAGCGGTTATGGTTACATTTCATAAGCTGTGCTGTTTTGCAATTGCCCCTCAATGGAATTTTCCTCACTCTTCTCTTATGCTTCATATACACAGTTAGCTTGACCAAAGTTTTAGGCCTAGAAGTTTAGGCCAACTAGATTTTCCTTCACATTGTGGTCTTCAAATACTTGAAAAGCTGCGTTCAAACTACTGCATAGCAGATTTATATTAAATGTTAGAAAAAACTTCCTAAGTGTAAGAAAAGTAGGACAATGGAACAAACTGCCAAGAAAGTTGTGGAATCTCCTTCACTGGAGGTTTTCAAAAAGAGGCTTGATAGCCATCTGTCTTGGATGTTTTAAACACAACAAATCCTCCATCTTGGCAGGGGACTGGACTAGAGGAGTCTTGTGGCCCCTTCTAACTCTATGGTTCTATGATTCTATGGCAACTTAGATGCTTTATTTCTTGATTTTTACACTTATCTTCCCCAATGCCTCTCCCTATTCACTCCTTTTAGCCACCATGATCACAGAAAGTCTCTGGCTGTGCAAAAGCTCTCCTTGCTGATCTCACTGAATGTAACATAAGCCAATTAGTTTAAAGAAAAGGAGTACCTGTGGCACCTTAGAGACGAACAAATTTATTTGAGCATAAGCTTTCATGAGCTACAGCTCACTTCATCGGATGCATTGAATGCATTAGATGAAGTGGGTTTTAGCCCACGAAAGCTCATGCTCAAATAAATTTGTTCGTCTCTAAGGTGCCACAAGTACTCCTTTTCTTTTTGAGGATACAGTCTAACACGGCTGCTACTCTGAAACCAATTAGTTTAGTGACACAGTTGGGGGAGGGGAGTTGTCTGGGACATGTTTTGAGAGTGTCATCATGTGACTGTAATCTCCACTTTGCATTGTCACCTCCATCTTGGTTTAAAACATCTAGGTGGTGTTGGGAGGGTCAGTCTATTCTGGATCCTGTGTGATCATCCTAAGGGATGGGAGGAGAGGGCTAAGAAGGAGCAAGCCATTAACACCAATCAATACAAAATGACTCTTCCCAGCTGGAACAATGGGTTTTCTACCAACAGAGCCTTTGACTTTGAAGGGAATTTATTCAGAAACTAGTCTAAGGAGGAATGGGCTAGCATTCCCCTGCATAAACACATGGCTGGGAGGGATGCAGAGTCTACATTTGACAACCTGACTGAAGAGAGGAGAGGGAAATAATGGGTGAGGTAATATCTTTTATTGAACCAAATTCTGTTGGTGAGAGAGACAAGCTTTTGAGCTTACAGAGCTCTTCTTCAGGTCTGGGAAACGTACTCAGAATGTCAGAGCTAAAATACAAGGTGG
Organism: Lepidochelys olivacea; assembly: GCF_965140295.1. NCBI lineage: Eukaryota > Metazoa > Chordata > Testudines > Cheloniidae > Lepidochelys > Lepidochelys olivacea. Next base: position 245,695,570 of record NC_140411.1, read on the forward strand.
AACAGATCGTTTAGCGTCCGTAATTAGCACATATTTCAAGGGACCACTCAAGGCGAAGTGGCCCATTTACATCCCTCCAGCCCTGGGGGAGTGTTAGTAGGTTACAGATGGTTGAAATAAGCCATACATCCCGTGTCCCTGTTCAGTTCATGGTTCTTAGGGTCTCGCAAAGTTATGAATGTAAGCTCCCAGGCTCAATTTTTGCAAATGTCCTTTGAAAACGAGGAGTGAGGGGTCAGCTACAAAGTGAAAAGTGTGTTCACCCACAGGTAGTAGGGTGCGGTTGTCTTTTATCATTTCCCTGTGTGAGTCCAGTCACGACTGTATTGATTGTTTCAGCCACATAGTTATTACTGGAGCATTTCGTGCACCACCCCATGTGGCAGGCATATGTAGGACTCCTAGATCTTGCATGGTGTGTTGTGGAGGGTGTTGACCATCTTAGCAGTAGAGATTTGTCTACACACGTTTTGCATATATTATTCTGGCAGGGTCTGGTGCTGCTTTGATTGGCGTGTCCTTGTTTGTGGGTAGCTTGCTTCTGCTGATGAGCATGGAGTAGTAGCTGGGGTATTTTCTGACTGCCAGAAAAGGGGGTTCAGGAAAGATTTCTTTCAGGTTGTGGTCCCCATCAAGTATGGGCTGTAATTGTTTAATGATGCCCTGTCCGGGTTCCAGTGCTGGGTGGTAGATGAGAACTAAGGGTGTGCAGCTGATGAGGGATTTATTTCTGTACTGAAGCAGATTCTCTTGGGGTATTTAGATGACCCTTTCCATGATGTGATCTACCTCTCTGGTGGAGCGTCCTTGTTTGGTGAAGGCAGTTTTAAAGTGTGTTAAGGTGTGTATACTGGACTTTCTCCTAGGAGCATGGTACCAGAGTGCCTGGCTGTAGATAACCGATTTCTTGGTGTATTTGAGGTGAAGAGACTTTATTTAAGGAGGCTGCTTCGCTGAGCGGGGGCCATTCCATTGCCACTTGACAGTAGAACATGTTGGGGAAAGTGAAGGCAGAAGAGTACTAGTGCTATAAATCAATTATACATATATTATATCTAAAAGCCCACAGTTATAGGCACTGAAACAGATATAATTTCTTTTAAAATATTTAGGAAGACATGTTCTATTTCTAATTCTATTACTGATAACCAGATTAAAACTTTGGATATCAGTCTTCCCCGAACTGACTTCATGCATTTAATCCAGTCTTGTCTCCTAATTGCTGTGGTCACGATGAATTGTTGTCTCCACTGTTTCAGAGTAACAGCCGTGTTAGTCTGTATTCGCAAAAAGAAAAGGAGTACTTGTGGCAAATAAATTGGTTAGTCTCTAAGGTGCCACAAGTACTTCTTTTCTTTTTGTCTCAACTGTGGTGGTTGAAACCCAATTTTCATCCTTTTTGTTCAACAGTTCAAACCACGTATCACAAAGATAATCGATATAAAAGTCCTAAAACTTTTTTTTTTTTTTTAAATATTGTCCTCTGCTTCTTTGCTTAGTCCTTGTCTTGACTCTCACTGAACATCTGAGTGTGGAAAATTTACCTTTAAGTGGAAAAGTACAACTCTTTTCCGTTTTGGACCTCTCACAATTTGGAATAATGTGGCAATAGAGAAAGTGTGTTCTTGGGGGAATGAAATATATGCAAAAATCTATCATAGTCTGGACTAAATTTCTGGGATACCTTGAAAAAGCAGGATCCATTGCCCATGAACTCCAGATTCTTTATTATTAAAAAAAAAACAAAAAAAAAACTCAATCTAGTTTTGACCACCCTATGCCCATTTCCAACTTCACATCATTCCCCCCAATCTACAGGAAATTTGGTTTAGTTTTTTTTTGTTTGTTTTTAAATTGTATATTGTTAATATCTGCTCTTTATATACGTTTTCATTTTGTTAAGGCTAATACTCCTTTTAACATTGAAATAGAATGAATGTATCTGGAATCCAGACTGTGATGGGGCGGCTGCCTCTCACTGGTAGGTAAGGGAGGCTACACAGGAGGCAGCAGATAAAGAAAAGGCTTGTAGTGCCAGCCAATTAAGGGAAAGTTTATTGGAAGAACCAATCAGGGCCAGGCTGGCTCATATAAGAAGGGGCTGCTGAGCAGAGCAGAGGCAGTCACTCCCTGGAGTTCAGGGAGGTGGACTGGCTGCTCAGAGGGCTGGAGCACCATGGACAGAGCAGTGTTGGGCAGGGTCAGCAGAGTATGAGAAAGCTCCAGGCTGACAGCTACCAAACTGAGGTCCTGATACAAGGGCAGAGGACCAAGTATCAGAGGGGTAGCCGTGTTAGTCCGTATCCACAAAAATGAGGAGGAGTCCGGTGGCACCTTAAAGACTAACACATTTATTTGGGCAAAAGCTTTTGTGGGTAAAAACCCCACTTCTTCAGGACAGAGGAGGTGCTGGGGCTGCGGGGAAGCAGCCCAAGGAAGGAGACAGTGGAGTTGGAGGAGGGGCAGTATGTGGCTTGGCTGCCCGTGGGTGCAGAGCACCCACTAATTTTTTCCGTGGGTGCTCCAGCCCCGGAGCACCCATGGAGTCGGCGTTTATGTTCAGGCAACGGCTAGAGTCCTTGGACAAAAGAACATTTAAGTACTTTGGAAAAAATGAAATAAAATATCATTGTAGAGTTTCAGGGGAACTGCACTTGTATTCCCGCCTCACTATTGCCCCTGGCCCCTGCTGCCTCCCCCAGGTGCCCCCCCCGGCCCTCACCCCTGGCCCCTGCTGCCTCCTTCCCTGGGCTCCACACCCCACACCCCACCTCCCACTGCCCCAGGCCTCCATTGCCTCCTCTGGGCTTCCCAGCCCCTCTGGCCCCACTGCTCCCCTCCCCACGCCATTGCCCTGAGCCCCCATCTGCAGCCTCGCCTGCACCTCAGGCAGCTCCACCGTTGAGCCTGTTGCCAGCCTGATCTTGCTTCCCTTCTCTGGGTGCCACCTACCAGGGCTCAAAGGGAGTGCATGTTGTCGGTGCCTTTCCCAGGCACATCCCTCTCAGTCGCGCTCAGCCCAACTCCCACCCTGGCAGAAATCTGGGGGAGGGGGATGTGACTCCACATGCCCCCCCCCAAATGTGTTGCCTATGCCTTTGCAATATTTTTGTAAGAATAGTTATGTGCAGAATAGAATATTTTTAGGAAGCAATTTTATATACATTGTACAAACCAATGTTTGAGTTAACAAAATGTAATGTGACCACCAAAAGGACATAAGTAAACAATATAATTTACTAAACATAATGAAAATTATATGTTGAAAAGTGGAAATAATAAGAATGTAAACAGCTAAGGTAGAAATAACATTCATAGATTCCAAAGCCAGAAGGGACTGTGAGCATGTAGTTCCAATTGTTAAGTATCCTCACTGTTAAAATTTTACACCTTATTTCCAGACTGAATTTGTCTAGCTTTGGCTTCCAGCCATTGAATCATGTTATACCTTTTTCTGCTAGGCTGAAGAGCACATTATCAAGTATGCAAAGCTGTAGGCACAAAACAGAACCAGACAGTATAAAAAAATCGGACTGTAATCGGCTACAGGGCTTCGTCTTCCAGATTTTGGTAAGTACACCTTTCTGTTATGCAATGACTAACAACTGTTATTAACTCAATCAAGCTGAGTTATATGAGGTCTCTTTAATTACTGAATGAATTCAAACTCAAAAAAACATCACTTACTCATCAATTGTTACAGGGTCACCCTGCAATACATCAACCAAAGTACAAAATTGTGATGTTATTTGGTAGGGCTTAGCCATAATAGATGCTGGGGCCCACACAGACACAGGGACCCATTATGCAGAAGCAATTGCTGGGCTACAATTCTATGGTTATTAGTTCATTAATTTTAAGTAATGCTACATTTTAAACTTAAATAAAATGTTATACAGTTTATACTGGGCTTTCAGACAACAAAGAATCTAAAAGCAGAAGAACAACCTGGACAGGAACACATCCTCTGATAAAAGTCTCTTATCAAAACAAAACCATGTGGAGGATGCCAGATTCTTCTGTAGCTGAAATCCAGGAAAACAAGAAAGCAACTAGTAAGAGAAACTGCTAATAACCTTATCTGGAAGCAACTTAGGGCAACCATATTTTCTAAGCCCTGGTCTACACTAGGACTTTAGGTCGAATTTAGCAGCGTTAAATCCATTTAAACCTGCACCCGTCCACACAATGAAGCCCTTTATTTCGACTTAAAGGGCTCTTAAAATCGATTTCCTTACTCCACCCCTGACAAGTGGATTAGCGCTTAAATCGACATTGCCGGCTCGAATTTGGGGTACTGTGGACACAATTCGACGGTATTGGCCTCCGGGAGCTATCCCAGAGTGCTCCATTGTGACCGCTCTGGACAGCACTCTCAACTCAGATGCACTGGCCAGGTAGACAGGAAAAGAACCGCGAACTTTTGAATCTCATTTCCTGTTTGGCCAGCGTGGCAAGCTGCAGGTGACCATGCAGAGCTCATCAGCACAGGTGACCATGATGGAGTCCCAGAATCGCAAAAGAGCTCCAGCATGGACCGAACGGGAGGTACGGGATCTGATCGCTGTTTGGGGAGAGGAATCCGTGCTATCAGAACTCCGTTCCAGTTTTCGAAATGCCAAAACCTTTGTCAAAATCTCCCAGGGCATGAAGGACAGAGGCCATAACAGGGACCCGAAGCAGTGCCGCGTGAAACTGAAGGAGCTGAGGCAAGCCTACCAGAAAACCAGAGAGGCGAACAGCCGCTCTGGGTCAGAGCCCCAAACATGCTGCTTCTATGATGAGCTGCATGCCATTTTAGGGGGTTCAGCCACCACTACCCCAGCCGTGTTGTTTGACTCCTTCAATGGAGATGGAGGCAGTACGGAAGTAGGTTTTGGGGACGAAGAAGATGATGATGAGGAGGAGGTTGTAGATAGCTCACAGCAAGCAAGCGGAGAAACCGGTTTTCCCGACAGCCAGGAACTGTTTCTCACCCTAGACCTGGAGCCAGTACCCCCCGAACCCACCCAAGGCTGCCTCCTGGACCCAGCAGGCGGAGAAGGGACCTCTGGTGAGTGTACCTTTTAAAATGCTATACATGGTTTAAAAGCAAGCATGTGAAAGGATTACTTTGCCCTGGCATTTGCGGTTCTCCTAGATGTAGTCCTAAAGCCTTTGCAAAAGGTTTCTGGGGAGGGCAGCCTTATTTCGTCCTTCATGGTAGGACACTTTACCACTCCAGGCCAGTAACACGTACTCGGGAATCACTGTAGAACAAAGCATTGCAGTGTATGTTTGCTGGCATTCAACCAAAATCCGTTCTTTATCTCTCTGTGTTATCCTCAGGAGAGTGAGATATAATTCATGGTCACCTGGTTGAAATAGAGTGCTTTTCTTCAGGGGACACTCAGAGGAGCCCATTCCTGCTGGGCTGTTTGCCTGTGGCGAAACAGAAATGTTCCCCGCTGTTAGCCACAGGGAGGGGGGGAAGGTTGAGGGGGTAGTCACGCGGTGGGAGGAGGCAAAATGCGACCTTGTAACGAAAGCACATGTGCTATGTATGTAATGTTAACAGCAAGGTTTACCCTGAAAGAGTGTAGCCACTGTTTTATAAAATGTGTCTTTTTAAATACCGCTGTCCCTTTTTTTTTCTCCACCAGCTGCATGTGTTTCAATGATCACAGGATCTTCTCCTTCCCAGAGGCTAGTGAAGCTTAGAAAGAAAAAAAAAATGCACTCGCGATGAAATGTTCTCCGAGCTCATGCTGTCCTCCCGCACTGACAGAGCACAGACGAATGCGTGGAGGCAAATAATGTCAGAGTGCAGGAAAGCACAAAATGACCGGGAGGAGAGGTGGAGGGCTGAAGAGAGTAAGTGGCGGGCTGAAGAGAGTAAGTGGCGGGCTGAAGAGAGGGCTGAAGCTCAAATTTGGCAGCAGCGTGATGAGAGGAGGCAGGATTCAATGCTGAGGCTGCTGCAGGACCAAACCAGTATGCTCCAGTGTATGGTTGAGCTGCAGCAAAGGCAGCTGGAGCACAGACTGCCACTGCTGCCCCTCTGTAACCAACCGCCCTCCTCCCCAAGTTCCATAGCCTCCACACCCAGACGCCCAAGAACGCGGTGGGGGGGCCTCCAGCCAACCAGCCACTCCACCACAGAGGATTGCCCAAAAAAAAGAAGGCTGTCATTCAATAAATTTTAAAGTTGTAAACTTTTAAAGTGCTGTGCTTAAAGTGCTGTGTGGCATTTTCCTTCCCTCCTCCACCACCCCTCCTGGGATACCTTGGTAGTCATCTCCCTATTTGTGTGATGAATGAATAACGAATGCATGACTGTGAAGCAGCAATGACTTTATTGCCTCTGCAAGCAATGATTAAAGGGAGGAGGGGAAGGTGGTTAGCTTACAGGGAAGTAGAGTGAACCAAGGGGCGGGGGGTTTCATCAAGGAGAAACAAACAGAACTTTCACACTGTAGCCTGGCCAGTCATGAAACTGGTTTTCAAAGCTTCTCTGATACGTACCGCGCCCTCCTGTGCTCTTCTAACCGCCCTGGTGTCTGGCTGCGCGTAACCAGCAGCTAGGCGATTTGCCTCAGCCTCCCACCCCGCCATAAACGTCTGCCCCTTACTCTCACAGATATTGTGGAGCACACAGCAAGCAGTAATAACAGTGGGAATATTGGTTTCGCTGAGGTCTAAGCGAGTCAGTAAACTGCACCAGTGCGCCTTTAAACGTCCAAATGCACATTCTACCACCATTCTGCACTTGCTCAGCCTGTATTTGAACAGCTCCTGACTACTGTCCAGGCTGCCTGTGTACGGCTTCATGAGCCATGGCATTAAGGGGTAGGCTGGGTCCCCAAGGATACATATAGGCATTTCAACATCCCCAACAGTTATTTTCTGGTCTGGGAATAAAGTCCCTTCCTGCAGCTTTTGAAACAGACCAGAGTTCCTGAAGATGCGAGCATCATGCACCTTTCCCGGCCATCCCACGTTGATGTTGGTGAAACGTCCCTTGTGATCCACCAGAGCTTGCAGCACTATCGAAAAGTACCCCTTGCGGTTTATGTACTCGGCGGCTTGGTGCTCCGGTGCCAAGATAGGGATATGGGTTCCGTCTATAGCCCCACCACAGTTAGGGAATCCCATTGCAGCAAAGACATCCACTATGACCTGCACATTTCCCAGGGTCACTACCCTTGATATCAGCAGATCTTTGATTGCGTTTGGCTACTTGCATCACAGCAGCCCCAACAGTAGATTTGCCCACTCCAAATTGATTCCCTACTGACCGGTAGCTGTCTGGCGTTGCAAGCTTCCACAGGGCTATCGCCACTCGCTTCTCAACTGTGAGGGCTGCTCTCATCTTGGTATTCATGCGCTTCAGGGCAGGGGAAAGCAAGTCACAAAGTTCCATGAAAGTGCCCCTACACATGCGAAAGTTTCGCAGCCACTGGGAATCGTCCCAGACCTGCAACACTATGCGGTCCCACCAGTCTGTGCTTGTTTCCCGAGCCCAGAATCGGCGTTCCACAGCATGAACCTGCCCCATTAGCACCATGATGCATGCATTGTCAGGGCCCATGCTTTCAGAGAAATCTGTGTCCACGTCCTGATCACTCACGGGACCGCGCTGACGTCGCCTCCTTGCCCGGTATGGCGTTGCCATGTTCTGGTGCTGCATATACTGCTGGATAATGCGTGTGGTGGTTAATGTGCTCCTAATTGCGAAAGTGAGCTGAGCGGCCTCCATGCTTGCCTTGGTATGGCGTCCGCACAGAAAAAAGGCGCGGAACGATTGTCTGCCGTTGCTCTGACGGAGGGAGGGGCGACTGACGACACGGCTTACAGGGTTGGCTTCAGGGAGCTAAAATCAACAAAGGGTGTGCCTGTACATCAAGGAGTATTTCAGGCAGAACTGCACGGAGGGTTCCAATAAGAAATGGTGCACCTAAGTTATCGTTGTTATTGGAACAAGGAGGTTAGCCTGGCCTCTGATTGATACATGGCTAGATTTACCTCGCTGCACCTTCTCTGTGAGTGACTGCAGTGTGATCTAGACAGGGGAGGAGGCAAATGAGTACAAAACAAATCTGGTCTATTTCTTGTTCTGACCCACTCCATCTATCTTTTACATCTTTGGCTGGCAGCAGACGGTGCAGAAGGACTGCATGCCATCCACATCTCATGGCTGCTCGGCAGAAGATGGTACAGTACGACTGCTAGCCATCTTCATCTCTTGCCTGCCTGGCATAAGATGGTACAATACGACTGCTATCCATCCTCATCTCTTGCCTGCCTGGCAGAAGATGGTACAGTACGACTGCTAGCAGTCCGTATCGCCTGCCCGCTCACCATAAGACGTTCAATAGGACTGACTGCAGGACTAAAGAGAATGACCTGGTCAAGTCACTCCAAATTTAGTCCCTGCGCCCATGTCTGCCCAGGCGCTCCCAGCCGACGTGGCCAGGAGCACCTCGGACACGACGAGGACGACTACCAATCGTATTGCACCGTCTGCTGCCAGAAGGCAATGGGTTGCTGCTACTGTGCAGCAAAGCCGTACCGCGTCTGCCAGCACCCAGGAGACATAGGGTGATGGTTACCTGAGCTGGCTCCATGCTTGCCGTGGTATGGCGTCTGCACAGGTAACTCAGGAAAAAAGGCGCGAAATGATTGTCTGCCCTTGCTTTCACGGAGGGAGGGAGGGAACGGGGGCCTGACGACACGTACCCAGAACCACCCGCGACAATGTTTTAGCCCCATCAGAGTGCTCCATTGTGACTACTCTGGACAGCACTCTCAGATGCCCGATTGTTTGCCATTGCTCTGACGCTGGGAGGGGCGCTTACAGGGTTGGCTTCAGGGAGCTAAAATCAACAAAGGGGGTGGCTTTACATCAAGGAGTATTTCAGGCAGGACTTCACGGAGGGTTCCAATAAGAAATGGTGCACCTAAGTTATTGTCCTTATTGGAACAAGAAGGTTAGCCTGGCCTCTGATTGATACATGGCTAGATTTACCTCGCTGCACCTTCTCTGTAAGTGACTGCAGTGTGATCTAGAAGAATGAGTCCCCTAGACAGGGGAGGGGGGGAAGCAAATGAGTACAAAACAAATCTGGTCTATTTCTTGTTTTGATCCACTCCATCTATCTTTTACATCGTTGGCTGGCAGCAGACGGTGCAGAAGGACTGCATGCCATCCACATCTCATGGCTGCTCGGCAGAAGATGGTACAGTACGACTGCTAGCAGTCCGTATCGCCTGCCCGCTCACCATAAGACGGTTCAATAGGACTGACTGCAGGACTAAAGAGAATGACCTGCTCAAGTCACTCCAAATTTAGTCCCTGCGCCCATGTCTGCCCAGGCGCTCCTAATCGACCTCACAGAGGCGACCAGGAGCACCTCAGACATGACGATGATGGCTACCAGTCGTACTGTACCGTCTGCTGCCACAAGGCAAGGGGTTGCTGCTACCGTGTAGCAATGCCGTACCGCGTCTGCCAGCACCCAGGAGACATAGGGTGACGGTTACCTGAGCGGGCTCCATGCTTGCCGTGGTATGGCGTCTGCACAGGTAACTCAGGAAAAAAGGCGCGAAATGATTGTCTGCCCTTGCTTTCACGGGGGGAGGGAGGGAACGGGGGCCTGACGATATGTACCCAGAACCACCCGCGACAATGTTTTAGCCCCATCAGGCATTGGGATCTCAACCCAGAATTCCAATGGGCAGCGGAGACTGCGGGAACTGTGGGATAGCTACCCACAGTGCAACGCTCCGGAAGTCGACGCTTGCCTCGGTACTGTGGAAGCGCTCCGCCGAGTTAATGCACTTAATGCACTTCGAGCATTTTCTGTGGGGACACACACACTTGAATATATAAAACCGATTTCTAAAAAACCGACTTCTATAAATTCGACCTAATTTCGTAGTGTAGACATACCCTAAATATACTGAAAAACAGGCAGCTGTGGTTACTGGACTTTCTGTCATATGAACCAGAGGGAGACTATAGGCAAAAGAAAGTATCTGGTGTATCAGATTCTGTAATTTCTTATTTATCTTCAAATTCTTTTTTGATTAATGCAATATACAGGTAAAATCCTGACTCCATTGAAGACAACGGGGGTTTTGCCACTGACTGGTTGTAGCCAGACAGTCAGCCCCCCCCCCCCCCCCGCCAGACCAGCATTGCTGGAAACACAGGAGGAAGCAGGAACAGGGCACTTAACATATATTCCAGCACAGCCTTTGAAGCTGTGAAAGCACAGGTGTGCTGCTACAATGTGCCTCTGGGAACAGATACAACGATTAAGCTCACAGCAGGCAGAGGCCCTGTGACAGACATGGCTGTTAGCCCCTACTAAATAGCGTGATGCACACACACCAACATCCTAGTTGGGAAAATATTTACCCTGATAAAAGGAATGTCCAGTCGTCGACACTTATTGTTTCTCTCCTTTGCAAGTGTAAACTACTCTTGCGAAAGCTGGCGTCACCCCGACAGACCAGCCTCAATTTGGCATAAGAAAGGAGAAAGAGAATAAAGGAGTACAGAGGTATAAGTAGGGGACCTACAGCACCATGATTTTTGAGTGCTTTTCACTATCTATCTGCTGGTCAGATAAGTGACAGCCTCCCAAGGCTTCTGCAGCTAAGAGGGTCCCTACGCCTTGTCCCTTATTCGTCTTTCCGCGGAATTGAGTGACCGATCCTGGCTTGGCACCGCTGGAATCGAGAGATGCAAGGAGGGTAAGAAGCACCCACACCTGATCTCCTATCTTTAGTGTACACATATTTTGAAATAGAGCTCTATACTTTGTTTTCTTTCTTTGGGATTGTGGCTTCAGTTTTGTAACTTGTTTGTGTGTGTAACATCTCTACATTTAAATAAGTAGGCACTAGCAATTTTGTAACCACATGATTAGAATCTAGCTTAATAAATTTTTGGTAACCATTTATGCATAAGCCTGACTTGTTTTCTCTGGTTTACTGTAAAGCAGCCAACACAATTAAAGAACCTCAGCCGTTTTGGCTCTAAAGCCTGGCCATTAGGTGAGAGTACTAAGAGCCTAGCGTTGAGTTGTGCCGCCTCCACGGGGCAAACTCTTGGGGCACCTGTCAGTCAATCCTGGCTGCCCGCTGCGAAGGAGCTCTGAGCTCTAGCAGTTAAAGTCACGGGTGTGGAGAGGCTCTTAGTGCTGCCATTGGGGCACCTGTCAGTCAGTACTGACTGCCCGCTGCGAAGGAGCTCTGAGCTCTAGCAGTTAAAGTCACGGGTGGTTAGGACCTTGGGGCATCCGTCAGCCTAGCCCGGGCTGCCCGCCGCGAAGGGACAGTGCGTCCTAGCGGTTAAAGTCACAGATGGTATAAACAGGCATAGCTGGCACCTCACCAAACATCCTTGGCCATCGGCTAACACTGGTGTAACCAGAATTTCACCTTTCCACTTTATAAAAATGTTTAAATATTAGAGCTGGTCAGAAAAGAGAATTTCAATTCTGCAGGGAATTCTGACATTTCAAAATGTGTTTTCATTTTAAATTGTAATAAAAGGTTGAAATTTTGAAATTTACAGAAAAAAAATTTTTTTTTTTTTTAGGAAACTGAATCATTTTGATAATGTCAAACCAATATAAATATGATAAAATAAAAGTTTAAATACAACAAAGAAGTCAAAATTAAACATTTTGATGTTATTGATATAAAATGATAGTCAAAACAGTTCAACGCTTTTCTATGGAAAAGTTTGTTGAAATCGACACTTTCAGCAAAATATTTGGATTTTGACAAAACTGCATTTTCTGATGGAAATAGTCTGCTGAAAATTTTTTTTTCTAGCTCTACTAAGAATTTACTTTAACCAAGCAACATGAACTTAAACAAATTCCTGAGGAGTGTAGTGTTTCTGTGTGTAATTGATTAAAATGACTTCGCCAACGTGTGTATTTAATATCATATATACTCTAATTGCTTTCACAATTTACTCCAACTCTCCCAACGAAAAGAAAGAAAATAGAAGGTAGATTCAAATTCTATCTGTACAGGAAACATACCTTCTGAAGTGATGGCTAGTCTGTTTTCTTTACAAGAATTTAAGTTAATTTTTTTCAGTTGCTTGCAATTACAAAGTTGCAGCAGGGCAGTATCTGAAATATCACAGTCTCTAAGATCTAGCGTCTCCACCGCTGGGTGCAGCACCTGTAATGCAAGCACAGTATTTCCATCAAATTATACATGGTGTAGCACAAATATGCACATTGAATCTGTGATTACTGCGTTAGAAATTACATATGACTTTTAAAAATGTTCTTTTGAAAGGTGCCAGGTTAACAGCCTGGGGAATGAAATCCTCTCTACAGAATGTACACAACTCTGAGGTGACGAACAACCTCCTGGGGTTAGAGAGCAGTCCAGTTTCTATGCATGATCAATTCTTATCATTCAAATAAGAAATTAATCTAATCACACACAAAAGCCCATTACAGGCACTTCTGGCAACAACCAGCTACAACGTTTCCACTCTTTGGCTCCCAGACACACAAGTCCCTTTGTCTAACAGATGACAATAAAATCTCAAAATACTTGACCCCATTTGATCTTGCTGTCTTACTCTCTTGCACGCAGACTCACATGCATTCAGAAACACACACAACCGCTAACATTTTGAGGACCAAAAGGCATTCATTCCCCATTAACTAAGCCTCCTCAATCCCACAGGACTGTAGGTTGGCTTTCTTGTGGGGCCCCAAGCAGAGGTCTTATAAAAATAAGATCCAAGGCAATGGAAGGTCTGATACTTTAACATCAGCTTCATGTGGGGGAGGGGTGCTACATATACCACCTTTTTAAATTTCACCCCCCGCAGAACATCACTACAGGTTGAACCTCTCTAGTCCGGCACCCTCGGGACCTGACCAGTACCGAACCAGAGAATTTGCCGAACCACGGGAGGTCAGTATAGTAGTGAGCGGGTCTCTTTATTTTTATCTTGCCAAGGCAAATAAAAAGAACAACGCTGGCAATGCCGCTAGCCAAGGCTTACCGGCTCTCTTCATAACAAAGTGTTAGTGTTGTGACACAATTTTACTGTACTGGCACAAGGAAATAAGGAGATAAAACATAAAAAACATAAAATAAAAATAAAAATAAAATAAAATCATGCCAGACCACGGATGTTGCCAGACCAGAGTGCCAGACAAGAGAGGTTCAACCTGTACTATCTAACAAGATATACCACCGGTCTTCCAATCAGAATGTCCTCACCACACACACAATCAGCCCCTACGGTGAGATGTAATCCAGACCAATACTCAAACTGGGAAAAGACAAAAAGAAGGATTACCCAACTTTTCCATCAACTTATTCTTTCTTCAATCTGTAGTGATAAGGCACAGACATGTATGATAACTCTGGTATTACATAAGCAAATTCTGATTCCCAGACATGGCCAGGATACACTTTATTAGTTGGCCACCATGCGAAACTGGGTTTTAGATTTCAACACCTATAATCATACCACTACTGTAGTTTTGTTGACCTCTGAACCAGACTTTATAAGGCATATAGCTTGCCCCTGCGCCATACCTCTCCATGATGCCTTGGGAGTCACGCTAAGACAAGACAGTGCTAGCCTGTTAGAAGGAATAAGTACTTTTAACAACATACTGTACTAAAAAAAGAAGTGTGGGTGCTTACATTAGCAAAATTTGATGGATTTACGAAAAGATGTAAGTTTAAATAACAGATATCGGATTGTATAATTAGAAATTTATTGGAAAATGTGCTGAAAATAATGTCTGTCTGTAAAATAAAAGTATTCAAATACTGAGACTGAAACTATACCCAGTTCCTCTATAAGCATGTTAAGCCCTCATCCAAATTTAGAAGCAGACAAAGAGCGCAGTCTACCTGTCACTGGATTGGTTCTCACAGACTGTGGTAACTTACTCTGTTATGTGCTAACTAATTATCTAAAAAAATCCAATCAAGCTGACTGATCCTCAGCTCTCTTTGATTATCAAGTTCAAACTTTACTAAATGTGGCAACAAATTGGTAACAATTTTCATTTACTTTTTCAGTTCTTCATACATTAGCAGTATGAACAATCTCTTACCTAACTCGCATTAAAGTCTTATATCATTAAAATTTCTGAATCGTACCTAAAGTATCTCTCCCCTTTCTGTCCCCAGCCGCCCCCATCCCTCTTTGGTTGCATTATTTATTTTGCTGCTTGAAACAAACTTTATAGCTTTGCACTACAAACTATAGTTTTTCCAAGAAACCTTTACTGCACAGCAGGTACAGACATGTATAGACATATTTTTGGAGAAGTGATAAATGCGATAGGTGACATTTCAATTCACATAAGAGATAATGAAAACCAAAAAGTCATTGTGGGCTGTTTTTGTGAAAATTTCTGCATGTAAAGCATGTTTAAATGTAACCAAATAATATCAGTTTCTGCTTTCCACTCAGCTTTACTAGGTAATATTTACTGAATATGAGTGTGCTCAGCACCATACAATGCACGAGGCAGGGACCACTTTTCCCTTCAGGCAGTTTAAGGTCTAAGCTAGATAGAAACAGTTCAGCCACATAATACACTAGATGAAGATTAATTCCTGAGGCAATGCAAATTTTTAATTTTATAAAGCAACACTAAAAGGCTTCACAGAAGTGTATTGTAAAGGTGGGACTGAAAGAAGAGATTGGCATACATGACATGAGAGACTGTTCCAAGCATAGGCGGCAACATGGACGGATTAAATCAAGAGCAGAAGGATGACACAATGGGGGTAATAAGAAAAGGAGTACTTGTGGCACCTTAGAGACTAACCAATTTATTTGAGCATGAGCTTTCGTGAGCTACAGCTCACTTCATTGGATGCTGTAGCTCACGAAAGCTCATGCTCAAATAAATTGGTTAGTCTCTAAGGTGCCACAAGTACTCCTTTTCTTTTTGCGAATACAGACTAACACGGCTGTTACTCTGAAACCTGTCATAATGGGGGTAATGTTAGCCAATCTTGAGGAAGAGCGGAGAGAAAAGAGATGGAATAGAAAAATACACAGAAGTGAAACTGAAGGGCTGTAAATGCAAGGACAAGAAGTCTAAACTTGATGGAGAAGATGAGAAGCCAGCAAAGGAGTGGGGGTGGGAGAAGATGCTGAGCAGCAACATTTTGGATGCGCTATAGGGGAGCAAGGCAACAGGCAGAAAGAGGGATATAGGAGTGAAGAAAAAAGATGATCAAGTTATGGGCAAGAAAATGTAGAAGTAGAAGTGAAGAAGGGAGAACAGCTCATAGAAATGTTGTAAATTAAGAAAAGGCAGGATTTTGTGACATCCTGGATGTGGGGAAAGGAGAAAATGAGGAGTCAAATATAAGTCATAGTTGTGAGTCTGGGTAATGGGGAAATACTGGAATTATCAGAGTGAGAAAGATATGAGAAGAATAATAGAGGACGGAGAGCAAGGGGTTGTGGGAATTTGAACTGGTATTTGCATATCCAAAAAGAGATAGACCATCAAAGATACAACACTCAACTACAATAACCACCTGCTGAAGTGAAGAAACAGATTGACAGAGCCAGAAGAGTACCCAGAAGTTAACTACTACAGGACAGACCCAACAAAGAAAATAACAGAACACCATTAGCCATCACCTTCAGCCCCCAACTAAAACCATCATCAAGGATCTACAACCTATCCTAAAGGACGACCCATCACTCTCACAGATCTTGGGAGACAGGTCAGTCCTTGCTTACAGACAGCCCCCCAAACCTGAAGCAAATACTCAGCAGCAACCACACAACAAAAACACTAACCCAGGAACCTATCTTTGCAACAAAGCCTGTTGCCAACTGTGTCCACATATCTATTCAGGGGACACCATCATAGGGCCTAGTCACAGCAGCCACACTACCAGAGGCTCGTTCACCTGCACATCTACCAATGTGATATATGCCATCATGTGCCAGCAATGCCCCTCTGCCATGTACATTGGTCAAACTGGACAGTCTCTACGTAAAAGAATAAATGGACACAAATCAGACGTCAAGAATTAGAACGTTCAAAAACCAGGCAGAGAACCCTTCAATCTCTCTGGTCACTCGATTACAGACCTAAAAGTCGCAATTCTTCAACAAAAAAACTTCAAAACCAGACTCCAATGAGAGACTGCTGAACTGGAATTAATTTGCCAACTGGATACAATTAACTTAGGCTTGAATAAAGACTGGGAGTGGATAGGTCATTACACAAAGTAAAACTATTTCCCCATGTTTATTCCCACCCCCCTTCCTCAGACGTTCTTGTCAACTGCTGGAAATGGCTCACCTTGATTATCACTACAGAAGGTTCCCCCTTCCCCCCTCCTCTCTCCTGCTGGTAATAGCTCACCTCACCTGATCACTCTTGTTACAGTCTGTATGGTAACACCCATTGTTTCATGTTCTCTGTGTATATAAAATCTCCCCACTATATTTTCCACTGCATGCATCTGATGAAGTGAGCTGTAGCTCACGAAAGCTTATGCTCAAATAAATTTGTTAGTCTCTAAGGTGCCACAAGTACTCCTTTTCTTTTTGCGGATACAGACTAACATAGCTGCTACTCTGAAACCAGAAGGGAATGGTAGATTCAGAAGCTGTCAGCATTGAAGGTTAATGTGCACTTTACATGACAAGGAGGATAGGACCAAAGACAGAAACCCTGGGGATATTAACAGAGCAGGAAAGGGAAACAGGAACTGCTGAAGGAAGAGAACGGGAGTACTGAAAGTATAAGGAGAAAAGAGATTCCAAGAGAAGGCAGTGATAAGCTATTGAAAGCAGATTAAGGCTGAGACCAGAAAGAGGCAAAGAAGGAGACACTCTGTTAGAGAATATGGGGGTAAAAAAAGAGGGAGCTTGGAGTTTTCGTAAACTGCTTTTACTCAAATGTATGCACAGATCACATATGAAAAAATTATGCAAAGCACTTATGATGCTTAGAAATGTTTGTTCACTACAAAAATGACCCTTGCATGGCTCAAAGCAATTCAACAGGCGTGTTAAAAGCAACAATGTATAAGATTGACTCAATTTTAATTTTTTCTCTCTTTTTTACTACAGTTCAAGAAATATTGTGTGTTAAAGGTGAAGTTTTTGTTGTTCGGTTTTTCCCAACGATTCTGGTGCGCTGCCCTTCACCTCATAGTCTAATTATTCTGACTTTCAGGGACTGATAGTATTTGCCTGTCATGAGTCACAGATCAAAGCAAGAATGAACTGGGGAGTTGTTCATTCCTATTTCACCAAGGTCAACCTTTCGTTTTCCATAATTCTTACACCTCCCTTCGAGACTGAGTTGATATAAAAGGATACAAATGTCAAAACATCTCAATTTACAACTGAGGCCAAGTCAGTAATATATTTCATCCCAGAACACTGACAAGCATTAATGAGCAATTGGGATGAGAGAATTTTGAATCACTGAGCTCATAGCCCTCACCTCACCATCATATTTCAAAGAAGTGAGGATTTAATGGAATTTTATCCTAAATCATAGACCTAAAGCCCACCTAAGATTATAAGAATCTCAGATTTTCCTTGAGAACCTTACATTATTTAAATACCACCTTGTAGAAGCCCATTTTGGCAACCGCTCCTGTCATAGTGCTTTCCCATTGCTACCAGAAGAAACAGCAGTGTGGTCCAACACTTAGAGTCAATCTGCTGATCCTGCTGTATTGTAAAGGAAGCATTCTGTGCAACAGCCTCAGGAAACAGACGCAATCCAACACGACTCCTGCTGGGGATATTCTGCAGAAAGGTTTAAAAACAATGCTGCTTGGCTATTAGGCCATTGAGTTTGCAACTGAGATTAATTTGCATGTTACACACTTATTTATGTAAGTTAGATAACTTAATTAGAAACTGATAGCAACATGAAGTGCAAAGTGCTACTATTTCTGAATCGCCTCATAAATTGCACAGCATCTTATACTCAAGTGTGTACAATGAACAACAGTATCCCCTCAGATTAAACTGATCCAAAACAGGATGATATACAGGTCAACTAGAAAACTTTTTCATTGACTTGTGTCCATATTCATCTTCTTGATTTTTATGCAGGGTTGTAGGCATTTATGGAGCTTTACACACAGATAAAAGACACAACCCCCTCAATCAAGATTAGGCATGGCATGATATGAAATAGGAAGAGAAGTAATTAGGAGGAAGCAATGAGGCGAAGTTTACATAGTACGAGGCCCTGGGCTCACTTGTTGAACTGTATACATAATTTTAGTTGAGCTCATTATTTAATATTTTGCTGTGTAATAAACTGGCATGAATGTGAAGAGACAGGCAAAAGTGAATTTTGAATAGGTTCTTACCTCACTGATATTTGAATCAGTTATCCGACCTTGCATACTCATTAATTTTATCAGTTTATCTTTTATGTTGGGAGGTAAAGGCTTAATATCAGCAACATATCTGGAAATGTTCTTTGTCAAACACTGAAGACACCTGAAATAAATGTAAGTTAAATTCAGTCACACAGAGACACAATGTACTGGTACTACCCTGAATTAAATACAGCCATTAATTTAAAACAGTCGATTAATCGCAGTTAACTCATGGGATTAACTAAAAAAGTGAATTGCGATTAAAAATATTAATCGCAATTAACGGCAGTTTTAATTGCATTGTTAAACAATAGAATACCCATTGAAATTTATTAAATATTTTTGGATGCTTTTCTACATTTTCATATATATTGATTTCAATTACAACACAGAATACAAAGTGTACAGTGCTCACTGTATACTATTATTTTTTATTACAAATGTTTGCACTGTAAAAATGATAAAAGACACAGTATTTTTCAATTCACCTCACATAAGTACTGTAGTGCAATCTCTTTGTCGTGAAAGTGCAGCTTACAAATGTAGAATTTTTTTGTTACATAACTGCACTCAAAACCAAAACAATGCAAAACTTCAGAGCCTACAAGTCTACTCAGTCCTACTTCTCATTCAGCCAATCGCTAAGACAAACAAGTTTGTTTACATTTACAGAAAAGATAAGGCTGCCCACTTTTTACTTACAATGTCACCTAAAAGTGAGAACAGGAGTTTCCATGGCACTGTTATAGCCGGTATTGCAAGGTATTTACGTGCCAGATACTGTAAACATTCATATGTCCCTTCATGCTTCGGCCACCATTCCAGAGGACATGCTTCCATGCTGATGATACTCATTAAAAAAATAATACTTTAATTACATTTGTGACTGAAGTCTTTGGCGGAAAATTGTTATGTCCCCTTCTCTGTTTTACCTGCATTCTGCCATACATTTCATGTTATAGCAGTCTTGGATGATGACTCAGCACATGTTCATTTTAAGAACACTTTCGTTGCAGATTTGACAAAATGCAAAGAAGGTAGCAATGTGAGATTTCTAGAGATAGCTACAGCACTCGACCCAAGGTTTAAGAATCTGAAATGCCTTTCAAAATCTGACAGACATGAGATATTGAAAATGGTTTCAGAAGTCTTAAAAGAGCAACACTTTGATGCAGAAACTACAGAACCCAAACCACAAAAGGGGGAAAAATCAATCTTCTGCTGATGGCGTCTGACTCAGATAATGAAAATGAACATGTGTCAGTCCGCACTGCTTTGGATTGTTATTGAGCAGAACCCATCATCAACATGGATGCATGTCCTCTGGAAGGGTAACTGAAGCATGAATGGACATATGAATCTTTAGCGCATCTGGCAAGTAAATATCTTGCAATGCCGGCTACAACAGTGCCATGAGAACACCTGTTTTCACTTTCAGGTGACATTGTGAACAAGAAGTGGGCAGCCTTATCTCCTGCAAAAGTAAACAAACTTGTTTGTCTGAGCGACTGGCTGAACAAGAAATAAGATTGAGTGGACTTATAGATAAGAATCTGAAGCACAAACTTGTTTCAGGTCACAGGTGGAGGCTTAAGATTATGGGGGAGAAAGAAAAAGAGTGGTGGGTGACCTATTATTAGGAGGAGTTCCTGGTTCTCCAGCGTTAGTACCTGTTAGTAAATATTAATGCTTTATTAGTTCTTTCTTTCTGTATATTTGATTCATTTATATATTAACTATTCTTTAGAATCTTTATCTTCAACAAAGAGTATGTCTGAATTCTAAGGCAGCATTACCTCCTGCAAATTGTAACCAACCTTGTTTGTCGAGTGATTGGCTGACCAAGAAGTAGGACTGAGTGGACTTATGGGTTCTAAAGTTTTGCGTTGTTTTTATTTTTGAATACAAATATTTTTTGTACATAATTCTACATTTGTAAGTTAAATTTCATGATAAAGAGATTGCACTAAAGTACTTCTATTAGGTGAATTGAAAAATACTATTTCTTTTGTTTTTTATAGTGCAAATATTTGTAATAAAAAATAAATATTGTTGTGGTTCAAATGCAAGACAAACAAAGCTTTTAGCAAGCAAGCGGGAAGGTCTGCCGTGTCGGCTTTCCAGCCTCTCCTTTATTCTTTCTCCACTCATGCGCATTACATACTCCAACCGCAAAAGGAAACAACAAAAGGAATAATATGACTTTGATTAATATTCTTATTTACCAGCTTCTATCTACTACACTCCTTGCTCTCAGGCCTTGAGCCCAGTCCAAGGAAGCTTCCCACGGTTCATGTCCTCTGGGCGACTTCCCATGGTCCATGTCCTTGGAAGGAGCAGTGTGTGCACTGCTCCCACACAACACTCAGGGTGTGCCCTGAATGTTTCCAGGTGCATGAACCCTTCAAAATATAAAGTGAGCACTGTACACTTTGTATTCTGTGTTGTAATTGAAATCAATATATTCGATAATGTAGAAAACATCCAAAAGTATTTAAATAAATTGTATTCTATTATTGTTCAACGATGCAATTAATCACACGATTAATCTTGATTAATTGTTTAATCATGCAATTAATCGTGATTAATTTTTTTTAATCGCTTGACAGCACTAATTTAAAATATTAAAAGGGATCTTTTTACAGCCTTTTTTAAAAAAAAAACTTCTACTCTGCAATGCCCACTTAGAGGCCTGAAAATATAACGGATGTTGCTCTTGATGTAGTCCTTTTCCATTAGATAGAAGTGCAAAGGGGATATTATTCATGATGCATACTTCTCAGATTTATTATTCCGGCCTGAAGAAACAGTTTTGTCCTTGCAGCTGGCTGTTCTTAATCTGAAGGCAGCACATGGTAGTGCATATTTGTACTAGTAACAATATCAACATGTCTTGTTTGAGATATTTTTCTCTATGTTGTAAATTCACTGCTCCCTACCTTTCCCACCACCCATGTCTCACAGTAGCTTTCTGTTTTGAGAGATTTACTGTTATAAATTTAATGGGTTCTCAAATACTTATGAATTTACCTTGCTCCAGATCCATGTCTTAATCAGAGTAGACTTGTATTTTGCTTTTTGAAACATCTATGAAATAGTGCTGGATGAGGAATAATGGTGCTTGTGCAAATTAATCCCATACATTCACACAGGTAAATACTTCCTTGGAATAGAAGGACCAGAGAACAATCAAATCCAAAAATGTGTAACACATCTTTATTAATAAATGTACACTTGCAGCAGAATTAAATACTCAAGTGCGCAAAATTCAATAGTATCTTAAACCAGGAAGGCTCCTATATTTTGGCAGGATCACTTCTCCCTCTTTTAAATAAGACAAGTTTAGTTCAAACATGCAGCAAGATAAGAGTCTCCAAATGAAATGGATCTTCTGGAAAATTCTCTTAAGACAATCCCCTCACATAGAGAAAACAAACAGATAACACTTATCCAGATACCTTTAGAATGGTGTCCAGAGGGAATACTTCGGTGATGCTGTTCCAGATCAACTGTACATGAAACTGTAAAAACTTCATTTTGCAGACGGAGGGGGAGACTTTCAAGCACATGTCCTACACCTGAGGAAGTGCTTCACACCTGGTTCAGTTCAGGCAGCATTTGCACACCAACTTCCCAGAGGTTATTTTAAATTGCAGTCAAGGCCCTTTAAGAATCCATTCAGCAGAGGCTAGGGGCTTGTCTACATTACCCGCTGGATCGACATGCAGCAATCGATTCAGCAGGGGTCGATTAATCGTGTCTAGTCTAGTGCTCTCCCGTTAAGTCCAGTACTCCACCAGGGCGCGAGGCGCAAGCGGAGTCGACAGCAGAGCATCAGCCATCGACTTACTGCAGTGAAGACACCACGGTAAGTAGATCTATGTACGTCAACTTCAGCTACGTTATTCACATAGCTGAAGTTGCGTAACTTAGATCGATCCCTCCCAGTGTAGACCAGGCCTACGCATGTGCAGATTTACACATCTCTGGACCATCTTGGCCAGATTTACACATCTCCAGAGCTAGCAGCACCCGATGATTGGAATATAGCAGGTGACTGCAAACTCTAAGTGAAGTAGAGGTTGTAAGCAACCTGCATCACCACAACTCCTCCTCTCAGGTCCAGTGTGCCACTGTAAACCAGGGGTGAATCTAACTGGCCAATAAAATAAAATAAAATGGAATTTCCATCCCGCACGAAATTCTGAGATTTTGAAATTTCATTTATTGCCAAATTGAGCCAAAAAGTCAAAATCTCAGAGTTGTTCATGAAATGTTTTGATCTTATCAAAACATTGTTTCATCTTTTCCATTTTGATTATTATAAGTAGCAAAAGTTGAAATGATAAAATTAAATGTTTCAACCCTAATTTACTGTCTAAAATGTTTAGCTGCTGGCCAATCAGTGACAAAATTGTTCCAACAAAGATTTTCAACCAGATCAACTCAGTAATGACAGCACACCATGAAGTCAAAGTCAATACCCCCATTTCATAGATAAGAATCTGAAGCACAAACTTGTTTCAGGTCACAGGTGGAGGCTTAAGAATATGGGGGAGAAAGAAAAAGAGTGGTGGGTGACCTATTATTAGGAGGAGTTCCTGGTTCTCCAGCGTTAGTACCTGTTAGTAAATATTAATGCTTTATTAGTTCTTTCTTTCTGTATATTTGATTCATTTATATATTAACTATTCTTTAGAATCTTTATCTTCAACAAAGAGTATGTCTGAATTCTAAGGCAGCATTACCTCCTGCAAATTGTAACCAACCTGTTTTTGTCTGAGTGATCGGCTGACCAAGAAGTAGGACTGAGTGGACTTATGGGTTCTAAAGTTTTGCGTTGTTTTTATTTTTGAATGCAGTTATTTTTTTTAACATAATTCTACATTTGTAAGTTAAATTTCATGATAAAGAGATTGCACTAAAGTACTTCTATTAGGTGAATTGAAAAATACTATTTCTTTTGTTTTATTATAGTGCAAATATTTGTAATAAAATATAAATATAAAGTGAGCACTGTACACGTTGTATTCTGTGTTGTAATTGAAATTAATATTTGAAAATTTAGTAAACATCCAAAAATATTTAAAAGAAATGGTATTCTATTGTTGTTTAACAGTGTGATTAATCACATGATTAATTTTTTTAAATTGTGCAATTGTTTTTAATCGCTCAACAGCCCTACAAATTAATTTTTTATTCTCCAAATATCTGAACAAATAAACTACCAGGTTGGATGCTCGTCTGATTCACGGTCTTTTTGTGTAGTTCCCTTTTTTGAAGTTAAATGCTACTGTGGTGGGCTTCTTGGGTATTTCCTCCCCAAAAAGGATGTTAAATTTAATTACATTATGGTTGCTGTTATCAAGCTAGTTCAGATATATTCACCTCTTGAACCAGATCCTGTGCTCCATTTAGGGGGTAAAATCAAGAACTCCATTTAGGGGGTAAAATCAAAATCTCCTCTGGTGGAGCCCAGGACTAGCTGCTCCAAGAAGCAGTCATTTATGGTGTCTAGAAATTTGTCTCTGCACCCTGTCCTGAGGTGACATGCAGCTGGTCAATATGGGGATAGTTGAAATCCCACATTATTATTGATTTTTCTATTTTTGTAGCCTCTCCCATCTCTGTGAGCATTTCACAATCACCATCCTTGTCAGATAGTTGATAGTATATTCCTTCTGCTATACTCATTATTCAAGCATGGAATTTCTATCCATAGAGATTCTACGGTACAGTTTGATTAATTTAAGATTTTTACTATATAAGATTATAAAATAAGGTTATAAGGTTTTTACTGTTAGCTACTTATAGCAGAGCTAGAAGGAGGACCTACCACATCATCCAGGAGGTGTCCCATGGTCTTGGCTGTCAAATGGGCCCTTTAAGCAAAAACTCATTGTTCAAATTCCCCTTTCATATTCCCTACCTATGTATGGATCAATGTTCCACTTGTCTCGGATACATCCGCCCTCTCTTCCTTTAATCTTATAAAAACAACTTTAATTTGCCAAACAGCAGCAAAGCTAATTATAACCAATTTTACCTAACAACTACCTACTTTCTTATTTTTACATCAGGTTCCATCTTGCATTATCAATATTCCTTCACCCTTGTTAAAAATTTTGGCAACACATCACCACCTTATTCTATCCTGTACATTCTTCAAATTCCTGATCTTCCCTTGGGCTCTATCCTTCTAAATATTAGTTTCTTTGTTTGTTTTTTCTAACCGAAGTGTTTTACAGGGATAGTTGTGTTCTACTTCAGCTAAGAGGAACACCACAAAGACAAAAACATAGCTTGGAGTTTCACAGAGAATATTGTTACCATGACCTCATTATTATCTCTCATTTCTCTCTCTCTCCCCTATCTCTTTGATAGCCAATTTGCTCTACTCTTTTGGAGTGAGGGGAGCTCGGATACAATAATACATATAGTAATTGCCATATTTTTATAAACTTCTTAATAAAGAGTGAAGATACTATTATTCTGTATGGAGAAGTTGCAAAAACTGAAGTATCTGCTCCTCTTTGCTAATTTCTTACTGTTACTTCCACCGAGTTGCTGTCTGATGCTTCCTATAACAGTGGTTATGGTCAGTAAGATAAGACCTGTGGCTTTTTGGATACACATTGCCAACATGTGACATATACTTAGGTGCTCCTCTTCCATATTTTGTTTCCAAACGAACTTGAACGAGTCAGGAATAAAAATGGCAACAACCACAGTTGTGTAAAAATATTAACCTTTCCCCTCATTTTCCTATGACACTCTCTACAACTGCAATGACCTGATAAACTATAAAATCCCTCATTACATTTTTTCAGCTATTCTTCTCCCTCATCTCTTCTTGCACCATTCCAGCCAGGCTTCTAACACACAATTCAATTAGGCTTGTCTACAGCAAACAGTGCCCCTTCAGGGATGTCATTTATTTAATCCAAGGCCGAACACACCTGCAAGCAAGTCTTCAGACCCAGCATCCTAGCTAAAAGGAGCAAGTTAATATTAGTTTGTATTCCCCATCTAAGTCCACCTGTCTCCTCTGCCCAGGCTCTTCACCTCATTATTGGGACACCCATTCTGGAGTCAGGCCTACTGCCAACACCCAAGAGTAGGGTTCCTTCCCTAGACTCAGGGTCCCTAAAGGGGTCAAACCATTGCAGCTATTCTCTGGAGTGGCGTATTATTCTTCTGGGATCAGGACCTCTTGTCACTGTCTGGAAAGGTCCTTCTGCTAGGACTAAGCCTTTCTAGGACTTTGCAACTCATAGTCCTTTTGGAACCTGCTCCCTGCCCCAGCAACACCTCTCCTAGATTCCCTTTTCTGGTGAGCTCTCTAACCAGCTCTCCTGACAAGTCTCTTTCCTCAGGAGCATCCTCTCTAAGTATTCTGGGGCTCCCTGCCTGAGCCCTCATAAGTCTCTATGAGGCCCTGTGTTCTATAGCTAATTAACTGCAGCCCAGCCACCTAGGTAATTAACTACTGACAGGTGGATCTGGGTTGGCTCATTCTCCTTAGCGGAGCCTGTCACAGGTAGACTAGTCCCTGACTCCCTGGAAATGGCCAGCTCCCATAACACAAAACGTGATATCTAGGCACAATAAACATTTAAGTTTCCAAGGAAACAGAATGATAGGTTTAAATATATAATTTTCAACATTCAGTGAACATTATCCACAAAATGTGTTGTCAAGTCAATCTTCAGTCTCAAACAAGTAATCAGGGTCCCTGGCAAGATAATTATAAATTTTGAGTGCAGTTATATATCTATTGTTGCTACACAGGACAAATGCTCAAGGACATGAAATGATAAGACAACGTATTTACTAACGTCATCTATGAGGAAATCCTGTTATCATTTGGAATCAGAGCCAGTGTTAGAAAGAACTCAGAGGTACTTGATTATCCCTATATTCATTCCTCTCTAGACTCTGCTGCCTTTTTCCAAGTAGTCTGATTACTCCAAAAGTGAAAATGGAATACCTTAGGTCACCCTTAGGTCATCAATTGCTATCAAGTCCACGTTGCTAGTAGCAGTGATCAAAAAAGTCATCTTCTAATAGTTTTTTGGTGATTACAGTCTGGTTACCATTGAACAATTATCCACATTACAAATATCACCAGCATATGTGGAACTTAACTGACAGTCTCGTTAGCAGTCACAGCAGAGAAGCCAAGGATTCAATGAGCCATCAACAGTGAGAGACAATATTACCCTCATCAGGAGTGAGGGACATAGGACTGTGGAGAGGAAACTGCTCTGCTATTACCTATTCCTGTTTTTACAGATTAATAGAAGGTTTCAGTCTCCATGGCTCTCAGGCTATGAAATTCACTTGAATTAACTCAGACACCTTACCTCAGACTCATTATGCATGAGAAAACTTAATCACCTTTTTAAGGTTTTGAACCTACAACAAGCTCCACGCACACAGACCCCAGCACCTGTGAAGATCCTTGGCTCTAGGAGTCTGCCCATGTCTACACTGCAATTAAGAACCCATGGCTGGCCTGTGCCAGCTGACTCAGGCTAGTAGGGTGTGGGCAAAGGGGCTGTTTAGCTGTGGTATAGTTGTTGCAGCTCAGGCTGCTGTCTCAGCTCTAGGAACCTTCCATGTTACAGGGTCCTAGATCCTCGACTCCAGCTCCAGTCCAGGCTCCAGCCCAAGCCTGAATGCCTAAATTGAAATTAAACAGTCCGTTAGCCCAAGCCCAACGAGCCTGAGTCAGCTGACATGGACCAGCTGTAGGTGTTTATTTGTAGTGTAGACATACAGATAGAGCTCACTGTATAGTTCCAGGGGAATTCTGCTCCATTGCATATGTGCAGAATTTGTGTCCCACGAAGATTTCTTTGCTTCCCTGCAGAAAAATGACTTTCTTGACAGGGAAGCAAAAGGAAGCCAGAAGAGTGGTCATAAGACCCGCCCCAGCAGTATGTTTTGGGTATCCTTCACCCAGTATCTGGACTTCCCTGCACTGAGCCCTCCACACCCAGGCCCCTCTGCCGAGCTCTATCCCCCCCACACCCAGACACCCCCTGCTGAGCCCCAACCACCTTCACCTGGACCCCCCTACAGTGTCCCATTATTGTTGCACCCAGGACCCCCCAACAAGACCCTGTGCATCCAGATCCACCACTGAGCCACCCACACCCATATTGTCCCACAAAGAACCCTCTCAACAAACAATGGATCCCCCCCACACTTGGATCTTGCCTGCTCACACCTGGTGGACCTGGCATGGAACGGCAGGGCCCTGGGGTGTTTCTGGGGCAGGCCTGATCCTTGCGTTGTGTCAGGGTTGGGTGCAGCCTCACCACTGAGTCCGTGTCCTGGGGGAGAGCTGCACAGTGATCTCCCACCTCTGTGCAGCCAGTGGCCTGTGCTCCCCAATGCCATGCTGGAGCCTCCACATTTATTTGACAAATAAAATATTGCAGAATTTTAAAATATTGTGCACATAATTTTTAATTATTTGGTGCAGAATGCCCTGAGGAGTAACTGTAGGATCAGGTCTTAAGTGTTTACAGGACAGAAGCCTTAATGAGACTGCACTAACTCAGCTTTCATGAAAATTACCAGCCCCAAATTAAAATCTCCTCATGCTCCCTAAACTACGGCAAAAGTTATAATAAATAAAATAATAAATAATAAAAGATATTTTACCTCCCCATTAAACATATTTTCTTGCACAAGATAAGAGCAAATTGATTTTTGCAAAGCTGAATTAATGTAATTTCCTGCACTTAATTTTCCTGGTTTCTTAAAAAACTGAACCACCACCACAACAGAAAACCTGAGCTTCATGATAAACCCTCTGCATACAAGCAAATCTCACTGGATCTGTTCTGATGTGACAGTTGCATAATCAGGATGCAGAAATTTGAGAATATACAATCAAATACACACACATTAAGTAAAAAGAAAAGGAGTATTTGTGGCACCTTAGAGACTAATCAATTTATTTGAGCATAAGCTTTCGTGAACTACAGCCCACTTCATCGGATGAAAGCTTATGCTCAAATAAATTGGTTAGTCTCTAAGGTGCCACAAGTCCTCCTTTTCTTTTTGCGGAGACAGACTAACACAGCTGCTACTCTGAAACCACACATTAAGTCAAAAAAAGAAAAGGAGTACTTGTGGCACCTTAGAGACTAACCAATTTATTAGAGCATAAGCTTTTGTGAGCTACAGCTCACTTCATCAGATGCATATCGTGGAAACTGCAGCAGACTTTATATATACACAGAGAATATGAAACAATACCTCCTCCCACCCCACTGTCCTGCTGGTAATAGCTTATCTAAAGTGATCATCAGGTGGGCCATTTCCAGCACAAATCCAGGTTTTCTCACCCTCCACCCCCCCACACAAATTCACTCTCCTGCTGGTGATAGCCCATCCAAAGTGACAACTCTTTACACAATGTGCATGACAATCAAGTTGGGCTATTTCCTGCACAAATCCAGGTTTTCTCACATCCCCCCCACCCCATACACACACAAACTCACTCTCCTGCTGGTAATAGCTCATCCAAACTGACCACTCTTCAAGTTTAAATCCAAGTTAAACCAGAACATCTGGGGGGGGGGGGTAGGAAAAAACAAGAGGAAACAGGCTACCTTGCATAATGACTTAGCCACTCCCAGTCTCTATTTAAGCCTAAATTAATAGTATCCAATTTGCAAAGCGTAAGCTTTCGTGAGATGCTCAAATAAATTGGTTAGTCTCTAAGGTGCCACAAGTACTCCTTTTCTTTTTGAAGTATTTGTACAGCTGACAAAAAGAATTTGGCCTGCCGACTTGTTATGCACAATGACATATTGCACCGCAATGTTCTTCTTGCATGTTTTGAGAAACATCAGCTACAGTAATAGGATGGGGGAAAAGCCTCTTTGAAGGATACTGAATTATTTGAAGAAGGGAGGAATACAATTGCATTGTGTATAGCTCTTGGAGGCAACAAGGTGTGCCTGGGCTGTGGTAAGAGCTGGGGCCCATCTACATCTGAAATCTTACCAGAAACAAAAAGTGAGCAACATGAGCAGGAAGCAGGACCTATTTATGTTTTTTAATTGTTTTCATATATGAAAACATTTTGATCTTTTATACCAAGTCCTTTAGATAACAGTGTAAAAAAAGATATAAATAACAACATGAAAAGGAAGCAGAGGTACAAGAACTTTTTCCTCTCAAACTCTGAATAATGAAACACCTTTCATTACAATCTTTAAATGTTTTAATCTTCCACATTACTGAATCATTCATGCTGTAGAACAAGGAGCCCACTTTCCCTAGACTGGGAGGGAACATGATGACAATTGCAAAGGTTTATTTTTTTACTAGATGTGGCCAGTAGTAATACCCAGCATTTCTATAGCATTTTTCATCTTCAAAATACTTTGAGAGACATAAACTACTAAAGATACAAAGAAGGGGGCCACAATCAAATACATTTGAGAACCACTGGGATAATGGATGAGGAGATTTTGTTCAAATTATCGCGTACAAGGATGGTAACTAATAACATCTGGAATGTAATATGTAACTTGTTTGTATCAATGCGTAACAGGAGAGTAATGGGAAGTGTAGCTCTGTATTAGCCTAAGGGATAATGCTATGTTGATTGAGCTGATACCTTATCACTAGCATACATGTGTTAGCATACTCGTAGCCTGCTATACGGGATGCTAAAATGGTGCTTTGTTGACAATAAACCTAGCCAAGCCTTTGCCACAAAACCCAGCTGTGGCCTTTCTTTATAATGAACATTGAGGTCGACTGAATCAACAATTTATGCTGGTGCAGGGAACACTGGAGTTCCAGGAACAGCCAGGGGAAAAAAAATTGATGCCCCTGAGCAATGTAGTAAGTCAGCCTAAGTCCTAATGTACACAGTGGTAGGTCAACGGAAGAATTCTTCCACCGATGTAGCTACTGCATCTCAGGGAGATGGATTTACCACAGCAATGGGAGAACCCTTCCTGTCACGGTAGTAAGTGTCTATTCTGAAGCCATGCCACAAGCATTTTAAGTGCAGACAGCCTGAGCATCTACACTTAGGCCTCATCTACTCTGCAGAGTTTTGTCAATGCAAGTTATGTTGACATACAGCCACTGCTGTAGCATGTCCACACTATACTCCTTGTGTCAGTGGAGCGCACCCGCACAAGCAGCTCTTGCACTATCTCACTGTTCAGCTGGCCACAGGGTGCTTTCGGAAGGGTTTGCAATGCCCCGTGGGGGCAGGTACAACATCACATGATGAAGGGTTCTCAATCCCATCATTCCATGGTCATTCTACTAGATTGCCAGATGCTTTTCAACTGCCCTGGTAACCTGCAACCCAGCCATCTCTGTCAGAAAGCATGGATCCCACACTGCCGTTCAGTATTGGCTGTGCATTATAAACACAAAGCTATAAGAGGAGCCCAACTTGGGCGGGGGGGCACTATGTGGCTGCGGGATGCCTTGAAGGAGCATATTAACTCTGAGCCACAGTAATGCATGTGGCTATAGTGTGCTGAGCCTGGCATTGTTTGTTTGCACCATGCTATGAACCTTGTAATGATTGCTGTGTGCACCGAAAAAGTAA
This sequence comes from Lepidochelys olivacea, assembly GCF_965140295.1. Lineage (NCBI taxonomy): Eukaryota > Metazoa > Chordata > Testudines > Cheloniidae > Lepidochelys > Lepidochelys olivacea. The sequence continues at coordinate 245,726,558 of NC_140411.1, forward strand.
CACGTTTTAAATCACTTTTTAAAGTAGCACTCAGTAATATAACAAAACTGAAATTGCTCAACAGTGAGAGAGACAGAGACAGACACGAGAGTGTGTGTGTTGGGGGAGTGTGTATGTAAGAGAGAAAGACAGTGTGTGTGTGTTGGGGGAGAGTGACTGTGTCGGCATGCTGTCTCTTTAAGTTCAGACTGCAAGCAGAAGTAACCAATTCTGAGGCAGAAGCTGGTGCACAGGTAGCTGGTGTTCCCCTGTCCCCACATCCCAGCTCAGCAGAGATTGGTACGCCGGCAGTCGGAAGGGGAAGCCCTGACATCAGCCCCTGCCTCCCTCCCCAGTTACGCACAGCACAGCAGTTTTCCCCCCAACCCCTGTAACAGCAGCCTGCCCTGCCTGTTGTTGTGGTCCTATATGAGCTTTCCACACTGAGCAGTTTCAGAGCTTCCTGGGGCTTTGAAATGGGAAGGGCGCATGCCCATGTAGCTGGATGCAGGGCAGCAGAGTTCAAAACAGTGAGTAGAGCAGTCACAGTGGATATTGTGGGATACCTCCTGGAGGTCAGTTACTGCAGTGTAACAAACCGCAGCATCTACACTGATGCATTGTTGATCTAACTTTGCCGCAAAAAGCTCTATGCCTCTTGTCAAGGTGGTTTTATTTTGTCGGCAAAGCAGGAGAGTTTTGTCAGCAGGAGGAGCATTGTAGTGTGTACACCTCTATTCTTTTGCCGACAAAACTGTGTAGCGTAGACCAAGCCTAAGCCTTTGCCTATACTAGACAGGCCTTGTTGGAAGAGCTGTATCAGCAAGTCCTCATAGCATGGACATAGCTTATACCCACAAGAGTGTGCTTTTGCTGGTATTGCTTATATCAGTTCCCCAAACAAAATATGCTATACCAGCAAAAACACTTTTTTTGATGGTATAACTGTATCTATATTAGGCTTTTACCAGGACAAAAATGTCAAAATATATATATATCTCATCCCTAAGCAACATCACTGTACTGGCAAAAGTTTCGAGAGTAGACCAGTGCTCAGTATGCTGAACTGGTAATAATGCTAACATACTGAGCAAGTGCAAGATGTTATGCTATGTTCACTCAGCAAGTTTACTCCTTATATAGTTTTTCCTTCCAAACTTACAAAAACCAGCTTCACCCCATTGAGCAATAGGTACCAGCTGTATCGGAGGTTTAAAATCCAAACAGTTTGAGTCATCAGGGTGCAAACACCAAAGAGGAAGATGGGGGATAGTGGGGAACAGATGGACAGATTAAGGTGGGGGGAAAAGAGGGTTACCACTATGCATGGTAGTAGAGATTTAATGGGGGGATGGGTATGAGGGCAGAGGGGTTAAAAAGCAGGGTAGTGATGGGGGTATTACTGGTGTTGTCCAAACTGAATCAGAGTCCCATAAGGCTCTGTGGCTAGGACAAAAGTGAAGTGGAAAATTACTGTTTGGGAAGCCACAGTTAGATATAATGCAGACCTGGCAGTAGTAGTTTTACCATCTAAGAAAGGGAATTGTATGAAGGGCTGCGTGATTGGATCTTGCAAACAGATGCATTAACAAAAAATATTGAAACTATCTTACTGCTGTCACTACAAGCATGACTGGATAAGGTATGGTATGTAACTAAGGGTTGGTCTACACTAGGACACTAGGTTGATCTATGTCGCTCTGGGGTATGAAAATCCATCCCTCGAGCAACACAGTTCAGCCGACCGACGCCTGGGTGTGGACAATGCTAGGTCACTGGGAGACAATAAGGGCGGAGGCATATAACATGGGGGAGGGCAATAAGGGGCTAGGGGAGGTATAACATGCAAGAGGTCGGGGCAATAAGAGCTGGGGGTAGTTATAACATGCAGGGGAGCATTAAGGGTCTGGGGATATAAAGTGCAGGGGATATGAAGAGGCTGGGGGGGTTACAGACTGGGGGGCAATAAGGGGGGATTAAGGAGTGGGGAAATGAAGGTGATGGAGGCATAACACACAAGGGGCCGAAGGCAATAAGGGGGGTAGAACACAGGGGCCCAGGGGCAGGGAGGAGGTGGGAGGTATAACAGACGGGGGGGGCAATAAGAACTGGGGGTGGTTATAACGCACGGAGGGGGGCAATAAGGGGGGGGCAGAACGCGCGGGGGGAGGGGGAAGAACGCGGGGAGGGGCCGCGGTCCGAGCCACTCACAGGTCCAGGAGGAGCCGGACGCCCCCGCAGGCCCCGTCCCAGCCCCCGCCCGGAGCATTCATGGCCCAGGCCGCTCGCTCCCGGCTCTGCAGCCCAGCCGCTCTTTAGGGACCATCCGCCATTTCCGTAAGACGCACAGGGCCGAACCGAGCCGCTTTTCACTCCCTCGCCTCACGTCTCCAGCGGGTGGCGAGCTACCGAGGCCCCCAGCGCGCAGGGCTTTCCGTGCGGTCATTGCCTCGCTGTGAAATCGTGGCTCCCCGTTTCTCAAGAAGGCGAGGAGTTTGTAGCGATCCCCTTAGGGGTGCTGAGGGATGATGGGAAATGTAGTCTTGTTAGGGAGCTGCTTCTTCCCTGAATGGCAGGAGGGCTCCTGAGAGCAGAGGTTTTCCCAGAGCTCTGGGGAAAGCCAGGCTCAGACCCACAGCTGGTGCTCAGTCCAATATTGCCAACCCCCAGGGGTCAGAAACAATGAGCCAAGCCCCCCAAAATCATGAGCTTGGTTTAGAAATAATGAGATTTGTAGAAATAATAGAGTCATAGAAATGTGGCTCGGGAAGGCACCTTTGAGAGATCATCAAATCCAGCCCCCTACGCTAATGTAGGCTCATAAACCTCGACCATCCCTGTGAGGTGTCTGTCTAACCTGTTCCTAAAAACCTCCATGCAACAGGGATTCCATAATAACTAATACATAGTTTTGGGTTCGTGTTGTTTTTTTAAAAAACAACAAGGAGTCCGGTGGCACCTTAAAGACTAACAGATTTATTTGAGCATAAGCTTTTGTGGGTAAAAAACCCACCTCTTCAGATACATGGAGTGAAAATTACAGATGCAGACAGAAATATACTGACACATGAAGGGAAGGGAGTTACCTCACAAGTGGAGAACCAGTGTTGACAGGGCCAATTCAATCAGGGTGGATGTAGTCCACTCCCAACAATAGATGGAGAGGTGTCAATTCCAGGAGAGGTAAAGCTGCTTTTGTAATGAGCCAGCCACTCCCAGTCCTTATTCAAGCCCAAATTAATGGTGTTAAATTTGCAAATGAATTTTAGTTCTGCTGTTTCTTTTTGAAATCTGTTTCTTAAGTTTTTTTGTTCAAGTATAGCTACTTTCAAATCTGTTATAGAATGTCCAGGAAGATTGAAGTGTTCTCCCACTGGCTTTTGTATGTTCCCATTCCCGATGTCCGATTTGTGTCCATTTATTCTTTTACGTAGCGACAGTCCAGTTTGGCTAATGTACGTGGCAGAGGGGCATTGCTGGCACATGATGGTGTATATCACATTAGTAGACGTGCAGGTGAATGAGCCTCTGGTGGCGTGGCTGATGTGGTTGGGTCCTTTGATGGTGTTGCTAGAGTAAATATGGGGACAGAGTTGGCAATGAGGTTTGCTACAGGGATCGGTTCCTGGGTTAGTGTTTCTGTAGTGTGGTGTGTAGTTGCTGGTGAGTATTTGCTTCAGGTTGGGGGGCTGTCTTAGTTCTTAAGGTTCATACAGATCATGCTTGTCATGCTTTTTTCCACTATTGTGAGGATTAGAAACTTGCTTTAAAAAAAAAAAAAGCTAAGATTCTCAGCTGCAGGAGTTGGTGCTTCAAGGAAAAGAGTAAATATTGTGAAACTCATGAGATTTGGCAACATCATCTTCCCCATCCCCGCAGTCTGACTCCACTGAGGCTCCACTAAGACTGTGGTCTATAGCAGGGGTGGGCAAACTTTTTGGGCCAAGGGCTACATCTGGGTGGGGAAATTGTATGCAGGGCCAGGGCAGGGCTTTGGGGTGCGGGAGGGAGTGCAGGGTGTGGGAGGAGGTGCAGTGTGCAGGAACGGGCTCAGGGCAAGGGACTGGGGCAGAGGAGAGGTGCGGGGTGCATGAGGGGGCTCAGGGAAGGGGGTTGGGGTGCAGGAGGGGGCTCAAGGCAGGGGTGCAGGAGGGGTACGGACTGCGGGAGAGAGCTCAGGGCAGGGGGTTAGAGTGCAGGGTGTGGCGGGGGCTCAGGGCAGGGGGTTCGGTGCAGGAGGGGTGCAGGGTGTGGCAAGGGGCTCAGGGCAGGGAGTTGGGGTGCAGGAGGGGTGTGAGGTGTAGGCAGGGAGCTTAGGACAGGGAGTTGGGGGGGCAGATGCAGGAGGGGTTTGGGCTCCAGCCCAGCACCACTTACCTAAAGTGGCTCTGGGGGGCAGCAGCGCACACAGGCACCAGGGTAGGCTTCCTGCCTGCCTACCCTGGCACTGTGCCGCTCCGGGAGGGGGCGCACAGGGCTCTGTGCCTGGGGGAGGGGAGGCACAGGGCTCCACGCACTGCCCTTGCCACACCTCCAGGTACCTCCCCCAAATCTCCTATTGGCTGTGGTTCCCCGCTTCCGGCCAACGGGAGCGGCAGGGGGCGGTGCCTGGAGGTGCGGGGTCTGCGGCACCCCAGGGGGCAATCCTGCGGTGTGGATCCAAAGCCCTGATGGGCCAGATCCAACCCATAGGCCGTAGTTTGCCCACCCCTGGTCTATAGACTGTTTTTGCACCAATTTAACTAAATTTATTAATGCAAGATAAACACTTAAATAAATGAGAAAATAAGATAACTGCATCCACACCAGGGGATTTCATTAATGTAACTACATTGGTTGCTATATTCATTTAGTTGAATCAGTGCCAAGACTATGTCTAGACCAGCCCACAGTAACTGAGGAACTGAGATCAGTTTTAAGGAAGTTCACTCTGTTGCAAGCCTCATTTGTGAAAGATCTGCCTGTAGTGGAAAGAATAAGATTCCGATTTTCTTCTTAGAAAAAAATGCCTTTTTTTTTCCCCTGTGGCATTTGAAAAAATAAATGTTTGTTTTTTCAAACATCACAGAGAAACCCATGTTTTGTTATAGGTGGAAAAGCAGGCTTTAGGCAAAGGAAATATAAATCAGAAAAACAATATATCCCCACATTTTGTGTAAATTTGGACAGGGTGGGGCTTAAGCTCTTATTTCTTTGCGTTTCATCTGGCTAGGACCCAACTCTATTCCTCTTCTAGTCAAAGCCACTTGACTTTTATATCTGTCTGCAGGTGTGTTGCGCCACTGAAAGTACTAATATTTTAGAGGTAAGTTTCAGGGCCTGAGAAATCCCCCAAAAGTTAAAGTCTCCCACTCCTCTCTCTGTACCTTCTTCCACATTGGCTCCAACACTTGGAACCCTCTCCCTATCAGTGAAAATTCTACCCTCAGATGGGTATACACTCCAGCTGAAGTTACTGAGGCCTTATCTACATTAGGAACATTTGCAAATGTTCTTTTCAGCCCTAGTGCAACTTCATGGGTAGCAACAAAGGTAGAAGCTGTAGTGTAGAAAGATACAAGTGTTTTAACTATGTGTTGCCTAAACGCACAGCTTCCATTATTGCTACTGCTGGAGGAGCTATATTGGTGCCAAAACAAAACAAAAACAAAAAAACTTTAGCATTCCCCCAGTTTAGTGCAGGTTTGTCTAGTTTCCAGCTTGTGGCAAGAAACTTACAGCCTTTGCTGGCTCAACTTTCTGCCTACTTGCCAGATTTTTTTTCTGTGCCTTTGCCTGGCAGGTGAAAACACACAGAGCACATGGGGTGATCTTGCTGTGAACTGTCTTCCCCTCACTTCTTTCACCTTGCTTTAGAGATGGAAGTTCAGAGCAGTAGCTGAAAGAGCCTGCATGGATATGCCCAGCTCTCAGAAGGAGGCAGGCCAAAGCTGTCATAAAGGGGAACTGAGCCCTAGAAGGTACCAGAAGGAGTAACTGATTTTGGACTGAGGAAGTTGATATATTTTGCGTGGAGAGTTAAATTTCAGGGTGGATAGGAAGAATTGATTTAGGGGAGGAGAGAATTTATTGCGTGGAGAACTAAATATTCTATGGATTGTGAAGGGGGTTTGAGAGGAAGGAGAGAGTTTAATGAGGTGGTTTTGCTTGAAAGGAGCCATTCACAAATTGTCTTGCCATCTTGTTGTCAACATTGGGAAGGAAAAAACTTCAAGGGTGGGGGAGTGGGACAGATAAGGGAAGGGCCAAAGGTAAAGATCTGTGGGGAATCCAGTTAAAGGGCAAAGACAACTTGGTGGGACCAAGTGGAGAAACCTCAACCGAGGAAGCGCAGCTGGAACTGAGGCCTTGTGTACACTCAAAATTTGGATCAACATAGCTACTTCGCTGAGGGTTGGGAAATCCACACCCCTGAATGCAGTGTCTATACTGTCCTAACCCCTGATGTAGATGCAACTTGGTTGACAGAAGAATGCTTCCATCGACCTCGCTACCCCTGCTTGGGGCACTGGATTACCTACAGTGACTGAAAAACCCCTTCTATTACTGTAGAAGCATCTATGCTACCTGCGGAGATAAAGGAAGAAGGAGGCACGCCTTGGGGCCCTAATTCACTCCGGGGTGTTCGCTACTTCCCACCACCCAACACAGATGTAATGAGGTTAAGTGGTGTCTGTATAAGATAAGTAAGAACTACACATTATTCCTCAAGGAACGTTTTTAATTATTTTAGACTATAGTGACAGCATAAACAAAACAAAAAAAGGAAAACCAAAGACCAGCACTGAATAAGAATTAATACAAATGGCAAATTATATTGAAGACAATATTGTGGACCATTTGCGAGTTCCTGAACAATGACTTTACATATGCTGGTCCTGGCAGGTTATAATAAAACCCCCGAAGACAAGCATAAGTAAAGCTCTTATTCACCAGTTTTACATTTCTGGTGACAGAGTATTCCAAAGACAAGCACAACTATATGTATAAGGAGCCAATGAACGACAGCATTACAGGCATCCGCTTGGACTACTGGAAAGATAAGCACAAATACATGCAAAGCTATTATGCATCAGCCACCTACTACTGGTTTTATGCTACAGTATCAATACAACTATGATCAATTCGTCTCGAGCAACCAGACTGCTTCACTCCGTAGACTTACCCTGCATTCGTTCGAAAATACGTTACCCTTCAGTCGGCCACTTTTTGCACTGGCCAGGTACAGAGAGTCGAGAAGTGCACGTCCTTCGGTTTAGGGGGTGTGGATACTGACACACACACAGTCCTGTGCCTTCATCCTTTTTATTTGATTTGACGGCCCTGTTTTAGAACAGAGCAACCAATCAGGGTGGGCCACATTGTTTATGTGGTTGCTGTAGTTGCATAATTGATGCATATTTAATTTTTATATCAAACTGTTCGTTGTTCGTATAATTTAGGCTTATTTATTTTTTGTAGCCAATTGGGTCTTAAATGTGGGTAATGTGGGTTTGATAAGTACATAGGAGTCAGCATAAAATGTTATTTGGCTGCAGCGTGTCCTGACCACAAGCTTAAGCTTTATTTTTGCAAGGCTTGCATTTTGAAGTATACGGAAGTTTGAGGCCTAACATTTACAATACTTCTATTTCGTTTAAGCTTGACAAGACAGTTCAATTTATTCACACTATCATGCTATAGCAGAGTAGAACATGCCTTACTGCAATTACCACTCCACAGTAAAGAAATTTAAGGATGCCCGGCAAGTCATGAGGGTAGTTGTCATGCTGTCTGGAGTTCCTCAACCCCTTGAGTGCTTACCTTAGGGCAGACTGTCAAAAGCAGGGCAGACATCCCAAACTGGAGGTATGTTCTAGAATTAGATTTCACCAAGACAATAACAAATGTGAACTCCTGTAACAGTCACTGTAACAGTCTTAATATGGTGTCAAAGACAGTCCCCTTAGACACTCCAGGCTATCTTGCCACCTGGACAATGTGATAAATGGTCACATAAAAAAATCACAAAATATTCTGGTTGCACACAGGCCCAAGAGACCAGTCACTTACCCAAGTCAATTTGTATCTCAGATCTCACACCAAAGACAATGCTGATAGCCAATTCTATAGTAAGCTAACTAAAGGTTTATTAGCTAAGAAAAAGGAATGCAAGTTATTGAGAGGTTAAAGTGGTTAAAAATATATGTACGGGTGAGTCACAGTCCATAATTTCAAAAGATGGCAGATGTCGTGATCTGCCAGTTTCCCAAAAGTCTTTTAGGGCTACTCCGAGTCACTCTAGTGACCTCTCTTCATTACACTAATAAAAATGATACTGACAGGCTCTTGTAAGAGGGACAAGGCAAATTGCCACATTTATTGTAAATACAGCAAAATATTCCTATATGCAATTTCTATATAGATCCATCCACACACACACAGACATTCACACACATTCATACAAAAAGGCTGTTACAGTTACCAGCCTAGACGTTGCTCGTGCCAAGTCACTGGCCAGGTGGCCTGGACACGAGAGTAGAGCCGAGTCATTGTCAGATGCGCATCTGATGCTCCTGGAGGGTGGTCGTAGAAGCAGACTCCAAGAACACAGTCCCTGGACCCAATTTTTATAGGTCTCTGGTTCAATACAAGTCTATGGAGGTTGCTTCATCATGCTGAATTTACAATTGAGATGACCATCGATCAGCTCAATAAGCAGGTGGTAATCCATGACGACTCCATGATGGCTAGGTGTTATCTTCTTGTTCTTCCTTGATGAGTTTTGGGTGGATTCCGGTTCGCCCTCCGGGGTCATCTCGTTATCTCCACTTTGCATATTCTTTGGCCTATCGATACCAAGGTTGAAATTCTTAGGATTAGGCTGGCACCATTTACTAACCAATTATTTCCCTGCTTCAGGCTCTCAATTCCATGCACTCATCATCCATTCTTTTACTTAACAACACAATCTATGACTCTTGATTCATTTAACAAGTTTTATCCCACTATCTATTTTTCCCTCTTTGGATACCAAGATTTACATAGGCATGACAAGGGCCCCCAGCGGGGGAAGAGCATCAGAGTGTTGTTTTATCGAACAGCATTGTTTTCTCAAAGTTCTTATCACTTTCCAGCACAGACTCTTTGTCCTGTACCGACCTGAAATAATTAGCACTTTGGCCTTGCATTTGTTACAGAGTGAAATTCAACAGCATGGAACTGATGTTCATACCTTGTTACAATACCTATATACTCTTTTGTCTATCTTTATTTCTACAACTACATAATTATAATTCTATCATACTTATATAACTTTGAGGGCAACCCAACATCTTCTCACTCAGTTATTCTGCCCAGTTAGAATCCAAACAGTCCAGAGATGAAGAATTTTTCTGTGTCTTTATTTATAGTTTCTTCTCACAGAAACCAAACTGACAGCAACAGTTCCCACAGGGGTTCCTTCTTCATGGTGTGTGGGGAGGAATGCAATTAACAAAGTCTTTGATCCTTCATCTTGCACAATGGCTTAATTAACCAGGATTTAACATCTTCTTGCAAGACACTATCAGTTGCATTACACAGGGTTTTTTCTTATTTGATGTGTTATTTGGTACAGGGGTTTATACAATGCAAATGTTTGCTGTTACATTATAACTCGGGGTATAGTTGAATGAGAACAATACATGCAGCATCCAATTAGTTTTCATGAAGTTTAAACACCAAATACATTCTTATACAATAACTTAGATCTTCTATACACAAGGGAATTGGCCTGGCTTCCAGCTGTGAGTTTATCTCAGCTGATATCTAGGCCTTGGCCAGAAATGGCACTTGGCTTACCAATGTTCCAGCAGTGACCACAGTGGAAAAACATCTGTGTAACACAGATAAGCCCTAAATATCTAAAGAATGCTGATTTGGGAAAAACTCTCATGACAAAGTGTTTTTTTTTCCTTGGAGTGAGAGGTTCCATGGGAGTTGCATCTCCTCTGGAACATGAAGGGTTATTGCGATCATTAATAATTATATTAGAACTATGAGTAGTGTAATGTCCTACTGCTATTTAGTGCTTTTAAATGTAACTCCTTTCACTGAATTACCCGACATTCTAGCTGACTCTTGTCTTTTCCTTTATGTCTGCCAGACTGAGAGGAAAAGTCTTCTTTTGTTTTGACCCATGTGTAAGTGTCATTCTTCAGCGAAAGCACCAAGTGTCAGATGACCACATGATTAATAGTTGGAGTACCACCGGGCTTGCATTCAGGGTTTGCGTTATGGTTGGCATAGCTATCAAGAGTGCCAAATTTCAGTGTGCCACTGCTCACGCAGACTCAGGTCTGTCTACTTTAAGGTCAATTATTTTTTACTGAAATAATTTTTAAAGGCTCAATAAACCTTTGTAGTTCACTTTTAAATACAGAGGTTCTGATCCTGCAGTCTTTTCTTCAGAAAAACTTCAATGGGAGATCGGGATCAGGCTCCAAGAGAACAAGATTCATAATGGTTAATAGTTTAATATGGAAGAGTCTTTGTGGTAGGAGGAGAATCTATACCTAAAAACAAACCAAATGGCCTGGACTTGTGTTTAGAGTAAGTAGCCTTACTTCAAAGACCCAAGAGGCCAATCTGGTACTTAAGGAGTCAGGAGGTCACAGAGCTATATAAGACTAGATTGACAGAGATGTATTTTCTTTTAAAGATAAATCATCTCTGCTTTAGAGCCAATCACAAGAGAATTCAGCCTTTGCAAACCCATTGTGAAGAATTCTGTGATTCAGTCAACTAGGACTTTATTTTAAAATATTTTAAAAGAGAGATACACTCTGTTTAAATAAGCCACCAGGCATTGTTCCTTCTCAGGTTTTCTGAAGGAAAGGGCCCTAGGATATCACTGGTATCAGGAGGAGTATACAACCCTAGCAATCCAGCCACGCATGCATTAGCAAACAGTTGTGAATTGTGTTCACTGTTTCTCCTTTGTATAAACAAATGATTCAGTAAGCAGGTACCACCATATCAGTGGTTCTCAAACTTTTTTTTGTACTGATGACCCCTTTCATACAGAAGGCCTCTGAGTGCAACCCCCTTTATAAATTAAAAACACTTTATTAATATTTAAAATTATTATAAATGCTGGAGGACAACTGGGGTTTGGAAGTGGAGGCTGACAGCTCGCGACCCCCATGTAATAACCTCATGACCCCCTGAGGACTCATGACCCCCAGTTTGAGAACCCCTGAACTTCACATACCACCAAAACTAAAAAAAAAAATCAATTAGTAAGGACAGCTCAGGTAGGCAAACTCTTGGTAGCTATGAAGTCATAGATATCATTCTACACAAGATGGTATAATATCTATGACTTCATAGCTACCAAGAGTTTGCCTACCTGAGCTGTCCTTACTAATTGATTTTTTACTAGTACAACATTCACCCCTCCACAAGATTATACCATGTTGTCTAGTGGTGAATGTTGTACTAGTAAAAAGAGAAAGCTTGACAGGTTGGGAAACCAAAATCTTCTATCAACAGAAAAGTTGCAGCACCATGAGTTCCTTACTTTCTCTCACTAGTGTGCTTCAAGCCCGTCTCACTGGGTTTATCGGTCAACTAAGCTAGTTAGACGTATCATTCTTTTGTATTTACACCCAGGCACCAATATATTTCTCCCCATTTATTAGTTTTTTCAGTACCTACTGATTTACAAGTTTTCACTAGCCCACAGGGCTAGCCTGCTGGTTTGCTTTATTATATTCAGCCTTTATTTATTCGTTTGCTTGTTTGGTTTATTCTGCTTGTATTTTGATTTGGTTTACTTTATTATGTTTGGCTGTAACACAGAGAACCTACAGGCCAGTATCCTGTATGATTAGGTTAAGCGAGTTAGCATAAGTATGGTTAAATAGGCTTGTGATCTTTGGCATAGATAAATGGCCTAATGGTCATCTGTTTAGATTTTGGGGAACTAGACATGTTTACCTAAGAACAGGAACTTAATAGTGACCACAGGGAACACTGCAGGAACATGGAAGTAACAACCTTAAACCACTTTGGGCAAGAAGTGGCAGGTTTGAGAGTGAGCTAATTGGCATTAATGTGCACAGATATGATAGCCTGTAGAACAGTGGTTCTCAGACTTTTTTTTACTGGTGACACCTTTCACGTAGGAAGCCTCTGAGTGCGACCCCCCCTTATAAATTAAAAACACGTTTTAATATATTTAACACCATTATAAATGCTGGAGGCAGAGTGGGGTTGGGGTGGAGGTTGACAGCTCGCAACCCCCCCGTAATAACCTTGTGACCCCTTGAGGGGTCTCAACACCCAGTTTGAGAACCCCTGCTATAGAATAAGTGCACCCCAAAATTATGTGGGTGAGGAAGCTAGATTTGGGCATGAAAGGTTGAGCATTAGCATGAATACTCAGGAGAGTGCTCAGGCCCTATGAGAGAGAAAACCACCGTGGGTAGGGAGCTTTTTCTTCTTCAGCTTTTGAGTCTCTTAGCTGTCTATTGTTAACTTAGCTACTCAGCATTTGACCCTTCAGCTCTATTATTCACTATTAAATCTCGAGGACTGAGGAACTTGGATCATCGGACTTGTCACGGTTCCTCCCCCACTCTGAACTCTAGGGTACAGATGTGGGGACCTGCATGAAAAACCTCCTAAGCTTATCTTTACCAGCTTAGGTCAAAACTTCCCCAAGGTACAAAATATTACCCCCGTTATCCTTGGACTGGCCGCTACCACCACCAAACTAATACTGGTTACTGGGGAAGAGCTGTTTGGACGCGTCCTTCCCCCCAAAATACTTCCCAAACCCTTGCACCCCACTTCCTGGACAAGGTTTGGTAAAAAGCCTCACCAATTTGCCTAGGTGACTACAGACCCAGACCCTTGGATCTTAAGAACAATGAACAATCCTCCCAACACTTGCACCCCCCCTTTCCTGGGAAATGTTGGATAAAAAGCCTCACCAATTTGCATAGGTGACCACAGACCCAAACCCTTGGATCTGAGAACAATGAAAAAGCCTTCAGTGTTTTACAAGAAGACTTTTAATAAAAAATAGAAGTAAATAGAAATAAAGAAATCCCCCCTGTAAAATCAGGATGGTAGATATCTTACAGGGTAATTAGATTCAAAAACATAGAGAACCCCTCTAGGCAAAACCTTAAGTTACAAAAAAGATACACAGACAGAAATAGTTATTCTATTCAGCACAATTCTTTTCTCAGCCATTTAAAGAAATCATAATCTAACACATACCTAGCTAGATTACTTACTAAAAGTTCTAAGACTCCATTCCTGTTCTGTCCCTGGCCAAAACGACTACAGACAGACACAGACCCTTTGTTTCTCTCCCTCCTCCCGGCTTTTGAAAGTATCTTGTCTCCTCATTGGTCATTTTGGTCAGGTGCCAGCGAGGTTACCTGTAGCTTCTTAACCCTTTACAGGTGAGAGGAGCTTTCCCCTGGCCAGGAGGGATTTCAAAGGGGTTTACCCTTCCCTTTATATTTATGACAGGACTCATTTGTAAAGCCCTGAAAATCAGCAGATATCAGCAGACTGCTTTTGCTGATCGTGGATTGGATGTGGATAGAAATTTTGTATCCACGCAGGGCTCTACTCATTTGGCATGCCAGGGATGAGACTGGTCTTTGATCTTGTACCCCACGTCCACAAGGAAGGGTGTGAGTATGCTAATCTAAGTAGCTTCTGTAAGGGATGATACCACCGGTACCCCCCAAATTGTACTATTGTGAGTGTTCTTGCCATATACCTCAAGGGTCCTTACAAGATATTGAACTCACTATATTTAATTCTGTCTAGCCTGATTCTGAGATAAGAACTTTCTTATCATCAATTGGTGAGCCTATATAATGTTAGCCTCTAAAAACTAGGCAACACCTGATTGGAACATGGTAAACATCTCAGTCCATAGATTGAGCTGGCTGGAAAATTCTTTAAATATTGACAGAATTCTAAATTCAACTTTTATGTTCTGACTTTGTTGCCACAAGTTTCCACCATCTCGATGGAACAAACTTTTACACAACATATTTGCAAACACAGATTTGGGACAAAAATTTAGATTTCTAATTTTAAATGCAAGAAGAGAAGGAATGCAGGATTCCATTCCTTCAGTCACATTTCATTCTGCCCTGATCTGATATCAGTCAAGTTAGCTAATTAAGGTAAAGGTTCCATAGCTTCTCTGTATCAGTTTTGTGCATGTGTAGTTACAATTCTTCATTGTTTCCACTTGAGCTGGAACAGTAATCCCCTCAACCTGACCTGTCACTCTCTTTGAATGCTTTTTTCAAGTGCTTTTATAAATTGTGCTGCTGTGCAAAGTCCCTGGGCAAAATGCATGTTAACTCCAAATTTCAACAGGCTTATGGTAGTTGGATGCTAATATAAGGACCATCTTTTTCAGAGTTCCTGGACCATCAATCCTCTATTTTCAATTAACCATCCATAAGGTTGATATTTATTGCTGAATATTTTTTTAAAACTTCTATAATATGCTTTGAGACTGTTTTCTGCTAGCTTAGGAAGGTTCAGATTGTGTACTGAGCACTCATAGGTCCTAAATTCAGGATGACAGCTTCTGACGTTACCTCAACTTCTTCATTTTATTCTAATTGACTACATAAATGGCAAAGACCTCCTAGTCATACTTTTTTCTGCATTTTGAGCTGGCTTCTTGAGCAATTTTGACATAAGACTGGTCTTTTTAGATGTAGAATCAAGAGCATTAGATAGGATTACATTTATTACTTATATCATCATAGTCCTTAGGAGCCTCAGTCATGGACCTGGATTCCATTTTGCAAGGTGCTGTACAAATAGAAGAAAAAGAAACTCCTTGGGGCAGAGCCTACAATCTAACTATAAAACAAGAGACAATAGGTGGATATAGACAGATGGGGGAGTACAAGGAAACACTAAAATAATATTAGTCAGCCTGATAAGCAGTAGTCTCATCGCACCAATTGTTACCAAATTTTGTGAGCATTACAGAAGTCTTTAGTGAGGCTCAACTGTTTTACATTTTTGCCAGTGTTGATTCTTTTAATTCTGTTTCTTCACTTGCAACACCAAGTAGCAGACCTCTGGGTTTGTTTGTCTGTACAGATATATCCCAGGTGAAATGCCTCAACCATTTCTTTAATTTATTCATTTTATGCTACACCAAAGGCACAGCAACCAGAGGTGAGGCAGGGTCTAGATTCCCTTTCAAACCACTCCTCTCCCCTGACTCTCAAGGGACCAGCCGAAGACTCACATGTTCAAGAACTCTGGGGCTATGTCTGCAGGAGCACAGCTGGGCAAAAAATGCATCAATCATTTATTTAAATTGCTAATATTGTGCTACAGTTATGATTGTTACTATGAAAGAATGCTACAACTTTCTTAACAATTTCAAAGTTTTGCCTTTCAGTTATTTTGGTGGCATAATCACTGATTGACCCTTGGCTGGTTTTTGCGTGTTGAAGACAAACAAACTACTCCTGAAGGAAGCGGATATTGAAGAGCTGCTAGAAGGCCTAAAATCAGGGTTTTGAATGATCATTCTGACTACATGTGAATGAAGATTGTGTAGTAAATATTCATCTTCAATTCTTTTCTGTATAAAATTTTCATGTTTTGTTGACCACACATCCCAGAATCTTTTCTGTGTTAGCCACAGAAGTCCTGGCTCAACTTTACTGGTATGGATACAGTGGCAAAATGAGGACAAACACATGCACAGAATTAAGTGGCAGGCTGCAACTTTTATTAAGCTTCTAACACAAGGGAGGGGCACGACCTGCCCATCACCCAGACTCTCCTATACCAGGCATTTAATTGGCTCCAGTGCAAGGCTTACAGGGCTCCTTAATGTATAACCTAGTGTTAGACCTGCAGCAGGAGTCTCCCTACGAGATGGGGGAGCAGGCAGATACCGGACACAGTGTTAGTATGGTCACCCGTTCTTGGAACCAGCCAAGAAATAACCACTGCTGCGAATTACACCTGGTAGGTCACGCACACAACTGCTGCGAATTACACCTGGTAGGTCACGCACAGTTCGAATCTAGGCTGAGGCACATAAACCAAGTCCACAACTGCAGACTTCCCAAAAGACACTAAGTTTATTACGCTCGAGCATGGTGCCCCACCGCTAGCCAGGAGGGGACCCTGAATACAGATTATACAAAGGTTATATACTTTTCAGCAAAGCATGTTGCCCTTGTGCATTGGAAAGCTTAGCCAATAAACAAACCCTTTTCTTATTTACCACCTATCCCTGCTTGGTGCATTCCTCATGCTAAACCAGTATGTTAATTACACAGCATGGTCCTAAAGCCATGCATCAGAAACTTTTATTATCAGGATGGGAGGCCTCACATCAAAGGCCAGGAGATAGGGAATTAGAGACTGACAAAACAGATACTGGGAGTCAAGGCAGGCTGGAGACAAGGGGGAGGATTGTCACAGGGATGCAGTATCTAAGGAACACTCCTCCTGGTGCATGATGTGCTTGCTTTTAAACAATGGTGGGCCCCAAACCAAAATGGAGTCACATGTGCTAACTTTTCCTTAACACCACAGACAAAGGTCTAACTAGAGCAGCACTGAGGGTTAATTTATTGCTTCTCTTACTTGCACACGTATGCTCACACACAACACATTCATGCCAGCAGGCTGCAGGCGTGGGTTTTGATTTTGCAAGTGGCTGAGGCTGGCCAGGCGACAGCTACCTGGAGATCGGCCGTGAGGCGACATGAGTCCCCAAAGTCCCTTTGGATCCACAGGAGGGCTCTACTGCTTCCGGTCCAGTAGCGAGTTTAGCGTGCTGTTCATTTCCTTGTTGGTACCCCTGACCTGGCCGGGTGTCTTGAGATTTATACAGTCACCAAGATAATACCAAAAAGAAAAGGAGGACTTGTGGCACCTTAGAGACTAACCAATTTATTAGAGCATAAGCTTTCGTGAGCTACAGCTCACTTCCTCAGATGCATATCGTGGAAACTGCAGCAGGCTTTATATATACACAGAGAATATGAAACAATACCTATTCCCACCCCACTGTCCTGCTGGTAATAGCTTATCTAAAGTGATTTCCAGCACAAATCCAGGTTTTCTCACCCTCCACCCCCCCACACAAATTCACTCTCCTGCTGGTGATAGCCCATCCAAAGTGACAACTCTTTACACAATGTGCATGACAATCAAGCTGGGCTATTTCCTGCATAAATCCAGGTTCTCACATCCCCCCCACCCCCATACCAGATAATACCATGGTTCCATAAAAGGTGACATTTGCCTCTTTGTTTTGCCACTGGCTGTAGGGTGACTAGATGAAATGAAGAAAATATCGGGACACATGGGGGAAGCAAGAAACAGCAACTAAAAGCAGTTACTGGAGTTCCCTAAGCAAAAAAAAAAAAAACAAAACGAAAAAACCAAACCACACGCCGGAGCAACCAAAGCCACAATATCAGGACAAATTGCGTCCTGACCATGCATTGGTTGGGATGTGAGACAAAGACCTAAAAATTGGGACAGTCCCGATTTTATTGGGACATCGGGTCACCCTAATTGGCTGTCACTCATACTATCTCACTCATTCCTTACAATAACTGATTACGTATCCATAAGCATGAATACAATTGATCTAGAGCAATGCAGCTTTAAGCAAGTATCTATCATCAGGGAGCTTTTGCTGCTTGTGGCTTTGTAACAGCCTAACAGGAAACTGCAGACTGCACACAAAACAGCAAATGTGGGGGGGGGGGAGGAAGGAGGGGGGCATCCAGCTACAGGTATATAATCCACAAATACTCTTTATTGCTTACAAAATAAAGCACTCACTCCACATTCTTAACCCAAGCATACTACACCAGAGTCTGAAGATCAGAAATGAAGTCCCGATGGCTAGTCAACATTCAGTCCAATCACAAGATGTGGGGAGCCAGCATTACCACATCTTAATCTAAATAGGGCTCTGGATCCATGAACCACTCCAAGTTGCAAGTGTATTGAACACCTTTTATAATCCACTCCATCACATCAGTTGTCTGGGCAATCTCAAAGAGACAGTTCTGGGCAAATTGCCAAAGCCTAAGATGTTTAGAAACAGTCCCAGGCCCAAGATGTTCTTCTTTCCCCAGTTCTCATTTACAACTGCAGCAGATACATTACAACAGGTGCATTGCCATGGCAATACCCTCAGTGTTATTCCTTTGTCTGATATTTTCCCATCTTTCTCATAAGAGTTATTTTTCCACAATCAGCTCTTGACCGCTTAAAACCTTGCTTCTGTTGTCACACAACTCATGTCAAGCACACTTCATCCACACTAGGCCTATAACATATTACATGGATATAATATATGTATCAATACTGTAACTGGCACCAGGGTTACAGGACTGCTTATCATAGAACCCAATGCCTACCTGCCAGTACTCAGCTGTCTGAATCCTTGCACCCTCCTATCCTGAAGGTGGACAGACGATGCAGCAGGGTGGGGATCTCTGCCTGTGAGGGCCAGAAGGTCCATCACCAAAATTCCAGGTCTTTTTCCTCTAGGAACCGTTCGTTTTATTCTCTTAACCACACTGGAAACTGATCACAGGGGGCACCAGCAACTAGCTTGGTCACTTCCCCACCCCCACCCACGCTACCTGGTACAATTCTTGTCCAATTGTAATGATCCCCACTTGGGCTCTGGTTGGGAAGTGTGGTCTAGTGGTCATGGCCACAACCCTGGACTGCCAAAGGTTGTGGGGAGGGGAGCCCAGGCCCTCTCACGCCACTGGGCTCTGACCCAGGGCCCTCCGGGCTACCAGTAATCTGGCAACCAAGGTTACTTAAGGCTGTCTTCCCTGGGCCTCTTCCTCATCTCCCCCCCCGGGGTCAGCTCAGTCTAAGGCCTTCGCCTGGTGGGGAAATCCAAATTTAAAAACAAAAAAAAGGGAGTTGCCACTGTTCAAGGCCACATGATACTTCTCTCTCTGTGGTGGGTCCTCCCTTACCTCAAGGAGGGCCCCTTTGGGCAGCTGTGTCTGAGCCTTTAGGTTTTACTCTACTCTGCTGGAGCTGTGGGCTGCAGGTCTGCTCACTTCCAGCTCTTCCTCCCCAAATGAGCTAATTCAATGCCTTTTAATTCTGCCAGAAGATGGAGCATTTGCTGCAGGTGTGGGGCTAGCTGAGCCCAGAATGAGCCCTTAAACCCTTGTTGTTCAGTGCGGGTGTAGCAGTGCGAGACTCACCGGCATGGTGCCTCCTGCTGGTCATCTCAGCAATTAGCTCTTCCAGTCCAGAGCACCCCCTGCAGGCCAATGTCTCTCCTGCCACTGGGCCCAGTGTCCTTCCCGGACCACAGTGCCCCTTTACCTTGGGATGCTGCCCCCTGGCAGTACACCTACATTCTGGGTCTCCCCACCCAGGGGAACCCCCAACCCTCTAGCCCCACCTTGCCCCAGTGGCTACTGCCAGTCATCATCTAGCCCCTGCTCACTGGGGCAGACTGAAGTCTGTAATGGCCACTCATCACAGGCAACGGGGTAGGACCAGCTGCCTCTGCCTAACCCTGGGATGCACCTCTGTAACCCCAGTATGTGTATAGGCCCTCACCAAGGCCTGCAGTCGGGGGGTTGACCAGGCAGGAGCTCCCCAGCCCTGCTCCACTCAGGCACCTTCAGCTCCTAGCCCTTCTTCCTCAAGGCTAGAATGAGACTCCTCTGCTTCTGGCCCACAGCCCTCTTATAAGGGCCAACTGGGCCCTGACTGAGCTGGCCACAGCTGTGGTCAGCTACTCACTCAGATTCCCCAGCTGTTCTTAATCCCTTTTACCCAGCCACAGCCCTCTCCAGGACTGCTTTTAACCCCTTCAGGGCAGGAGCGAGGTGATCATCCCGCTACAGTTGGGTTTGTACATCCCATCACACCAATCCATTCCCTCACAGCCTGTAGCCATATGTCAGCAGCTCCATCTGACAAATCATCTCTGAAAACTTCTGGCTGACTGTAACAGATGTGCCTATCCTGTACCATTGAACCCCCTGTTTCTAGGAATATCCTGGTGATGTCTCTATTTACTTTCTTTCTAGCCTTGTCAATGTGGGTTGGGTCTGCTGCTCCCTGCCAGACTCGCCTTGCGAGCATTTCTGACCATAGTAGCCTCATCTCCAGCCATGATTACCTAATTTAGTTAACATCTGTGTTAGGGGGCTTATTCCTTCACCCACTTACTTCCCTGGTCCTTCTCGCATGAACAGAGAGCAACAATACCCAAAGTCCAAAGGTGCAAACAATTCGATGTTTATTGGGGTGAACTTCCAGCAAGCATGATTCCAGTTTCCTTCCTTAGTGTCCCCCTTCCCAGCTCTGACACCACAGAGCCCTACACCTGTGTCCCTGTTCCCATTCCTGCCCTTAGCCAAACATGATTCCAATTTCCTTACCCCCATTCCCTGTTCTCATCTCCCACACCCACCCCCTCACTTCCTGATTGACTGCAGACTATGTAGTAAAACTTGAGTTCTGCTTAGCTATACCTTAACCAATCATTTTCCTGAAATTTAACTAACCAATCCTAACATAATGTAACATGATTATGTAACCAATTATATCCCACCACCTTAATTAGTTTACACCCAGCAAAATTAATTATACAGCAGACAGGAACAATCACAGAACCAGACAGAGATTATACAGACAAAAAATAGCAAAGTGGGAACTATAATGACAAAACAATACAGAAGTGAGGATTTCACATCCCAGCTATTGATAAGTGAGTTCTTGCCAGACAGGATGCTGTCAAACTAAGTTTCCTTTTACATTTTCTAGGCACTTCCCTTTCTCTGGAGGTGATAGGCATTATCAGGACAGGATTGTATTCCTAACAGCCCAATAGCACCTTATTTCAATGTGACTAGTTTGGAATGTGAGGATGTGGCTGGTTGCTTCCCAGCTTATGGCTGCCTCTGCTGCTTAGCCAAAGGCCTTAGCCTAAGAACAGGGCCTCAGACTGTCACAGTAAGAGAAGGACCTTACACTGGCAGACAGTGATTTTGATTCTTTCTTTTATACCTCTATAACTAGCCAAGTGATAAGAATACACCTAAATTCTTCGAGTACAGGCCTTTACAGACAGACCTGAATATCTATATCCTAACAATCTGTCTGGATCCTGTCCCTTAAGTTACCTTGTGTACAGCCTCTGAGATTATCTCCCCACGGTGAATAACCAGGACATGAGGTAGGTGCACTTTGCTTGTCAGCGAGTGCAGAAGTGGCATGAGCTGATACACCTCTTCTGCCGAACTACTGGATGCCAACTGCTTCGGCCCTGATGCCTAGCTGAAATCCAGCTCCCATCCTGGCTACCCTCTTGCGGGCCCAAAGCACTGTAGCGTGCCTGGAAATCCAGATATTTCATATGTTCTGTATAGCTCCTGAACCCAAACACACACACATTAGGTTAGATATGTTTTGCTGTTCCCTGCCATCTTTTCCTTGGTGCAGACGCAAGTCCTGTAACACCTCGATTTCCAGTGTCCTATTCCCTGCACCTGTTGTGGGCCAAAACTTCTGCAGCTGCTGACATCTCTTCCCCAATCCTGAAAGAAAGAGTACCAAATGGGGGGGGAGGGGTTTGAAGAAGTGGTTTTTCTGAATACTCCGTTGAATTGGTACCTTGTCAGGCAGCTGCCATCACCATGTATGAAAAGCGGTCCTAGCTGCAGGCCCTGAATTTTTATTCCCTATTGCATTTACAGGGCACAAGTGCCATCTGCACATTTCTTCAACACCACATAAGTCCCCTTTCCCTTCTGGTATGTTTTCAAGTACCTTAAGGGCAGGGACACTACTCCTGCAGATAGTTGTACGCAGGGTGGATTTGATTTAAATCAAATTGATTTAAATAAATCACTAGTCAGGAAGACTCGATTTAATCCTGGATTTCTACATAAAAATGCATTCTTGTTGGCTGTTATAACCTTAATACATATTCTTCACAACTCAGAGATAGATGTAGGTTTCATTTTTAGAAGGTACACACACTATACATTTTTAAACAGTGATTTATTTTGGAAACTTTTTCAAGTAGTTTTATAGCTATATCAAAAAATGAATGATTGTTTGGTTATTTCATTTCCCAAAGGTAATTCAAGCAGATATTTATGAAGTCACTGGGAGGTGAACGATCGCCAATTCAACAGGCTAATCATTAATATTTGGAGGATTTTCTTGCCATGTTGTATTAGGAGAAGAACATCACCAGACATACATTTAAATTGTTTTATTTAACTAAAACAACAACGTTAAGTATTCTGGATTTTTTTCTTCAACAGCAAACATATAATATTTTAACAAAACAAGCATATGTCCCTCGCTTCTCACATTTATCTCCAGACTTCTTCTTGTCCCAATCTATTCCGCCCTCAACAATCTTCTATTCATTGAACTTTTTGACAGTTTGCACTTTTAGAGAGAGGTAAGGGATTGACTCTGTGTACACAAATTTGCAGAGGGACGATAGAGTTGAGGTCTGTTATTTCTCACCTCTATATATTATTTATTTATTTTAAAACATTTTTGCTGTTAACAAACATGTTACCTCTGGAGACACAAATCCGCAGTTTGAGAACTGCAAAACTAAGCAGCTCTGATGGTATCTTCTAGAATGAGCACTGAGTCCCATTGGGTAGATAGAAAGATTAACCTAAATAATCTATACAGAAGCCCGTGGAACCCCATACGATTGGGTCCCTAATCCATGAACTATTGGAACTCATTTACAAAACTTTTCTTAAACATTACATGAATATATCGTCTCATACTACAGAATTAGAATTTATAATTCCTATTCTGTGATGAGATATCTTTGAGCTATGATGTGTCTTAATTAAAACTATCTTTAGATAGTTTTCCTCAAAGAGCATTTTATAAAAAAAATCCAATTTAAATAAAAAAAATCCATTTTTGATTTTTTTTTTAAAAAATCATTGATTTTTATCCACCGTGGTTGTATGTCTGTTACATTTAACACATGCTGGGACCTGTCTGCAGCTGCCATAGGCACCAGCTCACTCAATCTAAAAGCACCAAAGATAACAACAAATGCTGCCTTAAATAAAGTGGCCGCGTTCCCACATTTGCAGACCCATGGTAGAGCCTGTACTAATCCTGTCACAACCTGTAATCCCTCTGGCATCCAGCTCTTCTGGCCCACCCGTCTAACAGTTTCTGCACTATAAAACGGTCACATGGGTCTGGGAAACCCACTAACCTACTCCAGTAGGAAAGACCCACTAGCCGGTCAGAAATAGCGGAAGGAGCCAAACCACAGTGGGTCAAAGACACCACATGTTGCACCTCCTAATTCCATGAACTCTGAAAGACTAGCCTTATAGGACCACAGAGCAACACAGTCCTCTTCTAGTCCCACTGCTACTCTTGAGCCAAGGTTCCAGAGTTGTTGGGCCATTGCCCGAAGATCCTTGCTGGCCAGTGGAGCAAGTTCCTGGAATCTGTTGTCCTGAAATCAAGATAGTTGGCCACCTCTGTGCACGCCACTCTCCTTGAAAGTAAACCCCAAAATGTATGCCTCCTGAGGCATCAGACTGTACCTGCCCTCAGTTTTGAGTCACCAGTCTGAACGCCATATTGAAACGCCATTAAACTCTTCCAGGAATCTTTCCCACACTTCTAAAGTCTTTTTTTCATTCCCCTTGTCATTCTGATAAAGTGGTAGGGTTTTCACACTCCAGAGGAGGCAGACACCAGACGGGCACAGAATGCCCAACCAGGAACCTTCCCGCAAATAAGAAGTCATGAGAGTGCACCACATGAGGCAGGCCAGTCTCATGTACGATTGCCCACCCCAGCATGGAGCTGACTCATTCAAAAGCTACACGAAACATCAAGCACCCCATGGGCATGGCTTTGTCAAAATAGTAATGGCCCTCAAACTGAAACCCAAGCAGGTTAAAGTCCCTAGGATGCACTGGAAGCAACTGGAATGCAGACTTGATGTCACAGTTTGTCAACAGTATCCCAGCGCAACGCTCACTAACCATGGCTCCTGCAGCATCAAATGATGAATATCTCACTGAACGCAGCTGGGGGGTCAATATGGTCATCTGCCAAAAAGCAGGTGATAGATCTGCCTGTATTCCCCCTTCTCCTTCTTTGGTACCATGCCCAGGGAAGTTATGCACAAATCTGGCATTGGAATACATCGGAAGGGGGCTGCCACTCTCCCTGCTACCACCTCTGAGGTGAGCTTTGACTTTACTATATTTTCAAAGCCTTTGAGCTTGGACTTCAAGTTCTCTGCCCAGGAGTGGCACCTCCTGCCTTCATAAGGGATTTGAAAACTGGCTGTAAATCCACTCCATAAATAAGCAGCATCTGTTTTCTTATAATAGTCAAATAACAAGTTCCATAACGCCTGCATCTTAATTGGAGAAGAAGCCTTTTCCATGACTATTGCCCTCCCCGTAGCATCTCTTGAAGCAGTGGGACCTTGCAGATGGCCTTTCCTACTGCCCTGTTGGAAGCACCCTTTCCTCCCATATCCGGGGAGTGTGCTGTGCTGGCCCCTGCACCTTCTACAGAGGTGTTTGTACTTCCATTGGGAACAAAATCATTTCCTGTAGTTAAATGCAGAGCACACGTTGGCTTTTATACCTGCATTTTGAAGCTGAAGTTTTGGCACTGGCAACCCGCTGTCTGTGAATGCCAGCTGAGTGGGGCAATAAAGCCATTCCAGCCAAAGTTCCTGGTCTATTTTACCCCAAGGTAAATCAGGCTTCTCTGCTGCCCTCTGCTTAAATTCTCTCTCATACCTTACCCATGCTACCCACCCATGTGTAGCATAAACCCGTGCTATTAAGTCTGCATACCTAAACAAGGAAATATGCCTTTCACATAAATATATATGGGAGATCTACTCACATAAATGTGAAAGGCTGCAGGCCAGTTCTCAACAGTTTAATGTACCTTATGTCTATGGCATTTGTCCTCTTTGTTTTTGTGCTTTTTGCCCCCTTCCTCTGTCTGATCTTCCCTGAACAGCAAGGTAAATAAATCCACAAATTCCCCTTTCCAAATGTGAATATTTTCTTTAGCCCCTTCAGACAGATGATTTCCAAGTGGTCGACTGGATCCCACATAAGTTCTAAGGCCATCAGCTTTTGTGTCTTCTGCCCAGGGCCGGCTCTACGCACCAGCAAAACAAGCAAGTGCTTGGGGTGGCACATTTCTAGGGGCGGCATCCCGGCGCCGGCCATGCCGCCCCTGGCAATGTGCCCCCGCTCGCCTCCGCTCCGCCCGCGGCTGTTCCCCTGAGCGCACCGCTGCCGCTCCGCTTCTCCTCCTTCCCGCCCAGGCTTGCCGCGCGCCAAACAGCTGTTTTGCCCAGCAAGCCTGGGAGGGAGGGAGGCGAAGCGGAGCAGCGGCACGTTCAAGGGAGCAGGCGGAGCAGAGGTGAGTGAGGGCGGGGGGGGGAGTCTCGGGAAGCAATGGGGGGCAGGGAATGCGGCATGCCCAGGGAAGGAGGCGGGGCCAGGGATTTGGGAAGGGGCAGAGTTGGGGACGAGTAGGGAGTGGGGGGGCACCAAAAAAAAGCAGAGGCCGCTGTAGGATTCTTGCAAGGTTCATGCACTTGGCAACATTCAGGGCACACCCGGAGTGTTGTGTAGGAGCAGTGCACATACGGCTTCTCTCAAGGGCATGAACCTTGGAATCTCGCCCAGATGACTTGAACTGTGGGAAGCCTCCCAGGACTGGGCTCAAGGCCTGAGAGCAAGGAATGTGGTAGATAGAAATTGGTAAATAAGAATGTTAAACAAAGCCAGTGTATTCCTTTTATCTGTTGGAGAATGTAATGCGCGGGGGGAGAGAAAGAATAAAGGAGAGGGTGAAAAGCTGACAGGCAAAGCAGTCCGTTGGCAGACCAGCCTGCTTGCTTGCTTAAAGCTTTGTGCTGTCTTGTATTTGAACCACAACAGGCCGCCAAAAATCTTTTTGCTTGGGGCGGCAAAAATCCTAGAGCCGGCCCTGCTCCTGCCCATATTACGTTAGGAGTGATGCCACCTGGCAATGGGAGGGGTGGGGAGTCCCTCTCTAATTGGTCTGTATTGGTTTGCGGGATATCAGTCCCACCCCAAACCTGTGACTGTGCTAACCCCTCATCTGAGAGGGTCTCACTCTTACCAGGCAAACAGCCCAACCTATGCGCCAATGTCAATGATTTTGCCAGGTCAGCCCATATCTCTTGGGGTGGGGGCACATCTGAAGGAGGAGGGACCTGGGTAGCCACCCTTGCCCTAGTGTGCCACGGTTGGGAATCCCCCCCTTCAGTGCATGAGGGCTGCTGATGAACTCCATAGCTGCATCCTGAGGATGCCTGGGGGACTCCTGTCAGGTGGTGGGAGTGAGGTGCAGGCCCAGGCAGGGGCACTCACCTGCTCCTCATCTTCTTCATTCACCTCTATAAGTCTCAGACCCTCACTATCCTCCAACTCAGTCCCCAGATCCATCCCGTGGGCTTCCTGTGTGCGGGGTTCTGGGTCCCAGCCAGGAAGGACACACTCTTCTGACTCAACACCATCTGCAAAATGAACAGTCCATGCTGATGTCAAAGCTCCAGCCCAGCTGCTCGCCTTGACCTGTGACTCTCCTCCTGCTCCTGTCGCAGGCCACTGGTTCTTGCTGAGCACATCCTTCCCTGCAGGACTGTGCTCTGAAACACACGATTCCCCAGCAAAGTTGCTTGAATGAGCCCTCACCCAGCACTGAGGCCAGTACTCTCAATGCCTCCATTAGGGCAGGGCTACACAGGCACTGAGTTTCTGATTTTCCTCGGGGTGCTCAACCCTCACTCTGCCCGAGGCTGCGCCCCCACTCCAGTCCTTCCCGCAAAGCTACACCTCCGCCCCGCCTCTTCCCACCCTGTTCCACCCCCGCTCCTCCCCCGAGTGCACCCTGCTCCTCTCCCTCGCCCCCAGCACCTCCTGCCTCCGGCTTCTTGCCACAGATTCAAACCTGGCAGGTCTCAGCTGCTCAGGGGGAGTGACCCTGGCATTTGCTGCTGCGCTGATGAAATTCACCCCTCGGGAGCCTGACCCTTCTGCGAGGGGTTTGCATCAGCTTGGAGGGCCAGGGTCAGTTCTCCAGGGTGATGGTTCATAAGTTACTGGCTGGGACACCCACCAGAGCCTGGTAATCCCAGCTGGGCCCAGGCGCCTCACCAGGTGAAACTGCCCCGCTCCCAGGCCTGGTGTGCTGTGTTTGGACACGCGGAGAGCTTTGTGCCTGGGGGTTGGGGCACAGCCCAGGCTGGGGACAGCCAGCACTGGATCAGGCAGACCCAGGTAGTGGGTCTGGCTCCCCGGCTGCCTTGGCCATAGTCTGGCTCTCTGCAGCCTGAGCTCCGTCCCACAGATGTGGGCTGTTTCCCCCCCCACAAACACACACACACTGCCCCACTGCCTGAGAGATCCTGGCTGGGGCGGCGGCTTCTGCTCCCTGCCCAGGCTCAGCTGCTGGGACCACGGCTGAGCGAGCCAGAAACGTGCCAGGGAGGAGGGGGAGTTCCGGCTTGCTCTCCCCTGGTTCCCGGCACCTGCCCAGCCAGGCTCTCTCAGTCAGCCGCCAACCTGCCATGGTGAAAAGCAACATCTCAGCAGGTCCCACCCCTTTCATTCCCCGTTGGTGGGTGCTGAGCACCCACTATTTTTTTTTCTGTGCATGCTCCAGCCCTGGAGCACCCGTGGAGTCAGCGCCTATGCAGGGCTGGGTCAGTCCTGTGACTGTGGAAGAGGACCCCTACTCCCGGTGCCCCAAGTCCTGCTGCCTCGCTCTGAGGGGGTGGGGGAGATAGGGACTGTGCATCCATCATGCCTGGCTCCTTCAGAGCAGCTCTTGGAGCAGGCACCTGAAGGCAGCCAGCTATATCCTTGGTCCAAACCCCAGAGCCCTTCCCCACCCCCCACCAGAAACTGGATGTGGGGGAGGTGTAGTAGTACACAACGAGCAGTGCACTCCCATGGCAGGTGCAGTACACCCACGGCCCCTCCTCCCACGTGCAGGGGCAGGAGCAGCAGACCCAGCTCCATCAGGGATACCCGGGTACCCGAGGCCCTCCACAGCCACAGTAGCAGCACTATGTGACCCCCCTTCCCCTCCCCGGTGAGTAGTGGGAGGGGCGGGGGCCAAGGCAACAGCCCCAGCTCAGGCAGGACTGCCCCCACCCTCATAGATGCAAAATGTGACCCTCAGAGTCCCACCCGGTGGGTAGGGGATAGAAGGGTCCTCTAGATCTGCCTGCAGCAGGGCTGCCTGGGCGTATTGAGCCAGGGCCTTTCCTGCCAGTGTAATGGTGCCTCCAGCAGGGAGAGCGGAGAGGGCCGCAGCAGGAAACTCTGCTCTGGCTGGGCCATTGGCAGCTGTGCCATGTGGCCCCTGATCTGTCCCCTCCCCCACCCCTCATGAGGAGGAGGGGATTTGCTGCAGGCCCAACCCAGGCCGCACCCTTCTGGGACCCGGAGGCTGTGGCAGCTTCCCCAAGCAGCCCCTGGCCCCCTGCCCCTCTAGCAGGGAGGGCCACCAGGGAGCCCGCATGGTATCCATCCCCAGGGGCACTCTTGCCCTGATAGCAAGCAGAGTCTCCCTGCTGGGGGACAGGAGTAAATGCCCCACAGCTGGGGCAGACCCTCTGCCTCCGGGATCCTCACCCATCTTCCTTTGTATCCTGAAGAGGAGATCAACCTGCTGGAAGCTGGTGAGTAACCCTTTCCCTGCTGAAACAGATCCACATGGCCCCTGCACTGGGCTAAATCCCTGGAGCTGGCCAATGCTGGCAAATCAGCACCCCTCCTCCTCAGCAAGTCAATGTGTGCCAGAGACTCCCATGGGAGGAGCTCTTGTCCCTTGCCAAGTGCCTCCCTCCCTTGCTACTGGACCGTCCCCCTTTCACCACTGGCCCCATCGATTTCCCCCTGCGGGTGGGTGGCATATGTTGGAGTGTTTTTTTTGTTTTGGACTAATGAATGTCCGTAATCATAGAAAGCCTCTACTCAGTGGTCCCCTCTTTTTATTCTGAACTTTAGCTGACCCTATCAATAAACTGAATTTTAGCTGGACTTTAATGTGTTATTAAATAATGGATTGTGTGTCCCTTTGCCCTAACCCTTCACTCTAAGGGAAGTGTGTCCAGGTGGCCAGAAAGGAACCACTTGTAACTGTTATGGGGAAGGTGTTAAACACATACCAAAGAGTTTCAAAA
Source organism: Lepidochelys olivacea (assembly GCF_965140295.1). Lineage (NCBI taxonomy): Eukaryota > Metazoa > Chordata > Testudines > Cheloniidae > Lepidochelys > Lepidochelys olivacea. The sequence continues at coordinate 245,755,812 of NC_140411.1, forward strand.
CAGTCTAATTTTTCCCTTCCTCTCTCAATTGCTTCAGTTTCAGTGTCTTGTTAAGAAATAGGCCTTGTCTACAAACAAACTTGCACCGGTTTAGTTAAATTGGTGCAAACCAGAGTTATTTCAGCTAAGCTTAAGCCTCTTTCTAAATGACTTAAGCTAAACTGTGTTAACACATAGCTCAGACTCCCATGAAGCTTTTTGTGTGGTTATACAGATCAGTTTTGTATTGGGTATAGAATGGAGGTATATCTAGGGCATGATCCATTTTTGCAACTGCACAGTATGTTCCAGTGTTAGGGGAGATTTTGTTAGCCAAACAAATGCCTAAGCCACTGCCAGTAATTGAAATATTGATTACCACGCTTATTGCCACAAGCTGCTATAAGGCCTTTGGAGCAACCTTAGCATAGCTAGGCAAGCCAGAGAGAGGGGGTGAGTGACCACGAGAGTTGACCATAACCCTGCTGCCAATCTGTTGATCTTCTCTTTCCAGACTGGTGAAGAGTGCGGCTTTGAAAAACAGGAAGTCGAGCTATTTTTGATGTGGAAATACAGCTGAATAGCTAACGTCTGGAAAATTGCTTGCTTAACTTATTTATTCATTTATTTATTTACATGTTATTGATGTTATTGTAACACTTGCTAGCATAAAAAGGGTAAACCTGTCTGAGTGAGTCAGATTTGACCTTCTGGGCAACTCTTGAGATCCCCAGCGACAGGTAGATGGTTAGCCACCTGAACCTTGGGATTTGACCACTCGAAAGTACTCCAGGCTGGAGGTAACTATAGATTCAGGGTGCTCTAACCTTTTGCATATCTGTGTGTGCTTGAGATCTAATAAAATAATAATTTTGGATGAAAGCACTCTGGTTTGTGCCAATCTTTTAATCAGATGGATATGCTGTGTCCTCCTTTGATTTATTCCTGACACTGCCTTGCAAAGGGTACAGTTACTAAGAGCTTTGGGTTGAAAAAACCCTGGGTAACACCAGTTGCAAAGGGCAAAATGAAATGCAGTGTGAATGTCACCTTAGCGCTATTAATAGATTCAAATTAATTCCCCCCTTTTTTTCTTTTGTTCATGTTTTTTGTGGATTAGATTTATGTATATAAATCTGATTTTTTTAAGAAAAGGAAGAAAAACTGGGCATAGGTTCAGGAGAAGTGGAAGACATGGTAGAAACTGCCTCAGAATATTTTACGGTTTACTACTAGGATTATAAATGAACAAGGATACTACATAGATATGAAGTGTAGAAACCCTTGGCTACTGGGGAGCCCTACCTAGTCAGATGTTTGACTGTAGTGTATTTAACATGATAACACAGGTATCCCTGGACTTGCCAATTAAGTTTACTGAATTGTAATTTGCAACTGTTTGATCCACCATCCAAAGCAACCTAGCTTTACCACGACATTCTCTCTTCCTGCTGCAGTATCTTCTTGTAATGCTTTAACAAGCAGCACAACCACCCCCTTAAGTGGCCCCAAACTTCTTACTACCACTTGATCACTTACCAAATCTCTCTCTTCCCCAGCCTTGCTCTTTCCAACAGATGTGTATTCCCCATTATAGTGACTAAGGTAAGGTGACCATATTTTGTAAACCAAATCTGGGACACACAGGAGTGGGAGCACAGCAAAATGGCCAAGACAGAAAATGTAAGTTGCGGAATGTAGCAAAGCAAAAACATTTTAGTAGCTTATATTTTAACAGTTGCACATATACAATACAAATACAAAACAAATATGAATATAACCACCATGGATGTGACGGCATACTAAAGAAGCACATTCAGACACTGGTTACAAATAATACAAAAACACTGTTCAGGGCATCCAAGGTCTATCACTTCCCTTTTTAAGCTCATCTTTACTTTGGTGTACACATTTTCTCTTCCATGTCTGTATAGGCCACCAAAGTTTGTGTTTGTATTATCTACTAGAATGCTACAACCTTATTTTCAATTCCATGCTTATTCATAACATTTATTATCTCAGCTGCAATAAGTTTTGACGTCTCATCTTTAAGTTTGACAAAATCCACAAGTTTAGTTTGCACACACAAACTGCCTTCATAAGCCTTGAAATAAGACAGGAAGCAATTTTACATGTCTGTGATTTGATGCATCAACAGATAGTGACACCTATTCAACATCTTTCAAGTTGTCAACTTGTTCATCATTTGCCCATGGAGCAAAAACGTTTGCAATCATTGCTTCAGACTTCGTCCACACACTGGAGTATTTTGGGTTGCTGAATTTTTTATTTCACTTGGAAATACATTCCATTGACCTGAAACTGTGATTATGTCTAATGGTATGATATGCATATATTCCTTCTTGCAAAGCAAGGTCATACTCACTCTGTGTTGGCTCAATTTTGCGAAAAAAATCAGTAACAGAATTTGAACTAGCACATACGTTAAGAGCAGCTTTATGTTTAGTGGTATCTTCATGTTCTTTTATAGATGTGCTTCCTCCACTTGAAATGAAAAATACTGACTGGCATATTGAACATAATAAAGCTGTTTCTTTTCCAGTAGGTTGTAAATATGGAAAATCCTTTTGAAGCTTGTTGTTAAAACAGCATTTATGCTTTTTTGACAATGCCATTTTCACTTTACATCAAATCTCGAATCTTGCTTGTGTTCTACATCATATGCCATTCAGTCAGTGTAGTAGCTTTGGCAACTGCAATCGTGCTGTGCCATCTATGTTATAGCTAATAGTAAGAATAACAACAATAGAAATGTTCTGGATATTTCTCTCTAACGCATTTATGCATTGGACACATTAACTAACATGAGAAATAAAAAGTAAGGGTATTCAAGGATGAGTTTTCATGAACCGGGGACTCTTCTGGGTACATTGCCTGGAGATATAGTACTTCATCTGGGGACTGTCCCCGGAAAACAGGGACATATGGTCACCCTAGACTAAGGCCTCAAAATTACTAATTATTACTACTTAAGAATTGCCCAGGTCTCAAGGCTTGTTAGGAAAGAAAGGACAGAGACCTCAAAGTCTAGTGGCAGTGTTTCTTCAGACTTTCTGTATAGTCTGAGGAAACTCAGAGTTCCTGCAGCCTTTCACAAGCTTGGAGTACAACCCAAAAAAGGTAAGATAGGAAGCTTGTTAACCACACCATTGATGTAGCTGAACTGAAGATAATTCCCCTTTTCCCTTCTCTAGTATACTGCGAATGAATACATCGAAATATAGATACTAAATATTAAGATATTATGATATTGCCAGATACAGTAGTAGTAGGAAATTAGGGAAGAAGACTGAATAAAATATTTTGATTAAATGAAGTTATATGTAAAAGAGGAGTCAACTAATCGTGCTGCAGCTTTGGGCAAAATATTGTAAACTTTAATGACAGGGTTTATCTCCTGGCCAATCCTGTTAGGAAAAGAAGGGGGTTATGTTTTTATTTATTTCTTTTAGTTTAGTGATAAAGTGAAGAAGTAAGGCTAATATTTGCAAACACAAATGATTACGTTATCAAGTTAGTGAAATACACCCATGCTGGAAGAGGTACTAAATAAAAGAGAAACCAAACAAAATGTCTGTTATAAGGACCCTTGGTCACAGAGTTGGATAATCAGAAATATAATTGTTTGATCAGTAATGTACAGATGCAGCTCCACCATACATACAAGCTTCCCACCATTATTGTTAAAATAAGGAGAACATAAATGGAAGATTTAAACAGCTGTTCTGGCTTGCAGGAGAACAGCACTTCTTGACGTGACTTTGTGATTGTATAATGGACAGTTAAAACAAGTTTATAGGGGGTTAGACTAGATGACCCTTGTGGTCCCTTCTAACCCTATGATTCTATAATTCTACAAAAGAACATAAAAAAATATGGAGGGACTTTGTATAAACTCTGCAGGGCTAACTTAGCTGACATGAGCAGGCCCACCTTAAGAAAAGACAAGTCTGAACAAGTAACCGTTGAACAAGCAGGAACAAGTAATTGCTGAAACAACTAACTACTGTGAATATGTTTATAGTAAATAAGGGAGGCAGAAACTGAATAAACTAACTATTGTGGGGAGGGGCGGCAGGTTTGTATCATTTTTGGTGGTGCTCAGAACGGGTCCAAGTCCCCCCACGCTCCCCGCTTGTAAGCCGATACATATTTTTTAAAATAATGTAAAAATGGACTGGAAACAGTAAGCGTTTAACAGTTTCCCTCTATTGCACAATAGCACTATCATAAGAAAAATTTATTTAACTAAGAATATCAATTTTATTAATACTCTTTTGAATACAGAAACAACCAAGCACTCTTGGATCAATAACCCTCAAAAGCAAATACTTTCTAAAATTAAAACAAATGTAGCCCCTTCTTTTGCAATGTTCTTCAGGAAGCAGCAAACACCTTTCATCGTTGTTCGGTTCTTGAAATGAAGTCATCCAGGAGACTTGCAATGTCCAATTAAGAGGTAGAGTTCTTATGAATGTGCAGAAATGCCAAGTGATTTAGACATTCTTGGCCCATTGTCATTCACAAATAATTTTTCATCCTGTGAAGGCAACTGAAAGATTGCTCAGCGGTGCAGGTTGTAGTCAGAATTGTGTAGAATAATTTCAGGAGAATTGTAACTTCTGACAACATGTCACTCAAGCCTTCATTTTGTTTCAGAAATTGCTTCACTTTGCTCACCAAATTAAGCTGGCAATTTCTCAATCTGCAAATAACACTCAACATTTCTAAATGAAGAGAGAGCCTCTCCGTGTTAATGTCACCATGGAAAGCTTCACTTACTGGGACAATGTCCTGTTTCGAGCCATTTGCTGTATCAGTTATATGCTTCTCCAATTGTACTGCAAATGTAAAGCTTTCTGTTGAAAACCTCTGTTCAATGGCAACTTTGCAAGCATCAATGATCCCGAAATATATTTGATGAAAATATTCTTTGGGGTCACTGAAGGTGGGGCGGGGGGGGGGGAGCAAGGGGGGAGAGATTGCTCAGTGGTTTGAGCATTGGCCTGCTAAACCCAGGGTTGTGAGTTCAATCCTTGAGGGGGCCGTTTAGGGATCTGGGGCAAAAATTGGGGATTGGTCCTGCTTTGAGCAGGAGGTTGGACTAGATGACCTCCTGAGGTCCCTTCCAACCCTGATAGTCTATGATTCTATTCTATGAAGGTGTAAGGAAGGCTTCCATGGTCAAGCCATCTCAGCAGCTTGCATTTTCTCAGGAGTGTAGGATCATCTAAATAAAGATTTCTTGCCTTCTCTACTGTTGTTTCCCAGAAGTGATTGTATGACCACTCGGTGCGCATCCCACTCAACACCTATTGCAACAGGCCAACTTTCTTCATAACGCTTGCCAGTGACACATTTGGCCTTTGAATTTTTGTATTAGCTTCTTCTAGAGAACCCATGGCTTTCTCAAGAACTGTTAGTACGTTGAAAATGATTGAAGGTACATTGAAAAAGATTGAAGTTGCTTTGAGAATACTCTACATTTTGAGCCAAATTCACCTGAAGAGTAACTAAATTCATTTGGGCAGTTCATTGTGGCCTCGTAGTTGTGGAGCAGTGATTTAATGCTACTGATCCTTGGTGCCCATCTTGTTGGGCACAATGTTCATAAAGAAGGCTCCCCTTCACTCTAAAACTCTCTGAATGCTGCCATATGCTTTGCTGACTCCCTGAAGGCATTGAGATCTTTCACCATCAAAAACATATCACGACATTCTGGAATATTATGCAGGGCATCCTGCGTGACAAGTTTAAGGGAATGTGCAGAATAGTGCACAAATTCCGCTCTTGGCTCTTGATCCTTCACTCTGGCTTGGACCCCAGTAAATTTGCAGGACACATTACTGGCTCTGTCGTAACGCTGCCCCCAGCAATCAGAAAAGTGCAAATCACACCTGAGAAGTGTATCTCCTACCTGAGAAAAGAGAAGCAGCATCCATTGCGTTAGTTTGGTAAAACCCAATAAACCCCTTATAAATCTCCCTGTCTTCACTAGAAAAGAACCTTAAAGAAAAACTTACTTGTTCTTTTCTTGACAAATCAGTAGTCTCATCCATTACAATGGCGTAAAATTTTGAAGCCTTTATCTTTTGCACAATTTGTCTTAGCGCCATCATTGCCATCATTTCAATTATTTCGTTAATAACCTCATGTGACAGCTACTTGTATTTTGTGCGACTAAGCCACTGTCTCAGTTCCTCTGAATCTGTAGTGTGTAGCAACAAGAACTACATCGAATCTGAATCACTCTCATTATGTCCACATAATGTTATTCCTTGCTAAGCTAGGTACTAAACACTGTTAAAAATTCTGTGCAGTGCATTCCTAGCAGATTGTGATTCTTTTCTGTAACTGGCCAACGTTAGTGCACAAACATTTACCTGCGATTGCAGAGCAGCATATTTCATTACCACTTCCTTGTGACAGGAGGATTTTTTGTGTGATGTAAAACCAATGTGTCTCCAATCTTGAAATCCGGACAAAATAAACGTTGGTTCGGCCTTCGTAGAAAATATTAAGATCTTCTTCTCAGAACAGTTTTTGCGGACTGAGCAGAAAGCTCTGTCTAATTCATTATTGTACTCCAAGCACGTAAATCTTGATAGCCAAGATTGCTGAAAACTCCTTTTCTTATCTTGTAGATTTACCGCATCTTTCTTTTGTATAACTTCAGTTTGAAAGCTGGGTGTCGAACTCAGGCCGTCACTTGATGAATTATCCTTTTCTTCTTTTTCTCTGGGTAACTTTATTAAGAATTTATCCATTGTTGATTATTACTGTTCCTACAAATCAAGAATTTGTTGCTGGGAAAAAATGAAGCTACAATACGCCAGCATCACAAGATTACAAGGGCCAATTAAAAGTGAAAAGTCAGAAGCAGTACTCGCCTGCTTCAAAACATAATATTTTGTTGTACCCATATACAACCAATTACAGTAACTCTTCACTTAACGATGTCCTGGTTAACGTTGTTTTGTTGTTACATTGCTGATCAGTTAGGGAACATGCTTGTTTAAAGTTGCACAATGCTCCCTTAGAACGTCATTTGGCAGCTGCCTGCTTTGTCCACTGCTTGCAGGATTCTCTGGAAGAGCAGCCCTTCCTCATGGAGATTAGAACCAGGGGGGGCCAGCAGTCTCCCCCATCAGCTCCCCTAAATTCCCTGTAAGGTATGTGGCTTGGCAACTGCCCAGGAGCAGTTCAGGTGGCCCTTCCCCTGCTCCCGCCTGCTGTGCTGCTCTTGCCCTGCCCTCTGCTTTGGAGCTGCTCCCAGGAGCTTCCTACTTGCTGGGGGAGGAGTGGAGAGGGGTGCTGATATCAGGATGTCCCCCTGTTCCTGCCCCCCTCCCCCGCCGCTCCATACCCTCTCTCCACAAAGTGGAGGAGGGGACAGTCACAGGACTCAGGGACAGAAAGGGGGGGGAGCGGGGGAGGGGAAGCTTGCAGGAAGCTGTTGATTCCTGTCTGAACTGGCTGATCTGCTTAAAAGGGCAAAGTACTTGAAGTGTGATCAGTGTACTTAAAGGGGCATGCACGTCTCTCTCACTCATGCATGCACCCACCCCCCAGCACTTTGGAAAGTCAGCACCTGTGCAGTCGTGCGTGTGCTGTCAGGAGGAGGGAGTGGTGCGCTCCATCTGGATAGCGTGGGTTCATCATCATGTTCACTTTTCGCAGGGAAGTGTTTGCAGCTACTGCCCTGCATCTATTGTGTTTCCTCCCTCCTGCCTCAGTCCATGCTGCCTTGTAGAGTGTGAGGCTACATTAACAACAGCGTAAACCCTTGAGGGCTCAGCCGAGTGCTAGTTCATCATTTAGCAGCAAGGCATTCCCTGGAAAATATTCCTCCCTTTTATTCCACCATCTCACCCAAGCTTTACAATCATTCATTGCTGTGTATAATATTAAACTGTTTGTTTAAAATTGTTTAAAACTTATACTGTATATGTATATAATGTCTTTTGTCTGGCAAAAAAAATTTCCCTGGAACCTAACCCCCCCCATTTACATTAATTCTTATGGGGAAATTGGATTCGCTTAACATCGTTTCGCATAAAGTTACATTTTTCAGGAACATAACTAGAATGTTAAGTGAGGCATTACTGTATATACTTTAAAGGGTGTAAAATAATCAAGTATTGTTCTGAACACGATCATACCCCAAACTGACTGCCGAATATAAATTGTGTGTTTTTTCCCTCAGGTGAGGGCTCTGGGATGGGGCTGGGGATGAGGTGTTCATGAGGTGCAGATAGGCTGGGGATAAGGAGCATGAGGTGCAGATAGGCTGCCCCAGGGCTATGGCTAGAGAGGAGGACTCCTCACAGCCCTCTCCCTGCTGGCAGCAGTGAGCTCTGGGGAAGGGACCCCCCCCCTTAATCTGCCCCAGCAGCACACTCACCCTCCACCACTATCACTGCACGTGCTCCTAGGGCCCCTCTCAGGTCCAGGAAGCCTCCTCACCCCCGTTTTGGTGGGTGCCAGTGGGGGGCTGCCATCACATGTGGCCTCCTCCCCTTCTACTGCCCCTCACCGTAGCCTCACTGGGGGTGGGAGATGTGGCTGCCCCTTGCCCAGCATGGGGCAGGAGCGGTGGCTGCGGGCAGGGGCAGGGGAGACCTGATCACATGGTTGGACACTCACCCAAGTCCCAGCAGCTGTTCAGGTGAAGTCCAGATTCCATCTCCTGGAAGCCCGCTCTGTGTCACCTCCTGGTGGGTGCCAGGGGAGGAGACGGCTGACAATCATGTGCGTGCCTCCTCCTCTCCTCCCTCCACAGGTGCAGCAGCCGCCTCAGACTGCTGCCAGTGCCACCTTGTGTTGTAGGCAGCAGCGGCCTGTGGCGGCGACAAGGGAGCGCAGCGCAGAGTGGCAGGGCAGCTGCCCGCTTGAGGCATGGACACTCTGCAGCCCAGGGGGAGGCGCGCAGAAGAAGCAGGTGGGGCCTGGGGAGAGACCCGGCTCCGAACATTGGTGGAGCTGGGCCCCCAGGCCCTGAATATTCCTGGAGCCCAGGCACCATGGGCCCATACAACTCGTCACCCCTGATTGTGGGTATTTTTATAGTAAACAAAGTGGGCAAGAACACCCTGAACTAATAAACTTGCCTTGCACAATCTACAAAGCAATTGGTCCTTAGGCGATCTGCAAAGTGATTGGTCATAGGAAAGATGTATGTAAACTGTGCAGTGTGTGACGTGAATTGGAATTGTGGTATCACCCTGTACCTAAACCCACTGCATCTGGTCCTAGCCAGCATGGACAAAGAGTTACATGCCTAATAAAGGTTTCAGAGTAACAGCCGTGTTAGTCTGTATTTGCAAAAAGAAAAGGAGGACTTGTGGCACCTTAGAGACTAACATTGTATAGGTTCCTCGGTGCTGGGACACTGTGCTGCTATGTAAATTGGTTAGTCTCTAAGGTGCCACTAGTACTCCTTTTCTTTATGCCTTATAAAGTAACCTGAATGATGAGCTGCAGTTGAACTGAGTGTTTTGGATCCCAGAGAACTGAATTAAGTGTTTTTCCAGAGATGTACAAGGTTTTCTGGATAAGCTGAGTGGAAAGGTCTTGGAGGGAATCCCAGCAAACTCTGTGTGAACTTTAAATGGGATGTTCATCAGCTAACAGTGCTTATGCAGAAACTGCAACTTAATCAAGCACATCATGCCAATGGAAGCACTGCTAGGGGGATTCAGGGAAAGCGATTTGAGAAAGTAATTTGCTGACCAGTGCTAACCAGCAGTTGTTCAGTTTGTGCCCCAAGATGGTTGTACCAACAATTATGGCTTAACTTGTCTTACACAAACTGGTATGACAAGATGTTTTGCACAAAGAGATGGGAATATTCCAGCCCCAGATGCAAGAATTTAAAAGTGATGCCTCATTCTCTGATTGGATGGTTAATTGGACATTTCATAACTTTATCACCAGTCACCATCTGATTGGTGCATGCCAGCATTCCCAAGAAGAGGAACCAAAATTGGACCACCCAGCAGAAATGCAATAGAACAGCCTGTCCTCTTCAGCACATTACTTCCCAAAAGCTGAAGACACCTTTGAAAGGGAGAAGACTGAGGTCCTGGGTTGGCCACCTGGGAGTACTCCTGCTAATATCAAATACCTTATTTCGGATAGGCACCCTTAACTGTCTTTCCCCCCGCCCCCCACCTCCTCCAGCAATTCAGGTTGCCCACTTGCACACAAGGAAAAGACCAGAGTTGTGTCTGTCGTCCACTGCTCCTGCATTTGCAATGTACACTCCTACTGTTTGAGGGTTTAAAACTGATGATAATTGAATTTCATGAGACACCAGGTAGCCCAAGCTCAATCAGGTTTATTGTTAAGATACAGTATCAGTAAAACAGAAAGCCATATCTGTTATCAATCCAGGGAAACCCTTTGCAGTGTAGCCAGACCTATAGATTATGTATTAATTACACTGATTACTCAAGAATTCCCAGATGTCACTGTGAAGATTGACAGGTTCTTGTCCCAAGATCAGGCCCAGTATTATTCAAATTATTATATAGTTTGGAATCCTGACGTGCACAGCTGCAACACTGCCACTGTAGGAACTCTTCTATATTTACAAATAGTTTATTAATACATTTAGCACAGTTGAAACACTCTAACTCAGTAAGGTAGGTAGAGATATTACAGAATGTACACCTGCACATCCATATACTCACACCATCCCTTGCAGAAAAACTTGAAATGTTAGCTATCATCGTCTTCATTACCATCACCTTCACCCGCATCACCAGTGGCCATCATTCTTGCACTTCCCAAGGGCTGCATCTCTCTCTCCTTCAGTTCCTAGGTTGGGATGCCACTTTTATAATCTGTTATGCTGACGCCACTATGTTTGATGCAGTAGGGGTTTTCCCCCTTTTCCTTATTTGTATGTCCTCTCCTCACTAATGTTGAAGTGTCCTTCTATAAGTTAGTAGATCAACGTTATCAACTTATTATCATATACATCAATTCGTTGCCATGGCCTTCTTGTGGTTAGGTATCCGAGGATGTAGGTCATATTCCTGTTATTGTTATGTACATCAATTAGTTGCCATGACATTTTTGTGGTTGCACTCAAGTTCCTGTGGTCGGAAATTCCCCTTAAACACTATATTTTCAGATCCTCAATACTTGGGGTTTTCTGTTGAGCCATTTATCGGTGCCACATAGGCCTCAAGCCTTATGCTAAAACTGATGAAGCCAATGTCTTACAGAGTACAGGCCGGTAGGTTCCTTGCATTACGTCTGAATATAATGAAGATAAGCTAGCCCTATGGGCTACACCAACTCACATATTTCAAGATGTTTCAACTTGGTTACATTTTTGTGGGGTTTTATACCCTACCTAGAGGTATACAGTCACCGAGTTTTGGGTTAGAAGGGACTACCAGATCATCTAATCTGAACTCCTGTATATCACAGGCCACCAGTATCACCCAGTTTATGCACACTAAACGCAACAACCAAAACTGGACTGAAGTATTACAACCGTTACAGAAGACTGAACTATTATTTGCTGCAGGACTGAGACGTACCAATGCTGGAGCCCCTGCAAAGTCAGGGAATTCTATACCCAGATTATCCTGGCAAGTGACCCACATTCCATGCTGCAGAGGGAGGTGAAAAACCATGAAGGTCTCTACCCACCTGACCCAGGGAAAACTTCCTTCATGACCCCCGCATATGGTGATCAATTAGACCCTGAGCATATGAACAAGGACCATCCAGCTAAGCATATGACAGAGAGAATTCCCAGTACTACCTTGTAGCTTCGGCCCACACCATCCAGTGTCCCATCTCCAGCTCTGGCTATCCCTGATGTGTCAGAGGAAAGAGACAAAAACAAAAAAACAACAACCCAGAATACAGAGAAGGGGCAAAACCTTTCCTGACGCTTGTGTGGGGCTGGCTGAAGACCTGAAGGATGAGTTTTACAAACATAAGGAAGAAGAAGCCCTCAGGCTGCCAAGCCCTGTCTTCACCATCAGAAGCAAACCCGTCATACAACCCCACTCATAAATTTGTCCAGCTCTCTCTCAAAACTAATTAAGTTGTCGACTCTCAGTTCCTATTGGGAGGCTGTTCCAGAACCTCACTTCTCTGGTTGTTAGAAACCTTCTTCTAATTTCCAGCCTGAATTTGTTCCTGGCCAGTTTGTACCCACTTGTTCTAGTCTTTTATCTTAAATAGGTCTTCACCCTCCCTGGTATTGACCCCATGATGTAGCGATAGAGAGCAATCATATCCCCTATCAGCTTTCTTTTTGATATAGACTAAAGAAGCCAAACTTTTCAGTCTCCTGTCATAAAATAGGCGCTCCATTCTCCTGATCATCCTACTAGCTCTTCTCTGCATCTGTTCCAATTTAAATTCATCTTTCTGGAACATGGGTGACCAGAACTGTACACAGCATTCCAGCTGAGGACTTACAGGTGCCTTGTACAATGGCATTAATTTCTTTATCTCTACTGAAAATGCCTTTCCTGAAACATCCTAGGATTGCATTTGCCTTTTTCGTAGCCACATCACATTTGTGGCTCATAGTCATCCTGTGATTGATCCAAACATGCAGATCTCTCTCCTCCTCCATTGCTTCCAACTGATGAGCCCCCAGCTGGTCAGCTTGTAGCAGAAATTCTTATTATTAGACCCATAAGAACATAAGAACAGCCATACTGGGTCAGATCAATGGTCTATTTAGCTCAGTATCCTGTCTTCTGACAGTTGCCAATGCTAGGTGCTTCAGAGGGAATGAACAGAACAGGTAATCATCACATGACCCATCTTCTGTCACCCATTCCCAGCTTCTGGCAAACAGAGGCTAGTGATGCCAGCTCTGCCCATCTTGGCTAATAGCCATTGCTGGACCTATCCTCCATGAACTTATTTAGTTCTTTTTTGAACCCTGTTAGGTCCTGGCCTTCACAACATCCTCTGGCAAGGAGTTCTACAGCTTGACTATGCATTGTTTGAAGAAATACTTCCTTTTGTTTGTTTTAAACCTGCTGCCTATTAATTTCATTTGGTGACCCCTAGTTTTTGTGTTATAAGAAGGAGTAAATAACACTTCCTTATTTACTTTCTCCACACCTGTCATGATTCTATAGACCTCTATCATATTTAGTTGTCTCTTTTCCAAGCTGAAAAGTCCCAGTCTTATTAATCTCTCCTCATACGGAAGATTGTTCCCATTTTTGTTGTCCTTTTCTATACCTTTTCCAATTCCAATATATCTTTTTTGAGATGGGGGGACCACATCTGCATGCAGTATTCAAAATGTGGGCATATCATGGATTTATATAGAGACAATATGATATTTTCTGTCTTATTATCTATCCCTTTCTTAATGATTCCCAACATTCTGTTAGCTTTTTTGAGTGATGCTGCACATTGAGTAGATGTTTTCAGAGAACTGTCCACAATGACCCCAAGATCTCTTTCGTGAGAGGTAACAGCTAATTTAAGCCCCATCATTTTATATGTATAGTTGGGATTATGTTTTCCAATGTGTATTACTTTGCATTTATCAACATTGAATTTCATCTGCCATTGTGTTGGCCAGTCACCCAGTTTTGTGAGATCCCTTTGTAACTCTTCGCAGTCTGCTTTGGACTTAACTATCTTGAGTAGTTTTGTATCATCTGAAAATTTTGCCACCTCACAGTTTACCCCTTTTTTCAGATCATTTATGAATATGTTGAACAGTACTGGAAACCCCTTTGTTTCCTATCTTTTAACCAGTTACTGATCCATGAGAGGACCTTCCCCCTTATCCCATGACAGCTTACTTTGTTTAAGAGCCTTTGGTGAGGGACCTTGTCAAGGGTTTTCTGAAAATCTAAGTACACTATATCCACTGTGTCCCCCTTGTCCACATGCTTGTTGACCCCCTGTAGCGAGGCAGTGTGGTTCTCCACCGTCCCGGAGAGGGGAGAACCCCTCCCGACACCAGAGTGGGTGGAGCCAGCGAGTCCTGTGCCTGCCCCCCCAGAGGTCAAGGCACAGGACAGGAAGTATAAAAGCCTGACCCAGAGCTCACTCGAGGAGTAGCCGCCAGAGAGGCCAGATGCCTCCGGCCTAGCTCCTGGTTGGGAGACCCCAGTGATCTACAGCAGACCCGAGAACTGGTCTGACCTGCTGACACCCAATGCCGACCAGAACCCAGAGGAGCTACCCAGCCTGCCCTTCGCCAATTACCCAGAGGACCCTGTGGTGCTTGACCCCCTGGAGGACACCGTCCGGACCCAGGTACCTCCAGAGGGGGAGTTTGGAAGTAGCCCGCAGGCAGCCAACCCTAGTCTGGCTGCAGGACTGCCAGAGCCTATGTCAGTGTGTTGCGGCCAGGATCCCCACTGACTCAGCAGCTGGCCTTCTGCTGCTGCTAGGTCCCTGGGCGGGGAAGCAGTGGAGTGGGTGGGCCTGCATTCCCTCTGCCACTTAGCTTGTGGTGGCTGTCTCCCCCTCTCCCAGGCCCTTCTGAGCCTAGAGCCTTGGCTTGTTGTTTACCTGCCTTTGCTCAGCCCCTGCCTGAGGGCCTGAGTCACTGACTCATTGCTGCCCTGCCCTAACCCAGGGCCTGGGCCTGATAGTTAAATACTGTTTGCTCAGCCCCTGCCTGAGGGCCTGAGCCCTTGACTTGCTATTGCCCTTCCCTGACTTAGGGCCTGGGCCTGCTAATTGTATAAACTGTTGCTCAGCTCCTGCCTGAGGACCTGAGCCCTTGACTCGCTATTGCCCGCCAACCACAGGCCGGGTACGAATAATTGTCTGTGTTTGCCTGTATTGCTGCCGCACTGAGAGACTCCCGCAGCCAGGCTAATTCCCCGTCAGCAACTGGAAGGACGTAGCGAGGCAGTGTGGTTCCCTGCTGCCCCAGAGAGGGATGAGTCCCAAGCAAACCCCTCTACACCCCCCAAAAAATTCTAGTAGATTGGTGAGGCATGATTTTCTTTTACAAAAACCATGTTGAATCTTCCCCAAGAAATTATGTTCCTCTATGTGTCTGATAATTCTGTTCTTTTCTATAGTTTCAACCAATTTGCCCAGTATTGAAGTTAGGCTTACCAGCCTTTAATTGACAGGATTGCCTTTTAAAAAAATTGGTGTCACCTTAACTATCCTCCAGTTATCTGATACAGAAGCTGATTTAAATGATTGGTTACATACCACGGTTAGTAGTTCTGCAATTTCACATAAGAGTTCTGAAGGAACTCAAATTTGTCACCTAAAAGGAATGGCTCAGATTTGAGAAGCTCCCTCACATCCTCAACCATGAAGACCAATGCAAATAATTCATTTAGTCTCTCCACAATGGCCTTATCATCCAAGAATGCTCCTTTAGCATCTTGACCATCCAGTGGCCCCACTGGTTGTTTAGCTGGCTTCTTGCTTCTGATGTACTCTTTTTTTGCTGTTTCTTTTTGAGTCTTTGGCTAACTATTCTTCAAATTCTTTTTTGGCCTTCCTAATTATATTTTTACACTTCACTTACCAGAGTTTATGCTCCTTTCTATTTTCCTCACTAGGATTTAACTTCCACTTTTTAAAGGATGCCTCTTTGCCTTTAACTGCTTCTTTTACTTTGTTGCTTAGCAACAGTGTATAAAGGAAAAATTGGGTAGGCCTAATCTTTGGTCAAGCTAACTGAGTATGTGGAAAGAGGGCATGAGAAGAGAGTGAGGAAAATTCCATTGTAAGGCAATTGCAACAGCCCAGCTTAAGAAATGTAACCATAACAGTTAGGATTAGGAAAACCATTAACTGTAAAAGAATAACCTGTCAACAACAGGAAAAGCTTGTTTTTGCTATATTCCTAATAAGGTATTAGACTGCTAAGGTTTGAAAAAATACTAATGAGGAAGTATGAGTAATTGAATATTGCCTGTAACCTATATAAATTTCTGTGTGTTCCTGTTTGGGGAGAGCAGGTAGGCTTTCTGACTCTCCCTGCATGCACATGCTTGAATAAAGTAGCCTCAGGCTGTTGTGATCCAAACACAAAGCGTGGTTAATTTTCCACAACAAGTGGCACTTTTTTGGTTCTCTTACTTTTTTAACTTGGGGTATACATTATTATGGTGTCTTTAAAAA
Source organism: Lepidochelys olivacea (assembly GCF_965140295.1). Classification (NCBI taxonomy): domain Eukaryota; kingdom Metazoa; phylum Chordata; order Testudines; family Cheloniidae; genus Lepidochelys; species Lepidochelys olivacea. The sequence continues at coordinate 245,771,922 of NC_140411.1, forward strand.
GTTTCCATGAAGTTTGCAGGGATTTCAGTTTTGGCATTGTACCTTTTAATTTCTGTTTAACTAATTTCCTCATTTTTGTGTAGCTCCCCTTTGTGAAATTAAATGCTTCCATGGTGGGCTGCTTTGGTGTTCCCCCCATTCCCCCCATTCCCCCAAGTATGTTAAATTTTATTATGTTATGATCACTATTACCAAGTGGTCCAACTATATTCACCTCTTGGACCAGATCCTGTGCTACACTTCGGACTAAATCAAGAATTGCCTCTCCTCTTGTGGGTTCCAGGACTAGCTGCGCCAAGAAGCGGTCATTTAAGGTGTCAAGAAACTTATCTCTGAATCCTGTTCTGCGGTGACATGTACCCAGTCAATATGGGGATAGTTGAAATCCCCCGTTATTATTGAGGTTTTTTTATTTTTATAGCCTTTCTAATCTCCCTGAGCATTTCACAGTCACTGTCACCATCCTGGTCAGATGGTCGGGTAGTATATCCCTACTTCTATATTCTTATTATTCAAGCATGGAATTACTAACCATAGAGATTCTCTGGATCTATCCATAAAGATTCTATGGACCCTAAGTGCTTACTATTAAATTTCATGCCATTTCTGTCACTCCTTCCTTCAAGGTCACCCAGATCTTCCTCTATAATATTCCAGTCCTCCTTTATATTGACTATACCTCCCAACTTCATATCATCAAGAAACTTCACTGGCACACTCCAACTTTTTGTTCCAAGGTCATTAATAAAAAATATGGAATGATTGGTCCCAAGACCTATCCTTGAGGAACTCCACCAGTAACCTCCATCTAGTGTGATAGTTCCCCTTTAGCCCATTCCTTATCCACCTTACAATTCTTGTACTAATTCCCATCTTCTTTAGTTTAACTAATAATTTCCCATGTGGCACCATGTTGAAAGCTTTACTGATATCCAAGTATATTAGCTCTAACACATTTCCCTTATCTAAAAAATCAGTTATTTTTTCAAAGAAGGAAATCAAAGAAGGATAATCTGCCATGATCTACCTTTGTTCATTACAAGCCCCTTTGTATTTATCTCATGAAATAATTATTATTATCTTCACAATTTGTTCCAAAGTCTTGCATGGTACTGAGGTTCAACTAATAAATATGTAATTGCCCGGATCACTTTTTCTTCCCTTTCTTAAATATATGTAAGACATTAGCTATGCTTGAGTCATGTGGTTCTACCCCCAAATAGATTTATTAAAAGTCCTTCCTACTGGACTAGCAATCTCATGTACCAGTTCTTTCAGTATTCTGGGATGGAAATTATCCTGTCTCTCTTCCCTCTTGCCTGTCCCCCACCCCCGAAGTCTGAGCTCATTAAGTTTTTCTTCCACCTCAGATGTGATATTTCCATTTCTGTATACTAATTTCCATTATCCACCCTGCCTTCATGCCTATGTTCCATATTATCATTCTTATTGAAAACTGAGGGAAAGTATTCATTTAATTTTTGTGCCATACCTAGATTATCTTTAATTTCCTCCCCATCAACATCGCACAGTGGCCCAACCTCATCCTTCCTTATTCTCTTTTTTCATATAACTAAAAACCATCTTATTTATTTTAATTTCCTTGGCAAGAGTTAATTCATCTTAACTTTTAGCTATTTTCACTTTATTTCTATGTTTTCTAACCTCCAAGATGTAGCTTTCTTTGTAGGTCCTTTTCCTTTTCCCCATTACCTGTAGGCTCTCTGCTTACTCCTAATAACCTGTCTGAGATAGTTATTTGTCCTGCTGGGTCTGGAGACTTTCCCTTCAAGTATTTTCCTTTTGCTTGGACTGCAACATGCAGTTAGTTTTTATATATTTGATTTAAAGAATTTCCTCTATATTTATAGACTTGAGCTCTTCAGTCCAGCTGAATTCTTTAACGAATTTCCTTCATTTCCCAAGGTTTGCCCATTGGAATAAAAAACCATAGTTGGCAACCTGTTTTTGACTATCCTTCCATTTAATTTAAATGGAAATAACTTGTGATCACTTGATCCCAGATTATTTCCTATGACCAACTCTTCTGTGATAGAATCATAGACATGTAGGGCTGGATGGGCTCTTGAGAAGTCATTAAGTCCAGACCCCTGTGCTGTGGCAGGACACCTAGACCATAGTTGACAGGTGTTTGTCCATCCTGTTTTTAAACACTTCCAATGATGGGGACTCCAGTGATGTCCTTGCTACTTATCAAATCCAAGTCCAAAATTACATCAGCTCTTGTTGGTTCAGTGACAATTTGAGGAAGAAAACTGTCATCTATCACATCCAGAGATAACTTGGCCCTACCAGTATTAGTAGCATTTATTCTCCGATCTGTGTCTGGGAAGGTAAAGTCTCTCATTATGACACAATTCTGAGTAGTATTTATGTCTCTAATAATATTAAACAGATCTTTATCCATATCTGAGTCTGTCCCTAGGGGTCTGTAGCCGGCCTCTAACACTATCCCAGTAGAACCTCTCTTACAATCCTTCCCCAAACTGATTTTGACCCAAACAGATTCTGTTTTGTTCATGCTAGAACTTCTTGTTTCTTTACAGTTTACGGCACCTTTACCTTTATTTCTGTCTCTCCTAAACAGCACATACCCTTCAATATATGTGTTTGGGGTTTCAATTTAATTCAGTAACTAGAAATGTAAAATAGCTAAGCTTAATCAACTTTATTAATCAGTGATTAACACAGAAAGGAAAAACTGATACACTACCAACCCATCTGGAAGACAGCAGCTGTAGCAGTCAAACTGTCAAAATTGTGTGCTTACTCCTTCTGTATTTATACCTAACTGGGAGGCATTTCACAATTTTCCCTATATCCCTTTACCTAATACATCTTTCTTACCTATTTTCTTTGACATGTTTCTCACAGACAGTAAGGCACCACTAGTTGCTACCCTGGTATGTGGGGCATATATTGTAAGTTTCAACATAGCTATATTTTACATTTTGACAGTTACACAGACCCCACACATTACACAAAAATAGAGATGCACATACACAAGACAAGATTCTTTTTTCTGAATGTTCCAGGCATAGTATTTCAGAAATCAGCAAAGATTAATGGTATCTTACTTTTTGCTAAGCTTGCATTCTCCAGCACAGATAGAAAGCAGGAGTTCATACAAAGGTCACAGTATTTACCTATTATACAGTTTAGAGAATTTAACATGTATAATAGGACTTCACACATAATATGCTTTACTTATTCACTATTGACTGCTTCCTTATTTTGGCTACACAGCACCCTTTCCATTTATTCTTACCCTTGCTATAATTCCCGTATTTTAATCAATACCTTTCAACCTTTTACTTATAAGAACTGATTTCCCAATACATTCTATCCACAAAAATTAGTATTCCATAGGAAAGCAAATTACATTCCTTGTTAATAGTTCTGATTGTAAGAGTTCAGGTTTGCAGACTTCAGATAGCTCTGTTTGTGAGAGCTCAGGTTTAGTAAAATTCCATTTTCTTGTATATACTCGCTGTCAGTGCAACACCAGTGCTGTGGTTTCACTGGCTGTATTTGTTCACTTTGTCTTTGGCTTAGCTGCAAAGTATATTGATTCAGTTTAATCAATAGCTCAATTGCAAAGCACTCTCGTTCAGTCTGGTCAACCAGTACCATGAAGAATTATGGGTTCTAATTTAATTTGGTCAACGCTTGTATTTCAGTCATGAGTGCTATTCCACCGTTTTCCTGCAAGTGCTCGAATATCTGTTTTGACTTCATGCACCAGTAGTTCCAGTTCCTCTCTTTTATTGCCCAGACTCCTTGTATTTGCCTACAAACATTTCAGTTGTTTCCCGTGCACCTCATACAGTTTTCTAGCCTGATTAGCTCTAGCCCTTTCACTGATCGTAATACCTACCTGACTACTATTTGAATCAATATTTATACTTTCTTCTTGCTGTCCATACTGTTATCTTCTGGTGTTTCTTTATACATTTCTATTTCTGAATTTAGCTGACTTTCCACCTCCTATGTATTGAAGTTGTTACCCCATGAACAGACTCAGGGACGACAAAGTAGCCCTCCTATTGCTTACTTCTGGGTTCCCATGATGTTGACCTATTAATCTGTTCCTGCAAGGTGAAAGGAGGGGGCCCGCCCTAGTAGAATTGCCAGGGTTTACCAAGGATCTCCCTATGCCCTTCAGGAAATTCCCCAAAACAGACTAGCTCTGTTCACCATTGGGAGGACATGGCTACAGACTTCCGCTCAGAGGATTGACACACAGGCGGTACTTTTTCAAAACAGTAACATTTTTATTATTACTGACAAGAACTGGTTCAGCAATAATTCAACTATTAAATGTAAATCCCAGTTTTGAGCACTGAATATAAGTTGCATACGTTATACAAATTATCAGTACTGTACATAATGCAGCACAGGAATACAAGTTGAAGCACCCAATACTGTAATGTCATGCAGTTGGAAAGGCTAAAGTGATTATTGTTAGGATATAGATATTCAGGCCTGTCTGTAAAGGCCTATACTCGAAGAATTTAGGTGTATTCTTATCACTTGGCTAGTTATAGAGGTATAAAAGAAAGAATCAAAATCACTGTCTGCCGGTGTAAGGGCCTTCTCTTACTGTGACACTCTGAGGCCCTGTTCTTAGGCTAAGGCCTTTGGCTAAGCAGCAGAGGCAGCCATAAGCTGGGAAGCAACCAGCCACATCCTCACATTCCAACCTAGTCACATTGAAATAAGGTGCTATTGGGCTGTTAGGAATACAATCCTGTCCTGATAATGCCTATCACCTCCAGAGAAAGGGAAGTGCCTAGAAGATGTTAAAGGAAACTTAGTTTGATAGCATCCTGTCTGGCAAGAACTCACTTATCAATAGCTGGGATGTAAAATCCTCACTTCTGTATTGTTTTGTCATTATAGTTGCCACTTCGCTATTGTTTGTCTGTGTAATCTTTGTCTGGTTCTGTGATTGTTTCTGTCTGCTGTATAATTAATTTTTGCTGGGTGTAAACTAATTAAGGGGGTGGGATATAACTGGTTAAATAATCATAGGTTTCAGAGTAGCAGCCGTGTTAGTCTGTATTTGCAAAAAGAAAAGGAGTACTTGTGGCACATTAGAGACTAACCAATTTATTTGAGCATAAGCTTTTGTGAGCTACAGCTCACTTCATCGGATGCATTCAGTGGAAAACACAGTGAGGGATTTATATACACACAGAACATGAAAAAATGGGTGTTATCATACACATTGTAAGGAGAGTGATCACTTAAGATGAGCTATTACCAGCAGGAGAGCCGGGGGTGGGGGGAAGAAAACCTTTTGTAGTGATAATCGAGGTGGGCCATTTCCAGCAGTTAACAGGAATGTCTGAGGAACTGTGGTGGTTCAATACAAGACAGGACACAGCTTTAGGCAAGCAAGCAGGCTGGTCTGCTGACGGGATTCCTCCTGTCAGCTTTTCCACCTCTCTTTTATTTCTCTCCCCCCTGCGCATTACATACTCCGACCGCAAAAGGCATCAACAAAGGAAATAATATGATTTTGATTAATATTCTTATTTACCAGCCTCTATCTACTACAATCTTTGTTCTCAGGCCTTGAGCCCAGGCCAAGGAAGCTTCCCACGGTTGATGTCCTTTAATTGACTTCCCAATGGTCCATGTTCCCATGGTCCATGTCCTTGGACAGAGCAATGTGTGCATCGCTCCTACACAACAGTCAGGGTGTGCCCTGACTGTTTCCAGGTGCATGAATGCTACATGAACTCTTCATCCCCCCTTTTTTGTTATTTGTGCTCAGCCATTTCATGGTAGCCATCAATTTGCTTTTGCAAGCGATTTAACTCCCGGACAGACAAGGACATAACTTGGGGAGCCTGCCAGGGTGGGTCTCTACAAAGCCTTAGCAAAGAGGGAATACATTGTATACAGCAGCAGCAAAATATAAGCCCAACAATCACAAACACAGCATAACCGGAAAGTTGTCGCAGCCATCCTAGAGAGGGCAGCCAACCTGTAAGCCAATTCCAAAAGCCCTCAAACCCCAGATCTTGGCATATGTGTGCCGTAAGATTGGCTAATTCGGCCAGTCTAGTTTCTATGGAGCGACTATTATCAGTTAAATTAAAGCAACACACATGCCGAAACGTGGAACAGCCTAGATGGTGTTTCAAGAGCAGAAAATCAATGGCTGCTCTGTTATCTAAAATTGCATCTCTTAATTCGTGTTGCTCTGTGTTAAGTAGGGCAGTCGCCTGGGATGTTGTATTAATTGCCTTTGCCGCAAAACACGCCAGGTTATTCAAAGTTCTGGCTGTATAAGTGGCAAGCCCGGGGACTCCAACAACAGAGGCCGCTAAGGCGGTATACTCAGCGCGGCTAAAAAGATCAACATCTGCAACAGTCTTCTGAAAGGGGTACACCTCTTTTACTGCGCTTTTGGCCGGCAAAAGGCAGAATGAGTGTCATTCTGCTGAGGCAGCAAAGGGTGTCATCGCTTAAATTTGCGGGAATATAACTAAAGGTGCATGAGCCGCAGGTAAAAAACCACGCTGATGGTCGGATGATATGGCCATAATTGTATGAAACATTCACGGCGTGGGAACAATTTAAAAAGGGTTGAGAAATTTGCCGACAGCCTAAGGGCACCTTTGTACTAGTGCAGTTGATCACACGCGCACAGGTGACATTGTTGACCCCAGCCGAGTACGGTGTGTGGAGGGATATGGCCATGTGAGGCAAAGTATAATTGGCCGGGCCCCAATTAGCCATGCCAGAGTACTGGGAAGAGAGATTCGCGTAAGCAGCGAGCATCGTCTCATTCCCTATTTCCTCAGGGTGATGACATACTGAAATAAGGCATGTACCTAACAATTCTCCAGCTGCTACAGAATCAGATAAACAAAAGTAGGTAACATTTGCTATTGAAGCCAATCTTTCCCATAGGTTATATGTCATTCGGGCCCGTAACGGAGAAAGCGCTCCCGAGCCAACCCCTACAGGAAATAGCAGGCACAAAAGGCATACAATCAATACAGAATTAACAGTAATTTGGGCGAGAATTGCCACAAACAAAGTCTCAGGAGTCTCTGGCTGTTGGTTTGCTGCCAGTCTTCGTTGAGCCGCGGCGACCAATGCTTTTACTGCTCCCCATGTCACGGGCTGGCTTGGGACACTACGTCTCCTCCGTCTCCGTCCCGCCGTTGTCGACCCGGGAGGCACCGCGTTCTCCTCCAAGGTCAGCTGAAACTCCGGTATGGGGTTCGATAGCCCCTGGTGCCACGCCATGCTGCTTCAGTGCCGGTCGCACACACCGGGCCGGAACCCACAACGGTCCTGCAGGGAGAGACACAGCAGCATATCCCCGACCCCAAGTGATTAGAGGTACTGGACCCAGCCATTGCGGATCGGGCAGCTGACGGTAATAGACACGCGGTCTTTCCAGTACCTCAGATTTATGAAAATGCCGATCCGCAGGGGTCTGCTGATCTGCGTTCAGCGTTAAGTTATTTAAAGTGAACAAAAGGATATGCAATTGCTGCTGAATGTCTCCTAAGGTTCGGAGACGCAGCTCCCCTTGTTTTAATTGTTTGTCAAGCAAGGTTTTTAGCGTGCGATTTGCACGTTCAACAATGGCTTGGCCCGTGGAATTGTAAGGGATCCCGTGTGTGAGACGGACATCCCATTGGGCACAAAAGGTGGAAAGGGCTGTGGAGCAATAGGCTGGGGCATTATCTGTTTTTATCTGGCCCGGGCGACCCATACCAGCAAAACAGGCTAGCAAATGGTGAATAACTTTGGGAGTGGCTTCTCCACGCTGTGGGGTCGCCCAGAGGAATCCCGAATAGGTATCAATGGAAACATGTAAAAACGAATAGGGGCGGAATTGTGGCACGTGAGTGACATCCATTTGCCACAGCTGATTCGCTGCGGTACCTCTGGGGTTAACGGCATAAGAAAAGGTAGGGGCAGCAGCGGCACAGTGGGGGCAGGAACGAACAATAGAACGTGCATGATCAGCAGGAATGTGAAACTGCCGGGGCAAAACAGAGGCAGACTGATGAAAAAAGGCATGGCTTTCAATGGGGTCAGAAAAAAGGGAATTTACCTCACCATGTAACGTGCGATCGGCGCACGCATTGCCCTCAGTAAGGTAGCCCAGGCAGAGGGGTATGACTGCGAATATGAGCAACAAAATAAGGGAAATTACGAGTGATGATGAGATACTGTAAAGACAAAAACAGGCGAAGAAGGTCCGCATCGACGTGAGGGGTGATGAGGGCAAGGGGTAAATGATCAATTACCTGATAAACATAATGCGTGTCCACGATCAAATTAAAGGGACAATCAGCAAAAAGTTGAAAGGCCAAAATAACAGCAGCTAGTTCCAAGGACTAGTGAAGCTCTCCAAGTGCTGTGCATGCAAATATTGTTGTACAAGTGAATGAAGCGCTTTCAGCTTTTCTAGGGGAAGGGGCCACTGGTCAATCCATACGGGCTCTAAGGATTGCCATACCAATGGTAATGCGGATGGCAAGGTGGGTGAGGGAGGATTTCGGGCCATTATATATTAATATCGAGGGTGGTGTCCAGCTTTACAAGTAAGTCACGGCCCCAAATATTGAGGTGGACAGGGAGTACAAAAGGGCGGATTGTAGCAAGGGCACAGCCTCCTGGTTTAGAGACTGTGACCCAAGACAAACTTTGGCACTCGGGTTTGCTACCCCCGATCCCCCACAACTCTTTAGAAGGAACTGTTGGCCAACCGACCAGCCACTCCGGATCACAAATCACCGTAATGTCAGCTCCAGTGTCCACCAGTCCTGTAAAAGGAACATTATTTAAGAGAAGTGTTAACTGAGGTTTCGAGGAGCGGACCGACATGGTTAGAGCAACAAGTGGAGAGCACGTGTTGTGAGATGGCGACTGAGCCAGCGTCGATCCAAAGCCGCCTCCGCCCCGGGCTCGATCCTCTGCAGCTGGCACCTGATAGGGGACTAAAATCAATTGCGCAATTGACTGTCCACGCGGGAGCGACTGTGGAAGATGGGTCCATACCTGAACCTTAATAACACCGGTGTAGTCGGCGTCAATGACCCCTGGGATGACAAAAAAACCCCTGTTTCCCAGCGTGTGAGCGAGGGAGAACCAGACCCACAAATCCGGCAGGGAGAGGTCCCGTCACCTGGGTAGGTATGGCGCAAACCTCCCCCGGCAACCGAAAGTCAGCGTCCTCCTGCATAATCAAATCAAGCCCTGCACTTCCGGCAGTCGCCGCCTTCATGGAGTCTATGGGTTTTAAAGCAGAGGAATAATTGTCTGAGTGGGAAACACCCCCGTTTGGCCCTGGGTTCGGGGGGGACCCGTCGTGCGGTTCCCCGACCCGCTACGACACTGATTAGCCCAGTGATGGCCCTTCCGACACTTGGGGCACTTCTTTGAGGGGCGAGCGGGCGCCGTTGATGAGCGGCACTCCCGCTGAAAACGACCCTCCTTACCACAGCGGTAACAACGCTTCCCCTCCTTCCCGCTTTTCCGCAGGGCAGCAGCCAGAACTCCAGCCTTATGGGCTTGGGTTCCGATGTTTTGGCACCCCCGCAGCATGTCCGACAACTCTAGAATCCCAGAGGCTTGTGTTGCCTGGAGGGCACGGCGGCAATCCTCGTTCGCATTTTCAACTGTCATTTTTAACAGAATCTCCTGAGCTGCTGCAGGGCTATCCACCTGTCGGAGGATAGCCTCCTGCAATCTGTTGGTAAAATCCATAAAGGACTCTGACGCACTCTGACGGATACTGGCAAAGCTTTTGGTAGGCTTGCCCGAATCCGGGACCTTCCGGAAAGCATGCTGGGCACAGGTGGAAATAATGGGGAAGATGGCCTGAGGGAGTTGAGACTGCATCTGAATGGTAGCAAACTGGCCCTCCCCTACCAAGTGCTCATAAATGATACCTTGCTCTCTATATACCTGGGCTTGGCGTTCCGCCATCTGCCGATACTCACTAAGCCAAATAACATACTGACTGGGCGTCAGCATCATGCGCAACAGCGCCTTCCAATCTTCAGGGATCAGGGTGTACCCAGTAGCTAGCCCTTCAATGAGACCACTTACATATGTGCTAGTGAGGCCGAACTCGCGAATCGCTTTCTTTACGTCTCTGATCACCGAGTAGGGCAAACTGACCCAGTTTGCAACCTGGTTGCCCTGGCCATCATCCTGCCAGGTCACTGGACAGACTGAGACCAGATCAGCCAGCTCCTCTGCTGTAATATCTGAGCGAGTCTTCGCTGCATGAACCATTTGTTGCACCAGCGAAAGCCCCTGAGCAGACGCGGACGACCCTCTGGGGGGCCCCGGAGCATGGGGCCCCACGAGGGGAGAGCGATCACACACCGGCTCCGGTGGGGAAGGCCAGGGAGGTGGTGGTAATAGAGGCACTGGGGGCGAAGCAAGGGGAGGGATGGCTGCAGGAGCAGACGGGGGTGGCGGGATCGGCAGCCCCTCTGTTGGCGCGGGAGAGGTGTGGGGTTAACACGCTGTGTCGCATCGCCAGGAGGGGGGATGGCTGCAGGAGCGGACGGGAGTGGCAAGAGCACCAGCCTCGCGAGGGAGGGCCTGTCCGAGGCGACACGCTGTATCGCGTTGCGGCAGAGGTGCCAGGCATGTAGAGCCTGCACGGGCGCCCGAGGCTCTTTATGCAATGTCTGGCCCAACCACTCCCAGTCCGCTAGCTTAAGGGTTCCAGCTTCAGGGTATCACGGGCACTGGGCACTCACCTCCTGTAGCAGGAGAGTGAGTTCTCGAGTGGGGCAGTCATGCTGAGCCTTACACAGCAAATACTGTAGCTCACAGCGGTGTTGCACTTGCAAAGCAGAGAGGGAGCTTCCCATACTTACCACAATGAAAAATACTCACTGGGATCCGCGAAGCGGATGAGTGACGCGTCTGAAACCCTTGCCAGGAGAGGTGAGTGCTGAGGGCCCCACATTTGGGCGCCAGTTGTGGCGGTTCAATACAAGACAGGACACGGCTTTAGGCAAGCAAGCAGGCTGGTCTGCTGACGGGATTCCTCCTGTCAGCTTTTCCACCTCTCTTTTATTTCTCTCCCCCCTGCGCATTACATACTCCGACCGCAAAAGGCATCAACAAAGGAAATAATATGACTTTGATTAATATTCTTATTTACCAGCCTCTATCTACTACAATCTTTGTTCTCAGGCCTTGAGCCCAGGCCAAGGAAGCTTCCCACGGTTGATGTCCTTTAATTGACTTCCCAATGGTCCATGTTCCCATGGTCCATGTCCTTGGACAGAGCAATGTGTGCATCGCTCCTACACAACAGTCAGAGTGTGCCCTGACTGTTTCCAGGTGCATGAACGCTACATGAACCCTTCAAGGAACAGTGGGGGGTAGGGAGGGGAATAAACATGGGGAAATAGTTTTACTTTGTGTAATGACCCATCCACTCCCAGTCTCTATTCAAGCCTAAGTTAATTGTAGCCAGTTTGCAAATTAATTCCAATTCAGCAGTCTCTCCTTGGAGTCTGTTTTTTGAAGTCTTTTTATTGTAATATTGAGACTTTTAGGCCTGTAATCGAGTGACCAGAGAGATTGAAGTGTTCTCCGACTGGTTTATGAATGTTATAATTCTTGATGTCTGATTTGTGTCCATTTATTCTTTTACGTAGCGACTGTCCAGTTTGACCAATGTACATGTGCAGGTGAACGAGCCTCTGATAGTGTGGCTGATGTGATTAGGTCCTATGATGGTATCCCCTGAATAGATATGTGGACACAGTAGGTGACTTCTGGGTACTCTTCTGGCTCTGTCAATTTGTTTCTTCTCTTCAGCAGGTGGGTATTGTAGTTGTAAGAATGCTTGATAGAGATCTTGTAGGTGTTTGTCTCTGTCTGAGGGGTTGGAGCAAATGCGGTTGTATCATAGAGCTTGGCTGTAGACAATGGATCATGTGGTGTGGTCTGGGTGAAAGCTGGAGGCATGTAGGTAGGAATAGTGGTCAGTAGGTTTCCAGTATAGGGTGGTGTTTATGTGACCATTGCTTATTAGCACCGTAGTGTCCAGGAAGTGGATGTCTTGTGTGGACTGGTCCAGGCTGAGGTTGATGGTGGGATCGAAATTGTTGAAATCATGGTGGAATTCCTCAAAGGCTTCTTTTCCATGGGTCCAGATGATGAAGATGTCATCAATGTAGCGCAAGTAGAGTAGGGACATTTGGGGACGAGAGCTGAGGAAGTGTTGTTCTAAGTCAGCCATAAAAATATTGGCATACTGTGGGGCCATGCGGGTACCCATAGCAGTGCCGCTGATTGAAGGTATACATTATCCGCAAATGTGAAATAGTTATGGGTGAGGACAAAGTCACCATGACATTATCAGGGATACTGTTCCTGATGGCTTGTAGTCCATCTTTGTGTGGAATATTGGTGTAGAGGGCTTCTACATCCACAGTGGCCAGAATGGTGTTTTCAGGAAGATCACCGATGGATTGTAGTTTCCTCAGGAAGTCAGTGGTGTCTCGAAGATAGCTGGGAGTGCTGGTAGCATAGGGCCTGAGGAGGGAGTCTACATAGCCAGACAATCCTGCTGTCAGGGTGCCAATGCCTGAGATGATGGGGGCCCCCCAGGGTTTCCAGGTTTATGGATCTTGGGGTTCCAGGGGTGTGTCTGTGCAGATTTGTCCTTGTGCTTTTTCAGGGAGTTTCTTGAGCAAATGCTGTAGTTTTGTTTGGTAACCCTCAGGGGATCAAAGGGTAATGGCTTGTAGAAAGTGGTGTTGGAGAGCTGCCTAGCAGCCTCTTGTTCATATTCCGACCTATTCATGATGACGACAGCACCTCCTTTGTCAGCCTTTTTGATTATGATGTCAGAGTTGTTTCTGAGGCTGTGGATGGCATTGTGTTCTGCATGGCTGAGGTTATGGGGAAAGTGATGCTGCTTTTCCACAATTTCAGCCCGTGCACGTTGGAGGAAGCACTCTATGTAGAAGTCCAGTCTGTTGTTCTGATCTTCAGGAGGAGTCCACCTAGAATCCTTTTTGTAGTGTTGGTAGGAAGGTCTCTGTGGATTAGTATGTTGTTCAGAGGTGGGTTGGAAATATTCCTTGAGTCGGAGACGTCGAAAATAGGATTCTAGGTCACCACAGAACTGTATCATGTTCGTGGGGGTGGAGGGGCAGAAGGAGAGGCCCCGAGATAGGACAGATTCTTCTGCTGGGCTAAGAGTATAGTTGGATAGATTGACAATATTGCTGGGTGGGTTAAGGGAACCATTGCTGTGGCCTCTTGTGGCATGTAGTAGTTTAGATAGTTTAGTGTCCTTTTTCTTTTGTAGAGAAGCAAAGTGTGTGTTGTAAATGGCTTGTCTAGTTTTTGTAAAGTCCAGCCATGAGGAAGTTTGTGTGGAAGATTGTTTTTTTTTTTATGAGAGTATCCAGTTTTGAGAGCTCATTCTTAATCTTTCCCTGTTTGCTGTAGCGGATGTTGATCAGGTGGTTCCGCAGTTTCTTTGAGAGTGTGTGGCACAAGCTGTCAGCATAGTCTGTGTGGTATGTAGATTGTAATGGATTTTTTATCTTCAGTCCTTTTGGTATGATGTCCATCTGTTTGCATTTGGAAAGGAAGATGATGTCTGTTTGTATCTGTACGAGTTTTTTCATGAAGTTGATAGATTTCCACTCACATCAGCCACACTATCAGAGGCTTATTCACCAATGTGATATATGCCATCATGGGTCATTACACAAAGTAAAAAACTATTGCCCCATGTTTATTCCCCCCCCCCCACTATTCCTCAGACATTCCTGTTAACTGCTGGAAATGGCCCACCTTGATTATCACTACAAAAGGTTTTCTTCCCTCCCACCCCCTGCTCTCCTGCTGGTAATAGTTCATCTTAAGTGATCAGTCTCCTTACAGTGTGTATGATAACACCCATTTTTTCATGTTGTGTGTATATAAATCTCCTCACTGTATTTTCCACTGAATGCATATGATGAAGTGAGCTGTAGCTCACGAAAGCTTATGCTCAAATAAATTGGTTAGTCTCTAAGATGCCACAAGTACTTCTTTTCTTAAATAATCATGTTACAATATGTTAGGATTGGTTAGTTAAATTTCAGTAAAATGATTGGTTAAGGTATAGCTAAGCAGAACTCAAGTTTTACTATACAGTCAATACAGGAAGTGGGTGGGTGTGTGGGTGGGGGAAATGGGAACAGGGAATGGGGGTGGGGAAATTGGAATCACGTTTTGCTAAAGGGGGTAATGGGAACAGGGACACAGGTAAGCCTCTGTGGTGTCAGAGCTGGGAAGGGGGACACTAAGGAAGGAAACTGGAATCATGCTTGCTTTGGAAGTTTACCCCAATAAACATTGAATTGTTTGCACCTTTGGACTTCGGGTATTGTTGCTCTCTGTTCATGTGAGAAGGACCAGGGAAGTAACTGGGTGAAGGAATAAGACCCCTAACAATTATGTTCTGCGCATGGTGATCAGTCATATGCAGGACATTAACAGCAATCTTAAACTCTAAACTTTATACATAGTAACAGACATACACAGCACTGACACCCACCTTAATTATCCCAAATATACACACTCATTAATCCTATTTCTATTCTATATCCTGCCCTATAACTAGCATGCTTACTCTCCATAGGCTTCTCTCCCTCGCTCTGTCGAAGGCTTTTCTGTTCTGTCACTGGTACTGCAGCTGCTGTGGCTACTGCTTCTTCTTTCAGGTCTTCTTCTTTGGTGTTCTTTGCTCTTTTAGGTTTCTTTCTTTTTTCTGATCTGATCTTCTCCTGGCTCCCTATCTTGACTGAGTTTTGCCTGCTGAATACCTGTCTTTCATTCAGTTTTACCAGCCACTAGATCCTTTCTGATTGGCTTCTTTCCCAATCCTGACATTAGCATCCTCTATCCTCCAATCATCTTTAAACCCTCTCTAATTGGTCCATACTTATAGTCCAATCGCAACTGCTAAATCTGGCTGTCAATCAAAGCTGTTTTACATAATGTCGAGGACTCGAACCCCAGACGGCACGGTTCACTGTCTGACCGCAGAGAGACAGGCAACACCAGCAAGGTCCAAACACAAGCTCTTTATTGAGGAGTGCACACAACAATAAAGAGCGGCCCGTCTCCAAGGAGAACCAGCTGCCTCTTAGGTAAAACTAGTAGGTTTTTATAGACAGTTCTGTGGCATCACAGATTATTCATTAAGCAGCCCACCCTGCCCCCCATGTTAGTTAAAGTTCTCTTTCTCTATTATGCATGCATACCTATTCCCCTATTGTATAAAGCTTTTAGCAAGTCATAATGCCTCACCAAACTTTCTTATCAGTATGGTTGTCAAACAGGAGATTAGGAGTTAAGAACAGACATTGAAAAGAAACAGGGAGTGGAGACAGTGTGTCTCCTTATCTAAACAAACCGTTCTCAGAACATCTGGTACAGGAATGTAGGTCTCCCCTTATCTCACTCTCTGCAACTTGAACAAGTATTCTTTCATTCTACTTATCTCGTTCAGGGACTTTCCCAGCAACCTTTATTGGCCTGACTTTGGTTCGGTTGGCATAACTGCTTCATGTTTAATTATTCTCACCTAACAATAACAAGTCTTAGTATTATGGTCTGTTTACTATTATGGTCTGGTGACCTTCCCCTAGCTTTGGACTGAGCATGCCTAACTGACCCCTCCTTGCAGTGTTGGAGTGATCCCTGCTGCTGCTGAGGGGGAGTGTTGGCGGGGCTGGCAGGCTCCCTGCCCGGCTTTATGCAGCTCCCCCGAAGCGGTGACATGTCCCTCATCTCCTAGGTGGAGGCACGACCAGAGGACTCCTCGTACTGCTCCCGTCCCAAGTGCCAGCTCCCCAGCTCCCATTGGCCAGGAACTGTGGCCAATGGGAGCTGCAGGAGCAGTGCCTGCAGGCTGAGGCAGTGCACAGAGCCACCTGACTGCACCTCTACCTAGGAGATGAGGGAGGGAAATGTCGCTGCATCTGGGGAGCCCCCCAGAGGTAAGCACTACCCAGAGCCCTCACCCCCTCCTGTGCCCCAATCCTGAGCCCCCTCCCACACCCAAACTCCTGCTGATGCTGAGTGGGGGGTGTGGTGGCCCAAGACTGCCCCTGCAGTGGTCGGTGTAGCTGGCCCAGGGGTCAGCCACACCGGCCGCTGCAGAAGTCACAGAGGTTCTGGAATGTCACAGAATCCATGACCTCTGTGACAGACCTCTGTGCCTTCGGTATGAATAATCAGTTAAGTAGTTTTCTTTAACTTTCTTTAAACTTCTTTAAGGTTTGTTTTATACCCTATTTCTTTTACACCATTATCCCTCAAACAAACAACATTGCCCTTGCAGAAGCTACTGCCTTTAGCTGCCAAACAACTTATCTAGCTGCCCAAGTTGCCAGTCCTTTTGTCTCTCTTCACCACCTCTCAGGAATTCTGAAACCCATTACCAATTTGCATAGACCTGATTCTAGATAGGAATTGACCTTCTGGATGATACCAGTGCTCCATCTAATCCAGTATCCTGTCTCTGACAGTGACCAGTGCTAGAGGGTTGTAGTGGGACAGCTGCCCCACTCCTGAAGAACAGGGGTTAAAAGCAGCCCTGGAGAGGGCTGCGGCTGTGAAAGGCTAGGCTGATTGGGGAAGCAGCCACAGCTGTGGCCAGCTCAATCTGGGCCCAGTTGGCCCTTATAAGAGGGCTCTGGTCCAGGAGCTGAAGGAGTCTCTTTCTAGCCCTGGAGGGCTTGGGCAGGGCAAAGAGAGCTGGGGAGCTCTAGCCTGGTAAACCCCCAGGCTGCAGGCCTTGTTAAGGGCCCAAAAGGTACTGGGGCTGCAGAGGGACAGCCCAAGGATAGGCAAAGCAGCAGGTCCTAACTCCTTGCCAATGATGAGTGGCCATTAGAGACTGCAGTCTGCCCCAGTGACTGGGGGCAAGATGATGACTGGCAGTAGCCACTGAGGCAAGGTGGGGATAGAGGGTTGGGGGTTCCCATAGGAGGGAAGATCGAGGTAGTGGGTTACTGCTGGGGGCAGAACCCTGAGGTAAAGGGCACCGGGGACTAGGGGGGACATGGGGGCCTGATGCAAGCAAGACATCAGCCAGCAGAGGGCGCTCTGGAGCTGGACAGAACTAATTCCCAGGACAGCCAGCAGCAGGTGCTGCACCGGTGAGTCGTCGCTCCGCTACACGGCTACAGAAGAAGGTGCAAGAAACTTCATCACCACTATGAAATAACCTGTCCATAAGGGAAGTTTTTTCCTTGCCCTGGTCAATTAGTGGTTGATCTACATGACCTGTAGTACAAAGGCTTATTATCTGTTATAAATGTTTATCCTAATATAAATCTGGATTTCTTTTATCCAGAAAATGTCCAACCTTAGCTAGGAGCATATGTGTAAAATTATTACATATTTGAAGAAGGTATAGGTGTACCTCTATGTGTAATATAGGTGTGTGCATCTCTATATATGTAATATCTTTTCTGTTTTCAAAAGTTAGCCTGCATAATGAAGTACATATTCAGACTTCCAGAGTAACATGCTTTCTTACCATTTCTCCTTTTAGACCTGTTTGGCCTCAGACCAAATGTGATTTATTTTGATAAAAGCATGAGAAATTCTTTGTTTGAATTAGCTGAGAAAGAAAAACATGCCTTTTCTCATCTTAATCAAGTCATATATCACTTTTAAAAAATATGTTTTGGGCTCTCTACTAACCCCCAAAACAGTTGAATAAGTCTTCCATTGGAACAGTCTCCTAGCTCAGGTCCCAGTCCTGTAAACTGCTCTATCAGGTAGACCCTTGCACTCAATGCAGAGCCCCACTGATGTCAGTGAGGAAATGTGTGTGTGTGTATAGGGACCTGCCTGCATGGAGTAGCTTGCAGGATTGGGGCATATTACTGGATAATAAAAGTTTAAAAGATATGTGTTTTTTTTAATTTAAAAATTGTCACTGGACCTCAGGGAGCTCTGTGCATCATGGAAAACCACATCCTTTAAGCTCCAGAGCCATCCCCTAATATCCATTTCCATCCAGGGCCTCTGACCAACCCTCCCTCAATAAAGGAACAGGTACCCCAAAATCTCTGGAATGTCAGAAGGCAAAAATTTGTCTACAGGGAGCGCTACATGTAGCCGAAAAACAAGGAGAACAGAGGCCCCACACCATCTGAACAAGATGGTTGCTGCTCAGGGAACTGTGTCTATGATGGCTGTGCTGCAGAAAGTTGCTGCAGATACAGTAAATACTAACGCCACAATACCTGAAGAGCTCTGTGTAAAGTTTGAAAACCTGTTTCTCTCACCAACAGAGGTTGGTGCAATAGAAGAAACTACTACCTCTCCCACTTTGTCTCCACAATACAATTGACTGTTACCCCAATTAACTCCTCTCTGCTAGTGCTAACAGGACAGGTGAATGATGCAGAAGAGAATATCATTGGTGGAAAATCAGGTACTTGGTCTTTCTGCCCAGGTGCAAAGAAGCCTTACAGACTTAGCTACTCTTAAAGCTAAGGTGGCAGACCTGTAGGGAAGGTCTCACCGCAATAATTTGAGACTTATTGTTGTACGTGAAGGAGCACAGAGAAAGGCAACTCCTTAGAATTTGTTCTCCAGCTCCTTTCAGAAGTTCTCTGCCTGCTAGATGATTTTAAATTTGATTTAGAGAGAGCACATCAATCCCTGGCACCTAAGTGAGCCTCAAATGCCAAACCATGTGCACTGATTGTCAAATTTAATGTAAAAGAAAAAATAATGCAGCTAGCTTGTGAAAAAAAGAAAAGAAAACAAGATGATGTTTTGAGAGTTTGCAAAAGATGTGGTTAAAGAGAGATCAGCTTTTAGAAGAGCAAGTGAATTTGCCAAGCAGCAGAAACTGAAATATTGTATGTTTCCAGCTGAGTCTCATGTCAGTGTTGGTGAAGAAATGCATCCGTTTGAAAAGCCACAAGAATCACATCATTTTTTAAATAGCCAGCAGTGAATTAAGTTCCTGTTTTTATATCAAGTTTACTTCCCAGTTATGTCTGCCCTACTTGCATTTATGGACTTATCCAATTACTGTGACGAAGGGCAGGTCCACACTTAGCAGTGTTGATGCCACACTTTGCTGCTGTAGTGCTTAAATGAAGATGTTCCTATGCTGATGGGAGGGCTTCTCCCATTGGCATAGTTAATTCACTTCTGCAAGAGGCTGTCCCACCAACATAGCGCTGTCTACACTGGGGGTTAGGTCGTTATAACTATGTCGCTCAGGGCTGTGGATTTTTCACATTCCTGAGTGATGTACTTCTACCACTAAGTCTGTAGTGTAGATCTGGCCTAATTAATTACTTATCTGTGTTATCTCTTCTGCTCCAAGCTTATGCTTTATTGACTTTTGGGACACGTATATCAATTCTCATCAAACAGCTGGATGTGAAGCACCCTAGCAGGGAAGCTAAGGAAACTCCTCATCCCAAATGCCAGTGAACTGACTATGGAAAGGATTTATTTAAATTGTGTATTAGCACTATTAAGTGCTATTGTGCATGTATGTGTTGGGGAAATTAATGAAACATTTGACAACATCCCTAAATCAGCATGAACTGTTTGTGATTATACAAGGCCTGTGTGTTAGCTCTGCAAAGGAATAGACCGGGGCAAGGACAGCTCCCTGTTGCTCTGCAGAAATGTGAGATCTTTAATACCACTCTTTAAAATTGGTGCCGGGGGAGACCCTGCTGTGTCACTGTACCTTATTGCTGGGGATTTTCAAAGCCTGGCAGCCTGACCTTCCATGTGCTAGAAATGCAAGAGAAGGTTCTTCTCCCTTCAAGGCATCATGGAAAGCTGCACGGGAGCTGAGCAATGTAGTTTTACACCCTATAGTCCAACAGAGCAGAGGAGGTGACCAAGGGTTGCTGATTTACATGCAGTGACTTCTGGCCTCCCTATCACCTTCTACTTTGCCCCTGTTTGTCCCTTTTTTCTATGTCCCCTACCTTGCTCTCCCTGCATGCCCTCCTTTTGTCTCTCTACTTCCCCAGTCTCATTCCACATCCCCACTTGCTCTGAAACCCCCCTCAACTACTTCAGCCCCTTCCCCCCCCCAACCCCTTCTATAAGCTGAAACACTAAGTGCATGACCATGAAGTATGAAGTTAATATAGAAGTGTCACTTGTTCAATTGGATTGTTTTTTGGTGCAGTAATTTACAGTGTGTGGGAGCAGTTAAATTTCTCCCCCTTGTTAGCTGTATGGTTATTTAATACAGGGAAGGGAAACTAAATGTGTGGTTGTACACTAAAAGAGGGAGGGGGCATGAGACTTTGGGCAAATAATCCCCACAACATACAATGTCTCACTTAGTGCACCAAACAGTATTCCCAGTACTCTGGTGTTTGGTTTGGCAAACTGAAAAGATTGCAAATTAGGGGATAATACACAGGCATATCCTTGAGATAACAGGTTAAGAAATATTACATTTGTGGAATGTGTGCTCCCTTTCTATCTCCTTAAAATGTAGCTACTACTTTGTGGTATGGGAAAAGAAGGATGCCTGTTAAAATACAGGAAATAGTAATAATAATTTAAAGAATGGATTTTGGCAGAGCTCCCTGCCTGGTTGGTATGTCTGCACGGCCCAGGACCTCAAGACCTCATTGGTTTAGTTTTGTCTACAGTGTTAAGTGTTTGATAATTGTTGCATTTTCATCGTGGTCTATTATGCTTGGTATTATGTGTTTTTTATGTTTTTGTTTTAACTTGTCTTTTTTGTGCTCTTCCCTCCCCCTTTCCAGAGCCCTCTTCTCCCTGTTCCCTGGAATTCGAAGACTTTCCCTTCCCAAGCAATAGTCTTCCTTGGCAGGTTCCTTCTGTTACCTGCCTGGTTCAAGATATTCAATTCCGGAGTCTTTAAGTATTTAAACAATAGCTTTTTATTTTAGAAATGAAATAATAAACACTGGTCAGGCAGAGTCACGATGAGGGCAACCTTGCTAGCACATAACTCACAGCCAGATGATGCCAAAGAAGAACTGGTAACAGTTTACAGAATATATATTAACAATTGACCAATCAATACAGAGCATGAGGGAGTTATTGATAGGTAATCAGATTAACAAATCAGGAACTGTTGCTGGGTAAGCCAGTAACTGTTGCTAGGCAGAGTAAGAACTCTTAGAATATCAGAAGGGCTGTACTGGGTCAGACTAAAGGTCCATCTAGCCCAGTATCCTGTCTTCTGACAGTGACCAATGTCAGGTGCCCCACAGGGAATGAACAGAACAGGTAACCATCAAGTGATCCATCCCCCTGTTGCCCATTCCCAGCTTCTGGCAGACAGAGTCTAGGGACACAATCCCTTCCCATCCTGGCTAATAGCCACTGATGGATCTATCCTCCATGAACTTATCTAGTTCTTTTTTGAACCCAGTTGTAGTCTTGGCCTTCACATCATCCTCCAGCAATGAGTTCCACAGGTTGACTGTGCATTTTGTGAAGAAATACTTGCTTTTGCTTGTTTTAAACCTGCTACCTATTAATTTCATTTGGTGACTCCTAGTTCTTGTGTTACAAGGTGTAAATAACACTATCTTATTTACTTTCTCCACACCGATCATGATTTTATAGACCTGTCATATCCCCCCCCCCTTAGTTGTCTCTTTTCCAAGCTGAAAAATCCCAGTCTTATTAATCTGTCCTCATATGAAAGCTATTCCATACCCCTCATCATTTTTGTTGCCCTGTTGTGAGCCTTAGTATTCAAGATGTGGACATACCATGGATTTATATAAAGGCAATATATTTTCTGTCTTATCTATCCCTTTCCTAATGATTCCCAATATTCTGTTTGCTTCTTTGACTGGCACTGCACATTGAGTAGAAGTTTTCAGAGAACTGTCCACAATGACTCCAAGATCTTTCTTGAGTGGTAACAGCTAATTTAGACCCCATCATTTTATTTGTATAGTTGGGATTGTTTCCCAATGTGCATTATTTTGCATTTATCAACATTGAATTTCATCTGCCGTTTACTTGCCAATCACCCAGTTTTGTGAGATCCCTTTGTAACTCTTCACAGTCTGGTTTGGACTTAACCATCGTGAGTAATTTTGTACCATCGGCAAATTTTGCCACCTCACTGTTTACCCCTTTTTCCAGGAATATAGCCTCTGTCTCATCTTTCCCTGAGACCAACCCAGGGAAGAGGGGGTATCAGTTACCTAACTGTAGTGGGGACCCAGGGAGAAGAACTTTTCTTCCTTGTTTACCTGCCTTCTTAATGCTGCCATTTGAGCTGGTAATGCCCCTTGTATCTCCCAGAGGTTTTTTGAGCAAATCAGGAGATCACAGGTTTTTTACCCCAACTATATCATCAAATCCTGGTTGAGTGTGGTTAGCCCTAACCTTTGGTTGCCTTTTGCACCTCTTGCCCTAAAAAATACCTGTCCTGAGACCTCAAGACTTCCCTTCACAAGCAGGCTAGAGCAGATACTAGGAACAGTCATAAAGGTCATGTCTAATGATGAGTTTGGACAGACCAAAATTATATTTATGCTGACTGGGCTGGCTTTTGACCTAGCTTTTGTCTGGCATGTTGCTTTTGTGACTTAAGTAATGTTTATAAGTTGCTGTTTGAGACCAGGGTGATATGTTCTGACCACAGAATGCGGGCAAGAAGACAGGAAATAATGCAAAAAGCTCATTCAGGAAAGATATATCAAGTCCCTATATCAAGTAAATGGTAAAATGACTTGATCAAATATATGCATCATATGAGCAGTGCACAACAACATGAAAAAGTGTGGACCGCAAATGCTATGCAAACTGAAGCTTGTGCATGCATATTGTATGAATTGCATAAGACATATAATACTTAGGACCCTACCAAATGCACGGTTCATTTTAGTTAATTTCATGGTCATAGGATTTAAAAAAATCATAAATTTCATGATTTCAGCTATTTAAATCTGAAATTTCAGGTGTTGTAATTGTCCTGACCCGAAAAGGAGTTGGGGAGGGGGTCGCAAGGGTATTGTGGGTGGCGGGGTTGCAGTACTGCTACCCTGATTTCTGCTCTGCGACTGGCAGTGGTGCTGCCTTCAGAGCTGGGCAGCTGGAGAGCGGTGGCTGCTGGCTGGGATCCCAATTCTGAAGGCAGAGCTGCCACCAACAGCAGCACAGAAGTAAGGATGGCCTGGTGTGGTTTTGCCACTCTCACTTCTGAGCTGCTGCCTGCAGAGCTGGGCCCTCAGTCAGCAGCTGACACTTTCCGCCACCCAGCTCTGAAGCCAGCAGTGCAGAAGTAAGGGTGGCATGGTATGGTATTGCCACCCTTACTTCTGTGCTGCTGCTGGTGGGGCGCTGCCTTCAGATCTGGGCGCCGGCCAACACCCACCACTCTCCAGCCTCACAGCTCTGAAGGCAGCACAGAAGTAAGGGTGGCAATACCACAATCCCTCCTAAAATAACCTTGCGACCCGCCCCCCCGCAACTCCCTTTTGGGTCAGGACACACAATTTGTGAAATCTGTATAGTATAGGGTAAAAGCACACAGAAGACCAGATTTCATGGTCTGACACATTTTTCATGGCCATGAATTTAGTAGGGCCCTAATAATACTTAACGTTAATTGGCAGGTAACGAATGAATATGTAGTTTGAATGTCTATGCTTTTGTTAGAATGTAAGGGTGTAGCTGGAGTACTATAGGAGAAATTCATCATGACTCCCCTACCTCCCAAGAGAAGGTAACTGATCCCTATATTTTTCTGTCTTTCATTTCTTTCTTCAGTATCTTCATGCGAAGGTATGCCCCTGGTTCAAATAAATGTTTGAATTAATCAACTCAAGTGTCTCAAACCAAGTGTGGGGGATTCTCACTCCACCCTGAGGAGCAACCTGAGATGGCTACTTACCTAGGTTAACTGTTGGTGGGTCACAGATGGCTTCTCAGGCCTTTAAGGCCTAGCCACTTCCATGGACATGACTGATAACAATGTTGTCTTTTACTGATGCCCACACTCCCTTAATGTTACTTAGGCATTGCAAAGCTCAGCCTCCCTTACAACTTTTAGCCCAGCAATTGGGGCACTCACCTGGGACATGGCGCTGTCTGACGAAGGGAAGGGATTTAAACAAGGAGTCACCACTTCTCAGGTGAATGCCCTGATCACGGGGCTATGGGATATGCTGTTGGGAGTTTCTCTCTTGTTGATGCTGTTCCACTTTAATTAAATAATTGAAACATTAAATAATTAGGTTGGAGCCTGAGAATCACACTCTAGTTCTTGAAGCCCAGACTTTGGTGCCGAACGCCATGAAAGGAGATAGGCTTAGGACATACCCCTCTCAGTGGCATCTTCCATTGGCCTCCTTAGGTGGCTCCCCACCTAGCTTGCTGGTTTTTATGGATCTCATTCTAAGGCACCACTGTCTCCCCATGCATTAAATATCAGGATGGCCCCTGGACCAGAGAAGTGGAGTCACTGCCCACTTAAAAGATGTGAACCATACAGAGTAGGGTTAGAGAATAGAGGACGACTCAGGAACAAGATGGGTCAAGTGCCGTCATACCACTGATGAAATAATTTCTCCAACATGGACAGGCCGTTCGGCAGCAAAAGAAGTACAAATCTCTGCCACTTCAGGCTTGGCTTAACCAGATGGATAAACAGTTGAGCACTTCCAAATGACTATCTCCCACAGTGAAAAAGCTGCAAGTTCCATCCTATGATGGATAAAGATACCAGTAAATATCACCTGAAGTCTAAAACTAAGACCAATCCTATGATTTACAGAGTTTAAGGAGAAGGTATGAAAATCCTTCTGCCTAGTGATTCAGGGACTCTCAAATCACTCCAATGCCCCACTAATGTGAGTGGCTGTCCATATGTGTCCGTTTGTCACAAACCATTCCCCAAAGTAGACCTCTAAGTCCCTATTATGTAACTAGTAAGAGATCTCCGCGTTAAACCAGTGCGATTTTGAAGCAGCTATAAGTGTGACTAAGTCATTCTGTATTTGTGCAAGACTGCCAGAAAAGTACAGGTATTACGTCGAAGTGGGGATGTATGGGACTGGTTTCACTCTCAAAACTTCAATGTAGATAAAGAAACCTACATAGAAGTAAAAGGTGAAACCATTTAAATTGTTCCTGAGTGCATTTTAATGTTTTAATTACCTAAAACAACTCCTTATTTTTGCTACAGCTTTGCTGAATCAGGACATAAATAGCTAGATTACATAGCTATACAGATGAACAGGAAATATAAATCCTAAAGATGAACAATAGGAGTGACAAAATAATTGAGCAATAGGAACCAATAAAATACTGGTCTGTGCTATAGTTCAGATTGTACTTAAATTAGATTTAGGGAATCCGCCTGTATAGTATTTTTCTTCAAAGGAAAAATAAAAAGGGTTTGTGCCCTTTTTTTTTGCTTCAGTATGATATATAAAGGAGGTCTAATTTTTTTTAAATATTTGTTTTTTGCATTAGATTAGAATTTTAAGGTCCTGTCTAGCTGGAAGACTACATGATGACTGGAGAAAAAGTGCAATAACTCCACCAGAAATGTGCTGAAACTAGAATTTAGGAAATTACACAATATCTTCGTCAGGAGACATAAGTACATTGTTGAAGAAGCAGTTAAAAATGTCTTTGTAGTCAGGATGTGGTTATAGCAATACACCAGTACAGGATATTTCTTAGGGATTTCCAATAGAAAGGTTTCCACTGAATGTCATGTACTTTGGATCAGACTATTTGGACTATTGCTAGATACCTCAGGTTAAAACAACAAGAAGTACTTGTGGCACCTTAGACTAACAAATTTATTTGGGCATAAGCTTTCGTGGGCTTAAACCCACTTCATCAGATGCATGGAGTGGAAAATACAGTAGGAAGATATATCTAACAGTACATGAAAAGATGACAGTTGCCTTACCAAGTGGGGGGTCGAGACAATTCAATTAAGGTGGGCTATTATCAACAGGACAAAAAATCACTTTTGTAGTGGTAATCAGGGTAGCTCATTTCAAACCGTTGACAAGAAGGTGTGAGTAACAGTAGGGGGAAATTAGCATGGTGAAATTAGTTTTTAGTTCTTGTTGTGACTTAAGAACTAAAAACTAATTTCCCCATTAGATAGAACTGGTGGTCTGGGTTAAGTTAAATGAAGTTAATGGAGCGGAGTGATATTGGGCAATGGCTGGTGGCCTGATTCCAGCATTTTGGGATCTTACTGTTGAATGTATGGCAACAGATGGGTCTGCCAACCATGCTTGTCCCTTTGGCCCCCGATTCTTAAAGTACTGCGTGGAGACCTGTTTTCATAGACCCACAATCCCTCAAGCTGACCTGGTATAACAGTTAATTGAAAGTGATGGTGTAGCGGCAAGGTTGTGGAAGATTGGCGAGGAGCTAAGTGGTGGACTGAGTACTTGACTGGATGTAAGTGGAGGATGCAGGCAGTTGCAATGAACTTTGTCTGACAGACCCTGCCAAAAGATATTGTAGCATAGCTCAGCATATTTTTGCCTATAAACAAGATAATGTAATAAGCATAAATCATACATATAAGAATGTAACCAGCTGTTGACCCTATGTAACCCTGAGATAAGTGCAGAGAATATAGCACGGAAGAGGACTCCCCCACGGCAGAGTCCTGCCTGGTCAGCTGTCCTGAATGGCCAGAGTCCTCTATAGCCCCTCCATGCGTCCTCGGGGCTCCCTGCGCAGATTGGAGCATAAGTTCTTCCTTCCTCCCTTCAATAAAGCGTAGTTTACTATTCTTAGGCCTGAGTGTCCTCCTTTCGCTGATTTTTCCCCCCGTCCTTGCGGGCACAGATGGCCAGTGCTGTTGCCTCACACCTTCTCTGTAATTTGAAGACCAAAACTGGCCAGCTGACTAAACAGAAGGTTCAGAAAAAGCTCTTTCCAAACATCCAAAAAGAGTCCTGCTACTTCACTGCTATCATCTCCATATACTGCAGAAGAAATAAACATGGCCCTCATGGCCACTAAAAGCAGGAAAGCTGCTGGCAAGGACAGCATTTATCCCAAATTCTTTAAGAATCTGGGCACAAAGGGACAAGCATGGTTGGCAGACCCATCTGTCGCCAGACATTCAACAGTAAGATTCCCAAAATGCTGAAATCAGGCCACCAGCTATTGCCCAATATCACTCCACTCCATTAACTTGCAAGTTGTGGAGAGGAGTCTTACCCCTATCTTTGAGGCCAAAGGAACAGGTCAGTTTCAGACCGGGAGGAAGTTCCTGCGACCATGTTCTCATCATTACTAATCATGTTGAAGTTGGCTTCCAACAGAATTAAAAAAACTGGAGACACATTGATAGGTTTATCTGCGGTCTATGACACCATATGGAGATATGAGCTATTGCTGAAGGCATTAAAGGTCATCAAATGCCATAGCACTATACAACTCCTGACCACAATGTTGAGCAACCATAGATACCACGTCCTTTGACTGGACAGATCAGCAAAGCACACATGCTCGATGGTCTACTTCTAGGATCTGTGCTGGCTCCTTCACCGTTCAACATTCACATGAGTGATTTGTCTGATACAATTTTGCATAAATTCATTTATGCTGATGACATCACTTTTGTGGTACAAGACAAAGACCTCACCACTGTTGGAGACACCCTTTCCACCAATCTCAGGATAAAGATGGAATGGTTTCAGGACTGGAAGCTGCTCCCAGATGCCTCCAAAACTTTGGTAATAGCCTTTCATCTAAACAACAAAGATGCCAACGAACCATTCAATGTCACCTTCCGTGATCAACAGGTCTGAAAAGAGCCCTATCCTAAATAGTTGGGAACAGAAGCTTGACTTTTAAAGTTCATCTGGAAAAGACACGAGAAAAGGTAAAAGCAAGGATTAGTCTCATCTAAAGACTTGCAGGCACAACATGGGCTGCTGATGCACACAGCTTTGAACTATGATTCTAACATTGATACACTTGAGTACATAATATTGTGCTCCAGTCTAGGCAGGCAGCTCACGTACCAAACTCTGGATGCACAGCTTAATGCCATTATGGTAATCATAACTGGAATGTTAAAATCAACAAGTATTCAATGGCACATGCATCCCCACCCAAGTTCTGGAGGGACACACATAGCCTGTGAGTACAATTGAACCATGGACAACTTGAACTTACCAATTCATAAGGACCTCCAGAAACTTCTATCATGGAGTTACAAGGTCTGGCTTATGCCCCAACCTGTAATGAGTGTCTTGAAAGTGACCCCTTAGTGTGCCAAAAACCAGGGTTCCACCAAGTTCCATAAGGGCAGGCCCATGGCCTTCAGGATTCCAAGGTTGGGCCTTCAGGCACCAGCAATCCTTGTCTCTCTCTCCATGACTCCCTGCCAGGTATCCAGGCGAGCCAGATTCCTACAGGAGATTTATACTGTACACCTTCAGGGCCCAGTGCTCTCAGTGATTATTTATAGTGACAACAGGCAGTTGTTTTAGAACAAGGTAGCAATTTATTAGTCTCCTGGCACACAAAATATGGAAGTCCTTAGGTCAATAAAGAGAGGCAGAAGATATGCCATAGTCTACCCTGGCCACGCCAGTGCATTCAGCATTCTGGACTCCATTTCTGGCTCTGATTCCTTCCCTTTGACCTTATTCCTGGGTGGGAACCCTGTGTCTCATTAAAGGACATCCCTTATTCTAGCCACTTGACAACTTTCTCCTCTATCTAAGTTCACATGTTCTAACTGCTGAGGTTTCTTGCTGTTAGGTGTTGATTGTTCAGCAATTAGAGGTCTCATGGTCTGTGCAGATCCTCTGTTGATCTAGGTTGTTTCAACAAGTTCTTTAATGACCCATTCTTTCCACCCGAGACAACTAGCCAATACCCACACACCCACCCCTCATGTCTCCTGCTGGGCTCAAAGAGCCGCATTAGTCCTTTTGCATGGACTAGGTAGCAATGCTAAGGACATAGGGAAACTGAGGCACACGTAGGCTTCATGAAACTATTACAGCAAATTCCTACTTCATCACACCTTCCGAATGCATTCCTGAAATTTTGCAAGCCTTTTTGGATCAGGCTAAAACTTTGAAAGCATCCTCGTTCAATCCTGAGGCACACTGAAAAGAATTCTGGGATAATGCTAATGTCCCAAATAAACACTGGATTGCCAACCCCACAAAGGAACTTCTGCACTGAACCTTTTCAGAATATTGCATGGCAGATGCAGTCACCCCATACATCTCTAGAAGATGGGAGAGAATGCACAAATGTCTGTGGACACCACTTGCAAACTATGGATTGCATTGAAAGTTAGCATCTGTTTCAATAATTTGCCAGTGGCATCTCAGGCTATGTCTATACTACTGCTGGATCGACGCTGCAGCAATCGATGTACCGGTGGTCGATTTTAGCATTTGTAGTGAAGACCCGCTAAATTGATGGCAGAGTGCTCTCCAGTTGACCCCCATACTCCACCAAGAGTGAGAGGAGTAAGGTAAGTCACTCTCCTGTCAACCAAGCGCCATGTAGACACCGCAGTAAATCGACTTAAGCATAGGCGTGGGAAGTATGGGTGCGAGGTTGCTGCAGAACCCCCAGGTTTTGCGCCTAGCATGCTGGCCCCGCACCCCTGCCGCCCAGGGTCCCTGCTGCTGGCCCCATGCCTCTGCTGCCCACGATCCTGGCTGTGGGGCCCACTGCAGTCCTGGCCGCCTGCCCTGCATGCTGCTGGTCCCAGCTTTAGGGAGCAGTGAGGGGCATGGACAAGGGAAAAGGGGGTGTTTCCAAAAACTGTTCCAGTGCCACTGGACCTAAGCTATATTGACTCCAGCTACATTATTCACATACATTATACACATGGAGTTGTGTAACTTAGGTCGATTTACCGCAGTAGTGTAGATGTAGCCTCTGTTACCCGGGGTTCTTTCAACCCAAAGATCTTGGTAACTCTTACTCTGTGCGAGGTGGTGTCAGGAAATAAATCAAGGGAGACACGGCCATCTGACTGATAGATGGCTGGCACAAACAGGACAACACGAGTGCTTTCACTTTAAAGATAAACTTTACTTACTCTCAAGCACTTACACATGTCCGCAACAGGCTAGTAAAACACACCCAAACCCTCAATAATTACCAAAGCCGGGTGTGGCTCTAGAGCGGCACAGCGGCAGCCTTCTGGTGGCCAATCTTCCGTCTATCAGCGGGGACCACAGGATGCGTCCAGAGGGAGAGTATCTCCTGAAGAGTCCAACTACCTCAGACTTTTCCCCCTTATTTATACATTAGTAATACAATGACATGTCACTTAAATAAAACTTGTTAAGCAAGCAGTTAAAGGTCAAGCAAGAGGTTTTCTTCTGATCATCAATTAACCAGATGTTTGTTTTTTTTCCAGAGTTTGCATGCCTTAAGGTCCTGACAGACACATTCCTGAGGGCACATACAGACAACCTTCATGTTTTTCTAAAATGCATATATCAGCAATTTCAACACAATTCTTATCAGGAAGGACTTGGGGTCAAGCTGCCCTTTCTGTGGCACCCAAAACCCCCTACACTCCTGCCTTGGTTATGCTAAGGCTGCTGTATGGGCAGTTTACGGCCTGCTGACTTGGGAACTTTTAGCAATAAGCAGTAGTAGTCCAGGCATTTTACTGGTTTGTCAAAATCTCCTCGCACACCTCAGACAATCACCAAGCCATTCCCAAAGCTACTTACTGGCTCACTAATCTGAACTTGTTTGTCTAAATGTTGCTAATCACTTCTCTTGTCATATGAAAGATTATGATAATCTAGGCTGACCTCTTCTGTAACAGAGTCCAGAGAATTTCATATAGTAAATCATTTCCCAAGTCCAATGAAGTAAATGGGATTAGTGGGTGCTCTGCACCTCTGAAAAACAGGCCAACAGGTGTATCAAGCTGGACACCCAAAAATGGGCATCCAAAGTCAGTGTGCACTTCTGAAATTTGTCTTAATATTTTTATAGGGGCACCATCACTTTAGAGCAGGGGTGGGCCACATCGGGGTTGTGAAACGGTATGGAGGGCTGGGTAGGGAAGGCTATGCCTCCGCAAACAGCCTGCCCGCTATCTGCCCCGTCCCACTTCCTGCCCCCTGACTGCCCCCCTCAGAGCCCCTGACCCATCTAATCCCCCCTGCTCCTTGTCCACTGACTGCCCCCTCCTGGGATCCCCTGCCCCTAACTGCCCCCTGGGACTCCACCCCCTATCCAACCTTCCCTGCTCCCTGACTGCCCTGATCCCTATCCACACCCCTGCCCCTGCCAGGCTCCCTGGGACTCCCCGAACCCCCAGGACTCCACCCCCTATCCAACCCCCCCCTCTCCCTGTCTCCTGACCGCCCCCCTCCCCGAACCTCCATCCCCTCCAACCACCCCGTGTCTTCTGACTGCTCCCCGGGTCCTCCTGCCCCTTATCAAATCCCCCACCCCCTTACCATGCCGCTCAGAGTGGCAGGACAGGCTTATTGGAAAACCTGGGAGGTGGGCGGGTGCAAGTTGCAGCGTGGCTGCAGGGGGGGAGGGGCCGGAGGCTCAGGGGCTGGGCAGAACGGTCCCGCGGGCCGTAGTTTGCCCGCCTCTGCTTTAGAGTCACACTCTGCCTGAAATATGTTTTATATACTGTAGTTATGAACATCTTTGAGATTATTTTTTCTCGTTTAATTTATAGTACTCTATTTTTTTCAGTTTATTTTACAGCACTTTGAGGACAATCATTTTCAATGTCTCCTTGGTTAGTTGGTTAGGCTCTGATATTACACTCCGTGCAGTTGTCCGTGACAAGCGCTTAGTCAGTTTCTCCTGTTTGTATGGGCCTTTCCCCCCAACAACAGGCAGTTAGTTTTTGAGAGCTGTGCTGACTTTGTCTGGTTACTGTATCCCTAACACTGGGATCATTATGGATAGAGAAGTAAAATGAGAGATTTTTCATCTAGGGTCACCTATACCTGGAGAAGGATGAAGACTGAACCCAAGCCTGAAGTAGTGCTAGGTATAACTTTTAAATAGATACTCTCGCTGTGTAAGCTTGATTCCTTGAGGTAGCTGTTTTGTTTTCTTGTTATGCTGGGCAACTTAAAGCTATTGTAGGTCATTTTAAGCATGAGTAATATAAGCAGCCCACACCAATGTTCTCTCATTCATGTGCAGAATGAATCTTGCTATATGCACCAATATGGAAGTGATGTGTGGGGGGGATGGGGCCAAGGGGTTCAGCTTGTGGGAGGGGGCTCAGGGCTGTTGCATGTTGGATACTTCTAGATACTTAGTAGCTGGTGTACACTGGCACACGTAACATTGCTTACACTAAAAGAAAAGGAGTACTTGTGGCACCTTAGAGACTAACCAATTTATTTGAGCATGAGCTTTCGTGAGCTACAGCTCACTTCATCGGATGCATACTGTGGAAACTGCCGCAGACTTTATATATACACAGAGAATATGAAACAATACCTCCTCCCACCCCACTGTCCTGCTGGTAATAGCTTATCTAAAGTGATCATCAGGTTGGGCCATTTCCAGCAGAAATCCAGGTTTTCTCACCCTCCACCCCCCCACACAAATTCGCTCTCCTGCTGGTGATAGCCCATCCAAAGTGACAACTCTTTACACAATGTGCATGATAATCAAGTTGGGCCATTTCCTGCACAAATCCAGGTTTTCTCACATCCCCCCACCCCCATACACACACAAACTCACTCTCCTGCTGGTAATAGCTCATCCAAACTGACCACTCTCCAAGTTTAAATCCAAGTTAACCAGAACATCTGCGGGGGGGAGGAAAAAACAAGAGGAAATAGGCTACCTTGTATAATGACTTAGCCACTCCCAGTCTCTATTTAAGCCTAAATTAATAGTATCCAATTTGCAAATGAATTCCAATTCAGCAGTTTCTCGCTGGAGTCTGGATTTGAAGTTTTTTTGTTTTAAGATAGCGACCTTCATGTCTGTGATTGCGTGACCAGAGAGATTGAAGTGTTCTCCGACTGGTTTATGAATGTTATAATTCTTGACATCTGATTTGTGTCCATTTATTCTTTTACGTAGAGACTGTCCAGTTTGACCAATGTACATGGCAGAGGGGCATTGCTGGCACATGATGGCATATATCACATTGGTGGATGTGCAGGTGAATAAGCCTCTGATAGTGTGGCTGATGTTATTAGGCCCTGTGATGGTGTCCCCTGAATAGATATGTGGGCACAATTGGCAACGGGCTTTGTTGCAAGGATAAGTTCCTGGGTTAGTGGTTCTGTTGTGTGGTATGTGGTTGTTGGTGAGTATTTGCTTCAGGTTGCGGGGCTGTCTGTAGGCAAGGACTGGCCTGTCTCCCAAGATTTGTGAGAGTGTTGGGTCATCCTTTAGGATAGGTTGTAGAACCTTAATAATGCGTTGGAGGGGTTTTAGTTGGGGGCTGAAGGTGACGGCTAGTGGCGTTCTGTTATTTTCTTTGTTAAGCCTGTCCTGTAGTAGGTAACTTCTGGGAACTCTTCTGGCTCTATCAATCTGTTTCTTTACTTCTGCAGGTGGGTATTGTAGTTGTAAGAAAGCTTGACAGAGATCTTGTAGGTGTTTGTCTCTGTCTGAGGGGTTGGAGCAAATGCGGTTGTATCGCAGAGCTTGGCTGTTGACGATGGATCGTGTGGTGTGGTCAGGGTGAAAGCTGGAGGCATGCAGGTAGGAATAGTGGTCAGTAGGTTTCCGGTATAGGGTGGTGTTTATGTGACCATTGTTTATTAGCACTGTAGTGTCCAGGAAGTGGATCTCTTGTGTGGACTGGACCAGGCTGAGGTTGGTGGTGGGATGGTGCAAGAGTGGGAAATTTCCTTTGTTAGCAAACAGAACAAACTCCATGAATTTTTGTGTTTAAACTGAACCTAAGTGTGTTGTCAATAATGGATTGCATGCATCCTCACTCTGACCCATTCATCTTTAGGAAATGTGTTCAGATGGCCAGGAAGGGGCAGATGTTGTCAGTGATTGCTAAGATAATAGATTTATTGAGAGATGCTTTTAGCTTATCAAGAACTACTTGTTACAGAAGTTTTCTGTTATAATGACTTGGTTACAGATATCTTTAGCTTATCAATTATGTAAAAATCAAGATGCCATGAAAAGAGTTCCCTGAGTCAATAGGTCATTTTCTCTCTCTTTTCTGTAAATATGCATAGTATATAAAAGAGTGAAATTCTGAGAGCTAGTTGGAAGAGACTAATGCTGCTAAGCTGCTCCCCTAATCAGTTTGGTAATGCATGGACCTTCCTTTGGTATCATGCTGTTTTATCTTTGATTAATAAAGCTTATTGAGCCTGATTAGCTGACCTCTTATTAACAGAATCAGACCTTTAGATAACACCTGGAGGTTCTCCCCCCCCCCCCCCCACACACACACGGTAAGGAATTAGCTTGAGCTAAGTTAACATAAGGCACTCTTCAACTGATCTGAGTAGCCCATAAATTCCTAAATCAATGTAATTAAATTGATAAAGCTTGTTTTGACAAAACCTAAAATTATACATGTTAACCAAGTCTGAAGACTGGCCTAAAGGATCAGCAGCCTCTAAAACAGTGGTCCCCACCTACCCCCCCATAGGGACATAGTGGAATGTTCAGGGGGGCATGGCAGGGATAAGGGGGATGCAACGTGAATAGTTTGGGGACCACTGCTCTAAAAGACTGAGCTCAAAAGAAAACTGCAGAGAGCACAGAGAACTAAAATCAGCTGCATTCTTTACACTATTGGTGGTGTGTCTGATGAGGTTCTTTTGTGTGATGAGAGGTGATTAGCAAAGTCCAAATAACCAAGACCAGATTAGTGAGCCTGTGGGTAGCTTTAGTGTTATCTGGGTTTTTCTGAACCCAAAGTTCTCAATAACTTTATTCTTTGCAAGACGATGTCAGGAAATCAATCAATGAATGGAGGACAGACCTCCTCCATCTGATAAATGATTGGTACAAACAAGAGTTCTTTCACTTAAAGCTTTTACTTTATTCAAAGCATGTCTACACTGACAAAGTTACAGTGCCGCTCAGAGTGCTGAAGAAAAACCGCTGTTGTGTGTTCACAGTGACAGCTGCCTGCACAAGAGCATATTCACACTTGTGGTACTCGCGATGCTATTCGGAGCGGTGCACTCTGAGCAGCATTTGGCTCTATCTTTCAACTGTTTGTGTACTGCGTGCCCTGCCCTGCCCTGCCTCTTTCTGGCTGCAGGAATGGATCCCGAGCTGTTGACCAGAATGCTGCTCACACTGACCAACACGTCACAAGTGGCAGTGGAGTTATTCCTTAAACTACACAGGCAAGAGGAATGTGACATTGATCTCGCCACATATAGTAGCTATGACACGAGAATCTTGTGGCATTCATGGAGGTACTGACCACAGTGGAATGCTGCTTTTGGGCTTGGGAAACAAGCACTGAGTGGTGGGATCACATCGTCATGCACGTCTAGGATGATGAGCCGTGGCTGCAGAACTTTCACATAAGGAAAGCCACATTCATGGGACTGTGTGATGAGCTCCCCCCAGCCCTGCGGCACAAGGACATGAGAATGAGAGCTGTCCTGTTGCTGGAGAAGCGTGTGGCGATTGCGCTGTGGAAGCTGGCTGCTCCAGACTGCTACTGATTGGTCGCTAACCAGTTCAGACTGGGAAAGTCAACCACTGGAGTCATGTTGATGGAAGTGTGCAGGGCCATTAATTGCATCCTGCTCCGAAAGACCGTGACTCTGGGCAATGTGCCTGAGATTGTGGATGGCTTTGCACAAAAGGGCTTCCCTAACTGCAGAGGGGTGATCAATGTCACACACATTGCAATTCTGACACCAGACTACCTAGCCACCGAGTATATTAATTGCAAGGGGTATTTCTCAATGGTTCTCCAGGCGTTTGTAGATCACCATGTGTGTTTCACAGACATTAACGCAGGCTGGTCCGGAAAGGTGCATGACACACGCATCTTTCAGAACAGTGGCCTGTTCAAGAAGCTGCAAGCAGGGACTTTCTTCCCGGACCAGTCGATCACCGTAGGGAAAGTTGAAATGCCCATTGTGATCCTGGGAGACCCCGCCTACCCCTTAATGCCATGGCTCGTGAAGCCATACATGGGGCAACTTGACAGCAGCAAGGAGTGGTTCAACAACAGACTGAGCAAGTGCAGAATGACTGTGGAGTGTGCATTTGGCCATTTAAAAGCCCGCTGGCGATGCCTGTATGGAAAGCTGGACATGGCCGATGACAATATTCCTATGCTTATAGCTGCGTGCTGTATGCTCCATAATATTTGTGAAGGGAAGGGTGAAAGCTTCACTTAGGACTGGACCGCAGAGGCTCAGCACCTGGAGGCTGAGTTTGAACAGCCAGAGACCAGGCTATTAGAGGGGCACAGCGCGGGGCCATAAGGATCAGGGATGCTTTGAGGCAGCAATTTGAAGCTGAAAGCCACTAATATTTGTTGCTATGCTCGGGTTTGCAGTGCTTGTAATGCTAGGAGGTGATTGGTTCACATGATGCAAGAAGGGACTGTAGCGGGGTGGTCACCCAGCTCTTGCCCTGAAGGGCTGAAAAGCCAGCCCTTGGGGAGGCCTGGAGCTGTGGGCTAGAAGCTGGGCTGATTGGGGAAGTAGCCACACCTGGGCCACGCCCCAATCAGGGACCAGCTGGCCCTTTATAAAGGCTGGGAGCCAGAAGCTCAGTTAGAGTCTCTCTAGAGAGAGGCGGGCGAATGAACGAACGAATGAATGAACGAACGAACTCACACGGGGGACCTAGAGTGAGGCAGGGCTGGGGAAAGGCCTCAGGAGCTGGGAAGCCCTAGGCCAGCAACTCCCCAGACTGCAGGGCCTGGTCCCAGGCCCATATAGGTATTGGGGTTGCAGAGGGGCAGCCTGAGGGTGGGTAAAGGCAGTCAGTCCAAACCCCTTGTTGCCTGTGATGATTGGCTTTTACACTACAGTCTGCCCCAGGTTGCGGGGGCTAGACGGTGACGGGCAGTAGCCACAACTGAGGTGACATGGGGATAGTGGGTGAGGGTTCCCTGGGGTGAGGAGACCCAGGGAGTGGGGGTACTGCCAGGGGGGCAGCACCCAAGGCAAGAGCACAGGCATGGGGTCTGGGAGGGACATGGTGGGCCAGTGGTAAGGCAGCTCACCAGCCTGCGGAGGGTGCTCTGGGCTGGAAAGTAAGCTAATTCCCAAAAACGATCAGCAGGAGGTGCCGCAGAGGTGAGTCCGAACCTTTACAGGGACCTTAACATAATTGTATGTTGCTTTGCAGTGCTCTTTTTGGTTTCACTTAATAGAATAAAGGTTTCTTTCAAACAAACACAATTCTGTTATTGAAAGACAACAACCAGAGGAGAGAGTCAAATGAAAAAATTCTTCAGCAGGAAGGGGTAAGGGGGGAATAGAAGATCTAAAGAGGAGAAGGGGTCCCAGGACAGCTACAGATTTGTGTATGTCGAGGGATCATATCCAACCTTCTCCTTTGGAGTACAGGACAGTGGGTGCTGGACTTCAGCAGGGCCAAACTGCAGAGGGATGTGTGAGTGCAGTGGGTATTGGGAGCCCACACTGCTGGTCAGGGAGGGGTGGAATGCTACCGGTAGAGAGTGGAGCCATGAGGTTGATAACAATGTGTTTGGGGGGGGGGGGGCGCATGGGAAAGAGTTTTGCGACAGCGGCTGCAGGGGAGGTCAGGCATGGAGTGCTCGATTTGAAGAGCTAGTATCACCTGGAGCGTGTCCTCTTGGCACTCCATAACTCTTAAGAGCCGCTCTGTGGCTTCTTTCTGGTGTGCCGTGTTCTCCCTTCATTCCCTCTTCTCGCTGTCCCGCCACTCCTTCAATTCCTTTTTCTCGGTGGCAGAGTGCATCATAACCTCATGCATAAAGTCCTCCTTAGTTCTTCTTGGACGCTTCCTAATTCTTCGCAGCCTTTCTGCTGCTAATAACAAAGAGGGAGGCTGTACTCCCAAGGTCATCTCTGTGAAGTTTAAATGCAACATTTTACAGAAGCAGTATTGTTTGCAACACCAACAACACTGCTTCAGTGCTTTAAAACACAGTTAGTACTCTCACACTGGTCACTAACTGGCTGCCCCCAGGCAAGCACACACAAGCCACAAGACCCCCAAAATGGTGAGTAGCCATATGGGCAGGGTAAATCACTGTTTCTGGACCCTGCTGTACACTGGGCATATGACTCTTGGGCACTTGGGGAGAGCCAGCACTGTAGGGTGGGCCTGATAATCATTCCTGTCCCCACACTTTCCACAGGAGGTGACCATTATGGAAGACTCTCGCTGCTGAGGGTGAGCAGGGAATCAAGGAAGGGTCTTCTCAAAGCTTGTTGCTTCTGCCCTGGCCCCTATGCAGCTAGCCTGTGTGCGGCAATGGTCCCCTCCCTCTCCCACGCCACTGTGCTGTCACTGGGTGGGAGGAGGGAAGTTACCGTTAATGGGGTAAGAAACAAAGCAGCTCTGCTGAGGAACTTGCAGGAGCAGATTGCCCAGTATCTCCATGAGAGTTTCCTGGAGATCTCTGAAGGAGATCCCCGTGAAGTGAGGGAGTGTATCAACAGCCTGTTCCGCTGCTCAAACTAGACATGTGGTGGGAGACAAGTCTGTTTTCTAACCCTCCTGCCCCCAACGACTTGCTTTAGCAATTCCCAAAAATCAGATCCACTTACCGGGTCCTCCTCCTCCTGTTTCCGCTTCACCAAGATCTGACTGCTGTGACTGGCTAGGTTTCTCCCGGGTAGAAAAGAGCTCCTAACTGTATGCATCTCTGGCCTCCAAGTCATTT